>NC_083387.1:462500-1086000 GCF_031755915.1 Ziziphus jujuba
GAGTCCGAGAAGTATGAAATGGTTCCAATGCTTTATGGGTTCAATACATATGCCTAATAGGTCATGGAATCAAGTTAAATCAGCCTCAAATGCAATCAAAAAGGGCTTGTACGGACAGCCTCAACAATTTGGCCAAATTTGCTGTATTGCTTGCTGGCTTTACTGTATTTTACTGTATTAGTCTTTTCTTATTTTTCCAAGCATGGGAAACGTGTGGGACTTCACAACAAGCTTATTTGGCATCCTAAAAAGCATATTGAAGCTGATTTGGAGCTCAATTTTGTCAAAGATTGGTCAAAGTCAAATTAGTCAAAAAGCTAGTATTCTAGTTTCCTAATTTTATTCTACTTTTTGTTTTAGGAAACTACCATTACTTTTTAGTTTTTATTTAGTTATTTTCTGGAAAAATAAGTTTATGAAAGTTATTATTTTATTATTTTCATTGTAAATTAATTAATTCCTAATTTAGAATAAAGGAATTAATTAATCAAATTTAGTTTAGGAAACTTAGTTTAGGACATATTAGAATTCGGTCAAGTTTCCTAATTCCTATAGGAGTCCGGTTTTGAATTATTTTTTAGGGTTTATTTTGTTTCTTTCAAGCCTATTTAAAGGATTATTTTTCAATAATAAAAAAAACTTTGATTTGATTAAGAAAATATTTGTGAGATTAATTATCTCTTTGTTCTTTGAGAACCCCTAAAACACCATTAGAGAATTGGTTGTTTTAGCTTAACTTATCAATAGGTTTTCCATCCCCTATTGTGGCGTCTACATTATACCAAGGTTTCTAACCACAGGTTGGTTAGGGATTGAGGTCCATTCCATTAGAACTTGAACTTAGTTAAAGATCCGGGCTAATATAATACGGGTTTAGGAGCAGGTCGTCCTAGGTTCGTATCATTTGGTATCAGAGCTAAATTTTGTCCAGGTTTGATCTATCTTTATTTGCTTTATTTGTTTTTGTGTTATTCTGCAATTTTAGCATTAGTTTAAGGTTGCTTCTATCACCATACACGTTCTGCATCTTAAAAAAAAAAAAAAAAAATTCATTCCTAGTTGAATTAAGATTTCCTAGTTTTATCGTATTTTTTGTTTCCTAGTTTGTTGGTTGTTTTTCATCGTTGTTCTTGTTAATTTTGGATTTTGTTGATTTTCTTTTGCTGTTTTAGTCTTAAATATTTGCATTCATATATTCAAAAAAAAAAAAAAAGAAGGTTTTGCAGCAACATATATAAAAAATAATAAAAAATAAAAAATAAAAAACAAAACTGCACATTTGTGTTTATTTGGAGATCACGGGTTTGGTGAATTTCTGGAGTTGGAATTGCAACTTTGGTAAATATTCTTGCTACTGCAGTTGTTTATGTTCTGTGAGTGAAAAAAAAAAAAGAAGAAGAGGTAAAGCCGAATAAAAAATAATAATAATAATAACAATATTTCGGTTTGTTGGAGTTTGACCTGTTTGCTAGAAATTTGTTGGAGCTGCTGGTTTTTTGATTATTTATTCAATATTTGAGTTGCTGGGGAATTATCTTTGCTGCTGGATAATTGGATTTTGGGTGCTTAAATTATTTGGCTTAAAATTAGTTAAAGGAATTGATACAAAACTTGAATTACAAGAACAACAACCAACACTTTTCTATATTTTTGTTCTCTTTGATTCTTGTTCGTATTTGAATTTCTTTTTCTGGAATTTTATTCTTAAACTCATAATCTACTACCATCTGGTGCAGTTTTCAAAAATTCCAACGTTTTCCCATTATTTTGTGTTTTCTTGTCTAGAAAGCCGAAAAATTAGGATTTGTTGGATTCTTTCGGTATTGCCTACTTTTTGCTACTGTTTTGTTGATAAGTTTAATTAAAACATACTAGTGATCTAATTGCTGTTTTGTGGGTGTTTTAATTAGAACTTTGAGATAATTCATTGAGTGGAAAAAGGCAAGAGTGTGTGAGCTTAAAAGAGGGTAAAAGCCGAAACTAGTGTGCAAACACGAGTGTCGAGACCTTGTTTGAGTGAAACACGTGAGGGAGTGAATATTGTGAGGATTTATTTTATTTTTGCAGTATTTTACTAACATGGCAGACTCTAGAATAAGAAGAGGAGATCCACCCTTGAGGATCAATGAGGAAGAGTCCGTAGCATTCCAATGGCAATGTCCGAGCTACCAGGAGCGGAGACCAAGTGGACATGCGAGCTGTTTTGGAGTCAATACAGCGGGTTAATGCTCAAGTTGAGCATGTGAATCAAAGGATGGGAAGGCTAGAAGTTTCCCAAGGAATGCTGAACACAAGAAATAGGCAAGAATTCCATGGAGGACGAGGCCGAGGACGAGGAGGTCGCGAGAGACCGAGAGAGGAATTTGATGAGGAGCCATTCGGTGGAGACTTTGAGGAAGGTATGGACGAAACTTTTGCTGTCCAAGATAGAGCTGGCCATGGAAGATATAGGAGGGAAGAAACAGATGACAATCTTAACAATATCAAGATCAACATCCCACCATTCATGGGAAAAAGTGACCCGGAAGCATATTTGGAGTGGGAAGAAAAGATGGAGATGATATTTGACCGCCATTATTATTCGGAGGCTAAGAAGGTGAAATTGGCAGCAATGGAGTTTGGCCATTATGCACTCCAATGGTGGACCAATGAGCAAAACACCCAAAGGAGAGTTGGTGATGACTTGATTACTACATGGCGACAAATGAAAGGAGCCATGCGGAAGCGATTCGTACCATCACACTATCATAGGTTGCTGCATCAAAGACTTCAATCTTTATCTCAAGGACATGGATCCGTGGAGGATTATTACAAGGAGATGGAGATGCTTATGATGAGATTGAACTTGAATGAAGATAGGGAAGCAACCATGGCAAGGTTTCTTGGTGGTTTGAATCGTGAAATAGCCAATCAACTAGAATTGCAACAATATGTGGAATTGGAGGAGATGTTGCATGTGGCTATTAAGTTAGAGCATCAATTCAAGAGGAGGGGTGTAAGATCATGCTTTGGAGGTGTTTCCAACAGTGGAAGGTCCAATTCAAGTGGCTGGAGGAACAATCCCATCTATGAAAGCAAGCTAAAGCTGAAAGTCAAAGAAGAAAGTTCAAACTGGCCAAGGAAGGAAACTAGAACCAAATCTGTCCAAGCACCAAAGAATGAGGTAAAATTAGATCCTAAACCTTCTAGAACTCATGATGTTGTATGTTTTAAGTGCCAGGGAGGAGGACACATTGCTAGCCAATGCCCGAATAGAAGAATCATGGTGTTAAAGGGCAATGACGAGCTAGAATCGGAAAGTGAAGAAAGTGAGGATGAAGCCAAGCAAGAGGAGGAGGACTTCGAGCATGAACCCGAAACCTTGCAAGCATCCAATGCTGAATTAAACTTGCTTTCTAGGAGAGTACTTGCTGCATACAAAGATGAGGATGAAATTCAAAGAGAGAACATCTTCCACACCCGATGTAAAATTCAAGATAAGATTTGTAGTATGATTATTGATAGTAGAAGTTGTACTAATGTAATAAGTAACCTTGTAGTTGATAAATTGGGCTTAAAAACAATAAAACATCCTGAACCATATAGATTACAATGGCTTAATGATAGTGGTGAGATGAAAGTAAACAAACAAGCCAAAGTAAAATTTAGTATAGGTAGATATGAGGATGTAGTCTTATGTGATATTGTACCCATGATTGCTGGACATATACTATTAGGTAGGCCATGGCAATTTGATAAAGATGCTACTCATTTTGGTCGAGAAAATAGTATTATTTTCAGGTTTAAAGGGAAGAAGGTCAAGCTGGAACCATTATCTCCTAAAGAGTTTTACAAAGACCAATTACAAATGCAACAAAGGAGAGAAGCCGAAAAGCTCAAGGAAAAAGCAAGTATGGCACCAACGGCTTCACCATCCTTTCAAGAATGTAAGAATGAGGTTGCTGATCAAGGTAAGGTTTCTAAGACTTATATTGAGTGGAAAGATCAAAGAACAACCGAAAGAGAGGGGAAAGAAAGTGGCAAACCCGAGAGCTTGGAGAAGGAAGGGAAATCTGAAGGTTTGCACCAATCCGAGAGAGAAAAAGAAAAAGAAAGAAAAGAAAGGTCAAGTAGCAACTTTTATTTGAGTTTAGGGGATATTAATAAGGTTATTGAGTGTAAGAAACCTTTGCTGGTCATGATTTATAAAGAAAATTATTTTAATGATCAAACTAACTTTGAAGAACTTGAATTGCCAAGTTCAATGATTTCTCTTTTGAAGGAATTTGGAGATGTCTTCCCAAATGAAATTCCAAGTGGACTACCATCCAATCAAGAGGGAAAAGGTGAGCTTGCTATCCAAGGTAAGTCTTCTAATAGTCAGGTTGTGTGGAAAAATTTTAATAAAACCAAGAGTCAAAAATTTGGTGCAAAAGCCGAGAGTGAGGAAAGTGAGATGGCATTGAGTGAGCAAGGAAAAGGAAGACAAGAAAGGAAAAATATAAATTTTTATCTTAGCTTTGGTAATGTTAATAAAGTAATTATGAATAAGAAATCATTGCTGACCATGAATTTTAAAGGTACTTATTTATAGATGTCTTTATTGCATAGAACTTTATCTGCATTGTTGAGAGCTTTACTTAGTGGCAATTTGAAAATTTGGGAAATATTGTTTGCTAACTTTAAAAAGTGTAATTTTTACCATAATGGGCATGTATTTCTAGATTTTGTTGTAATAGTGTTTGACCCAGGAGAATTGGTTTGGTTGCACTTACGAAAGGAAAGGTTTCCCAATCAAAGAAAGTCAAAGCTCATGCCGCCTATGGATGGACCTTTTCAAGTTTTGGAGCCGAATAACAAGAATGCCTACCAGCTTTATTTACCGGGTGAGTATAACATGAGTGCTGCATTTAATGCTGCTGATTTAACTCCTTTTTCTGCAGGTGATGATCTTGATTTGAGGACAAATCCTTTTCAAGAGGAGGGGAATGATGTGATGTCGCCCGAGCCCTCTCCACCGATAACCCGCTGGGGTGCTGACTCGACACGGATGAAGACTAGGCCAATCACAAGAGCTCAAATTAAGAGATTTAAGGACAACCTGGGAGTATTTATACATGGGGTAATCAATCTCAACAGAGCTTGTCCATACTTGAAGATACAAAGCCTATTCTAAGCATCCAAGTGGTGGAAGCCGATACGGACCCGGGTGACGGTTTTGGTACATTTTTGGAGTCCGAGAAGTATGAAATGATTCCAATGCTTTATGGGTTCAATACATATGCCTAAGAGGTCATGGAATCAAGTTAAATCAGCCTCAAATGCAATCAAAAAGGGCTTGTACGGACAGCCTCAACAATTTGGCCGAATTTGCTGTATTGCTTGCTGGCTTTACTGTATTTTACTGTATTAGCCTTTTCTTATTTTTCCAAGCATGGGAAACGTGTGGGACTTCACAAAAAGCTTATTTGGCATCCTAAAAAGCATATTGAAGCTGATTTGGAGCTCAATTTTGTCAAAGATTGGTCAAAGTCAAATTAGTCAAAAAGCTAGTATTCTAGTTTCCTAATTTTATTCTACTTTTTGTTTTAGGAAACTACCATTACTTTTTAGTTTTTATTTATTTATTTTCTGGACAAATAAGTTTAGGAAAGTTATTATTTTATTATTTTCATTGTAAATTAATTAATTCCTAATTTAGAATAAAGGAATTAATTAATCAAATTTAGTTTAGGAAACTTAGTTTAGGACATATTAGAATTCGGTCAAGTTTCCTAATTCCTATAGGAGTCCGGTTTTGAATTATTTTTTAGGGTTTATTTTTTTTCTTTCAAGCCTATTTAAAGGCTTATTTTTCAATAATAAAAAAAACTTTGATTTGATTAAGAAAATATTTGTGAGATTAATTATCTCTTTGTTCTTTGAGAACCCCTAAAACACCATTAGAGAATTGGTTGTTTTAGCTTGACTTATCAATAGGTTTTCCATCCCCTATTGTGGCGTCTACATTATACCAAGGTTTCTAACCACAGGTTGGTTAGGGGTTGAGGTCCATTCCATTAGAACTTGAACTTAATTAAAGATCCGGGCTAATATAATACGGGTTTAGGAGCAGGTCGTCCTAGGTTCGTATCAAGGTGAGTGGTTCATATACAACATCTCTTTCTTTTATCAACGGTTCTACCAATTGAGATGTTTCCACAAATAATTGAAATTCAATTTCTTGATCTGTATCTTCAATTTTTGGAAACCTATAAAATTCTTCTGTTAAGCCATGATCAATGAATCTACAAAGCCCTTCAAATTGTATATGATTAAATCCAAGTATTGTAGACATTTCCTTAGTTCTAACCTCAAGCATTTTTTTATTTCTCATTTATAGAAAAAAAAGAATCCCATTATTTGGTCATTCTTCATCAAATCATATGGATCAATATAGCAATGATGGAATTGATATTCTGTTTACTGAATCACATGAAATTTGACCTAACTCCATATAATATATGGAATATATGAAATATGTATGAAGGAGGGATAACGAGAATTTTATACTCAAATTGTAATTTGCAACAGATACAAATGAAAATGATAAATTCCACTTTTTCTTATGGAGCTTTGTTTAGAATATCCAAATAATTTGTATAGAATACCAAACCAAAAAGTGAGTCAATTTCTACCATTATTATGATATTCCATATTCCAATCCGATTGGATACCATAAATGTATTTAGGATTTTCTTTTTTCTAGCACTTAACTTTTTCATGGATTCAATTGTTCAAAAAATAATTTGCAAAGAAGAGAGAGATTTTTACCTATTGTTTTTAATCGAATTCATAGAATAGGATTGAAATGTGTAAAAAATCTGATATTTATTAAACATGTGTGGATATAAATAGAACTATCTATCTGGACTCTCCCTCTTTTTTTTTTTTTTTTAATTATATTGTTTTGTTGGGGACAGAAAGAACCTGTCATGCTCTATCAAATTTTTGACTTTCAATATTCAATCTATTCACTGACAAATTGTAAAAATTGAATCGAAGCATGATAATTTCCTCAAAATTTCTTAAAACTACCTATAGGCATCATATACAGATAAGATACCCAATTTATCTGTTTAAAAAATTTATGTTATGGGGTTTACATATACCCCTAATTGTCATTATAATTGAAACTAAGAAGCTTTTTTTTTTTATTGAAAAAAAAAAAGATTATTTGTGTGTCAATTTGGATTTTCTTAGATCATTAGGGAAATAAAATTTTCGATTCAAATTCAAGAACCATTCATGAATTCAAAGTCAATAGTTAACGGTACAAATTTTTCTTGAATTTTTTCTTTTGTCACTAAAAATCCACATCCACATTTGGTTTTTCACTCGAAAAGGGAACATAATGTTTTCATATATTTTGTATCGCTTTGGTGGCATGGCCGAGCGGTAAGGCAGAGGATTGCAAATCTTTTTCCCTAGTTCAAATCTGGGTGTTGCCTGATCAACAAAAGAATCAAAATACATTATTTTGGTTTGCTAATAAAACTTACCCATTTTTTTTTCCAACAGACGCAAGCAGAGGAAAAAGACTTTTGATACTTGCTTGACTCTAAGCATCCGAAGGTTTTTTTCATTCTTTAAAATGCTGCAAATACTTGCGTCTAGGGTTTAAGGAAATATTATAGTATTGAAAAAGAACTGGTAAATCTTGATACGATAGCCCTTCCACTACTAATGTAGTGTCTATTGACTGGGTCTTGAATTAGATTGGATAGCCGAACGGGGAATCTAATGAAATTATTAGTAGTGGAAAGGGTGGAAGATACTTTGTATACATACTCATGAAAGTCTTTGAGTACTCCAGGATTCATTCAATATTAACTAGATTGAATGGATAATTGGCTTTGACTTATTTATATATGTATTTATTATATATATTTATTTGAATATATAAAGAATATATAAATATTTTTCCATATTTTACTTATATTGAACATCTAATTTCTATTTATAATATAAATTTATAAATAGAAATTATAAATAAAATACAAAAAGAAATTCTTACTTTAATCTCTAATATTTTTACTTTAATCTCTAATCAAGAACATGTAATAGGATGTCTTCGATTATTTCATAGAGCCAATCAAAGACGTAGAATGGGAAAGAAAGGAAAGAAAGAAATAAGGGTATGCGGTAGATAGTGATCTATCTTGATTCTATATTTTTATACTTTTGATTTAATAAAAAATAAAATGAAGGGCACCAAAAGAGAGAATAGGTTTTATTATTACTACATGTTAGTAACAACCCTCTGCTACTTCAATCAAAAGGCTGTCCCACATATTTTGCTGGTGCTTAATGTTTTCTGATTATACCATAAATCTTATAATTATAAGAACGTGTTATAATTGGATTTATTGGATTGTTTTATCAATAATGTTGGGTCAGAACCCCCTGTTGACTTTGCGCCAATGATTTTTTTATTATTAGTGAACAATAATTGAATAATTCCTTCATATTAATAGAGATAGAGGACATAATTCACATGGGTATAATAAGTCTCGCTTGGGCTGCTGTAGTGGTAGTCTTTACATTTTCCATTTAACTTGTAGTATAGGGCAGAAGTGGACTCTAGAAGTACTCCTAATTGAATTTAGGAACCAAATTGTATCAATTTTGTTTTATAGATCTTCATATAAAGCCTTTTTTTATTTTAATTTTACTCTTTAAATTAAAATTCCATTTTCAAATGGAAACAAAAAACATTTTCATTTAGAAACGGTATTTGATTCTAGTGGAGTAATCGATTCTATGAATAATATATGAAGTCTTTCAATGAAACAAATATTGCAATTATTCCCATGTTTGTATTTCGAAAAGAAAACAAATGGTAGGAAATTGATTATAACCGTATTCTTCATAACTTTTCTATTTCGATGACTCGACTCTTACCAAACGTATATATGGGTAATGGGAAAGAATGAAACCTTTTTTTTTTCATTTTTTTTAACTGTTCAAAGAGATAAGAAATCTGTTATTACATGGATACACATTTTTTATGGGAAACAACATAGTGGTTGTCCAACGAGATACTACAACTCCATATAATAAAATATTGCCTTGGGCGAGTCATATATTGCGCAGTTACCGCTTATTTTATTATGTGGTTTATTATTTTATAAATTTTATTTATGCTATGCTTGCTTTATTGAACTCATTTCATATCATGGTTCAAAGGTTAAAAATAGCTGAGGTTTGCTAATCCTTTTTGAAATTCGAAGAAGTTCCCACAGAACCCCTCGGAACCTCTGTCAACTGCTCAATCAATTAATTCTTTGTCGGGATGCTAACAAACATATTACTTGCTTTTATTTTATCCATACCTTTTTTTCCTTCGTTGGTTTTTTTCTTTCTTTAATTGGATATTGGGATTCATATTAAAAATAATCCAAAATATAGGAATTAGAATCGTACGAATAAGAGTTGTCTTTCGATTACTTCCAATTATTAATTGGAATAAACGCAAATTAAATAGAACTAGATGAAGAAATAGAATTGGGACACGACACTATGTAATTTATATATGTTGGAGTTTGGTGTGGTTTTGGGTTCACTTGTCCAAGAATGTTGTACACAAAGTGTTAGTCTTGTGCACAACCTTTGATCCGATTTTTGGTTTGATGTTTGGGTGATTTTTGTGTTTGTTTTTGGTATGGTGATATTTAAGATTGTTAGGGTTTTTGTTTTGAATGGAGAAGAAGAGAAGATGTTAGAGTAGGCCACACAAAACTAGACAGCACATTAATTCATTTTTGTTGCATATATAGATACAAAAGTTGTCTCATACATGTGAGGTGTGTGTGGGACCAAATAAAAGTTGTTAAAATTCAAAATTTACACATTTCCCACTCAAAATTATGATACATGACCCTTCAACCACCAGCTTCACATGTGGGTGCATAATCATGACAAGAGTTGGTGAGATTTTGAATTTCAAAAAACTGTCTCCGCCTAATCCTATACCACTACTTTGGCCAGATGGAAGGCTGAGATATCTTCATCCAAATTGCTTGAATTTTTGCATGTGTCATGTTGAAATATCAAGGATGAAATTTGAGGAAGACCAAGTCCAAAAGAATTGGGTAAGGCCTCCAATTCATCTCAAACCCGTGGGCCATATATGCTGGAAATCTCAGCAGTTATGCCAACTTGCAACTTGCATATCTTGGGCTTCCCAAGGTCTTTTTGAGTCATTATTTTTTTATATTTTCATTTACATTTCTACTACAACATATCCAAAAATCATAAAGTCATTCTAAAATCTCAAAGAACGCCGGCTCCAATAATGGATCTATGTTGCTGAAAACATTGTTTCCAGCACATAGCCATTTTACAAAATAAAATCAATACCCAACAAAGAGACAATTCCTAAGCTAAATACAATAAAACTTAGGTATTAAAAAGACATTAATAGGAACATAAAACATAGACATTAATATTGCATTAGGTCATTCAACTAAATATTTCTTTTAAAGAAAGAAAGAGAGTGCAAACCTTGGTAGATTTTGGTTTACACAAGGTGGCAAGACTACTACCTTTTCAACACTCCTCCTTGGTAATCTTTCTAGAAACATTAAGGAGAGTCCTTAATACCTCAAATCTGGCCTTTCCAAGTGGCTTTGTGAAAACATCTGCAAGGTTGTCCTTCAAATTGACATACTCCAAAGAGACTTCTCCAAGATCTTCAAACTCCCTCAAGGAATGATATTTCACCAGAATCTATTTTGTTCTTCCATGTTGTACAGGGTTCTTGGCTATTGAAATTGCTAAATTGTTTTCACATTTGCTGATGGTTGGACTTTCTTGAGTATGACCAAGATCTCCCATCAACTTCCTTAACCAAATACATTGGTTTGCACAAGATGAGCAAGTAATGTATTCGGAATTCTGCGGTACTTTGAGCCGTTGTGCTTTGCTTCTTTGTATTCCATGAGAAAGGACCACTCCCAAGTGAAAATAAGTAGCCCAAAGTACTCCTCATATCATCAATGCAGCCTGCCCAATCACTATCCGAATAGCCAACAAGCTTCTACTCATCCTTTGCTTCATACCAAACTCCATAATCACTAGTGCCCTTAAGATACCTAAGAACTCTTTTGGCACCTTTAACATGAGTTTGGGTGGGTGCTTGCATGTATCTTGAAAGCACACACACAGCATACATAATATCCGGTCTAGATGAGCACACATAAAGTAAACTACCAATTAAGGATCGATAAAGAGTAGGATTTACCTTTGGTGTGTCATCCTCCTTTTGGTACTTCTCTCCTTGGATCATTGGAGTGCTCATTGGATTGCATTCTTCAAGATTAAATTTCTCCAAAAGATCCTTGATGTACTTTTCTTGTGATATAAATATTCCTCTTTGGCATTGCATTACTTCCACACCAAGGAAGTAATTCATGAGACCCAAGCTAGACATCTCAAACTCCTTCTCAAGTTCATGTCTTAGCTTATCCACATTCCCTGGGTCGTCACCGGTGACCAACAAGTCATCCACATACAAAGAAACCACTATCATGCTTCAACCCTCACATACAAAGTGGGTTCATTTTGGCTCCTTCTAAAGCCATGTCCAAGCAAGTAGCCATCTATCCTTCCATACCAAGCCCTAGGTGCTTGCTTAAGACCATATAAGGCTTTGTGAAGCTTACAAACCTTATCTTCACGTCCTTCAATCACATAGCCCTCGGGTTGCTTTACATACACTTCTTCTTGCAATACACCATTCAAGAATGCTGATTTCACATCCAAGTGAAACACACTTTATTGCTTGGTAGCCGAAAGAGCTAGGATGAGTCTAATGGTTTCCATCCTTACTACGGGTGCAAAGGTTGTCTGGCTTGTTATGCATAACCTTTGACCACCAATCTTGCCTTTTTTTTGCAAATGGTACCATCCAGATTGTATTTAGTTCTAAAGATCCATTTGACACCAATTGCTTTCTTTTTTTTTGGTTTAGTGACCAAGGACCAAGTCTCATTCTTCTTAATCATCTTCATTTCCACATCCATTGCTTCCTTCCACTCTTTCTTCATTAAGGCCTCTTGCACACATGTAGGGTCACCAAGTGCAACATTACACCTTTCATAAATCTCGGACAAAGATCTCTCCCCTCTAACACCATCACCAACCTCCAAATCGGCTCCAATGATTTCTTGGAATAGATCATCATCATCCTCCTCATTGTCTTCATCATTGTCATCTTCATCATTGTTATTTTGAACATTTCTTTCTTCATTTTCTTCTTCAAACCGTGGCTCATCCTCATTCACCAATAGCTCCTCCTTACTCCAATCCCATTTTGCATTCTCATCAATCTTCACATCTCTTATTACCACAAGCTTTTTCCTCTCTATGTTATAGACCCTAAAACCTTTGGTAACCTCATTATATCCCACCAAGACACCAACATTAGCCTTTTTGTCAAGCTTATCTCTCATGTGTGAGTGAATATGGAGAAAGCACACACTACCAAACACTTTAACATTCTCTAAAGATGGTTTCTCTCCAAACCACAACTCATAGGGTGTCTTGCCGTCAATGGATTTGGTGAAACATCGATTTCGAATGTAGGAACTACTATAGATAGCCTCAGCCCAAAATTTCTTTGGTATTTTCTTTTCATGTATCATAGACCTAGCCATCTCCATCAATGTCCTATTCTTCCTCTCACACACACCATTTTATTGTGGTGTGTATGGTGTGGTAAATTGATCAATTATTCCATTTTCTTTGCAAAAATCTTCAAGCGCTAGGCTAGTATATTCACCACCATTGTCGGTCCTCAAACACTTCAAAGTGGACCTACTTTAATTTTCAACCAACTTCTTGAATTCCATAAGTTTTTCTAGAGCTTGTGACTTATGTGTGAGAAAATAAATCCAACACATCTTAGAGTAGTCATCAATAAAGATGAGAAAGTATTTATAACCACTCAAGGAGGAGACATTCATGGGACCACACACATCCAAATGAACAAGTTCTAACTTCTCCTTAGCTCTCCATGCACCAATTTTAGGAAATGGCAACCTAGTGGACTTTCCAAGTTGACAAACTTCACACACATTTTTCACATCATCAATCAAGGGCATATCATTCACCAAAGCATTAGTATTCTTCATTGTACCATAACTAGAATGACCAAGCCTTTTATGCCAAAGTTGAGAAATTGACTCAACTTTGCCTTTCGAAGCTTGTTCACTATCTAGTAAATTCAACCTATAACTTTTACCTTTTAAGGAAACTTTAAACACTCATTTCCAAAAGCATCCGATATCAAAGAACCATCACAACCAAAGTTCCAATCATATCCCTTTTCAACCAATTGTGCAACATTTAACAAGTTTTCACACAATGAAGGCACATATAGAACATTTTGGATAAGTTTTGTATCTTTGTTGGTGTTCAATGAGATGTCTCCTTTTCCTTCTACATCCATGATGCTTCCATTCCCAATCTTTACCCTTATCTTGTAGGATCGGTCAAGCTCCACAAAGTTGGTTTCTTCAAAAGTCATGTGGTGTGAACAACCACTATCTACTAACCAACCAAAACCACTACTTGTAGCTTTAAAGCATGTAGCCACAAGTAAGGTCCCGGCCTCCTCATTCACAACATTTGCTTGTTGCCTTCCTTGCTTGCATACTTTGCCAACATGTTCTCTTTGCCCACATTTGTCACAAGTTGCATCCGGTCTCCAAAAGCACTTGTTTGGTGCATGTCCATGCTTCTTGCAATGGGGGCATGGTGGATAACCCTTACGGTTTTGTTGTTGTCCTCCTTGTTGTTGCCTTGCATTGTTGTTGTTGTTGGAATTGTTGTTGTTGTTGTTGAAACCTCCATAACCGGTTCCTCCTTTATTCTTGTTGTTGTTCTTTTTATTCTTATTTTTGCTTTGACTAGACATAAAAGCACTTTCCAAAGGCTCCTCCTTTCTTATGGCTCTTCTTTGTTCAATTGCTTGGAGGGCATTGATAAGCTCACTCAAAGTAATCTCACTAAGATTCTTTAATTCCTCAAGGGAAGAAATCTTAGCTTTAAATTTTTCGGGTAAGCTCACCAATACCTTCTTTACAACCCTTTGGTCGGTCAATGGCTCTCCAAGGACTCTAATTTGGTTCACAACCTTTAGTAGTCTATCAGTGAAGTTCTTAACCAACTCATTTTCTTTCATTCTAATTGTTTCAAACTCTCTTCTTAAGTTTAAAACTTGCATTTGTCTTGTTCTAGTGTTTCCTTGAAATTCTTCTTACAACTTTAACCAAACTTCTCTAGCACTTGTACAAGACATGATTCTAGTGAAGATGGAGTCACTCACAGAAGAATGAAGGGCTGTCAAGGCCTTGAATCCTTTAGCTATCTCGATCTCATGTGCAAGTCTTTGTGCTTGTGTGTCATTTGCTCTCAACTCCTCAACTTCATAACCTTCTTCCATCACATCCCAAAGTCCAAAGACTTGTAGGTAGGCTTTCATATTTATGCTCCAAATGGAGTAATTTTGGCCCTCAAATTTTGGTGGAGTGGGAGGTGCAAAACTTTGAGAAGCCATGACACAAAACTGGATTTTTGAAGAAAATGGCTCTTGGGTTGTATTTTTGGTGAGTTTTATAGCTAGATTTTTGTACCACTTCAAACCAAAAATGAAAGGCATGAAATGGAGGGTTCTCTCACATGAAAATAGGCTAGAAAGAAAGCTCACAAGGTCCCTCAATGGTTCAAACAAAGCTTTGATACCATGTTGGAGTTTGGTGTGGTTTTGGGTTCACTTGGCCAAGAGTGTTGTACACAAAGTGTTAGTCTTGTGCACAACCTTTGATCCGGTTCTTGGTTTGATGCTTGGGTGATTTTTGTGTTTGTTTTTGGTATGGTAATATTTAAGATTGTTAGGGTTTTTGTTTTGAATGAAGAATAAGAAGATGAAGAAGAGGAGAAGATGTTAGAGTAGGCCACACAAAACTAGACAGCACACTAATTCGTTTTTGCTTTTCATTCATTTGTTGCATATATAGATACAAAACTTGTCTCATACATGTGAGGTGTGTGTGGGACCAAATGAAAGTTTTTAAAATTCAAAATTTACACATTTCCCACTCAAAATTATACTCAAAATTATGATACATGACCATTCAACCACCAGCTTCACATGTGAGTGCATAATCATGACAAGTGTTGGTGAGATTTTGAATTTCAAAAAACTGTCTCCACCTAATCCTATACCACTACTTTGGCTAGATGGAAGGCTGGGATATCTTCATCCAAATTACTTGAATTTTTGCATGTGGCATGTTGAAATATCAATGATAAAATCTGGGGAAGACCAAGTCCAACAGAATTGGGTAAGGCCTCCAATTCATCTCAAACCCGTGGGCCATAACTGCTGGAAATCTCAGCAGTTATGCCAACTTGAAACCTGCATATCTTGGGCTTCCCAATGTATTTTTGAGTCATTCCTTTTTTAATATTTTCATTTACATATCTACTACAACATATCCAAAAATTATAAACTCGTTCTAGAATCTCAGATAACACCAGCCCCAACAATGGACCTATATTGCTGAAAACACTGTTTCCAGCACATAGCCATTTTACGAAATAAAATCAATACCCAACAAAGAGACAATTCCTTAGCTAAATACAATAAAACTTAGGTATTCAAAAGACATTAAAAGGAACTTAAAACATAGACATTAATATTGCATTAGGTCATTCAACAAAATATTTCATTTAAAGAAAGAAAGAGGGTGCAAACCTTGGTTGATTTTGGTTTGCACAAGGTGGCAAGATTACCACCTTTTTGTTGAAGTGTGGCAATTTTGCCACTTGATGGTGCATGTCATCGGCTAGCATGCACACCTTGGTATCAAATCCTTTTCTTTTATGAGTTTATATTTTTTTGTATGTTTTTAATTTATGCAAGGTATATTTTGATAATGTTTTGTGCCTAAGTTATGTATGCAAAATTATAGGCAAGATTATGCACAAAAGAGTAGGAATGTTATGCTTAAAATGCCTATGGTGCTGGATTCATAATTTCCAGCAACATAGCTCCACTATTTATCTTATATCTCAGGTTACAAATAGAGTTTTGGGCTGAAATTTTGAGGGATGTCTACAGACATATATAGAAGACTATGGTTCAAATTTCAGGTCAAAATGACATGGGAAAGTCCATTTTCTATTCCAAACAGATTGCTGTATCTGATGGGCCCAGTATGCAGAGTATGGGCCCGTTTTGGAGTTGTTTGGCCCATGATCCGGTTCCAGAACTTTCCTATCTCTTGGAACAATATTTATTGGTGACCAAGGATGTTGCAAACCAAGTTTCATAGGCAGATACAAAGGGAAACTAAGTAGGTGAAGCTAGTTTGGTTGTTTACCCAAACTAGTTAAACAATAGGAACTTAGTTCAAAACCATGTGCCACTTTTTACTATATTTGGAATAGACATGTTACAGCTGTTTTTGACCTCTTTTATGTATGAAAAGTTAGGTGTTGACCATTTTACTTTTTTAAATTTCAAATACTTTACTCATTTTGTAAGCTCATATGCTTGGCATGTGTGAACTAATTGTAATTTCAAGCTTATATTGCAAAATGAATGAAATGGCTAAAGATCTAAGCCTCATTTTCAAAACCCAACGTGGTCCCCTTCTTCTCATCTCTTCTTCAACACCTTAGAACACTCTAGGAACCCTAAAAACCAGAAAACACCATAACCAAAACCTAAAAACACAACTCACACACAACCATTCCCAAGAGCATCACCAAAAGCTTGCTTGTTGCTAACACTTCAAGCTAGCTTGCTCTTGGTCATAACCTTCTCACCCCAACAAAGTGGTATCAGAGCAAGGCATATTTTTGAGAGATTTGTGAGGTTTTTGGGCTGGTTCGTTCCTTGAGAGTGAAGAGATACTTGAAATCACAAATATATTTTCATATTCCTTCATACTAGAAAGCAACATTCACATGGCTTCTTCAAGTTTTTCAACTCCTTCTCCTCCTATCTTTAATGGGGAGAACTACAACATTTGGAGTATCAAGATGCAAGCCTACTTGAAGGCTTATGGTCTTTGGGAGGTCACCATAAATCCCCAAGAACCCGAGCCTTTGAGACAAGGGGCAACGGTCAACCAAATCAAGCACCATGAGGAGGAATTGGCTAAAGGTTTCAAGGCTCTCACCGCCATTCATTCTTGTATTAGTGATACCATTTTCACAAGGATAATGGCATGTGAGAGTGCCAAAGAAGCTTGGGACAAACTTCAAGATGAGTTCCAAGGGAGTGCAAGGACAAGGCAAATGCAAATCCTTAACCTAAGGAGGGAGTTTGAGACCATCAAGATGAAAGACAAAGAAACGGTTAAGGAGTTCACCACAAGGCTTCTTAATGTGGTGAATCAAATTAGGGTGCTAGGTGAAAGATTAAGTGACCAAAGGATTGTAGAGAAGGTGTTGGTCTCCTTGCCCGAGAGGTTTGAAGCTAAGATATCTTCATTGGAGGAGTCAAGGAACCGAAATGAAATTTCCTTGACCGAGTTGGTGAATGCCTTGCAAGCTACGGAGCAAAGGAGGAGGATTAGACATGAAGAATCAATGGAGGCTGCATTTGTGTCTAAACAACATTAAAAGACACAAAATCAAAAGAAGAACAAGCTTAAGGTCATAAAGGAGAAACGTGAAACTAGCAAACCCGAGAGGAAGTCCTATGAACCTTGTCACCATTGCAAGAGGAAGTCCTACGAACCTAGGACGGCCTGCTCCTAAACCCGTATTATATTAGCCCGGATCTTTAATTAAGTTCAAGTTCTAATGAAATTGACCTCAACCCCTAACCAACCTGTGGTTAGAAACCTTGGTATAATGTAGACGCCACAATAGGGGATGGAAAACCTATTGATAAGTCAAGCTAAAACAACCAATTCTCTAATGGTGTTTTAGGTGTTCTCAAAGAACAAAGAGATAATTAATCTCACAAGTATTTTCTCAATCAAATCAAAGTTTAAAGTTATCTTATTAATGAAAAATAAGCCTTTAAATAGGCTTTGAAAGAAACAAAATAAACCCTAAAAACCCTAGGAAAAACCGGCCACACAATGAAGAAGTCTACCTTGGCCGAAACTTTCCTTTTCCTAATCTAATTTGGATTAATTAATTCCTTTATTTTGAATTAGGAATTAATTAATTTACAATGAAAATAATAAAATAATAACTTTCCTAATCTTATTTGTCCAGAAAATAAATAAATAGAAACTAAAACATAATGGTAGTTTCCTAAAACAAAAAGTAGAATAAAATTAGGAAACTAAAATACTAGCTTTTTGACTAAATTGACTTTGACCAATCTTTGACCAAATTGAGCTCCAAATCAGCTTCTAGATGCTTTGTAGGATGCCAAATAAACTGAATATGAAGGCCCACACGTTGCCCATGCTTGGAAAAATAAGAAAAGGCTAATACAGTAAAATACAGTAAAGCCAGCAAGCAATACAGCAAATTCGGCCAAATTGTTGAAGCTGTCCGTACAAGCCCTTTTTGATTGCATTTGAGGTTGCTTTAACTTGATTCCATGACCTCTTAGGCATATGTATTGAACCCATAAAGCATTGGAACCATTTCATGCTTCTCGGACTCCAAAAATGTACCAAAACCGTCACCCGGGTCCGTATCGGCTTCCACCACTTGGATGCTTCGAATAGGCTTTGTATCTTCAAGTATGGACAAGCTCTGTTGAGATTGATTACCCTCTGTATAAATACTCCCAGGTTGCCCTTAAATCTCTTAATTTGAGTTCTTGTGTTTGGCCTAGTCTTCATCCGTGTCGAGTCAGCACCCCAGCGGGTTATCGGTAGAGCGGGCTCGGGCGGAATCACATCATTCCCCTCCTCTTGAAAAGGATTTGTCCTCAAATCAAGATCGTCACCTGCAGCAAAAGGAGTTAAATCAGCAACATTAAATGCAGCACTCATGTTATACTCACCTAGTAAATCAAGCTTGTAGGCATTCTTGTTATTGGGCTCCAAAACTTGAAAAGGTCCATCCATAGGCGGCATGAGCTTTAACTTTCTTTGATTAGGAAACCTTTCCTTTCGTAAGTGCAACCAAACCAATTCTCCTGGGTCAAACACTATTACAACAAAATCTAGAAATACATGCTCATTATGGTAAAAATTACACTTTTTAAAGTTAGCAAACAATATTTCCCAAATTTTCAAATTGCCACTAAGTAAAGCTCTCAACAATGCAGATAAAGTTCTATGCAATAAAGACATCTTTAAATAATTATCTTTAAAATTCATGGTCAGCAATGATTTCTTATTCATAATTACTTTATTAACATCACCAAAGCTAAGATAAAAAATTATATTTTTCCTTTCTTTTTCTTTCACACTCACGGATTCAATGGGTTTTACATCACTCTCGGCTTTTGCACCAAATTTCTCACTTTTGGGTTTAATATAATTTGTCCACTCAAGCTGGGTTTTAGAAGACTTACCTTGGACAGCAAGCTCACATTTTTCCTCTTGAATGGATGGTAGTCCACTTGGAATTTCATTTGATAAGACATCTCCAAATTCCTTCAAAAGAGAAATCATTGAACTTGGCAATTCAAGTTCTTCAATGTTAGTTTGATCATTAAAATAATTTTCTTTATAAATCATGACCAGCAAAGGTTTCTTACACTTAATAACCTTATTAATATCCCCTAAACTCAAATAAAAATTCTGGTTTTTCCTCTCTTTTCTTTCTTTTCTTTTTCTTTCCTCGGTTTGGCTCTCATTGGCGGAAATTTCCAGTTTTTTTATGCTTTCGGGTTTGCTCTCTTTTCTCACCTCTCTCTCAGCTTTTTCTTGGTCTTTCCACTCAACATGAACCTTAGAACCCTTACCTTGGTCAGCAACCTCAATCTTACCTTCTTGAAAGGATGGTGAGGCCATTGGTGCCATACTTGCTTTTTCCTTGAGCTTCTCGGCTTCTCTCCTTTGTTGCATTTGTAATTGGTCTTTGTAAACCTCTTTAGGAGATAATGGTTCCAGCTTGATCTTCTTCATTTTAAACCTGAAAACAATACTATTTTCTCGACCAAAATGAGTAGCATCTTTATCAAATTGCCATGGTCTACCTAATAGTATATGTCCGGCAATCATAGGCACAATATCACATAAAACTACATCCTCATATCTACCTATATTAAATTTTACTTTGGCTTGTTTGTTTACTTTCATCTCACCACTATCATTAAGCCATTGTAATCTATAAGGTTCTGGATGTTTAATTGTTTTCAAGCCTAATTTATCAACTACAAAATTACTTATCACATTAGTACAACTCCCACTATCTATAATCATGCTACAAATTTTACCTTGTATTTCGCAGCGAGTGTGGAAGATGTTTTCTCTTTGTGTCTGCTCTTCATCTTTATAAACAGCAAGTACTCTCCTTGAAATCAAGCTCAACTCGGCATTAGATGTATCTACAGGTTCGGTTTCATCTTCATTACAATCCTCCTCTTGCTCGGTTTCAGCTCCACTTTCTTCACTTGCGGATTCCAGCTCACCATCACCCTTTAATACCATGATTCTTCTATTTGGGCATTGGCTGGATATGTGTCCTCTTCCTTGGCACTTAAAACAAATTATTTCTCTAGATTTTTGAGGTTTAGGATCAGATTTTATCTCACCTCTAAGTGCTTGGACAGATTCGGTCTTGACCTCCCTTCTTGGCCGGTTGGTAGATTCTTCTCCTAATTTCGGCCTCAACTTGTTTTCATAAGTGGAATTGTTTTTCCAGCCACTTGAACTTGTCCTTCCACTGCTAGAAACTCCTCCAAACCGTGTACTGACACCCCTCCTCTTGAATTGGTTCTCAAGTTTAATGGCTACATGCAACATCTCCTCCAATTCCAAGTATTGTTGTAATTCAAGTTGGTTGGCAATGTCACGGTTTAACCCTCCAAGAAATCTTTCCATTGTTGCCTCTCTATCCTCCCTCATGTTTAACCTCATCATTAACATCTCCATCTCTTTGTAATAATCCTCCACGGACCTACTTCCTTGAGACAAAGATTGAAGCCTTTGATGCAGCAACCTTTGGTAATGGGATGGCACAAACCGCTTCCTCATGACTCCTTTCATTTGTCGCCATGTTGTAATTAAGTCTTCACCAACCCTCCTTCGGGTGCTTTGCTCATTTATCCACCATTGGAGTGCATAATGGCCAAACTCCATTGCTGCCATCTTCACCTTCTTACCTTCCGAATAGTTGTGGCAGTAAAAAATCATCTCCATTTTCTCTTCCCACTCCAAATAAGCTTCAGGATCACTTTTACCCATAAAAGGTGGGATATTAACCTTGATATTTCCCAAATCTTCATCTGTATCCTCCCTCCTATATCTCCCACGGCCAGCTCTATCTTGGACAGCAAAGGTTTCGTCCATACCTTCCTCAAAGTCACCGTCCAATGGCTCCTCATCAAATTCCTCTCTCGGCCTCTCGCGACCTCCTCGTCCTCGGCCTCGTCCTCCATGGAATTCTTGCCTATTTCTTGTATTCGGCCTTCCTTGTGAGGCTTCTAATCTTCCCACTCTTTGATTTACATGCTCAAATTGAGCACTCATCCGCTGTATTGATTCCAAAATAGTTCTCAAGTCCACTTGGTCTCCACTTCCGGTAGCTCGGTCATCGCCATGAAATGCTACGGACTCTTCTTCATTGATCCTCAAGGGTGGATCCCCTCTTCTTATTCTAGAATCTGCCATGTTAGTAAAATACTACAAAAAAATAAAATAAATCCTCACAATATTCACTCCCTCACGTGTTTCACTCAAACAAGGTCTCAACACTCGTGTTTGCACACTAGTTTCGGCTTTTACCCTCTTTTAAGCTCACACACTCTTGCCTTTTTCCACTCAATGAATTATCCCAAAGTTCTAATTAAAACACCCACAAAACAGCAATTAGATCACTAGTATGTTTTAATTAAACTTATCAACAAAGCAGTAGCAAAAAGTAGGCAATACCGAAAGAATCCAACAAATCCTAATTTTTCGGCTTTCTAAACAAGAAATCACAAAATAATGAGGAAACGTTGGAATTTTTGAAAACTGCACCAGATGGTAGTAGATTATGAGTTCAAGAATAAAATTCCAGGAAAAGAAATTCAAATATGATCAAGAATCAAAGAGAACAAAAATATAGAAAAGTGTTGGTTGTTGTTCTTGTAATTCAAGTTTTTTATCAATTCCTTTAACTAATTTTAATCCAAAAAAATTTAATCACCCCAAAATCCAAATATCCAGCAGCAAGAATAATTTCCCAGAAACTCAAATATTGAATAATAATCAAAAACCAACAGCTCCAACAAATTTCCAGCAAACAAATCAAACTCCAACAAACTGAATTTTTTTTTTTTTTATTCGACTTTACCTCTTCTTTCTTTTTTTTTTTTTTTCTTTTTTTTTTTCACTCACAGAACTCAAACAACTGCAGTAGCAAGAATAATTACCAAAATTTCAATTCCAACTCCAAAACAAACACCAAACCCGTGACCTCCAAATAAACAAAAATGTGCAGTTTTTTTTTTTTTTTTTTAAATGTTGCCGCAAACTTCTTTTTTTTTTTTTTCTTGTTTTCTTTTTTTTTTTTTTTTTGAATATATGAATGCAAATATTTAAGACTAAAAACAGGAAAGAAAAATCAACAAAAACCAAATTAACAAGAACAATGATAAAAGACAACCAACAAACTAGGAAACAAAAATACAATAAAACTAGGAAATCCTAATTCAACTAGGAATGAATTTTTTTTTTTTTTTTTTAAGATGCTGAACGTGTATAGGATGGATGCAACCTTAACCTAATGCTAAAATTTCAGAATAACACAAAAACAAATAAAGCAAATAAAGATAGATCAAACCTGAACAAAATTTAGCTCTGATACCAAATGATACGAACCTAGGACGACCTGCTCCTAAACCCGTATTATATTAGCCCGGATCTTTAATTAAGTTCAAGTTCTAATGAAATTGACCTCAACCCCTAACCAACCTGTGGTTAGAAACCTTGGTATAATGTAGACGCCACAATAGGGGATGGAAAACCTATTGATAAGTCAAGCTAAAACAACCAATTCTCTAATGGTGTTTTAGGTGTTCTCAAAGAACAAAGAGATAATTAATCTCACAAGTATTTTCTCAATCAAATCAAAGTTTAAAGTTATCTTATTAATGAAAAATAAGCCTTTAAATAGGCTTTGAAAGAAACAAAATAAACCCTAAAAACCCTAGGAAAAACCGGCCACACAAAGAAGAAGTCTACCTTGGCCGAAACTTTCCTTTTCCTAATCTAATTTGTATTAATTAATTCCTTTATTTTGAATTAGGAATTAATTAATTTACAATGAAAATAATAAAATAATAACTTTCCTAATCTTATTTGTCCAGAAAATAAATAAATAGAAACTAAAAATAATGGTAGTTTCCTAAAACAAAAAGTAGAATAAAATTAGGAAACTAAAATACTAGCTTTTTGACTAAATTGACTTTGACCAATCTTTGACCAAATTGAGCTCCAAATCAGCTTCTAGATGCTTTGTAGGATGCCAAATAAACTGAATATGAAGGCCCACACGTTTCCCATGCTTGGAAAAATAAGAAAAGGCTAATACAGTAAAATACAGTAAAGCCAGCAAGCAATACAGCAAATTCGGCCAAATTGTTGAAGCTGTCCGTACAAGCCCTTTTTGATTGCATTTGAGGTTGCTTTAACTTGATTCCATGACCTCTTAGGCATATGTATTGAACCCATAAAGCATTGGAACCATTTCATGCTTCTCGGACTCCAAAAATGTACCAAAACCGTCACCCGGGTCCGTATCGGCTTCCACCACTTGGATGCTTCGAATAGGCTTTGTATCTTCAAGTATGGACAAGCTCTGTTGAGATTGATTACCCTCTGTATAAATACTCCCAGGTTGCCCTTAAATCTCTTAATTTGAGTTCTTGTGTTTGGCCTAGTCTTCATCCGTGTCGAGTCAGCACCCCAGCGGGTTATCGGTAGAGCGGGCTCGGGCGGAATCACATCAATAAGCAACAAGCAAATGTTGCTAAAGATAATGCAAGTGATAGTGAATCCGAAGAGTTGTTTGTTGCTACTTGTTTTAGTAGCATCAAGAATGATGAAGGATGGATCATTGATAGTGGAGCAACACACCATATGTCTCACAAGCATAAATGGTTCACAAACTTGGATAGGAGCAGCCACAACAAAGTCAAAATTGGAAATGGAGCCTTGATGGAAGTGAAAGGCAAAGGAGATGTGGTGATACACACCACCAAAGGTATCAAAACTGTCCATGATGTTCTCTATGTACCTTCTTTATGTGAGAACTTACTTAGTGTAGGTCAAATGCTTGAGAACAAATATGCATTACACTTCTCAAACATGACATGCACTATAGTTGATCCACATGGAAATGAATTAATGTGTGTTGGAATGAAGAACAAGAATTTTAGGTTGAATATGGATGAAAATGGTGCATCGGTTGCATTGAACACCAAAGTTGAGAACACCTCTCAACTTTGGCATAAAAGACTAGGCCATGCTAGCTTTAAGTCATTGGTAGGCACACATGAACTTGTTAGAGACATGCCATTGGTGGAGAAGCAAGAACATGTGTGTGAAGTGTGTCAAAAAGGAAAGCATACTAGGCTAGCATTTCAATCTTGTTCTTGGAGATCAAAGGAGAAGTTAGGACTTATACATTCGGATATTTGTGGTCCTATGAGTGTTCCATCCTTAAATGGCAGCAAGTATTTCATAACTTTCATTGATGATTACTCAAGAATGTGTTGGGTGTATTTCCTTGAAAGAAAATCACAAGCTTTGGAGAAGTTTGTAGAATTTATGAAGTTAGTGCAAAATCAATCCGGTTGCACTATAAAGGTGTTAAGGACGGACAATGGTGGGGAATACACAAGTGAGGCTTTCAAACAACTTTGTAAGGATCATGGTATAGTTCATCAATTCACTACACCATACACACCACAACAAAATGGTGTATGTGAAAGGAAGAACCGTACCATCATGGAGATGGCTAGATGTTTGTTGTTTGAAAGTGGCTTGCCAAAGAAGTTTTGGGCCGAAGGAGTTAATACATCCATCTACATCCAAAATAGGCTTTACTCCAAGTCTTTGAGGAGTAAAACCCCATTTGAGCTTTGGTTTGGATATAAGCCTTCTCTTGATCATCTAAGGGTATTTGGAAGCATTTGTTACATCCTAGTACCACAAGAGAAGAGAGGAAAGCTAGATGAAAGGTCACAAGTTGGTGTCTTGGTTGGCTATAGTGATGTGACCAAGGGATATAGAGTGTATAACTTGGAAACCAAGAAACTTGTGATAAGTAGAGATGTGAAAGTTGATGAGGAAGCTAAATGGGTTTGTAGTAAGGAGGAGTTGGCTAGTATGGATGAAGACAATCGCCTTGAAGCTCATGATAATGATGAGGAACAAGGAAATGATGAAGGTGCTGCCCATGATGATGAATATGATGAGAATGAGCTAGAAATCTCCATAGGGGCTGATTTGGAGATTGGTGATGGTGTGAGAGGCACAAGACCTCTTAATGAGATTTATGAAAGGTGTAATGTGGCATTGAGTGATCCAATCAATGTCCATGAGGCTATGGTAAGAAAAGAGTGGAGACAAGCCATGCAAGATGAAATCGATGTGATAAACAAGAATGACACTTGGAGCTTGGTAACAAAACCGAAGGGAAAGAATGCTATTGGGGTGAAGTGGATCTTTAGGACCAAGTACAATCCGGATGGGTCCATAAATAAGCACAAGGCAAGGCTTGTTGTCAAAGGATATGCACAATAAGCCGGTGTGGATTATGGAGAGACTTTTGCACCGGTTGCAAGGATGGAAACCATAAGACTTCTTCTTGCAATTTCGGCACAAAAGTCTTGGAAAGTATATCACCTTGATGTGAAGTCAGCCTTCTTGAATGGAATATTGAAGGAGGAGGTCTATGTTGTGCAACCCGAAGGTTTTGTGAAGAAAGGAAGTGAAGAGAAGGTATACAAGCTACATAAGGCCTTGTATGGCCTTAAACAAGCTCCTAGGGCATGGTATGCCAAGATAGATGGTTTTTTGACAAAGCATGGATTTAGGAGGAGTCCTAATGAGCCTACATTGTATATTAGAACTCATGGTTGCATGGTGTTGGTGTCTCTTTATGTTGATGACCTTCTAGTGACCGGTGGTAATCAGAAAGAAGTGAGCAATTTCAAAAGTGAGCTAGAATTGAACTTTTAGATGTCTAGCCTTGGAGAGATGAAATACTTTCTTGGAATTGAAGTTGTCCAATCATCCAAGGGCATCTTCATATCTCAAGAAAGCTATGTGAAGGAGTTGCTCAAGAAGTTTGACATGGAGGATTGTAATAGCGTTGCCACACCTATGAATGAAGGCACCAAGTTGGTGAAGGATGATGATTCTCCAAAGGTAAATCCTTCCATCTATAGAAGTTTAATTGGTAGCCTTTTATATGTATGCTCTACTAGACCGGATATCATGTTTAGTGTGGCTGTTTTGTCAAGATTTATGCATAGTCCATCACAAAATCATCTTAGTTGTGCAAAAAGAATCCTAAGGTATTTGAAAGGTACTAGTGATTTCGGTATATGGTACAAGGATGGCATGAATGAAGCTTTGCTTGGTTATAGTGACAGTGATTGGTCTGGTTCTTTGGATGATAGCAAGAGCACATCGGGCTACATTTACACTCTTGGAAATGGTCCTTTCTCATGGAATTCCAAGAAGCAACAAACCATTGCACAAAGCACCGCGGAAGCCGAGTATATTGCTTGCTCAAGTTGTGCTAATCAAGGTGTTTGGCTTAGGAAATTATTGGAGGACTTGAGCTTGAAGCAAGAGGAAGCCACGGTAATATTGTGTGACAATACTTCAGCAATAGCAATTGCTCAAAATCCAGTCCAACATGGGAGGACCAAGCATATACCGGTCAAGTATAATTCCTTAAGGGAATTTGAAGCAAGTGGTGAAGTGAAGTTGGAGTATGTGACTTCCGAGGAGAACTTGGCGGATATCTTCACTAAGCCATTGGGAAAGAAGAGATTTGAGATATTGAGAGGACTTCTCAATGTCTCATACAAAATTGCCAAGGAGGAGTGTTGAAGTGTGGCAATTTTGCCACTTGATGGTGCATGTCATCGGCTAGCATGCACACCTTGGTATCAAATCCTTTTCTTTTATGAGTTTATATTTTTTTGTATGTTTTTAATTTATGCAAGGTATATTTTGATAATGTTTTGTGCCTAAGTTATGTATGCAAAATTATAGGCAAGATTATGCACAAAAGAGTAGGAATGTTATGCTTGAAATGCCTATGGTGCTGGATTCATAATTTCCAGCAACATAGCTCCACTATTTATCTTATATCTCAGGTTGCAAATGGCGGTTTGGGCTGAAATTTTGAGGGATGTCTACAGACATATATAGAAGACTATGGTTCAACTTTCAGGTCACAATGACATGGGAAAGTCCATTTTCTATTCCAAACAGATTGCTGTATCTGATGGGCCCAGTATGCAGAGTATGGGCCAGTTTTGGAGTTGTTTGGCCCATGCTCCGGTTCCAGAACTTTCCTATCTCTTGGAACAATATTTATTGATGACCAAGGATGTTTCAAACCAAGTTTCATAGGCAGATACAAAGGGAAACTAAGTAGGTGAAGCTAGTTTGGTTGTTTACCCAAACTAGTTAAACAATAGGAACTTAGTTCAAAACCATGTGCCACTTTTTACTATATTTGGAATAGACATGTTGCAGCTGTTTTTGACCTCTTTGTGTATCAAAAGTTAGGTGTTGACCATTTTACTTTTTTAAATTTCAAATACTTTACTCATTTTGTAAGCTCACATGCTTGGCATGTGTGAACTAGTTGTAATTTCAAGCTTATATTGCAAAATGAATGAAATGGCTAAAGATCTAAGCCTCATTTTCAAAACCCAACGTGGTCCCCTTCTTCTCATCTCTTCTTCAACACCTTAGAACACTCTAGGAACCCTAAAAACCAGAAAACACTATAACCAAAACCTAAAAACACAACTCACACACAACCATTCCCAAGAGCATCACCAAAAGCTTGCTTGTTGCTAACACTTCAAGCTAGCTTGCTCTTGGTCATAACCTTCTCACCCCAACACTTTTCAACAATATATTGAATTGATATCTATATATATGAAGATAATAATGTAGATTTATATATATATATATATATATTAAATTAACCTATATCTTTAGACAATAAATTTTATACAGTACAATGACAATACTAGATAGTATGGTAGAAAGAAAAATATGAATCTTTCTATTTGCCATACTATCATCTCATAGAATACTGCTAATTCTATTTTGTTCATTTCGTTCATTTAATACGTGAAATTGGAATCTTTTTCATTTTATTTCTTTTCTTCAATCATTGATAAGAACTAAAAAGTCAAGTTTAATTCAAATTAATCTCTCTGACTTACTGTTTTTACGTATATTATAAGTAAAAAAGCATTAGGAACTAGAATGACTAGTACAGTAGCAATAAATGCAAGAATATTGACTTCCATAATTTCATTGTTTCATTTTTCTTTAATTAGCAATAACTCGGGGTTTAATCCCATAGAGATGATAAATCTTTCGTTTGTAAATTCAATGGGATGAATTATGTCTCGATGTAATCGAGTTAAATCAATATCATGAATAACAATATCTGGGCTATCGAATCGATGCATCATCAAGTATTGAATAGTATAACATACGAAGATCTTTTATCCATACCGACTTCAAAGGTTGATTCTTGATCCACTCAGAAATTCCTTATATTAATTTAAATTTTGATTTATCATTCTTTTTCATTCTTTTTTTCTATAACTTATTGCCTTCCTTGTACAATCATCTGATCCTTGTACAATCCTCTGATGAAGTATCATCTAACCACCTTTACACTTACCTTACCATTGATTTTAACCAAACCCAAACAAATAATCGAAATGAAAAAAATGAGGGATCTGGTTGGGAATGAAATTCGGCTATTTGTACTCCCTTTCATAGAAAAACAGAGACAAATTAATGTATTTTTGTTATTTTATTGGATTTGGATCCGTCGGGACTGATGGGGCTCGAACCCGCAGCTTCTGCCTTGACAGGGGGGTGCTCTAACCAATTAAACTACAATCCCAGGGAAATAAAGTGTACAATATACCTATTATTAATGATTTCATTCAAAGACTTTCGATTTAGATTTTCGATTAGAATTGTCATGTTGGAACAGAGAAGCGAGTGATATATTTCTCTCCATATGGATATGCGCTTTAGCGAAAGCGGCATGGATTACTAATAATCTTTTTGTTATTACCAATTCAATTGGATAATCAATCTTTCAATGAAAAAGTTTGTTTTTCTTTATTTTACTTTTGCCCTTAGCCTTTACACTTACCGATCCTGATATGAATCTAGATCATTAGAAAAATCAAAATTTGTTGGAAAAAAGATAAATTAAATAGAGTAACTAAATAATGGTAGAGATATATAAAAAACTTTTACTTTTTTCCTATTGGGACCGAGCATTTCAGGAAAACAATAAATGGGTTATATCATGGTAGATCGGTGAATTATTGAGCCGAGCTGGATTTGAACCAGCGTAGACATATTGCCAATGAATTTACAGTCTGTCCCCATTAACCGCTTGACCCAGGACAGGAAGAAGCAATTTCATGCTCATTGATAGTCCATGATCAACTTCCTTTCATAGTACCTTACCCCCAGGGGAAGTCGAATCCCCGCTACCTTTTTGAAAGAGAGATGTCTTGAACCACTAGATGATGGGGCCATACTTGCCTGAATGCCATCATACTATGCTCATAGTATGAATAGTTTTTTGAAATTTTCAATATACAATATAATAGAATGGGAATGGTATGACTTAATACAAAGGATAACACTTTTTGATGAGTAATTGGTCTACCAGAAAAGGGGATTAAACCCCATTCTTACGCTTTCATTCATTGATTCACTCATTGTTAAGATTAGGTCGGCATATTTCTACCTCACACTAAGACAGGAAATTCAAATAAAAAAATGATAAGTTATTGAATTTTTTTCTCTAAATTTTTTTTTGGTTCAAAGGACAAGTCGAATCTATTTATCAACGATTGCTTCAATAAAATATTTTGGAGCTATGTTGAATTGGTAGGTATATGTATCATTCAAATGAATTTCATTATAATGGAAAATAACGGAAAGAAATTAGGTTTGGCCAGTCCAAAAACAATTCATTGCATTTATATTTATCTAATCCAATATCAATAGACCTTTTTTTTACCTACACTTACTAGTATATTCTATATTCACTAGGTAAATCAAATTGAGCAATCCTGAATGACCCACTATGCATCTAAGATATATCTATTACATAGATTATAACATATAAACGTATAAGATATGTCTATAGACATATAACATATAATAAGTATATACACTAAACTCATAGTAACTAGCAGCTTATTCAGGAGTTGAAGTAAACGGGCCCTTTTAACTTAGTGGTAGAGTAACGCCATGGTAAGGCGTAAGTCATCGGTTCAAATCTAATAAGGGGCTTTGGTTTTTTCATAAAATTCCAACGGTAGTATTCATATTTATAGAGATACTGTTGCCATTTGTAATAAAAAAGTAACAAACCATAAAATGTAATTGTAATATAATTAATTTTTATATTGAAATTCTATTAAATACTAATGAAATGTAGTAATTTCTAGTAATTATAGTTATCAAGTTGAACATTTGTTATTATGTTTATTATATTGTTATAAATATTATAATGATAAGTTTATAATGAATAATGCTAAGTTGTCTTATAAATATTATAATGATAAGTTTATAATGAATAATGCTAAGTTGTCTACTTGAATCTCCAAATATTCCTATTACTTTATTCTATCATTCCAATCAAATCAATTAGAAATCAACAAAAGAAAAAGTAAGTGGACCTAACCCATTAAATCATAACTATATCCACTATTCTGATATTAAAATTCGATTAGAGATAAAATTGGAAAAGTGGATCTTTTTTTTTTCATTTTCATATTTCTTTGGACGACACGAGAATCTTTCAATATTTCTGATTAAATCTTCTTGTTTCTAGATGTTGTATAGGAATACCATCCCGTTCCCTTACTTTACAGCGAAAGATTTATTCCAAGCATAACATACATAAGAGGCGTTTAAAACACCTTTCTTTGATTCCAGCACAGAAGACAATATGACTTTCTATTTTATTTTGTATATTTCATAATTTATAAGTATCTATTTTAGATACGTAGATAGATATCAATTCGATCGTGGTTTCATGTAACAAATATTTCCATCCATATGGATACATACAATATTTTTTTTCCGATAATCGGATGGAAAATGGATGCAAGAAAGAGACTTTTATTTATAGTATCCTATTATTAAATTCAATACCCTATTAATTTAATTAAATATAAATAATAGAATAAAATAAATAGAATAGGAAGTTTATTAAAAGAAAATGAAAGAGTAAAATAGAAAGTAATAAAATATATGATACTGTAGTAGTTTAAGACACATACAAATTCTTATTTTTATTAATTTTCATAAAGAGATTCAAGAATAAGATTAGTTGATGGAACGGGAGGAATATATCTGATGATCTATCGATAGCGGGAAAAGGGATCGCTTGATTTTTGAATAGTTCTTTTCAAATCAAATCAAAAATGCATCTATCTGATTGATGAGTCATAAGACAATTCATGGTTTAGGTGGTTATTAAGAATAGGAAAGGATAACTAAATTGAGTTCAGGGATTTTACTTTACTAAGTCAAGTTAAAGACCAGTAAATTTTTTTATATTCGAAACCTATTTGAAAGAAAGGGCAGTGGACAAATAATCAAATCATACATAAATGATAGAAGCCCCAATGTTCTGAAAATGCTATGAGGTGCTCGAAAATGGTTGAAGTAGTTGAATAAGAGGATCAATATGACTATAGCCCTTGGTAAATTTACAAAGACGTAAATGATTTATTTGATATTATAGATGACCGGTTATAGAGGGACCATTTCGTTTTTGTAGGTTTGTCCGGTCTATTGCTCTTTCCTTGTGCCTATTTTGCCTTAGGGGGTTGGTTTATAGGTACAACCTTTGTAACCTCATGGTATACCCTTGGATTAGCAAGTTCCTATTTGAAAGGCTGCAACTTCTTAACCGCCACAGTTTCTACTCCTGCTAATAGTTTAGCACACTCTTTGTTGTTACTATAGGCCTTGAAGCACAAGGAGATTTTACTCATTGGTGTCAATTAGGCTATCTATGGACTTTTGTTGCTCTTCATGGTGCTTTCAGACTAATAGGTTTCATGTTACGTTAATTTCAACTTGCTCGATCTGTTCAATTACGACCTTATAATGCAATCGCATTTTTCGATCCAATTGCGGCTTTTGTTTCTGTATTCCTGATTTATCCGCTAGGTCAGTTAGGTTGGTTCTTTGTGCCACGTTTTGGTGTAGCGGCTACATTTCAATTCATCCTCTTTTTCCAAAGGTTTCATAATTGGACATTGAACCCATTTCATATGATGGGGGTTCTTGGGATATTGGGCGCTGCTCTGCTATGCGCGCTATTCATGATGGTACACTAGAAAATACTTTATTTGAAGATGGTGATGGTGCAAATATATTCCGGGCTTTTAACCCAACTCAAGCTGAAGAAATTTATTCAATGGTCACTGCCAACCGCTTTTGGTCCCAAATCTTTGCTGCTTTTTCTAATAAACGTTCGTTACATTTCTTTATGTTATTTGTACCAGTAACCGATTTGTGGATGAGTGCTCTTAGAGTAGTCAGTCTAGCCTGAATCTACGTGCCTATGACTTCACTTTTTAGGAAATTCATGCAGCGGAAGATCCGGAATTTAAGACTTTCTACACCAAAAATATTCTCTTAAATGAAGGTATTCATGCTTGGATGGTGGCTCAAGATCAACCTCATGAAAACCTTATATTCCCTAAGGAGGTTCTACCCTATGGAAACGCTCTTTAATGGAACTTTAGCTTTAGCTGGTCGTGACCAAGAAACCACCGGTTTCGTTTGGTGGGCCAAAAATGCCCGACTTATCAACTTATCCGGTAAACTACTGGGGGCTCATTAGCTCATGCCAGATTAATCTTATTCTGGGCCAGAGCAAGGAACATATTTGAAGTGGCTCATTTTATACCAAAGAAGTCGATGTACGAACAAGGATTAATTTTACTTCCCCACCTAGGTACTCTAGGATGGGGGGTAGGTCTTGGGGAGAAAGTTCGAGACACCTTTCCATACTTTATGTCTGGAGTAATTCACTTAATTTCCTCTACAGTATTGGGCTTTGGCGGTACTTATCATGCATTTCAGGGACCTGAAACTCTTGAAGAATCTTTTCCATTTTGGGGATTCACTTAATCTTGTTAGGTATAGGTGCTTTTCTTCTAGTGTTCAAAGCTCTTTATTTTGGGAGTGTATATGATACCTAGGCTTACCTGGGCTCCCAGCGCGCAGGGGGGGGGGGATATAAGAAAAATTACCAACTTGACACTTAGCCCAAGTATTGTATTTGGTTATTTACTAAAATCCTCTTTTGGGGGAGAAGGGTGGATTGTTAGTGTCCATGATTTGGAAGATATAATTGGAGGGCATGTATGGTTACGACCATACCCTTTGCATGGGCTCGCCATGCACTTGTATGGTCTACAGAGGCTTACTTGTCTTATAGTTTAGATGCTTTATTTGTTTTTGGTTTTATTGCTTGTTACTTTGTCTGGTTCAATAATACCGCTTATCTTAGTGAGTTTTACGATCTTACTAGATTGGAAGCTTCTCAAGCTCAAGCATTTACTTTTCTAGTTAGAGACCAACGTCTTGGGGCTAATGTGGGACCCGCTCAAGGACTTATAAGTTTAGCTAAATATCTAATGCGCTCCCCGACTGGGGAAGTTATTTTTGGAGTAGAAACTATGCATTTTTGGGATCTACGTGCTCCCTCGTCAGAACCTCTAAGGGGCCCCAATGGTTTAGACTTAAGTAGGCTGAAAAAAGACATCCAGCCCTGGCAAGAACAGCATTCTGTGGAATATTTGACTCATGCTCCTTTAGGTTCTTTAAATTCCATGGGAGGCATAGCGACCGAGATCAATGCAGTCAATTATGTCTCTCCTAGAAGTTGGTTAGCTACCTCTCATTTTGTTATAGGATTTTTCCTATTCGTAGGTCATTTATAGCATGTGGGAAGGGCTCGTGCAGCTACCGTAGGATTTGAAAAAGCAATTGATTGTGATTTTGAACCTGCTCTTTCCATGACCCATCTTAATTGAAATGGGAAGCCTAATCCTTGAAGTAGGAATCAATTTGATTCCACCATACATATTAGGTTAGGTGGGTCCAGTCAGATTTAAAAAGTATTCCTTTTTCCCCTTCTTTTCAACCCATTTATATCTAATCTTTTTGTTTTTTTTTTTTGGTGGCTCGGCTATCTTACTTAGCTGAGCCATTTCCCTTTATGATACTAAAAGGGAAAAACCAATAAAATAAAGAAAAGCAACAAATCTATTCACCAAACCAAGAAAGGAGAGAGAGGGATTCAAACTCCCGATAGTTCTTTGTTTCGAACTATACATCTCTTCGAAAGAAAATTTCTAATTTTTTTTTCCACTGAATAGAACACGAACATATGAGTTGATACCATTACCATCTATAGAAAGATATCGGGTATGAATCTATAGGCCTATCTGTCTGTATATAGATGCATGATCCAGCATGTCCCTTTGTAAAGTAAAAAAACCACCCTCGATTCTATGCCTTAATAAAAAAACTGGCTAAAGTCCGTAATAAGTCATATAGAATCAATGATGGAGTCATGGTAAAATACTTCTATGATGCATTTTGTTTTTTTACAATTTGTTGGCTGATAAGGTGATCAAATGGCATAATTCTTTTGTTAGTAGATTGGAGGATTAGAAACATGACTATTGCTTTCCAATTGGCTGTTTTTGCATTAATTGCTATTTCATCAATCTTACTGATTAGTGTACCCATTGTATTTGCTTCTCCTGATGGTTGGGCGAGTAACAAAAATGTTGTATATTCCAGTACATCATTATGGATTGGATTAGTCTTTCTAGTGAGTATCCTTAATTCTCTCATCTCTTGAACCTATTTGCTTTAGATCTACAACAGACCCTTCCCCGAATTCTTTTGGGTTGTGACACATTAAAATCCATATAAGCCCCAAAAATAAAATGCAAATAAAGAAAAAAATTCTAAAAATTAGAGAGAGGGTTCAAACTTATTGTATTTGTGTATTTGTTTTGTAAATTTTGTTTATATAAATATGAAATAAATATGTATTATAAGTTATATATAAACTATATAAACAAATATTGTATCATAATATAATAAATTTTAAAATTATATAAAATTATACTATATATAGAATTATATATACTATAGATAACATAAAATATAAAAATGAAAGAGAGTATTTGGCCTAGATTTGCTCCAATATAATCTATACATTTCATATTAGGAACAAAAAAAAAGATGTGGATACAGTCGAATGGTAAAATTTCTCTTTGCCAAGGAGAAGATGTAGGTTCGATTCCCACTATCCCCCTGGAATAATAACTTAATGTATTTAAGTTAATAGAATAAAGGATTAAGTAAAGTTTATCACAATAGTATATTGGTTCTATTCCCCCTTCTTTTTCCCCCGCTCCCAAAGAAAAACGGTAATTAATTACCAGGTAACAAATTAACAAACCCAAACCTAAAATTTTTTGCCAAAAAAATGTTGCAAAGATGGGATTTGAACCCGTGATCTCAAGGTTATGAGCCTTGCGAGCTACCAAGTTGCTCTACCCATGATGAAAAGACAAGTGGGAAACTAATGGGCAAACAAGGATTAAATGTGCCCCTCGACCATATCTGTAGAAATAGGATAGCCCATTTATCCAGAATGGTAAGGGAGCCCTCTATGATCATCGATCATAGAAATGAATAGAAAAACAAAGAGATTGTTTAATCCTTACCAACTCGATCTTGTTGCTCCGGGCAACAAACATGCATAAACTATTTCACGACGTATGTGTCCGGATAGACCAAAGTCTTGATAGTTAGCTCTTGGTCTTTCAGTCAAAAAACAACGTCGATGAAAGGGTGTAGGTATACTATTACGGGGTGGGGATTGTAACTTTCCATGAATTTTCCATTTTTCACTCAACGATGGAACTTTGCTTAATTCTTTTTTTGATTATCGATGAATCAAATGATATTTTTGTTCCAATTTTTGCCTCTTCTTCTCACTCTGAATTAAACATTTTCTTGCCATAGTGGTTAAATTCCTATTATTTTAGTTTCAATGATACAAGTCGGATCCTAGACGTAGAAATATAAGAAGGCAATCCCCCTTCTCCATCAAAAGAAATGATATTATTGAGAATAATACAACACATAAATAAAGAATTGACCAAATTTTCCTGATGTAGAGGTAATCAAGAAAGCCGCATAAGTGAATATATAACCTACAGAAAAGTGGGCTAACCTAACCAATCTTGCTTGCATAATGGAAAGAGCCACCGGTTTATCTCTCCACCGAATCAAATTAGCCAAAGGTGGTCATTCATGAGCCCATGCTAAAGTTTCAATCACTTCTTACCAATATCCATGCCAGGAAATTAAGAACATAAACCCAATAGCCCAAACAAGATGTCCAAATAAAAACATCCACGCCCAAACCGATAAACTATTCATACCAAAAGGGTCATATCCATTGATAAGTTGTGAAGAGTTTAACCATAAATAATCTTTTAACCATCCCATGAAATAAGTGGAAGACCCATTAAATTGTGAAACACTACCCTGCCATAATGTGATGTGCTTCCAATGCCAATAAAAAGTCCCTTTTACTAAGATCAATGTAAAGCCCCTTTTACTAAGACTATAACCAAAATCCTTTTTATCTGGCATTAACTTGGAACCACATGCATCTAAAGCCCCTTTTACTAAGATCAATGTAATTGTATGTAAACCTAAAGCAATAGCATGATGAACCAAGAAGTCTCGGGTCTTACTGTTAAGAATAGTGAATTACTATTCTCATTAACAGCATTTAACCAACCAGGCAACCATATGCTTCGACCTGCATTGAATGCGAGACCATTCATTGAAGACAAAAGTACATCAAAGCCATATGAAGTTTTACCATGAGTCGATTGTATCCATTGGGAAAATACAAGTTCAATCAAGATTTCTTTCTTCGGAGTACCAAAAGCAAGCATGACATCATTATGAACATAAAGTCCTAAAGCATGGAACCCTAGAAAGAGGCTGGCCCAACTTAAATAGGATATAATGGCTTCTTTATGGTCTAAAATTCTTGCCAATTAATTATCCTCATTCTGCTCCGGATTGTAATCTCTAATAAAAAATATAGCTCCATGAGAAAAAGCCCCTATCATGATGAATCCTACGAAGTATTGGTGATGAGTATATAAAGCAGCTTGAGTAGTAAAGTCATGTGCTATGAATGCATAAGCTGGCAAAGAGTACATGTGTTGAACGACCAAGGAACTAATAACCCTTAAAGAGGCTAGAGCAAGGCTTGATTGAAAATGAATCAAATTATTTATTGTGTCATAAAAACCCTTATGTCCATGCCCCAGTCGCCCCCCTGGAGGAATATGCGCTTCTAAAAGATTTTTTATACTATACCCAATCCCAAAATTAGTTCTATACATATGACCAGCAATAAGAAAAATAAATGCAATAGCTAAATGATGATGAGCAATATCAGTCAGCCATAAACTTTGCGTTTATGGATGGAATCCTCCAAGAAAGGTTAGAATGGTAGTTCCGGCCCCTTGGGAGGTACCAAATAACTGACTACTTGAATTGGGGTTTTGAGCATAAAGATTCAATTGACCTTTAAAATGTGGGCCTAATATTGGGGGTGCGGCAATACATCTAAGTAATTATTCCAATGAACATATTCCCCTCTGGCTCCGGGAATAGCAACATGAACTAAATGTCCTGTCCAAGCCAAGGAACTTACTTCGATAAATGATGATTGAGGTGCGATTCAGCATTTTTAAACCAAAAAAATGCTCGGTTTCCATATCGGGTGTAGGTGTAACCAACCGGCTATTAAAGATATGGCAGAAAGAAATAATAGAAAAAGAGCTCTATTATGAAGATCTCCATTAGTATGTAAATCGATTGTACACCACCACTAATAAACACCAAAATAAGTGATATTCACTTGGCCAAGAGCACCCCCCCCCCCCCCCCCGAGTAAAAGCTTCCACAGCCAATTGACCAAAATGAAGATCCCAAATTGCATGAGCTGCCCAAAATGGGAAGCAAAAATATTCTGATAAAGACGTTCCTCAGTAATATCATCATGACTTTCGAAGTCATGTGTGGTAGCAATACCAAACCAAATATGATGAGTAGTGGGGTCCTGAGATAAGCCTTGGATAAACCTTGGAAATCTTAATGCCATAATGCCTTTCAAATCCTCCTAGCCATTATCCTACTGCAATAATTCTTGCTAAGAAGAATGCCCATGTTGTGGCAATTCCACCCAGAAAGTGATGGGTTACTCTTACAGCACGTCCTTGGACAATGCTCAAGGCTCTAGGCTGAGTAGCAAGAGCAACTTTTAATTTATTATGAGCCCAAATGATGCATTCACTAAGTTCTTGCCAATAACCACGCCTGCTGAATAGAAACATTAGACTAAAAGCCCATACAAAATGAGCACCTAGGAAAAAAAGGTCATATGCAGATAATGAAGAATGATAGGACTGAATTACCTGGGATGCCTGTGCCCATAGGAAATTGCAGAGCCCCCCATTAATCGTAATGGAACTTTGTGCAAAGTTGCCTCTCGTGATATGAGTTACCACCATCACTTTTACTACCTCAAACATCTGACTGCATTTTCCAACTAAAATGGAATATTACTATTGAAATTGAATTATACATCCATAATAGCCCTAAGAAGACATGATCCCAAGCGTATACTTGACATGTCCCCCCCCCCCCTTTCCAGGCTCATCACAAGGGAAACAAAAACCAAGATTTGCTTTATCCGGTATTAAACGCGAACTACGAGCAAATAGAACACCTTTCATAAGTATCAATATCGTCACATGAATCGTAAATGCATTAATGTGATGTACCAAAAAATCGATGGTTCCTAATGGAATAGGTAACAAAGCAACCTTGCCATCCATGGCCACTAAATACCACCCCCCAAATTAAACTGGTACTTGTTGTTGAGCTAAGGGCTTTTGCGCTAGGTGCTAAAGCATGGGTGTTTTGTATCCATTAAGCAAAGACGAGTTGTAATTGTATAGCAGTATCTAAAAACATATCTTGGGGATGCCCTAAAATGCTCATAGTATCATTATGAATATAAGAACCAAAAATGTGAAAGCCTAAAAATAGATCATTGTATTGAGTAGTTGGATCATAGTCTCTTACCATAAAAATGGCTGCATGCACAGCAGCACCAACTATGAGAAATCCATCAATCCACATGTGATATGTGAGCACTGAAGGTTGTGTACCATAATCAGTAGCTAGATATGGATAAGGGGGCATCGAATACATATGGTGAGCTACAACAATGGTTAAAGAGCCCAACAGAGCTAGATTAATAGATAATTAAGTGTGCCATGATGATGTTAGGATCTCATATAGACCTTTATGACCCTGGCCGGTAAATGGGCCTTTATGAGCCTCTAAAATATCTTTTGTGCCAAGGCCAATGCCCTAGTTGGTTTTATACATGTGACCTACTATTAGAAAGAATTTCAATTGCTAAATGATGGTGTGCTATATCGGTCAACCATAGACCCTCGGTTACTAGATCTAATCCTCCACGAAAGGTAAGAAATTTTGCATATTTTGACCAATTCAAGGTGAAAAAAGGGGTTGCTCCCTCAAAGTTGAGCCAAAAGATCACGAATCAAGATAAATTCATGAGGAAGTGGAATCTCTTTAGGATCTACTCCTGCATTTAGAAATTGATTAATCAATAAAGATACATGTACTTCATGCCCTGCCCAAGAAAAAGACCCAAGTCCTAGTAGCCCTGCCAAACGATGATTTAACATAGATTCTACATCTTGGAACCAAGCCAAATTTGGAGCAGCTTTGTGATGATGGAACCAACTAGCAAAAAGAATTAAGCCCACAAAAACCAATGCACCAATTACAGTACAATAGAGCTGTAATTCACTAGTTATTCCAGATGCTTGCCAAAGCTGAAAAACCTAGAGGTTATCTGTATTCCTCGGAAACCACCGCCTACATCACCATTCAATATTTCTTGGCCCACAATTGGCCAAACCACCTAGGCACTAGGCCCAATGTGAGTAGGATCGCTTAGTCATGCTTCATAATTGGAAAAACAATCACTATGGACATACATACCACTCAGCCAAAGAAAAATGATGGAAAGTTGGCCGAAATGGGCACTAAATACTTTTCAAGAGATCTCTTCCAAATCATTGGTATGGCTATCGAAATCATGAGCATCAGCGTGTAGGTTGCAGAGCCAAGTTGTAATATCTAGTCCTTTAGCTATTGTTCTTGAGAAATGACTTGGCCTAGCCCATTCCTCAAAAGAAGTTTTTCTGGGATCCGTATCTACCAAAATTTAGCTTCTGGTTCTGGTGAATGAATAATCATTGAGTCCTCCTCTTTCCGGACAACACATACAAAGAGACCCACCAATAGTTAAGTAATTAGTGAACCTATGAGAGATGTTTAGACTTAGTTTTTTTTCTTCTATCTCCCATCTATCTATTTTCTTTAGTTATTCGCTAGAGCAATTATGATCTGGAAGTCGATCCAAGGTAAGTGTTCAGATCTATTATGACCTAGCCGAAGGGTGCTAAATGGACCTTTTTAATCTTATAAAATCTTTTTGGGGGGCTTTGAATTGACGCAATTCTTTTTTGTGCAACCTAATGTATTCATATCTCAATTAGAAGTTCCTAAATGAAGACACTTTATGCCTTACATAGAATATATTAATATTACTCTATTCCAAACCGTGTGAACAATCATTACTAAGAGAAATATTACTATTTCTATTTAGTCATTCAAAGGTCGCTTTTACTTTTATTAGTTATCATTATTAACAGTAGAAAAGAAATATATTTTCTAACTTATCTGTATATCGTTTATCCCTATGAAATAACAGACAAAATAGAACGATCTTAGAAGGAGAAGGGATATGATGAAATTTTTTTATTGGTTCTTCCCAGAGAAATGATCCATTTTATTTGATTGATAGAGACAACAAACAATTCATTATAACAAATAAAAAAATATAAAATAACAAAAATAGTTAGAATAACATAGTGTTGTCATTCGAAATGCCTTGTGATTAGCATTTGGTGCTGCAGAAGAAACCAATTTTAAAATGGGAGAACATGCTCTATTGGGCATGACTTCGAGTATTAGAAGTGTTTCTTCATAAGAACGCCCATGAATCTGATCAATTACTTTTCATACTTTATGAGAGGTAGGGATCCATATTAGGTTGGGATGCCGCTGTTAGTGTGGTACCTCTAGGGCTGGTTGCTCTTGACCCCTAAGGAGAGCTAAACAAAAGCTCTTTGAATTGGTACCTAAAGCCTAGTTAGTTTCTGCCACCTATGCTGCTTCCCCTGCTGATAGGTGATCAACGTAGACTAGTGCTTTTGCTATTGTCTTTACCACAGTAGCGCCTCTGCTGGTTTGTTTGGATGCTCCAATGTGTGCTTGAACCGGTGTATACAAGATCCATTTCAATTGAAAAATACTCAAAATGGAATTGAAATTGCTGAAACCCCATGCCAACATTTCATTCAATGTTTGGCTGTCCAGCAAACGCTTGTTTTGTTGTCATACAGAATAGGAAGCCCTTCTCTAATCTAATAGGGTGGATCCGTGGGAAAGAAGACAGAATGGACTGGATCAAGCAAAGAAAAAAACAAAAGAAATCATCAAATTATGCACTAAGTTGATGGAATGCATATATGAGGAACCATGACATTTCTGGTTCCACAAAAATACCCGCATTAAAGTACCAAGTTCCACAAGCAAGCTATTATTCTGTGATCTCCATCGAAGAGCATTAAACCCTAATGAAAGATCTCTCCCCATTAGCAACAGGTAATAAATTTCAAGCCACAAGAAGGGATCTCCTACTAAACGATAGGAAAGTGAGTTCTTCCAGTTGCATTCATTAGGGTAGGAGCACCTGGTTGATCGCTCAACAAAATAGTTGTTTAGCGAATGACTCAACCTATGTATCTGGTATTTACATACTTCGAGGTGTAAATCACTTAAACTAGGATGTTATTAAAGATCTCATCGAAAAATTATAGCAACCTGCCAAACAAAAGATAAAAGAAAAAATAGAATAGGTATTACTGGCATAACATCTGGTAATTTGGTGACGAAAAAACCGTTTGAATAAAGGGCAGAATAAAGACAGATCCATAACAAACTAAATATATTAAGCATAACAAATTTTTGTTATTTTTGTTATTGAAGATAATTGTATTATTTTGATTAAGTTATTAATAAGTTGAGTTATTGATAGAGGGGAAAATGAATAAAACTAAATAAGATAGACCCCAAAAACCTTCTTTGATTTGAACTCCCCCAATAAAAAATCCTTCAATTCTCAAATCAAAAAATAATAGAATAAATCATACTTTCACACAATATCTTAATTGAATTCTATGTAATGATCAATAAATACAATTTAGTTATATATCGATACATATTAAAATTCTAGCAACAATCTATATATTTTATAGATATTTATATTGGAGTTGACGAACAACCAATACCAATACTAGTATTTATTAGGGTTGAATAGAAATGGGCGTGGCCAAATGGTAAGGCAACAAGTTTTGGTCCCGCTATTTGGAGGTTCGAATCCTTTCGTCCCAGAGCATGCCCAACCCATTATAGCATTATAATACATATAATGCTATATATCAGAAAAAAGATTGCCTTTTAAAATAAAAAACCTTTTTGTTTAAGAGTATAAAATTGGATTGGAAATTTTTTATTAGTATTCTTAATAATTCTTCTCTGAATCATATCTTTTTCTCAAATTGAATCGTGTTCAAATAACATGCATATATAATTGGATCCATTTGTGATCCCTAAATGCTAAATATTTAACATAAAATATCTATAATTCCTTTTAGTAACAATTTTTTAGTCGATCTGTATAGGGGTCCCATATTATTGTTATTTCGATTCCAATTTTAGAAATCAGTATGAAAAAACAACAATCTTAAAAACAACAATCTTACCTTACACCAGTCTTTATCCACTAGTTCACTAAAAAAATAAATTGGATTTTTTAGCTATCTAGGTTTTTAATCATTGATGGTTTAATACAAATATGAATTTCTCTTAGGATGCTAAAATGTGGTCCTTACTTTAAAATGTTATTCAAATAATGATCTCGAGTCTAGAAAATTTTCAATCATTTGAATCTTTTTGATGATTTCTTATGAGTTCGTAGTACTCGAAGAGGTATGAAATTGGTAAATTTATCCTATCACTATTAAGTTACTTGAAGGTGCAGATTCAAAAAGAAATTTTTTATTTAATTTGTGGTATTCATGGTATTTATATTTTATTATGTTAAATAAATAAAAAATGAAATAAAATATATGTTAAAATAAATATATGTATTGGGTGTTGGGGATTAAATTGAATTCGTTCTGAGACTTTGTTAGAACCTAGCCATTCATATTTCATATAGAAAGAAAAAGTATAGATTACTATGTATCGACTGAACCAATGACTATTCATGATTCCATAATTGAATCAATTACATACCGGTTCCAAACTAAAGGAATGTTATGGTAAAACTTCATTTAAAACGATGTGGTAGAAAGCAACGTGCGACTTGAAGGATACGAATCGTTGTGGATTCTTACATCCACCATTTTTTATTATACAGGAATTATAGAAGAATGAAAGTGCTCTTGACTCAACATCATTTCTTTTGCTTCAATAAAACTTTCATTTTTTTTTTTTGGGTGATGTAAATCGTACATGATGGAGCTCGAGTAAAAAGTATTGATTCATTTCTCAAAGGCAAGAATCTAAGGCTAATATTAATCAATAAATTGGGACAACTTTGCAAATATATTTTCCATATATAAATCGAAAGGATCCAATTCAAACAAGTTTCAAATTCAAAAGTCAAATTTTTTTAGAATTGGTAAAACTTTTTCGATCAAATCAAATGTATTACATAACAATCACTCAGTCGTATGATTCTTTGATAAAAAGAAATCATAAAAAGAAGGGTATGTTGCTGCCATTTTGAAACGTTTCAAAATCACCGAAGTAATGTCTAAACCCAATGATTCAAGGCAAAGATAAACGTTCCTGGAACAAGGAAATACCATTTTTGATTGTCTCAACAACTAGATCAGAGTGCAGAATCAAAAGAGGTTCTAAAAGAGACAAAAAAACAGGGGGGTTAGAGACCACTCAATAAATGAAATGCTTAAAAGGTTTCCTTGAGTTATTTGAGAGTTATCCAACTTGAGTTATGACGGTGCAAATTGTAAATACGAGTAATTTTTTTTGGTGGGGGAAAGAATAAGTATTTAAATCATAGTCTAGTTGATTTGATGATTTTATGGATATATTTGACCTTATCATTATATACATAGATAAAATTTCCAATTTTCTTGAGCCGTACGAGGAGAAAACTTCTTATACATTTTTGGGGGGGGTATTGTTCATCTATCCCAGTGAGCCATTTATCAAATCATTGCAATTGATGTTCAATCCATAAGAGAAGGAAGAGATCTTCAGAAAGTGGGTTTTTATGACCCGATAAAGAATCAAACCTATTTAAATGTTCTTGCTATTCTATATTTCCTTGAAAAAGGCACTCAGCCTATAGGAACTGGTCATGATATTTCAAAGAAAGCAGGGGTTTTTACGGAACTTACCCTTAATCACCAAACGATAGTCAATTAATGAAATATTAATGACATATATCAAAATGAAATATATAAGAAATATATAAATAAAGAAGGTGGAGATCACTTGTTGAGAGCTTTGTATAGTCTTTTCTCTGCTATTCTCTTTTAATTTGTTATTCATACTTTCGATTTTGGGTATTACCATTAATGGTAATGGGGGTTAGTTGGATTTCTATGAACAAATAAAAAGGGGGGATTAAGCATTTTTCTTTTACTTATATTGATTGATTGACGAAATTCAAGCTTTTTCTACTTCTTTTTTTTTTCTTTATTACTTTTTTCTTACGTCTACATCCCTTATATTGAATTCTTGGTGTGGAGGAAAAAAAGAAATTGGAAAATCAATTTCAAGTCGGGTTGAGTGAATAAATGGACAAAGCCCAACTATGGCCCCAATTATAGGGAAACAAAGAGTAACGAGCTTTTGGTGTTCATTTTTGAATGATTATCTGAATGATTACCCAAACTAGTTGGACGTTAAAAATATATTAGTGCTTAACACGGGAAAGACTTTTCCATGAGGGATTATCCATTTTTTATGAGTCCCACCTATTAGGTATTCTCCATTATGAGGTGGAGATAAATGTGTAGAAAAAGGCAGCATATTGATAAAGAGTTTTTTTTTTTTTTTCCAAAATCAAAAGATTGATTGGATTGCCAAAATAAAGGATTTCTAACCATCTTGTTATCTTAGACTGAACATAAACCACTTAGATGAAAAAAAAGAGGATAGAGAGTCTGCTAATGGTCTTACCTTTTTCCGAGGTATCTATTTTTTTTTGTACTATAATACCTTGTTGACTGTATCGTACTATGTATCATTTGATAACCCAATAAACCCCTTATCTTCGGTTCAAATTGAATTTCAAATGGAAGAATTTCAAGGATATTTCAAACTAGATAGATCTCAGCAACACAATCTCTTATACCCACTTATCTTTCGAGAGTATATTTATGCATTTTGCTCATGATCAAGGTTTAAATGGATCGAGTTTGCTGGAAAATGTAGGTTATGACAATAAATCTAGTTTACTAATTGTAAAACGTTTAATTACTCGAATGTATCACCATAATCATTTGATTATTTCTGCTAATGATTCTGACCAAAATAAATGTTTTGGGTACAACAAGAATTTGTATTCTCAAATGATATTCGAGGGATTTGCAGTCATTGTGGAAATTCCATTTTCCTTACGATTCCTATGATTAGTATCTTTGAGGCCAGAAATCATAAAATATTCTAATTTACGATCAATTCATTTAATATTTCCATTTTTAGAGGACAAATTCATACATTTAAATTATGTATCAGATGTACGAATACACTACCCCATTCATCTGGAAATCTTGATTCAAACCCTTTGCGATTGGATGAAAGATGCGCTTTCTTTGCATTTATTATGGCTTTTTCTTCACGAGTATTATAATTGGAATAGTTTTATTACTCCAAAAAAATCTATTTCTTTTTTTTTTTGAAAAATAATTCAAGATTTTTCTTGTTCCTATATAAATCTCATGTTCATGAATATGAATCCATCTTACTTTTTCCCCGTAATCGATCTTCTCATTTACGATATACATCTTTTGCGCTATTTTTTGAGCAAATTTATTTATATTGAAAAATAAAACATCCTGTACAAGAAGTCTTTTCCAATGATTTTCCGGCAGTTTTATAGTTCTTCACGGAGCCTTTCATGAATTATGTTAGATATCAAGGAAAATCTATTTTGGTTTCAAAAGATATGCCTCTTCTAATGAATAAATGGAAATATTTTCTTGTCCTTTTATGGCAATGTCATTTTTATGTGTGGGCTCAACCAGGAAGGATCTATATAAACCAATTAGCCAACCATTCTTTCGGCTTTTTAGGCTATCTTTAAATGTGCGACTAAATCTTTCAGTGGTACGGAGTCCAATGCTAGAAGATTCATTTATAATGGCTAATGCTATAAAGAAGCTTGATACATTAGTTCCAATTAGCCCAATGATTGGATCATTGGCTAAAATGAAAATTTTTAACACATTAGGACATCTTGTTAGTATGTTGACCTGGGCCGATTCATTAGATTTTGAGATATCAACCAATTTGCCCGTATATGTAGACATCTTTCTCATTATTTTAGCAGATCCTTAAAAAAAAAAGGTTTATATCGAATAAAATATATGCTTTGGCTCGTAAACACAAAAGTACTGTACAGGTTTTTTTTGAAAAGATTAGGTTCGGAATTATTGGAAGAGTTCTTTACACAGGAAGAAAGGGTTCCTTCTTTGATTTTCCAAGAACTTATTTGACTTTTCGAAGGTTATATAGAGGGCGAATTTGGTATTTTCATATTGTTTGCATCAATGATCAGGTCAATCATGAATGATAGGCTATTCGACCATGGAAATGGAAATTATCCTTAAATGCTGAAAAGATAACAAAAAATTTATTTAGTCTTCTATTATGAAATGTTCATGTAGTAAGAGTAAAGGTTGATCAACTGAAATCCAACTTTGTTAGATGCTTGTCTAGGGAAGGAGATAGATTTTAGATGTATACATAAGGAAAGCCATGTGCAATGAAAAATGCAAGCACGGTTTGGGGAGAGATTTTACCTATTTTTTATTTTCTAATTCTAGGAAGTAAATTATCTACTCCATCCAACTAGTTCCGGGTTTGAGTCCTGGGCAACCCATTCTAATTATTCTATGGAAATCATATTTATCTAAATTAAATCAGAATTTTAATCCAAATTTTGTAACTTATTTATTTTTATTCAATTTATTTATTCAATATATTAAAAAAATGGATTAATCTAGATAGATAAAAACCTCGATATATCTATGGATGTTAAATATTGGTTGACATGGGTATATAAGTCATGTTATACTGTTGAATAACAAGCCCTCAATTATCTATTTATAGAAAATTCATGTGCTTGGGAGTCCCTGATGCTTAATAATTAAATAAATCAAAAATTTACCATGACTGCAATTTTAGAGAGACGCGAAAGCGAAAGCCTATGGGGTTGCTTCTGTAACTGGATAACAGGCGCTGAAAACCATCTTTACATCAGATGATTTGGTGTTTTGATGATCCCTACCTTATTGATCGCAACTTCTGTATTTATTATCGCTTTCATTGTTGCCTCTCCGGTAGATATTGATGGTATTCGTGAACCTATTTCTGGATCTCTACTTTATGGAAACAATATTATTTCTAGTGCCATTATTCCTAGTTCTGTAGCGATAGGTTTGCATTTTTACCCGCTATGGGAAATGGCTTCCTTATATGAATGGTTATACAATGGTGGTCCTTATGAGCTAATTGTTCTACACTTTTTACTTGGTGTAGCTTGTTATATGGGTCGTGAGTGGGAACCTAGTTTTCGTCTGGGTATGCGCCCTTGGATTGTTGTTGCATATTCAACTCCTATTGCAGCTGCTACCGCTATTTCCTTTATCTATCCAATTGGTCAAGGAAGCTTTTCTAACGATATGCCTCTAGGAATCTTTGGTACTTTCAACTTCATGATTGTATTCCAAGTTGAGCACAACATCCTTATGCACCCATTTCACATTTTAGGCGTAGCTGGTGTATTCGGCGGCTCCCTATTTTCAGTGCTATGCATGGTTCCTTGGTAACTTCTAGTTTGATCAAGGAAACCACAGAAAATGAATATGATAATGAAGGTTACAGATTCGGTCAAAAGGAAGAAACCTACAATATTGTAGCTGCTCATGGTTATTTTGGACGATTGATCTTCCAATATGCTAGTTTCAACAACTCTCATTCTTTACACTTCTTCCTAGCTGCTTGGCCTATAGTAGGTATTTAGTTCACTACTTTAGGTATTAGCACTATGACTTTTAACTTAAATGGTTTCAATTTCAACCAATCTATAGTTGATAGTCAAGGTTGTGTAATTAATATCTGGGTGGATATTATCAATCGTGCTAACTTGGGTATGGAAGTTATGCATGAATGTAACGCTCATAACTTCCCTCTAGATCTAGCTGCGGTCGAAGTTCCGTCTACAAATGGATAAGACTTTGGTATTAGTGTATATACTGAGTTATTGAACATAAAGGAGCAATAATCATTTCTTGTTCTAGCAAGAAGTTTGGTATTGCACCTTTAAGAGTTTTTTAACTTAAATTTTTTTCTTTACTTCAACATACCCATACTTTCATTATGTAAAAATTTTTATTTTCGATATGCTCCTTTCAATTTTTTTTATTTTACATTTAAATTTAAAGTTTTCAATTCCATTATTTCTTCTTTAAGTTTGAAGAATGAAAAAAATTTGATAAATGGTGTAAATTAACCTATTTGTTTGTAATTTGTAAGTTTGTAATCTGTAATAAGGGTGGATGTAGCCAAGTGGATCAAGTTAGTGGATTGTGAATCAAGTTAAGTTCAATTCCCATCGTTCGCCCATATATATATATTTAAATTAAAAACAAAAAAAATATTAAAAATATTAAAATAGTTAACTATACATACTATCTATATTAACTAAATATATTATAGATATTAACCAAATAAAGACTAAATAAAGAAAAACTTTAAATTTAAATTGAAGTATCAACTAAACGGGACCAAGTGGCTATTATTTTTTTTTTTCTTTTGTGTTAAGCGTATTTGTTTTTCTTAACAAACGATTCGCTACAAAAGGATTTTTTTTTTTTTTAGTGAATGTGTCACAATTAATTACTCCTTTTTTTTTTTTTTTTTGTAAAGATGAAGAAACAAATTTTATTTACTACGGTGACTAAGAATCAAATTATCACTATATTTATTCCTTTTTTTACTTCTTCTTCCAAGTGTAGGATAACCCCAAGGGGTTGCAGGTTTTCTCTACCAATTGGGGCCCACCCTTCACCACCCCATGAGGATGGTCTACAGGGTTCATAACTACTCATCTTACTATAGGATGCTTACCTAACCAACATTTCAATCCGGCTCTACCTAAACTTTTATGGTTCACCCCAACATTCCCCACTTGTCCATCTATTGCTAAGGAGTTTTTGGATATCAAACAGACCTCTCCAAAATGTAATTTTAATGTGGCTGATTTCTCCTCTTTTGCAATCAGTTTCGCTACAGCACCTGCTACTCTAGCTAATGGTCTACCCTTTCCAAGTGTGATTTCTATATTATGTATGGTTGTGCCTAAGGGCATATCAATTGAAGTAGATTCTTCTTTTTGATCAATCAAAACCCCTTCCCAAATTGTACAAGCTTTTTCCAAAGCATATGGCTTTTTGGATGTAGATGATGATATCTATACAGATGGATCTTATATATCATAGAATTCTTATATATATCATATAATGAAGTACCACATGAGTGGATATATAGGAATCAAAATCTATCGAGTCACTCATGTTATGATCTACTACATCCTAGGTCTTCCCGTTCCTTCATCTGGCTTATGTTCTTCATGTACAATTCAAACCGAATGACTTTATGAAATTACGTCGATACTTCCACATAGTACGGGTAACGTAGAAGAAATCTCTATTTTTCCCCCCAGGCTTAGCTTTCAACTCGCCTTTAACCATCAAATGAAATGTGAAGAACATGTCCTCCTCTCTTTGAAACAAGGGGTTCTAGTTCTGTCGATGCTTGAAACAATTTTGTCTTCTCCATATTACTATATCTCTAGAGTCAATAATTTTATATGAGGAACTATTGAACTTAATCACTTGCTGCCATTACTCTTCAGTTTTCAGTTGAGGTCTGTCCTGTAGAGGGACTCAGATTGTAAACCTAATTGGTTACTTCCAATTATGTAAATCAATAGATCAAACCACACTCAAAGGTAAGGCATTTCCCATTTTTATAGGAACTTCTGTACTAGAAACAATGGTATCTCCAATTATAGCCCCTCTGGGATGTAAAATATGTCTTTTCTCACCATCCTTATAGTGTATGAGACAAATGTATGCATTTCAATTAGGATCGTATTCTAAAGTTATGATTCTACCATATATGTCTTTTTCATTCCGTCCAAAATTGATTTTACGGTATAGATGCTTATGACCTCCCCCTCTATGCCCTACGGCAATGATTCCTCTGGCATTACGACCTTTACCATAACAATGCTGCCTATAGATCAAATTATTTCATGGATTGGATTTCACTTGACTGTCTACGACTCCTTTGCATGTGCTCGAGGTAGAAGTTTTGTATAAATGTATCGCCATGCTATTAAGTATTTTGATTTAAGTTCTTTTCTTTCTAACAAGTGGAATAGAATAACTCGATTGAAGCGTAATGATCATATGTCTGTAATGCATTGTATGTCCCATAATAGGTCTCATTCTTCTACCTTTTCCCAAGAGTCGATGACTATTCATAGCTATTACCTTGACACCAAAGAATAGTTCGACCCAATGCTTTATTTTTATCCTAGTTGATCTTGATTTTTCAACAGTAACCGAATACTTTTGTCTGTAAATATTGCATATTTGATTCCATCCATAAATCTATTTTCTTCCCTATAAGTTCTAGTCTCAATAAGAATGCTAGTTCTTACTGTTCATATGTTATGATATGAATATACCACACCAATTTGTTATGTACGGATGATGAGATTCCATTGATACAGAGCCAATTCTAATAGACTTATTGATACAAACCTAGGATAACCTGCTCCTAAACCCGTATTATATTAGCCTGGATCTAATTATGTTCAAGTTCTAATGGTCACCTTGACCCCTAACCAACCTGTGATTAGAAACCTTGGTATATAATGAAGACGCCACAATAGGTGATGGAAGGCCTATTGATAAGTCAAACTAAAACACTCATTCACTAATGGTGTTTTAGGTGTTCAAATGAACAAAGAGAATTCAATCTCACAAATAATTTTTTGTATAAAATTCAAGCTTCCTTCTTATTGAAAAATAAGCCTTTAAATAGGCTACAAAACCATGAAATAAAATCCTAAAAACAAAGGGAAAACCGGCCATACAAAGTAGTTTCCTATGGTGGCCAAAATTCTCACTCCTTTCCTAATCTAATTTGGATTAATTAATTCCTTTATTTTGAATTAGGAATTAATTAATTTACAATGAAAATAATAAAATAATAACTTTCCTAAACTTATTGTTCCAGAAAATAAACAAATAAAAACTAAAAAGTAATGGTAATTTCCTAAAACAAAAAGTAGAATCAAATTAGGAAACTAAAATACTAGCTTTTTGACTAAGTTGACTTTGACCAATCTTTAACCTCTTTGAGCTCCAAATCAGCTTCTATATGCTTTTTAGGATGCCAAATAAGCTTATTATGGAGTCCCATACATTGCCCTTGCTTGGCGGAAAGAGAAAAAGCCAACTCAGCAAAATACAGTAAAGCCAGCACAAAATACAGTAAAAATAGGCCAAATTTGAAGCTGTCCGTACAACCCCTTTTTGAATGCCTTGGAAGCTGCCTTGGCTTGATTCCATATCCTCTTGGATATATGTATTGAATCCATAAAGAGTTGAAACCATTTCATGCTGCCTATTGTCCATATTTGCACCAAAACTGCTACCCGAGTCCGTATCGGCTTCCACCACTTGTATGGTTAGGATAGGTCTTGGCTCTTTAGATATGGACAAGCCCTTTTGAGTATAAATTATTCCATAGATAAAAGCATCAATATTTTCCTTAAACTTCTTAACTTGAGCCCTAGTGATTGGCCCGGTCTTCATCCGTATCGAGTCAGCACCCCAGCGAGTTGTCGGTTGTGCAGGGTCGGGCGGAATCACATCACTTATTTTATTGGAGGGTCCCATTAGCATGCATCCAGTAGGAATTGAACCTACGAATTCGCCAATCATAAGTTGGTCACTTTAACCATTCAGCCATGGATGCTTAGCGGGGATCCTCGTACATGGTGAATAACCAAATTCCAATTCAAATGAAATCTTTAGGATAAATCAATGCAATTTAGGAGGACTCAATGAAAGGACATCAATTCAAATCCTGGATTTTCAAATTAAGAGAGATATCGAGAGAGATCAAGAATTCTCACTGTTTCTTAGATTCATGGACTCAATTCAATTTAGTAGGATCTTTCATTCACATTTTTTTTTTCCATCAAGAACATTTTATAAAACTCTTGGACTCCTAAATTTGGAGTATCATACTTTCAAGCAATCAATATTTCACAATTAAGGGTGTAGTACTATTTGTAGCAGCGGTCCTTATATATTGTATTAACAATCGAAAGATGGTCGAAAGAAAAAAATCCCTATTTGATAGGGCTTCTTCCTATACCTATGAATTTCATTGGATCCAGAAATGATACATTGGAAGAATCTGTAAGGTCTTCCAATATCAATAGGTTGATTGTTTCGCTCCTGTATCTTCCAAAAGGAAAAAAGATCTCTGAGAGCTATTTCTTGGATCCGAAAGAGAGTACATGGGTTCTCTATATAACTAAAAAGTGTATCATGCCTGAATCTAACAGAGGTTCACGGTGATGGAGGAACTGGATCGGAAAAAAGAGGGATTCTAGTTGTAAGATATTTAAAGAAACCATAGCTGGAATTCAGATCTCTCTCAAAGAGAAAGATATCAAATATCTAGAGTTTCTTTTTGTATATTCTATGGATGATCTGATCCACAAGGACCATGATTGGGAATTGTTTGATCGTGTTTCTTTGAGGAAGAGGCGAAACATAATCAGCTTGAATTTGGGATAGCTATTTGAAATCTTAGTGAAAGACTGGATTTGTTATCTCATGTTTGCCTTCATGAAAAAAATACCAATTGAAGTGCAGGGTTTCTTCAAACAGAAAAGAGCTGGGTCAACTATTCAATCAAATGATATTGAGCATGTTTCCCCTTCTTGAGAAACAAGTGGGCTATTTCTTTTGCTCAATTCTGTATGTGGCAATTCCGCCAAGATCTCTTCTTTAGTTAAGGGAAGAACCCGCAAGAATCGGATTTTTTGAGGAACATATTGAGAGAGAATTGGATTTGGTTAGACAATGTGTGGTTGGTAAACAAGGATTGGTTTTTAGCAAGGTAATGTATCGTCAAATATTCAATATGATTCCACAAGATCCAATTTTGTTCAAGCAACGGATTCTAGCCAATTTAAAGGATCTTCTGATCAATCCAGAGATTATTTCGATTCCATTATTAATGAGAATTCAGAATATCACACATTGATCAATCAAAGAGAGATACAACAACTAAAAGAAAGATCGATTATTTGGGATCCTTCTTTTCTTCAAATGAAACAAATAGAGATAGAATCAAACTGATTCCCTAAATGCCTTTTTGGATATTCCTCAATGTCTCGGATATTCATGGAACGTGAGAAGCAGATGAATAATCATCTGCTTCCAAAAGAAATCAAAGAATTTCTTGGGAGATCCATTAGTTCTTTTTTCTTTGACAGATGGTAAAAACTTCATCTGGGTTCGAATCCTATTGAGAGGTCCACTAGAGATCAAAAATTATTGAAGAAGGAACAAGATGTTTCTTTTGTCCTTTCTAGTAGATCAGAAAATAAAGAAATAGTTAATATATTCAAGATAATTACGTATTTACAAAATATCGTCTCAATTCATCCTATTTTCATCATATCTAGAATGTGATATGGTTCCTAAGGATGAACTGGATAGTTCCAATAAGATTTCATTCTTGAACAGAAATCCATTTTTTTGATTTATTTCATCTATTCCATGACAGGAACCGGGGGGGGGATAGACATTACAACACGATTTTGAATCCGTAGTTCAAAAAATGGCAGATCTATTCACTCTATCAATAACCGAGCCAGATCTGGTGTATCATAAGGGATTTGCCTTTTCTATTGATTCCTACGGATTGGATAAAAAAAAAATTCTTGAATGAGGTATTCAACTCCAGAGATGAATCAAATAATAAATCTTTATTGGTTCTAACTCCTATTTTTTATGAAGAAAATGAATCCTTTTATTGAAGGATCAAAAAATAATGGGTCCGGGCCTCCTACGGGAATTATTTGGAAGATACAAAACCAAAAATAGTGGCATTTGCTAGCAACAACATAATGGAGGCAGTCAATCAATATAGATTGATCCAAAATCTGATTCAAATCCAATATAGCACCTATGGGTCATAAGAAATGTATTGAGAAATGTATTGAATCGATTATTTTTAATGAATAGATCCGATCGCAACTTCAAATATGGAATTCAAAGGGATCAAATAGGAAATGATACTCTAAATCATAGAACTATAATGAAATATACGATCAACCAAAATTCATCAAATTTGAAAAAGAGTCAGAAGAAATGATTCGATCCTTTTATTTTTATTTCCCGAACCGAGAGATCCATGAATTGAGATCCTGATGCATATAGATACAAATGGTCCAATGGGAGCAAGAATTTACTGGAACATTTGGAACATTTGATTTCTTAGCAGACGAGCCATTTTCTTTTTCAAGTAGTGTTCGATCGATTACGTATTAATCAATATTCAATTGATTGGTCTGAGGTTATCGAGAAAAAAGATTTGTCTAAGTCATTTCCTTGATTTTTGTCCAAGTTACTTCTTTTTTTGTCCAAGTTTCTTCTCTTTTTTGTCTAACTCACTTCCTTTTTTCTTCATGAGTTTTGGGAGTATCCCCATTCATAGGTCCGAGATCCACATCTATGAATTGAAAGGTCCAAATGATCAACTCTGCAATCAGTTGTTAGAATCAATAGGTCTTCAAATCGTTCATTTGAAAAAATGGAAACCCTTCTTATTAGATGATCATGACACTTCCCAAAAAGCAAAATAATCACAGGAAATCTTTTGATAACATGGATTCCTATTTCTCAATGATATCCCATGATCAAGACAGTTGTCTGAATCCTATGAAACCATTTCATAGAAATTCATTGATATCTTCTTTTTATAAAGCAAATCGACTTCGATTCTTGAATAATCCACATCATTTCTACTTCTATTATAACAAAAGATTCCCTTTTTATGTGGAAAAGGCCTGTATCAATAATTATGATTTTATGTATGGACACAATTCCTTAATATCTTGTTCATTCGCAACAAAATATTTTCTTTACATGGCGATAAAAAAAATTTTTTTTTTTTAGAGAGATACTATTTCACCAATCGAGTTATAGGTGTCTAACATATTCATACCTAACGATTTTCCACAAAATGGTGACAAAAAGTATAACTTGTACAAATCCTTCCATTTTCCAATTCAATCCAATCCAATCCATTCGTTCGTAGAGCTATTTACTCGATCGCAGACATTTCTGGAACACTTCTAACAAAGGGACAAATAGTCTATTTTGAAAGAACTTATTGTCAACGTCTTTCAGATATGAATATGTCTCATTCAGAAGGGAAGAACTTACATCAGTATCTCAATTTCAATTCAAACATGGATTTGATTCAAGCTCCATGTTCTGAGAAATATTTACCATCCGAAAAGGGGAAAAAATCGGGGTCTTTGTCTAAAGAAATGCCTTAAGAAAGGGCGGATGTATAGAACCTTTCAACAAGATAGTGCTTTTTCAACTTTCTCAAAATGGAATATATTCCAAACATATATGCCATGGTTCCTTACTTCGACAAGATACAAATATCTAAATTTGATATTTTTAGATACTTTTTCAGACCATTATTGCAGAGATAATGGTCTACTTTTTCACATCCACCATGCAATGCATGCAGTTATTGATAGACAGAAAAATCATGGTATGCACTTTCGTGTACTAGCTAAAGCATTACGTCTGTCTGGTGGAGATCATATTCACGCTGGTACTCTAGTAGGTAAACTTGAAGGGGAAAGATACATCACTTTAGGCTTTGTTGATTTACTACGTGATGATTTTATAAGCCGTGGTATTTATTTCACGCAATATTAGGTCTCTCTACCAGGTGTTATCCCTATGGCTTTAAGGGGTATTCATATTTGGCATATGCCCACTCTAACCAAGATCTTTGGAGATGATTCCATACTACAATTCGGCGGAGGAACTTTAGGACAACCTTGGGGAAATGCGGCCGATGCTGTAGCTAATCGAGTAGCTCTAGAAGCATATCTACAAGCTCATAATGAGGGATGTGATCTTGCTTGTGAAGGTAATGAAATTATCCATGAGGCTAATCAATGGAGTCCTGAACTAGCTGCTGCTTATGAAGTATGGAAAGATATCAAATTTGAATTCGAAGCAATGGATACTTTATAATCCAGTAATTACTTACTGTTCGTTCTCTTAATTTTAATTGAAATTAAACTCAGCCCAATCTTCTAGTAAAAGGATTGAGCCGAATACAATGATTTTATCAAGTTTTGATAGATACAGACCTATCTAGATATACAAGATCTTAAATACAAAATATAAGGCGAAACAATTTAAACGTTTCTATTGTTGTGTTGGATCCACAATTAATCCTATGGATCCTTAGGATTGGTGTATTTTTTTTATTTTTTATATTATATATTTTAATTATCATTTTTATAATTATATTTTTATTTTATATATCATTATATCTTGTTTATATATTATTATATCTTGCCATTTCAGATCATGGATCGAGTCGAGTATCACAATTTCTTCTACCTATCCCGTATATTGTCCTTTTTATTCTATGTTGGAATAGAAACTGATTAGTAGGTAGGATTTTACGAAAAAAGGTTCTTCATATTCATACGAGAAAACAACTTTTTCTTTTTTCAATGTGAATTTGACAAAACATGGAGGAACCTGCTATTTGCTATTTATAATAAAAAAAAAATTTCAATTATTTTGAGTTGAAAAAAGATTTCATCCTATTTTATCATATATAGAGAAGAGATACTCTGGATTCTCGCAAGGGATAATCACTTTTTTTTTTTTCAGTATCTACTTGTTATTAGTTAATAATCCTAGCGATTGGATTTATATGCTTATTTTGATTCTAAATTCTAATCGAAATATTCAAATGTGTTTTATCAAATAACTATTCATTTATTGTATTTTCATGTAAATAGGGGCAAGAAAACTCTATGGAAAAATGTCGGTTCGATTCGATGTTGTTTAGGAGGAGGTTAGAATACAGGTGCAGGTTAAGTAAATCAATGGATAATTTTGGTGGTCCTATTGAAAATGAAAATACCAGCGTAAATAAAGATCTGATTATGAATCATATGAATAAAAAGATTCCTAATCGGATTGAGAGTAACAATTATAGTTATAGTAATTTGATCACTTAGTCGGCATCAAGAGGTACATTCGAAATTTCATATCTGATCAAACTTTTTTCTTTAGGGATAGTAATAGGGACCATTACTCCATATATTTTGATATTGAAAATCAATTTTTGGACACTAACACCGATCGTTCTTTTCTAAGTACATCGAAAAGTTCTTTTTATAGTTATTAGAATTCTAGTTATCCAAATAATGTATCTAAGAGTGATGATCCTCACTATTATCGTTACATGTATGATACTAAATATAGTTGGAATAATCACATTACTAGTTGCATTGACAGTTATCTTCATTCTCAAATTAGTACTGATCGTTATATTTTAAGTAGTGGTGTCAATTCCAATGACAGTTACATTTATAGTTACATTCGTGGCGAAAGCGATAAGAGTAGTAAAAGCAGGAGGTCCAATATACGAACCAGTACGGATGATAGTGCAAAAACTCTAAGAAAAAGAGAGTTTGAGAGAGCTCTAACTGAAATAGAAAAAGAAAAAGGGATTTAAAGAGAGCTCTAACTCAACTAAAAGAAAACAAATTAAAATTAAATAAAATATTAAAAGAAAAAAATTAAAGAAAGCTCTAGCTGAAATAAGAGAAAGAAAAAATGATTTAACGTTTTCTCTAAATCAAATACAAATAAGTGATAGAAAAAGTGATTTAAAGATAACTAAAAAATACAAATATTTATGGTGCAATGCGAAAATTGTATGGATTAAATTATAAGAATTTTTTTAAATTTCAAATGAATATTTGTGAACATTGTGGACGTCATTTGAAAATGACTCGTTCAGATATAATCAAAAGTTCGGTTGATCCAAGTACTTAGGAGCCTCTGGATGAAGACATGGTCTCTAGGGATCCCATAAAATTTCATTTGCAGGAGGAACCTTATAACAATCATATTGATTTTAATCAAAGAATGATAGGATTAATTGATGTTGTTCAAACAGGCATAGGTCGACTAAATGGTATTCCTGTAGCAATCGGGTTTATGGATTTTCAGTTTACGGGGGGTAGTATGGGATCGATAGTGGGCAAGAAAATCACACGTTTGATCAAACATGCAACCAATAAATTTTTACCTCTTATTCTAGTGTGTGCTTCTGGAGGAGCACATATGCAAGAAGGAAGTTTGAGCTTGATGCATATGGCTACAATATCTTCTGCTTTATATTATTATCAATCAAATAATAAGTTATTCTATGTATCAATCCTTTCATGTCCTACTACAGGTTGGGTGATAGCTAGTTTTGGTATGTTGGGAGATATCATTATTGCCAAACCAAATGCCTATGTTGTATTTGCGGGTAAAAAAGTAATTGAACAAACACTGAATAAGATAGTACCCGAGGGTGCATAAGCAGCTGAATATTTATTCCATAAGGGCTTATTCGATCCAATCGTACCATATAATCCTTTAAAAGGTGTTCTGAGTGAGTTATTTTAGCTCCATGCTTTCTTTCCTTTGAATCAAAAAATAAAATTAAGGAGAGCCATATATCCTTATTCTTAATTTTATCCTTAATTTAATATTAAATAAATTATTAGATTTAATAAATTCAAAAATTTATTACTTGTTTTGCGGTAACCAAGTAGTTATTTAGTTTATAGGAAGCAAAGTAAAAAATCCAAAAATGGATTTTTTTTTTGGTAACATAAGATTAAATTGGAAAAAGAATCATGTGGATACTTTTTTTTATCGATAGCCCGTCAAGAAATCTCTTTCAAACAAAATAAAAAGAGCGAATTTTGTCTCTTTCATCCATAAAATTGGGCAAGGGGGTCCTGCATCTTTCTATATCCCTCAAGAATCTCCGATTTTACTAAGGATCACTTTTGTTGGATCGTATTATAACGAATCTTTTTACAAAGGGAAAAACAAAAATGAAGAATAATAAAAATAAATAATGCACATAATAAAAAAGTGAATTATCATACATATATTGCATGTAGAAAGATGAATAAGCCCATTTATTTCCTTATTTTATTTACATATTTACATTAATTATATTATATATGTACTTAGTATATTATAGTCTATTATATATTTTACAGACTTATAATATTTTCTTTTTTTATTTAATATATATTAAATATTTTTTAAATATATATATATATATATATATCGGTCTATAGACTCTTATATTATAGACTTCTTATTATATCCTTATTTTATTATCTTATTTTATTATATCTTAGTATATATACATTATATACCCTTTATTAATAATTAACATTAATTAGTGTATATACTCACTTATGTATACTCAGTATAATATCATAATTGTTATATGGATTATAAGATATCTTTATAACAGGTTAAAAGATTAATATAACAATAAATAACAGGTCAACTCAAATATTAAATCGAGGTACCCATTCTATGACAATTCTTACCACCTTACCCTCTATTTTTGTGCCTTTAGTGGGCTTAGTTTTTCCGCAATTGCAATGGTTTCTTTATCTCTTCATGTTCAAAAAAACAAAAATTTTTAAATACAATGGGGCAAAATCTTATCTAGTTTTTTTTTTTCAAGACTTACGTGAATCGTAGCACGGTTATCTATTTATTAGGATATGGCATAACATGTGGCTTCTTTTGTATTAGGATATGGTATAACGTGTGGCTTTTTTCAAGCATAAGCTCGTATGAATGTGTAAACATGATATATGAGTAACTGAATTAGAGCTATTTTCAAATGGATCGATATTGGGATGAATTTTTGAAATGTAAAGTCAATATATGTATGTGGATATCTATAAGAAATCATATGAAAGGGATGTTCGTATTTTAGTTTAGATCTGGGCAATTCGATGAATTACTCTTAAAAGTTCACATCATAACAGTGCTAGTTGATGAAAGTTACTTCGAAAACAAAAAAATGAAAGTAATTTTTTTTTTTGGTTATTCCCTAATTCCAATAAAATGCAACTAGATCTAGTATAGTATGAGTTAGTGGTCAAACCATATATGGATAGAACTTATAGCGGGGTCTAAAAAAATGAGTAATTGCTACTGCGCCTTTATCCTTTTTTTAGGTTCATTAGGATTTTTATTTGTTGGAACTTCCAGTTATTTTGGTGGGAATTTTATATCTTTAGTTCCCTCTCAACCAATAATTTTATTCCACAAGGGATCTTGATGTCTTTCTACGAAGTCGCAGGTCTTTTTATTAGTTCCTATATGTGGTGCACAATTTCATGGAATATAGGTAGTGGTTATGATCGATTCGATATAAAAGAAGGAAGAGTGTGTATTTTTCGTTGGGGATTTCTTGGAAAAAAATTATAGCATCATCCTCCAATTCCTTATGAAAGACATTCAGTCCATTAGAATAGAAGTTAAAGAGGGTATTTATGCTCGTCATGCCCTTTATATGGAAATTGGAGGCCAAGGGTCCATTCCCTTGACTCGTACTAATGAGAATTTGACTCTACGAGAAATTGAGCAAAAAGCTGCCAAATTGGTCTATTTCTTGCGTGTACCAATTGAAGTATTTTGAAACAAGAACTGAAGAATGACAACTTTCTTAGCAATAGGGAAAAAAAGAAAACTCAAGAATCCTTTTTTTTTATATAGCACAACTTAACTGAAGTTTCTTCAGAACGCTCATTTGAGCTAAATGCAAACGAACAAGGAACAATCATAAAACGAAATTGCTTTTTTTTTTTTTTTCAAATTTGAAGTGCACTCTTTCTTATTGTATTTTGGTATTGTTTTTCTGTATTCTTTCTAAATTCAAGGGCTAACCACTTTACTGAATCACAAATAAAAAAATAGAAAATAGATTCATGGGCTCTATAACTTTTAATGTAATAGAACCTATGCTTGATAGAAATAGAAATAGTAGCATTGAGTTGACAAATGAGGCGAGTTCATTTAAAAATTCCAAGATGAAAAAATGGCCAAAAAGAAAGCATTCATTTCCCTTATATATCTTTCATTTATAGTATTTTTGCCATGGTGGATCTCTCTCTCATTTAATAAAAGTATGGAATCTTGGGTTACTAATTGGTGGCATACTAGACAGTCCGAAATTTGTTTGAATGATATTCAAGAAAAAAGTATTCTAAAAAAATTCATAGAATTAGAAGAACTCTCCCTCTTGGACGTAATGATAAACGAATACCTGGAAACACATTTACCAAAGCCTCATCGCGGAATCTACAAAGAAACGATCTAATTGATCAAAATGCACAATGAGAATCGTATGGATACGTTTTTTTCATTTCTCGACAAATATAATCTCTTTCATTATTCTAAGCAAATATTCTATTCTAGGTAATGATTAACTTGTTATTCTTAACTCTTTGGTTCAAGAATTTCTATATAACTTTAGTGACATAAAATATGGGTTTTCTATTCTTTTATTACCTGATTTGTGTATAAGATTCCATTCGCCACATGGTTAGAAACTAATGATTGGCTCTATCTACAAAGATTTTGGATTTGCTCATAATGATCAAATTATATCAGGTCTTGTTTCTACTTTTCCAGTCATTTTAGATACCATTTTTAAATATTGGATCTTTCGTTATTTAAATCGTGTATCTCCGTCACTTCTAGTCATTTATCATTCAATGAATGACTGAAAAATGATAGATCGATTCAATTATAATGCTTGCTACTTTGTACATAAGCAACCCATTCAAAACTGTACTTATTCTTTCTTTGTACCCATATGGGGCTTCCTTTAATGTTCCAGTAAAATTATTTCAGTAAATAGCATAATCATAAATAGGGAACTATACTAGCGACTTATCTAATTTTATTGTAGAAATTTTTGGGATCAATGATTGGACCATGCAAACTAGAAATACCTTTTCTTTGATGAAGGAAAAGATTACTCAATATATTTCCATCTTGCTCATGATATATATAATAACTTGGGCACCCATTTCAAATGCATATCCCATTTTTGCATAGCAGGTTTATGGAAATCCACGAGAAGCGACCGGTCGTATTGTATGTGCCAATTGCCATTTAGCCAATAAGCCCGTGGATATCAAGGTTCCACAAGCGGTACTTCCTGATATTGTATTTGAAGCAGTTGTTCGAATTCCTTATGATCTGCAGCTGAAACAAGTTCTTGCTAATGGTAAAAAATGAGCTTTGAGCATAGGGGCTATTCTTATTTTACCTGAGGGGTTTGAATTAGCCCCTCCCAATCGTATTTTGCCTGAGAGCTATCAGAAATATAGGTCTTGTGATAGGTAAAACAAATATAGATAGGCAATATATCTTTTCAGGGCTATCATCCCACTAAAAAAAATATTCTTGTGATAGGTCTTGTTCTTGGTCAGAAATATAGTGAAATCACATTTCCTATTCTTTCTCCGAACCCCGCTACTAAGAAAGATGTGCACTTCTTAAAATATCCCATATACGAAGGCGGCAATAGGGGACAGGGTCAGATTTATCCCGATAGAAGCAAGAGTAACAATAATGTTTATAATGGTACATCATCAAGTATAGTAAGCAAAATCATATGAAAAGAAAAAGGGGATACGAAATCACCATAATGGATGCATTGGATGGATATCAAGTGGTTAATATTATCCCTCCAAGACCAGAACTTCTTGTTTCAGAGGGAGAATCCATCAAACTTGATCAACCAGTAACGAGCAATCCTAATGTGGGTGGATTAGGTCAGGGGGATGGGGAAATAGTACTTTAAGATCCATTGCGTGTCCAAAGACTTTCGCTCTTCTTGGCATCTATTATTTTGGCACAAATATTTTTTGTTCTTAAAAAAAAGCAATTTGAGAAGGTTCAATTGTCTGAAATGAATTTCTAGATCTGAAGATTTATCCACACCAAGCTCTAGAAAGAATCCAACTTTTGTTGCCAATTATGTTATGTAATTATGGATGATCAAAAAATTTTTGAAAAGTTTCTTGTTTTTTTATTTTTTTTTTCTACCTATGTTTGGGAATTGAATTAGTTGGATCGCACTCCTAGTGTGTATACTGTGAAGAAGACTATTTGAGTTTACTCCTCTCTTCTTTATTTATTTATTTTTTCAATCCAAATTGAAACGGTATGATTATGTCAATATTGTCAAATTTCAATGTCATAGAATGAAACAATAGTATTCTATTCGATTGGATACTAAAAAGTAAGAGATAAATAAGCATAGAATAGAAACCAAAGTATAAAAGAAATGAGAGGAACATAAGTAGTGATAGTGGACAAACAAAAAATATAGGAAACTTTAGTGAGCAAATAGAACTTCTTCAATGAATTTATAAAACTTATTAAAAAAAATAGATATAATTGTGGTTGTGTCGTCCAAAAAGAAGAAATAAAGTGATTCCTTTGTGATTTTTGAAAGTATTACCGGATACTATCAAGGAGCAGATGTTTTGAACCAAGTAATGAAGTGAGTTTTCCAAAAACATCATAAAAAAATGAAACGGAGTTTTTTGAAACATCGGAAAAAGTGATCCATTTTTTTTACCATTTAGATGAATAAACTATTATGATTATTCAAAGCTCAATGGGCCTACCCCCTCTTTCTTTGTCTGATTCGAAGCGGCACCGTTGAGTTCTTACGCTTTCATGTCATGTCTACAACTTGGTTCATCCGATTACTAAAGAGATGAACCTAATCCAGAATATGAACCATAAAAGAAAATAATGATTAAACCGATCACAAGAATACCAGTTACAGTACCTATTAGCCAAAGAGGAATCCTTCCAGTAGTATTGACCATTTTTCCTACTTTCCTCCACTTTTCATCAGGGGGTCATGCAAGAGACATAAACATCCATAGATAATTATAAGATTGTATCCTTCCAAATGAGATAAGAGAATTCCTACTATATTTTTACTATTCTCTTTTCTTCTTTTAATTGAAGAAATAATTGGAAAATATAACAGCAAGTACAAAAATGAGTAATAACCCCCAGTAAAGACTGGTACGGTTCAATTCTACACTTTGTTGGTTCGGGTTTGACTGTGTCGTAGCTCTATGATTCAAATTATATTTATCGTTGATGAACTGCATTGCTGATATTGACCCTAAAATAGAAACGGTAGGTACAGCTAGTCCGTGAACAGCTAACCATCGCACTGTAAAATTTGAATAAATTCTATCTATAGTCAAAGATCTACTAAATTCATCAAGTTCTTCTAAATGATCAAAACGGCCAGTTATTAATGAAATTCTTTGTCGGCTCTCTGTAAAATATTCGTTTGGATGAGGGCTTCCAAATACATCGTAAGCTAAACCGGTGCGGACAAATAGCCAACCCGCAATGACTAGGGAGGGTATAGTAATGCTATGAATGACCCAATATCGAATATTGGTACTAATATCAGCAAAAGAACGTTCTCCTATGCTTCTGAACATGTTAAGCTCCGCATATTCTTATACAGTCAAAGGGGGATCAATTCCCTAAAAGTTGAAATCAGTAAATTTCCATTTACTAAAATCGAATCTTTTCTTTGTGAGATCATCAATATTGTACCAAGGGTGTCTTTAAAGTATATCGAATCAGTATAACTATCAGTCTTCTTACATAGCAATAAAATTTCACAATTTGTATCAAAATGAAGTGTTAGATAATTTCTTTCTTCTTTTCTTGTTGCTTATCCATGTAGAATTATTTACTATTCAATAGAAAATACCTCAAATTCCTTTAGTACCCATAGTAGAACTGGTAATATAAGGGTTTTCTCTATTATTGGCTTTGGGCTAGAAACTGAGGATCATGTAAAATGTGAATCTGACGGTTTCTTGGTTTTCAATAATTTATGAAAGAGATTATCATATTCTCAAGATTCAATTAGATGTTCCATTTAAAAAAATACTTTTTTGGTTGGAGAAAATGTTTTTTATTGGAATTTTTTATTTTTCATTTTAAGGAATTGGTTAGTCGTCTAGTAATAAGTAACAATAGTAGATAGTATTCAATGAAAGAACAAAGAAAAAATGAAAACAACTACACGCGATATACGCATTGGTGTTGTATTAGACCCAAAAGAAGGGGTCGTTCTTGATCTAATTACAAGGATGGGGCTGTCTAATATGGAAAGACAAAATGTAAAACCCCATTTTGAGTGATCTAATCATACGAGACTCTTTTTCTTTTCATTCGAGAGATTATGTGAATGAACCTACTACTAAATCTAAGAAGTTCAATTTCAATTTAAAGAAAATATAAATAAAAGGCATTTTCATTATAAGATAAGGTCACTTATCGTTCTAAAAAAAAAATGGATTCATCGATACAATAAAAAAAAGATCAAATTAGAAATTATTTTCTCATTTTTTTTTCCATAGTCATTCAAAGAAAGTTTTATTTTTTGAATGAAGTTCTAAAACAAAGTTTATTACTTTAATATTAATAATATTTATAATAATAAAATATTTATAATAATAATTAATATTCTATGTCTATATACTATAGATATATATTGGTTATTAGTATTCTGATTACTATTCTATTAGTTACTAGTTTACTTGACTCGAGAGTTGCTCAAGGAATCTGTTGATTCCAACTTTCAGGAGGGGTAGATGTCCTAGATGATGAATTGATTTCTTACCTATGTTACTCTATTTTTTTCACTACTGTCTATAATTATAATAATTGCTGAATCAAAAACTTTCAATTGAACTTATCTTTTCAATTGGTATTTTTGCTTATCCTCGTATCTTTCAAAAATTGAAACTTAGGGAAGTGCTTTATAAACACATGTATAAAAAAAACATATTGTATTTAAATTTATCCTCTTCATGCTTACTATAACTAGTTATTTTAGTTTTCTACTAGCAGCTTTGACTATAACCTCAGCTCTATTTATTGGTGTAAACAAGATACGACTTATTTGAAATTAATTGCATGAACCATTCCTTAAAAAAAAAAAAAAAAAAAAAAAAAAAAAAAAAAAAAAAAAACCCTTATGTGGTAGTTCATATATTTTATAGTTCCTTACCCGATCATTTTCCAATTCTTGATCATTGAGATTCATGGGTAATACAGATTAATATTTAAGGATAGAATAGATATATCTTCTCCGTTTAAAGAAATTGAAATGATTGAAGTTTTTCTATTTGGAATTGTCTTAGGTCTAATTCCTATTACTTTGGCTAGATTATTTGTAACTGCATATTTACAATACAGACGTGGTGATCAATTAGACCTTTGATTAATTAACATCTCTTTTTTTTTTTTTATTGACCTCCTACTTTCTTTTTCTTTAATCTACAAGAGGTCAAATTAAGATTGCTGTTCAAGTATTTCAATGTAATTTTCAACCAAACAAATAACAAGAATGGAATCACGCTTTGTAGGATTTGAACCTACGACATCAAGTTTTGGAGACCCACATTCTATTAAACTGAATTAAGAGTGCTTTATTATCACAAAAATAATTTTGTGACCCAATTTGTCTTGCATGTATATACTATCATAAAAAATATAATAAAATTAAATATTGATTTTGTGTATCCAATTTTAATCAATTTCAATTGATCCCTCATCATTGCCCATAAGTAATAGGTACGGATGACAGGATTTGAACCTGTGACATTTTGTATTACCAATGGTCAATCGCTAACTACATATACACATCGAGTCATATATGTATTACCATTATGTAATACATCTTAGAATAAAATTACAATAACGAATAAAGAAAGAGGATTTTCAACGCGAGATCTAAAAGCATACCTCTCCGTGGCATCGGTAGTAGGTACTCTATAGTTTAGGTCTTTAACGGGTTTATTGATAGAGATCAATTATTTATTTTCGGATGTGTTGATATTTCCTTTTTTTCCATTCTAGTTAGTGAGATTGAAGGGGGAGGGGGGGGGGGGGGGGTTGAAGACGATTAGAGATACAATCAAATATCTGTGACTAATCCCTCTTGTTCTCTTCTTTTTTTTTTTTTTTTTAATAAATGGAAATGTGATGGCTGTAGCAACAATATTACACAAGATACTTAAATGAAATACTATGCAGCGATTTGTATTTATTATAAAATGTAAATTAAATATAGTTAGAAATCATTATATTTCTTCTTCTTCTTCTTATTATTATTATAATGATTATTCATTGATTGAAATTGAAAGGAAATCTTTCATAATTTTATTTCGAGTTAGCAACTTCTATTTTTTTTTTTTTTCATTCCTTTCTTCTTCCCTTTGGATTGGAAAATAGAAAAATGAAGTCTGTCAAAAACCTAAAGGAGGTTCATGGCCAAGGGTAAAGATGTATGAGTAACGGTCATTTTGGAATGTACCACTTGTGTTCGAAACCGTGTTAATAAACATCAATGGGCAAACATATGATAACTTACTCAAAAGGATCGACATAATAGGCATGATCGATTGGAATTGAGAAAATTCTATACCTTTTGTTACAAACATATGATTCACAGTGAAATAAAGAAATAGATCGAACCGATTGCCTCTGTGTCCGCCTTCCAATCCAAGGAAGGTGAAAAACGACATATTATATATAAAATAACCATTTCTATAAAATATATTAAATATAAACAAATCCTATTTATTAATTAATTATAAATCATTTTTGATCGTTTTTGTTTTGATCTGATCGAAATAGGAGTAGGATTTTTAGAATAAGGAATAAACAAACCATGGATAAATCCAAGCGATTCTTTCTTAAATCCAAGCAACATTTTTGTCGGTGTTTACCCCTGATCCAATCGGGGGATCGGATTGATTATCGAAACATTGGTTTAATTAGTTGATTTTGACTTTAAAACAACAACGGTTAATTACTGTCGCTATAAAACAAGCTCATATTTTATCTTCGTTACCTTTTCTTAATAATGAGAAACAATTTGAAAGAAGCAAGTCGACCACTCGAACTGTTGATTTGAGAACTAAAAATAAATAACTCTTCAATTGAATCAAAATAAAATTCCAATCCAAACTCAAACACGAATTTATGTTTTGTTTGAAAACTTTGAGAATCCAGGTTTGATTATCGTGTCGTAGAAAAAAATAATTGGTAAAGAAGAATAAATCTTTTTTTATTGAACGTGTTTGTTCATTTTGACAACTTTCTCATAGGACAATAGTTTATCATACTAATTTCTACTCTACGTTCCCAGAGTTCATTCTCCAGGGAACTCCATTTAAAACGATCCAACAGATTCCTTCCAATCTCCTTATTTTATGATCTCATTAGAAATCATATAAAAACAATTCCTATTTAATATAGTTATTTGTGCAAGTATTTTACAATTAAGAAGCAACTGCCCCTTGTACAGATTGTGTATTAGTCTACAATAACTATAGTATACATTATTGTCTCGACTTTTGCATTTATCCGAGTGATCCATAAACACTGAAAATCTCTCTTTTGCCTATCTCTATGCCAATGAGCTGAAACCAAAGCTCTTATTTTCCATTGAATAATAGTCCGAGTAAGTCTTGAATGAGCCCCTCGCAAGCTTTAGGAAAATAAACGAATTTTTGTTCTACGTCTTCGAGCAATATATCTCCGTTTAATTCTAGTGATTGAATAAATGAAACTTTGACGAATAACTAATTGATTTCTTTTCTTTTAGTTTTTTTCTTTCCCTTTCCTAGTCTATTAATAACAAAACAGATTCTTCCAATGTATAAAACAAAATTCCAATGGGTTTTGCTACTATAACCTTCCTAACCATGATTTTTCTTATAGGCTTTCACCTCAAAATAATAATTTTTTTTGATACCCAGTATAAAAAAAAAAAAAAAAACACAATAAATTAAAAAATAGTAAATATAAATGGGTATAGTGGGTTCCATCATTCCTATGGTTTCTTCTTAAACGGTGAGGTCCTCTCTATACACCGGAGCCCCTTCTTTCATTTAATGAATGTTATTGTTAACTTGTATAGTTCACACTCTTTGGCTCTATCCATAATTATCTAGTAGATATTTCACATCGAAACCCACCGATACAGTAACGGTATTTAATCATGAAGATTATCTGAGTAGTTGACCTTGTTAGTCCATTCTTGCAAGAGTCAAGAATAAGGGCATAACCTTTCCGCCTTTTAAATCGGATTTCCCTGCTTAATGGATACCATTTTCTACCAATGGGGAATTCTTTCTCATCATAAATTAAAAATTGAAATGATTGGGTTTAGTACCAATGAAAACCATAAATTTGGTAACACAATAGAAAGATATGATAGATCTTTTTTATTTTTAGATTTACCCTTTTTAGTTTTAGATAGTAAATGGGCTTCTTTCATTCTATCCTATTCATTCGTCCTAATCGCTAATACTGGATCAATTGTTTTCTTTCTTTTGGCCTAGCACATTATCTGAACGAGTCGCACATACACCCAAGTACATGTTCCTCGTCGCTGAGGACATCCACGAAGAGCAGGAGATTTCGTCTCATTTTTTATTGACTATCTTATGTTTCTAATAAGTTGTTTAATGGCTGGCATGTGGAATCATATACATAATGAGCTGGTTTAGATCGATCCTAACCGGATGATTATGAATCATTTATATATTAATGGATTAATGTATATATATTAATAGATTAATTATTAATTAATAGAATATTAAACCCGGTAAGACGATAAAATCGTAAATTGCAGATTTTCATGAAACCCCTGTTCTGTTAGTTTTAGTTTTTATTTTATTTTTTAACCGCTACACGATCAACAATTCCATGAGCTTAGGCTTCTATTGCTGACATAAAAATATCTCTTTCCATGTCTTCAGAAACAACCATAAAGGTTTGCCTATTCTTTGTACATAAACCCTTATGATGGTTTCGCGTAGCTTCAGTAGTTCTTCCGCTTTCAGGACAAATTCTCCACTCTATGCCTCATAAAAAACACTAGTAGGTTGATGCATCATTACCTTGATAATATAACATAATACATAGTTCCTCTATCTTGTATGATGAAAGTCGAAGAGATAAAGAATAATAAAATAAATAGTACGAAAAAAAGGATAGAATTGAACAACCGTACAGGCATCTTTTGCGCATTGCATACGGTTCTACAATGGAATTCACTTTTACCTTTTTTTACCTTACATCGAGGAAATAGAAAAAAAAATAGAAAATATACATATATATAGAGTCTGTCAAATTCACATAAGTAAATGATCCACTAACTAGCCTTCCTTTTGGAGTAGTTAAAAAAAACTATGATGGCTCCGTTGCTTTATTATTTCATCTATTATTTAGCAATCTCAAAGTTTCCTTTTTTTTCAATACAAATAAATAAGATTTTTTTTTTTACTTATTTATGTTTTTTTTATTATTATTTTTATTTTCGTATTCTTTCATAACATAAATATTGTTATCTTCGGTGTGAAAACAAAAAAGTTTATGATGCTGAATCTCCTGATAGATCAGATAAAATTGGAAATACCCTTTCTTTATCTCATACTACTCTTTCAATACATAACGTAAGCATTTTGAAAATTTTTTCTTTTTATATCGAATTCGAAATGGCATGCTGTTATTACTTAATATTCATATTTCCTGTAACGCGAAGGCATAGTCTTCGTTTTTTCTCTCAAATCCAATAAAAAACTAATTGGCGCCAAGCGTGATGGAATGCTAGACATTTGGTAATTTCTCCTCCAACTAGAATAAAAGATGCCATTGAAGCGGCTAATCCCATGCATACTGTCTATATATCTGGTCGCACAAATTACATAGTATCATAAATAGCTACTTCGGGTATTAGCTACTCGGCAGGAGAGTTTATAAACAAATACAGATCTTTGGTATCATCCTCTATACTGAGATATACCATAAGACTAATAAGTTGATTTAGATCTCGTTGTCAATCGGTTCGCCAAAAAAAAGTAACCTTTCTCGATAAATTCGGTTGATTAGGATAAAATTGTATCCCTTAGGAACCGTACATGCACCTTTTGATGCATACGGTTCAACAAAAATTCTGAAAAAAAAAAAAAAAAGAACCAATCTGTAGATTCTAGCTTTCTTTCTTTTTTTATATTCATAGCAGGCTCTTTTTAGCTTGTAACAAAGGGGGGCTTTTTCTTTCATGTTTCAAGAAAGATGAGTTTTGGCCTGTTTTAATTTATATATAAATTAAAAACTTATAAATAAAAATAATTCACTAAACTTATCGGACTAACTTCTCATTGATGTATTGTTTCATTGGGATCCAATCCAACTCACGATGTAATTTTCTTGTTCCTGAACGGTCTTCTTCAACTTTTTTTAGGTTTATGCTCTACTCCGAGTAATGATCTGCCCGATTTGGATTTGCACATATAGGACAAATGCCCCAATACCACATCTTTTTGCTACGACTTCCTTTTTTTATTTATTTATTCCATGTCTCCCGCCAAATAGTAAATATTCAATGCATTCATCACATTACTCGATTGATTAACAGCTTGAGATCATTATTATATATTATAAGTGGAAAATCTTTATAAATAGAATATGATATAAGTGGTAATCATAGATATATTACCAATTGGTTTTTTTGCTAAATGGAGCTTGTATATTAATATTACATGTAACACCCCGTCCCAAATCACACCGGAATCCGTCCACGTTGACCAAGGTTGACCGTTGACCGAGGGGGGTCAAAAGTTGACTTTTTGTTCCAGTTGGAATTTCTGGTTGACCAGGTTACCGTGGCGAAGTGCATGATGCTCCGAGTTCATAGACTAGTAGCACGTCGAAAACGGAGCTACGGTTTGAAAGTTATGGGCAAAACAAGTTGAGGTGCAAATAGTCCAAAAGGTGCCGGGAGTTGACTTTTTCTCATTGTGTAATTTTGTTTTGACTCTTGTACAGTTGTAAAGTACTCGTCGATACGAGTTCATAGACTAGCGGCACGCTTAAATCGGACACTTGGTTAAAAAGTTATGGACGTTTGAAGTTCGCCGGATACCGTAATATTTTATTATATCTGGCTTAAGTGCACAGTAACACCACGTGTCATCACCTGATTGGTCCACGTGGATGAACAGTGTCAGCACGGTGGCTTTTATTTGACAAAAATCTCGAGGAAGAGAGAGAGGAAAGAGAGAGAGAGAGAAATCGACCGGCCTCCGGAATCTTCAAATTTTTCGGTCGATTCTCGTTACACGCGCCGGCCAGACGGAAGCCTCTTTCCATTTCCTGCCAAACCCCAAAATCTCACGGCCGTTGGTCACCGGACGCGACCTAATCGAGGCGGCGAAGTTCGGCGGTGATTTTTCCCTCCACCACCGTTTGCCCTGTTTCCGGCCATTTTCAGGCCACACGCGCCAGCCACCCCTCACCACCTCCTCAAGTCCGGCCTACCCACCAAATTTCACAGCCACCGGGCCTCCGACGGGCCGGGATTGGAGCGTTTTTCAGCGAGGGGCCAAAAATCTTCAAACCCCGATTTCTCCCCCGTCCGGCCTCCATTTACCTCACCGCCGGTTCCATTGGAATCCTCTCCCCTCGATCTACAAAACTGTTAAAAATCTCAGCCAACGGCCACCGTACGTGCCGCCGCCGGCTACGGTTGCCCGTGACCGCGGTAGCTCGCCGGAAGTTACTGTTCCGGCGAGTACCCAGTCACACCGCCGGTCCTTGTCCACTGTTTTCGACCTCCTGAATCCAAATCCGGCATCCTTTTCCGCCAATTGGCTACGGTTTGGGAGAATTGCGGAGTCGAATCCCGAAATCTTTCCGGCGAGATTCCGGCCACCTCAGGTCCGATCTCCGAAAAGTAAGACCGAATCCGTGATCCTCATCACTCAAGCTTCGATTCGGTATATAACTCATAACTTTTAGTTGTCGTTTGTGTTCGCTCCGCGGATACCCATTTAGGAATTACCCGATTAAAATATTAATATATTTGGTTGGTATACTATGGATGTTTTAGGTGCGCGTACAAGTAGTGGAGTTGATCCTGTGGAGGATCTTAGCTGATTTACGCTCTTAAGGTGAGTGACCCACCTTCAAAAATATTTGGGCAATTAATTATGTTTAATTGGTGTTTAACTTATGCTCATGTGGGACAATTTAGTTATGGTTTTATTGTGATTTAATTTATTTATTATGCATGAGCAAAGTATATTTCGGTAATAGTCGTACGTGGTTTTAAGTATTATTTTGGGCATAATTGGTTAAATATTTTATGAAAATATTTGTTAAATTGGTGGTTTAATTCTATAATTATGCCCATGGTACTTTATCTGTTGAACCTCGTATTACGAGAAAATTATGGTTTATTTGCTATCGATGTTTTCGTACCGGTTTGTTAAATAAAAATACGTGGGATGGTAAGTGTGAAATTTTGGTATATTTCCCACGGTAATTTTGGAAAACGATACAGTTGGTTTAATAATTATTTTAGACGCATTCATACAATATTGGTGTTCTGGTATATGTATATGTGGTTCAGCAAGTATTATTATGTCTCCCATGAATTGCCATTGGACAGTGGGCAGGCAAGTTTGTTATTGGCCAGAGCCGCCCCCCTCCTTGGCCGGGATGATGGTTTCAGCAGCGGTACTGTTGGGATGCCGAAGTGCCGTATGCAAGTTTCTCTCTTTAATCTCCCCGCCAGTCGGTGCTCAGGACGTTGGGTATCGGAGGGCATCACCGGTATATGGTGTGGTGCGTCAAGTGTAATTTTTCAGATAAAGTTTCAAACCCCAAAGGTGTTCAAAAATTTGTTTATTATGATTTATTATATTTTAATTATATATTGGGGTAATTATTTATTTATTATTTATCAAATGGTTTGATCCCTTGGTTTTCGGGAAGTACGAATATTGGGTTTTGTGAAATTGTTTTAAAAAGGGAACATTTCCAATGGAGTGATTAGTGAGAGTTTTGAGGGAAAATTATTATTTCCAACTGTTATTATTATTTATTTATTAATTGTTGGTATTAATTAAATTCCCTATTTGTTATTATTATTATCATTAAAAGTGTTCAGTAGTTAGGGTCACTCATTGAGATAATTAGCATCTCACATTTTTAAGTTTCGTTCCCTTAGGTGCAAGGGGTGATAGACGTTCTTCCGGGCGAACCAATTCTCCGCCGCTATCGTGTTTCGAGAAGTACTTTTGTACTCATTCCTTTCAGTTGTATTATTTCTTTCATCTTTGTTGTATTTCTGTTGAATAGCACTTCATAAAGCTCTGTATACTATTTGGACACTTATGTTTTATTTATGCACTGGTTTACCGTTATTGTTGTGAAGTGTTGTAAATTTGTGGAATCAATTTGTAGTTTTGCGGGAGGAATAAGGGGATGAGTATAGAAGTGTGTTTTCAGTGCAGGTAATTTTTTGGTAAGTCCTACCCTTAGGGGAGGTACTGCCGGATTTTCCATTGGAAGGTTCGGTGGTATTTCCCTGGGATCAGGGCTTGTCTAGGATTCCGGTGAGGAATTCTGGACGGGTCCTGACATTACATTTCATTTTTTTGGTCTAACCAAGCCAACCATAAATTATAAATTATTATAATTAAGAATATTAATCTGTATACCCCTCCCTAAAAAATAGATTGAATTGCACTTCATTGTATTTCACACTCCAAATTTTAGATGATTCAATCAACCTTTCTTAGATGAAAGAAAGGATATCTCGATCGGGTAAGAGAACAAGGAAATACCATATGACCAAATATATCTGACAAGTTGCATTATACGTCAATCCACTATGCATCTTCCTCTCCAGGGTTTCGAAAAGGAACTTTTGGAACACCAATAGGCATTAAACGAAATAAAAATTAATTACTAGAGCTCACTTTGATGTGAAAGCGTAACAATGTATTTATTGTCTTAATAATATTGTTCTTTATCCCATTTTATCCAAAGATTGAATAAGTTTATAAAAAAAAAGGAAGACATAAATACTAAAGGAAATTTCTTTCAAATAGGTCCTTTGAACGATGAAAAAAAAAAATATAAATGCAGTCACTCATATAAAAGGTATCATGCTCTTACCATTGCGTATTGGTACTTATCGGGTGTGGAATAGATCTGCTTTCTTTTGTTCCTACAAAGAAAATTGTTCCATTATTACTAAAACAATAGAATAAATATTAATCCTTTCCTTGAGATAATCCACTCAAAAGGGAAGGTCTATATAGTATAGTTCTTTTCTAATGCAATGAAGTTACATAATGTCTATTTTTCGTTGATAGAGGGGTATTTCCATGGGTTTGCCTTGGTATCATGTTCATACCATTGTATTGAATGATCTCGGTCATTTGCTTGCTGTCCATATAATGCATACAGCTCCGGTTGCTGGTTGGGCCGGTTCGATGGCTCTTTATGAATTAGCAGCTTTTGATCTCTCTGACCCTATTCTTGATCCAATGTGGAGACAAGGGATGTTTGTTATACCCTTCATGACTCATTTACGAATAACCAATTCATGGGGCGGTTGGACTATCATAGGAGGGACTATAACAAATCCAGGTATTTGGAGTTATGAAGCCATGGCTAGTGCACATATTGTGTTTTCGGGCTTATGCTTTTTGGCAGCTATTTGGCACTGGGTGTATTAGGATCCAAAGCTTGGTCTAAAATTCCTAAAAAATTAGCTTTTTATGATTACATCGGCAATAATCCATCAAATGAGGGATTATTCAGAGCGGGCAATATGGACAATGGGGATGGAATTCCTGTTGGGTGGTTTGGACACCCTATTTTTAGAGATAAAGAGGATTGTGAACTTTTTGTACATTGTATGCTTACTTTTTTTGAAACATTTCTAGTTGTTTTGGTAGATGGAGATGGAATTGTTGGAGCCAATGTTCCTTTTAGAAGGTCAGAACCGAAATACAGTGTCGAGCAAGTAGGTGTAACTGTTGAGTTCTATGGCGGCGAACTCAATGGAGTCAGTTATAATGATCCTACTACTGTGAAAAAATATGCTAGACGTGCTCAATTGGGTGAAATTTTTGAATTAGATCGTGCTACTTTGAAATTCAACGGTGTTTTTCATAGCAGTCCGAGGGGTTGGTTTACTTTTGGACATGCTTCATTTGCTTTACTCTTTTTCTTCGGACACATTTGACATGGTGCTAGAACCTTGTTCAAAGATGTTTTTACTGGTATTGACCCCGATTTGGGTGCTCAATTAGAATTTGCAGCAGTCTAAAAACTTGGAGATCCAACTACAAGAAGGCAAGTAATCTGATAGAATATTGTTTTGTTATTTTTCGTTTTTAGGTTTATGAGTAAGGTGCCAGATAAATCTTGATTTGAATCACTACCTTTTCTTTTATTCTTGCTCTTTCTTTATCCAGGAGATGATCCCAAATAAACAGGTATAGAAGCTATAATTGTATGTAAACCACGATCGAATCTAGGGAAGCATTGGCTTATACATTCCTCTTAGTCTCAACTTTAAGAATAATTTTTTTCGCTATCTTTTTTCAAGAACCACCTAAAGTTTCAACTAAAAAGGTGAAATGATTTTTCATTATCTCAATTGAAAGTAATGAGCCTCCCATTATTGAGAGGCTCATTACTTCAACTAGTCTCTGAGTTTCCTCGAATGGATCTCTTAGTTGTTGAGAGGCTTGCCCAAAAGCAGTATAAAAGGCGTACCCAGTAAAACTTACAAGTAAACCCAATATAAAGATAGCAACTAGGGTTGCTGTTTCCATTATTATATAGTTTCAAGGCCACAATGGGTCTATGATAAGATTATTTATTTACAACGGAATGGTATACAAAATCAATAGATCTCAATGAATATAAAGATGGACTGCTGTAGGGAGTTTATTGAAACCATTGAATTTAGAATACGGTAAAGTAGCTCCTGAGTTGGGAACTACTCCTTTGATGGGTATCGCAATGGCCTTTTTTGTGATATTCCTATCTATTATTTTGGAGATTTATAATTCTTCCATTTTACTGAACGAAATTGGAACGAATTAGATTTGCAAGAACTAGTAACTAGCTTTTCAATACAAAGTGAAGCATTTAGGTCTCTGATTTTTATCCCATTCTATTTTGGTAGTTTGATCGTGAAATTTCTTTGTTTCTAGAGTTCCAAAATATGGATAGTATAGAGAATGCATCTGTCATCTTGATAGAGATGGTTTTACTTCGCCAGATATTCATTCTAGTATCTGAAACACAGATTATAGGAAATAGATTCCAAAGTATTATTAGCGCTATGATTCATCCTTAATATTCAGACCACGTGTCCGGACTTCCATTTTTTTTTTCAAAGAGTAAGATTTAGAAGTTGTAAATTGAAATATTTTTATTTTTTCAAACTCATATTTATGCTTATTTTGATCAAAGGACAAAGGTGTCGTTGGACTTTTATTCATTCTAGTTCTTCATTGAATAAGTGATAATCCAACAGTTCTTACTCAAGGAATTTTTGGAATTAGTTTATAAAGAAAGGGTTTTATTGAATCATCGTGGTTTTAGTATGAATCTGGGATTTTAATCGATTCATAGGGTCTTAACAAGAGAATTCCTATCAATATCAATAATAATAAAAAATAGTAGTTAAAAGCGCATTACACACAATAAAAAAAATTACAAAATAGGTAAAAAGAAGATTCAAGAGGCCTATAATCATCACCACAAAGACAAATGAGCCGACTTTATATTTTGGCATTATAACCATAAGAAAGAACTTTCAGATTTGTATTCTTTTGTATATTCAGAAATGATTGAATCAGATGATTAAGAAGTTTCAAACTTAACTTTCTATTACACATATATGGTAGAACTAGTATTTTGGTGTTTCTGTTTGAGCTGTACGAGATGAAATTCTCATATACGGTTCTCGGGGGGGGGGGGGGGGGGGGGGCTCCACTTCATTAACCTATCCCAGTAAAATCTATGATTGGTTCGAAGAACGTCTTGAGATTCAGGAAAATGTAGATGATATAACTAGTAAATATGTTGGTCCTCATGTCAACATTTTTTATTGTCTAGGCGAAATTACACTTACTTGTTTTTTAGTACAAGTAGCTACAAGGTTTGCTATGACTTCTTACTACAGTCTGACAGTTATGGAGGCTTTTGCTTCAGTTCAATATATAATGACCGAAGCTAACTTTGGTTGGTTCTGATAAGTTCATCGATGGTCAACCAATATGATGGTCCTAATGATGATCCTGTACGTATTTCATGTGTATCTCACTGGCGCCTTTAAAAAACCTCGTGAATTGACTTAGGTTATAGGTGTGGTTTTAGGTGTATTGACCGCATCTTTTGGTGTAGCTGATTATTCCTTACCTCGAGACCAAATTGGTTATTGGGCAGTAAAAATTATAATAGGTGTGTCAGGAGCTATTCCTATAATAGGATTGCCCTTGGTAGAGTTATTACGTAGAAGTGCTAGTGTGGGACAATCCAATTTGACTCAGTTTTATAGTTTACAAACTTGTGTATTTGATGTGATTCCACCCGAGCCCGCTCCATCGATAACCCGCTGGGTTGCTGACTCGACACGGATGAAGACTAGGCCAATTACAAGAGCTCAAATTAAGAGATTTAAGGGCAACCTAAGAGTATTTATACAGAGGGTAATCAATCTCAACAGATCTTGTCCATACTTGAAGATACAAAGCCTATTCTAAGCATCCAAGTGGTGGAAGCCGATATGGACCCGGGTGACGGTTTTGGTACATTTTTGGAGTCCGGGAAGCATGAAATGGTTCCAATGCTTTATGGGTTCAATACATATGCCTAAGAGGTCATGGAATCAAGTTAAATCAGCCTCAAATGCAATCAAAAAGGGCTTGTACGGACAGCATCAACAATTTGGCCGAATTTGCTATATTGCTTGCTGGCTTTACTGTATTTTACTGTATTAGCCTTTTCTTATTTTTCCAAGCATGGGCAACGTGTGGGACTTCATATTCAGTTTATTTGGCATCCTAAAAAGAATCTAGAAGCTGATTTGAAGCTCAAAGAGGTCAAAGATTGATCAAAGTCAACTTGATCAAAAGGCTAGCATTTTTAGTTTCCTAATTTGTTTTTACTTTTTGTTTTAGGAAACTACCATTACTTTTTGTCTTTTATTTATTTATTTTCTGGACAAATAACTTTAGGAAGGTTTTTATTTTATTCTTTCCAATGTAAATTAATTAATTCCTAATTTAATATAAAGGAATTAATTAATCAAACTTAGATTAGGAAAGGAAGTATAGTTTCAGCCAACTAGGTTTCTTTATGTGTGGTGGCTGGTTTTCTTTATGTTCTAGGGTTTTATTTCGTGGCTTTGTAGCCTATTTAAAGGCTTGGTTAACAATAAGAAAATAACTTTGATTTGATAAAGAAAATACTTGTGAGATTAATTATCTCTTTGTTCTTTGAGAACACCTAAAACACCATTAGAGAATTGGTTGTTTTAGCTTGACTTATCAATAGATTTTCCATCCCCTATTGTGGCGTCTACATTATACCAAGGTTTCTAACCATAGGTTGGTTAGGGGTTGAGGTCCATTCCATTAGAACTTGAACTTAATTGAGATCCGGGCTAATATAATACGGGTTTAGGAGCAGGTCGTCCTAGGTTCGTATCAGTATTACCTTTTTTTAGTGCCGTATTCATGTTAATGCACTTCCTAATGATACATAAGCAAGGGATTTCTAGCCCTTTATAATATAATGTAATGTAATTTATAATGTAAATAATATAAAAAATATATTATATCATAGCTATTTTTAATCAATCATTTATCAATTGGGGTAGGACCAATAATATTTCATTGCTACAAATATGTCTTATTGAAACAAATAAGACATGTATTTGGATATTTCTCTTCAACTCCACAAAAATGTAACGACGAATTATTTTTATTTTTTTTACACTCATAGTTTATGTGAATTTTTCGAAGATTAAATGGATTATGGGAGTGTGTGACTTGAACTATTAATTGGGCCGTGCAGAATATATGCCCTTATCTGCCACATTTGAATTGACAACTAAAATAAAAACATGTGTCTTTGTTCCAATCACCATGTAAGCCCCATACAGAGGTATAGGCTGGTTCATTTGAAGATAATCTTTTCTATGATCAAACTTGAACATGTCGTGTATGAATAGGCTTCGTGAGATCCAGTAGAAAGAATAAGTGAAGTGATGTGACATAATCCCGGGGTATGTTCTATATATTTCACTTACTTAATAGTATGGAAATGTATTCATTTCATCTGCATTGACGCGATTGATTATACTATCAGAGTGAAACAAGGGATCTAAAGAAGAATAAGAAGAATAGGGACTAAACTAGATTAGTAACAAGTAAATCCTTTGTATGTAAAAAGTTTTGATATTCTTAGGGATAAAGTCTAATTGCAAGGTATGAGACAGCCTAGAAAGCACTTGATAATAATTTGTAAGCCTACTTGGGTATTGAGCATTTATCTGTAAGAACTAAATTCCTTATAATGGATGGTTATTGAAACTCCGAAAAAGGAAATTTGGTAAATTTTTTCTTACTCTTATATAGAATCATTCACATAGGTGTGGATACCATATCAATTTTTTATTTTTTATATGGATATATTTGGTTCGTTTGATTCGTGCTCCAGTTGGATGATGAAAAATTATCATGTCCGATTCTTTTGGGGGATGGATCTAGAATTCACCTACCATAATAACATAAAAACCTGACTTGAACGATCCTGTATTAAGAGCTAAGTTGGCTAAAGGGGTGGGGCATAATTATTATGGAGAGCCCGCATGGCCCAACGATCTTTTATATATTTTTCCTGTAGTAATTTTAGGTACTATTGCATGTAACATAGGTTTAGCGGTTCTAGAACCATCAACGATTGGTGAACCCACGGATCCATTTGCAACTCCTTTGGAGATATTGCTTGAATGGTATTTCTTTCCTGTATTTCAAATTCTTCGTACAATGCCCAATAAATTATTGGGAATTCTTTTAATGGTTTCCGTACCTACAGGGTTATTAACGGTACCCTTTTTGAAGAATGTTAGTAAATTCAAAAACCTATTTCTTCATCCAGTAGCGACAACCGTCTTTTTGATTGGTACCGCTGTAGCCCTTTGGTTGCGTATTGGATCAACGTTACCTATTGATAAATCTCTAACTTTAGGTTTTTTTTAAATTGATTCAATTGTGAAATAAAAAAAACACAATGTGTGTATCTAGGGAATAGTCACTTCAAAGAGAATTCTCCCTAAATACATTTATTTATTCAATTCAATTTTGGATTTATTCTGAGTATATGGAATGTGGTAAAGATTCAAAACTCATTTTTATCTTCTTTTTTTTTAGAAAAAAAAAAGAAATAATCCATTAAAATTTATGCGAAATGCTTTTCTGTTTCTAGAATGTCCAATATATGTTTTATATCTTCTATGCAAAAATGTTTCATTTTTTTAAGGTCTTCTTCAATGTTATTCAAAAAGTCTAATAATGTATGTATATTGGACCTTTTAAGGCAATTATAGACCCTGGGTGCAATTCTAATTGGTCAATAACAATAGATTTCAATGCTATTTCGTTTTGATTTTTATGTGATTTAGCCAATCTATCATGAAAAGTAAAAAGGGGTATAGTAACTTTGTGTTGGGTTTTTTCTAAATAGAAATTTTCTTCTTCTGCATGTAAAAAGGGAATAAATAAATCAATCAAATTCCAAGAAGCCTCATGAAATGCTTTTTTTAGGAGTTAAACTTCCATTTGTCCATATTTCGAAAAAAAAAAGTATCTTTTGTTTTTCATTCCCATTCGCATAAGAATGAATACTATAATTGGCATTTCGAACAAGCATGAATGTAGCATCTATAGGATCATTTCTGTCTTGAAATTTATTTGGCATTTTTATACGATACCCACGATGCCTTTCGAGTTGTAATTTAATAGACAAATTAATTGGTTCCGTTAGGTTCACTATAGGCTGTGTATTATCAACGATTTCCACCGAAGGTGGTAAGATGATGTCTTGAGCAGTTACATATCGAGGACCTTTGACACAAATTGACACATCACGAGTTCCATAAAGATTACTTTTCAATACAATTTCTTTCAAATGCATTAAAATTTCATGTACAGATTCTTGAATACCCACTATGGTAGAATATTCACATGGCATTTTATCAAATTTTGCGCATGTGATACATGTTCCTTCTATTTCTCCAAGCAAAGCTCTTCGCATCACAATGCCTATTGTATCAACTTGGCCTTTCATAAGTGGAGCCAGAATAAAGTGTCCATAATAAAGACCCTTACTGTCTACTCGTGATTCAACACACTTCCACTGTAGTGTCTGAGTAGATACTGTTACCTTCACGTGAACCATAGTAATATTATTTGATCAGATCATTGAATTATTTATTTCTCTTGAAATATCTTCAATGTTTATTCTTATACACGTCTTTTTTTAGGAGGTCTACAGCCATTATGTAGCATAAGGGTTACATCTCGTATGAAACTTAATAGTATACCACTTCTACGAATAGCTTTTAATGCCGCATCTCTTCCGAGACCGAGGCCTTTTATGATGACTTCTACCTGTTGCATAACTTAATCCACTACTATTCGAATAGCATTTCCCACTGCGGTTTGAGCGGCAAATGGCATCCCTCATCTTGTACCCTTGAATCAATAAGTACCAGCCGAAGACCACGAAATTACCCGACCCCTTACATCTGTAATAGTCACAATAATATTGTTGAAATTTGTTTGACCATAAATAACTCCCCTTGGTATTCTACGCGCATTTTTACGTGAACCAATAAGTCTATTCTTACGTGAATCAATTCTTGGTATAAGTTTTGCCATATTTTATCATCTCATAAATATAAGTCAGAGATATATGGATATATCCATTTCATGTCAAAATAGATCCTTTATTTTTATTTCTGTATTTGTACAATGGTTCCTTTAGATTTATAGAGTCTTTTTTTGCTTAGAAAGATTATCCTTGTCTTGTTTATGTCTCGAGTTGGAACAAATTACTATAATTCATCCCCGCCTACGGATCAGTCGACATTTTTCATAAATTTTATGCAAAGAGGCTCTTATTTTCATATTTATCATCCTTAACTTAATTCTAACTTTCTTTATTGAAAAAAAATAAATTGCTTGAAATTTTTAACTTCGAATTGTATTCCCCAAAAATGAATGTTGAAATTGAAAAAACCATCTAATCATTGGAATCTTTTTTTGGAGTCTATAAACTATACGTTCACTGGTTGAATCATAATCACTTACTTCACTTTTGCTTTGATTTCCTCGTCGTATACGTAAAAAAATACTACTTATAATCGTTCCTGAAACATAATCTAGAATCAAATTTTCATTATCTAAACGAATTCAGACTACACCATTGGGTAGTCATGCAGTAATTCAACCTTCATGAATCCTTTTTTTCTTTCATTTTAGGTCAAACTCATTGAGGTATCAACTAATATGGGAGGGGTGATATTAGAAAACCGCCCTCTCTCTCTTTTTTGTTTTTCACAAATATGAAAGTTCCGCATATAATTTGCATATTAGAAGGATTACCATATATAACGTAAAAGTTCTCCATCAATTTCTTCTAATCGAGCCTCTTTGTTTGTCATTATACCCCGAGAAGTAGAAAGAATTACAAACCCCATTCTACCTAAAATTCTAGGAATTCATTGATAGTTAGAATATATTCGTAGACCGAGTCGACTGATCTGTTTTAAATTTAAAACAGTTTTATACGGTCCTTTCCTATTCCTTCTATGTCGTAAGGTTAAAACAAAAAAAATCTTTGTTGTTTTCCTGATGTTTCCACTTGTTTTCAATAAAACCTTCGCGTAAAAGGATTTTAACAATGTTTTCAGTAATGTTAGTAGATGTTATTCGAACTATTCTTTTTTTATTCATGTCAGCATTTCGTATAGAGGTTATAATGTCATCAATAGTGTCTTTATTCATGATAAACTCAGATTATTGTTGTAGTCGAATTTTGCTATAAACAACATGCTCTTTTTTTGTTTTTCTTCATTTTTTAATTATGAATTCTTAAAGGCATATACATGAGACACAACCAATCTACTACTAATAATAAATCTCCATTTACTAAATAATCTTAATCAATTTCAATTAAATACACAGTAAATACTCGGTTAAATATTATAACTACATTAATTATATTAATTATTTTATAATTAATTACATTAATGTTGTTATGGTCTCTTCTTATAATACTTCGGGTGCTAATGAAACTATTTTAGCAAAATTTAACACCTTAATTCCAGGGCGATCGTGTCGAAAATTCGAGTTCCTTTTGGATTTCCTTCTTGATCAATAACAACCGCATCATTGTCATCATATTGTATGATCATACCATTCTCATGTTTGAGTTCTAATGCGAATCCGCCTGAACTCGCACAACCGACAACCCGCTGTGGTGCTGACCTGATATGGATGAAGACCAGACCAATCACTAGGGCTCAAGCTAAAAGGTTTAAGGATAAATTTGCTGCCTTTATCCAGAGAGTAGGTCATTCTCAAGGGGGCGTGTCCATACCCAAAAACCCAAGACCTGTTTTGAGCATACAACTGGTGGAAGCCAATACAGACTTGGGTAATGGTTTTGGTGCATTTATGGAGTTCAGGCAGCATGAAATGGTTCCAATGCTTCATGGATTCAATATATATGTCTAAAAGGTCATGGAATCAAGTCAAGGCAGCTTCAAAGGCAACCAAAAATGGGCTATGTGCATGGCATGACAAATTGGTCGGTTTTGCTGTATTACCTGCTGGCTTTATTGTATTTTACTGAGTTGGCTTTTTCTCTTTCCTCCAAGCAAGGGCAATGTGTGGGGCTCCATGGTAATCCTGTTTGGCATCCTAAAAAGCATATGGAAGCTGATTTGGAGCTTAGATTGGTCAAAAATTGGTCAAAGTCAACTTAGTCAAAAAAATAGTATTTTAGTTTCCTAATTTGATTTCTACTTTTTGTTTTGGAAAATTATCTTTACATTTTGGCTTTTATTTGTTTATTTGCTGGATAAATAAGTTTAGAAAAGTTATTATTTTTATTATTTCTTTGTAAATTAATTAATTCCTAATTCAAAATAAAGGAATTAATTAATTAAAATTACATTAGGAAAGGAGAGAGAAAATTCAGTCACATTAGGAAACAACAAGCATGGCCAGTTTTCCCTCTTGTTTTTAGGGTTTTTATTTTGTTTTCCTTTAGCCTATAAAAGGGCTTGTTTTTGAGGAAGAACACACCATTAATAATATTGAGAATTTATTTTGTGAGATTGAATCTCTCTTTGCTCTTTTAAACACCTAAAACACCATTAGTGAATGAGTGTTTTTAGTTTGACTTATCAATATGCCTTCCATCACCTATTGTGGCATCTTCATTATATACCAAGGTTTCTAATCATAGGTTGGTTAGGGGTCAAGGTAACCATTAGAACTTGAACATAATTAGATCTGAGCTAATATAATACGGGTTTAAGTGCAGGTCATCCTTGGTTCGTATCAAGTTCTTTACAAGTATGCACAATTACAGCTGTGATCACTTCTGATCATTCTAAAGGTGTATTTGGTACTGCTTCCTTGATTATAGCAACAATAACGTCACCAATATGAGCATATCACCATTTACTAGCTCTTATGATTCTAATACACATTAATTCTTGGGCTCCGTTGTTATCCACTACATTCAAATGGTTTTGGGGTAGAATCATTTTTTTAATCTATTTTTTCAATTAACATAAAGGGAGAAGTTAAAAAAAAAAAAAAAAAAAAAAGAAGAAATGTTGTTTGTTCAAAACAAAAAAGGAAACCTACAATTGTTTTTTTTTCAATTTAAAAAACCTTTTCTTTTGGTTCTACGTTCCTATACCAAAATAATGAATTGAGTTCGTAGAGGCATTTTTTATGCCGCTAGTGAAATAGCCCTTCTAGCTATATTTTCTGCTACTCCACTCATTTCATAAAGTATTCTACCGAGTTTGACAATAGCTACCCAATATTTGGGAGATCCTTTCCCCGAACCCATACAGGTCTCTGTAGGTCTTATTGTCTGGAAATATATGTACCCATTCTTTCCCATCGCGGCGGACATTTCGTGTCATCATCAACCGGCTTCAATTTGTCAAGATGTGATCCAAGCGGGTTCAAGCGCTTGAAGAGCATATCTATCGCAGCAAATACGATTACCTCGATAAAATATTCCTTTCATTCTTCCTCTATGATGTTTACAGAATCTGGTTCTTTTAGGGTTATAGTTAATGGTTATTTATTAATTCCATCTCTACTACAAAACTGGACATGAAAGTTTCTTCTCATCTAGCTCCTCGTGACTGAAATGATTAAAAAATAATATCTCTGTAGTTATATTTATATTTATATATTTAATGAATAATATACTAAAAAACTATATTGATTTATGAGATTTTTTGAAATTTCATCTAATCTATTAAAAACTTGTATATCTTGTTTTGATATATAACTAAACATGGATTCGATTTATAGAGAATTTTTATTTAGAGATACATTTAGAGATAATAGCATAGATAAAACCATTTTGTTATAAGGTTATAACGAATCTTTATTTTGTTTTGCTTTTTATTATCATATCAGATCGGCTAAAATTTAGAAATCCAATAAAATCAAAATTTTCACAGGCTGATTTATACTCTTTAAATATTTAGTTGTAGGATTAGTCTATGACATGACCTTTCAAAATAAATGAATTGGTTTCTGGTTCATTCCGCCATCCTACCCAATGAATCATTAAGATTCGTTTTCAATAGAATCTTATGTATTCACAGGTTCTATCGTTCCCATCACTTCTCGATTAATGGTTAAGTCTAACTTCTACAATGGAGCCCCTAATGAAATTTGATTTGTTCTTGAGTCAATCCTCTCAGTATTTATGGCTCGGGGCTCTTGATTCTTTTTCTATGAACAGATTTGTATAATTACAGACTAATCAGTATTAATGCTTTATTACATCCCGCGTTATGAGATGAACGATAGACCTTACATATTGGAATCATATATCATTGATTTTTTTTTTTCTTTACAACTCAGACTCAGATTAGTTTTTTCTTTTTTGTTGTTTGTTTATGCAAAAAAGATTTCAGTTGCTACATTGATATGACCAATATGTCATATCTTGACCCGTTTTTTATATCCAAATAATGCGAAACGATGAGCTGGTTATTAGTTCTATATTAGTTCTATAATAGTTATTAGTTCATACTATGGGCTGGTACTTCTTTCTTTTTTTTGAATCCTAATCCTAAAAAAACCAACGAGTCACACACTAAGCATAGCAATTATATCAAATAATTAATCGAATTTTTATTTAACCTTACAGAATTGTTTATTTTGTTTTGAGTTAAGAGAAAAAGAATGAAAGAATTTGTCATTTTTTGTTCTATTACTGGATGGATAGAATAGAACTAAAGATAAGTCAAGTAAAGGCCTAGTATTCCTCTTCTATCAATATCCAAATTTTGATGCCTAATACCCCATAAATAGTTTGAACTGTATAGGAACAACAATCAATTTTAGCTTGAATGGTTTGTAGAGGAATCCTTCCTTCTCTGATCCATTTGACACGTGCAATTTCTTTTCCATCGATACGCCCTGCAATTTGTACTTGAATTCTTTTTGTACCTGCCTGCTCAGTTAATTCAATAGCTTTTTTTATTGCTTTATGAAATGAAACTCTATTTTTTAATTGTCCGGCTATGAATTCCGCAAGAATATTAGGGATTCCATAAGGGTTTTCAATTCTTGTAATAGCAATGTTAAGTTTTCAATTCACACAATTAAGTTCTTTTTGTACAATCATCTGTAATTCTATGATTCTTCTAGGTTCTATTAACAACTTTGGGAGTCCCATATAGATTATGACTTGAATCAAATCGATTCGTTTTTTAATTTCTATACATGAAATTAACTTGACACTAGAAGATATTTTCATATTTTTTTGTACATAATTCCTTATACAGTTTTGTATTTTTTTTATCTTCTTGTAGATCCTCCGAATAATCTTTTGGTTGTGCAAACCAAAGAGAATGATGACCTTGGGTTGCACCAAGTCTAAAACCAAGTGGATTTAGTTTTTTATCCCATAATCCCCCACTACTATACATATCATGACATGTCATATCGATGTACTTCTTTTTTTTATTCATCCATGTATTTTTAAGCATAATATGGCATATTTTATTTGATTTTTTATTATAAAAAAATATTTGTCCTTTAACCTTAAAATTCTTCAAAGACAATTTTCTTTCATTAAATAGTCTGTATAATAATGTACGGCTGTATGTTTCAATACAATAGTTATATGACAAGTGGGTCTTTTTATTGGATAACCTCGTCCCCGAGCTCGAGGTTTTACTTTTTTCACAGTAATGCCTTCGTTGTCTTCCGCTTTACTAATTTTTAGCTTTGCTTTGGTGAAACCTCTGTTGTGATTAGCATTTGCTGCTGCAGAAGAAACCAATTTTAAAATGGGAGAACATGCCCGATAGTGCATGAGTTCGAGTATCAGAAGTGTTTCTTCATAAGAATGCCCACGAATCTGATCAATTACTCTTCGCACTTTATGAGTAGACGTATCTATAAATTCACCTATAGCGTATTCTTCTATATATCGGTCCATATTTTTCTTCTTTCTCATAAGGTTTACCTCTTACTAATGAACAATAAATATCTATATTCACTTTTTGTATTTATTAAATAATTATTAACAACGAGATCTATTATCATTTTTTGCATGTCCTCAGAAACTTAGAGTAGGCGAAAATTCTCCCAATTTATGTCCTACCATACGATCTATTATATAAATTGGCAAATGCTCCTTTCCATTATGGATAGTAATAGTATGCTCGATCATTGTCGGTATAATGGTAGACGCTCGGGACCAAGTGACCATTATTTCTTTTTCTGCTTTTATGTTAAGCGTATTTATTTTTCTTAATAAATGATTCGCTACAAAAGGATTTTTTTTTTTTTTTAGTGAACATGTCACAATTAATTACTCCTTTTTTTTCTGGTAAAGACGAAGAAAAAAATTCTATTTACTACAACGCCGAAGAATCAAATTATCACTATAGTTATTCCTTTTTCTACTTCTTTTTCCAAGTGTAGGATAACCCTAAGGGGTTGCAGGTTTTTTTCTACCAATTAGGGCCCTCCCTTCACCACCCCCATGGGGATGGTCTATAGGGTTCATAACTACTCCTCTTACTACAGGACACTTATCTCGCCAACATTTCGATCCGGTTCTACCCAAACTTTTCTAGTTCACCCTAACATTCCCCACTTGTCTGACTGTTGCTGAGCAGTTTTTGGATATCAAATGGACCTCCCCAGAAGGTAATTTTAATGTGGCCGATTTCCCTTCTTTTGCAATCAATTTCGCTACAGCACCTACTACTCTAGCTGATTGTCCACCCTTTCCAAGTGTGATTTCTATGTTATATATGGCCGTGCCTAAGGGCATATTGGTTGAAGTAGATTCTTCTTTTTGATCAATCAAAGCCCCTTCCTAAACTATACAAGTTTATGTAGATGATGATCTCTATACAGATGGATCTTATATGTATCGTATAATTCTTATATATACCATATAATGAAGTACCACATGAGTGGATATATAGGAATCAAAATCTGCCGAATCATTCATGTTATGATCTTCTACATCCTAGGTCTTCCTGTTCTTTCATCTGGCTTATGTTCTTCATGTAGCATTCAGACCGAATGACTCTATGAAATTACATCGATACTTCCACATATTACGGGTAACGTAGAAGACATCTCTATTTTTCCCCCCGGGAATCCTTAGAATTACCACTGCTTAACTTTCAATTTGCCTCTGGCCATTAAATGAAATGTGAATAACATGTCCTCCTCTCTTTGAAACAAGAGGCGCTTCTGATTCTTTCGATGCTTGTAACAATTTTGTCTTCTCTATATTACTATATCTATAGAGTCAATAATTTTATATGAGGAACTACTGAACTCAATCACTTGCTATCGTTACTCTTTATTTTTTTGTTTAGGTCTATCCTATAGAGGTATTCAAATTGGATCAATGATCGATTTCTAGGTTTCATTGTAAACCTAATTGGTTACTTCCAATTACGTAAATCAATATTTCAAACTGCACTTAAAGGTAGGGCATTTCTCATTTTTATAGGAACTTCTATACCAGAAACAATGGTATCTTCAATTATAGCCCTTCTAGGATGTAAAATATATCTTTTCTCACCATCCTTATTGTGTATGAGACAAATGTATGCATTTCAATTAGGATCATATTCTAGAGTTACGATTCTACCATATATGTCTTTTTTATTCTGTTGAAAATTGATTTTACGGTATAAATGCTTATGGCCTCCCCCTCTATGCCCTGCGGTAATGATTCCTTTGGCATTACGACCTTTACCACAATGATGCTACCCATAGATCAAATTATTTCATGGATTGGATTTCACTTAACTGTCTACGGCTCCTTTGCGTGCGCTCGGGGTAGAATAAATGTATCGTGATGCTATTAAATATTTTGATTTAAGTTCTTATCTTTCTAACAGGTGGAATAGAATAACCCAGTTGAAGTGTAATGATCATACATCTATAATGCATTGTATATCCCATAGTAGGTCCCATTCTTCTACCCTTTCCTAGGAGTTGATGACTATTCATAGCTATTACCTTGACACCAAAGAAGAGTTCAACCCAATACTTTATTTTTGTCCTAGTTGATCCTGATTCGACATTAGAAGTATATTGATTTTTTAACAATAATCGAATACTTTTGTATGTAAATACTGCATATTTAATTCCATCCATAAATCTATTTTCTTCCCTATGAGTTATAGTCTCAATAAGAATGCTAGTTCTTACTGTTCATATGTTATGATATGAATATACCACACCAATTTGTTATGTATGGATGATGAGATTCCATTGATACAGAGCCAATTCCAATAGACTTATTTTATTGGAGGGTCCCATTGGCGTGCATTCAGTAGAAATTGAACCTACGAATTCGCCAATTATGAGTTGGGCGCTTTAACCATTTAGCCATGGATGCTTCGTAGGGATCCTCGTACATGGTGAATAACCAAATTCCAATTCAAATGAAATCTTTAGGATAAATCAATGCAATTTAGGAGGACTCAATGAAAGGACATAAATTCAAATCCTGGATTTTCGAATTAAGAGAGATATTGATAGAGATCAAGAATCTCATGATTTCTTGGATTCATGGACCCAATTCAATTCAATAGGATCTTTCATTCACTTTTGTTTCCATCAAGAACGTTTCACAAACTCTTGGACTCCCGAATTTAGAGTATCCTACTTTCACACAATTCACATTTACAAGGTTCAACAAGCAATCGATATTTCACGATCAAGGGTGTAATACTATTTGTAGTAGCGGTCCTTTTATATCGTATTAACAATCGAAAGATGGTCAAAATAAAAAATCTCTATTTGACAGGGCTTCTTCCTATACCTATGAATTTCGTTGGACCCAGAAATGATACATGGGAAGAATGTTTTAGGTCTTCCAATATCAATAGGTTGATTGTTTCACTCTTGTATCTTCCAAAAGGAAAAAAGATCTTTGAGAGCTATTTCCTGGATCCAAAAAAGAGTACTTGGGTTCTCCCAATAACTAAAAGTGTATCATGCATGAATCTAACTGGGGTTCGCAGTGGTGGAGGAACTGGATCGAGAAAAAGAGGGATTCTAGTTGTAAGATATCTAATGAAACCATCGCTGGAATTGAGATCTCATTTAAAAAGGAAGATATCAAATATCTGGAGTTTCTTTTTGTATATTCTATTGATGATCCTATCCGCAAGGACCATGATTGGGAATTGTTTGATTGTCTTTCTCCGAGGAAGAGGCAAAACCCCTTTTTTGTAATTCCTAAGATGCAATTGGAGCTTACCAGCAGAAAATAATCCATTTAGATAGTCCTTTGTGGCTCCAGTGGCAACTAGATCAATGTGTTATTACTTCAAGAGAAGCTCCCCTCAAAGTTCACTATGAACCTTTGGGTACCTATCATGAGATTTATAGGTCCTATCTAATAGCAAGAAGCATAAAAAGGGAAATTTTTTGTATATACACTCAAACCACTGTTGGTCATATTTCTCATTATTGAGAAAACGAAGAAGCTATACAAGGATTTTTCCTAGCCTGCTCATATGATACCAATAATATGGTATCCAAGCTAAGTAATTCTATGACACCAGTGTGAATTCAGGTCTCTCCGGTTCAAGTAGGACCATAGTTCTTGAATTTCTATGTGAATCAAGATCGAGAAAAGGAAGTTTTCCAATCATTGACTCAAACCCATTGGCGAACCCCACTCAGCGGAATATGGAGGTACTTATGGCAGAACGGGCTAATATGGCCTTTCACAATAAAGTGATATATGGAATTACCATTAAATGGCTTATTAATAGATTAATAGACCACTTTGGAATGGCATATACATCACACATCCTAGATCAAGTAAAGACTCTGGGATTCCAACAAGCCACTCCTACATCCATTTTGTTAGGAATTGATGATCTTTTAACAATACCTTCTAAAGGATGGCTAGTCCAAGATGCTGAACAACAAGGTTTAATTTTGGAAAAACACCATCATTATAGGAATGTACACACAGTAGAAAAATTATGACAATCTATTGAGATATGGTATTCTACAAGTGACTATTTGCAATAAGAAATGAATCCTAATTTTGGGATGACTGACCCTTTTAATCCAATCCATATAATGTCCTTTTCGGGAGCTAGAGGAAATGTATCTCAAGTACACCAATTAGTAGGTATGAGAGGGTTAAGATCGGATCAACAAGGACAAATGATTGATTTACCTATCCAAAGCAATTTACGTGAAGGACTGTCTTTAACAGAACATATCATTTCTTGTTACGGAGTCCGCAAAGGAGTTATGGATACTGCTGTACGAACATCGAATGCTGACTATCTTACACGCAGACTTGTTGAGTAGTTCAACACATTGCTGTATGTAGAACAGATTGTGGCACCACCCAAGGTATTTTTATGAGTCCTTGTAATGGGATGATGTCGGAAAGAATTTTTATCCAAATATTGATTGGTCATGTATTAGCAGATGATATATATATAGGCCCTCGATGTATTGCCATCCGAAATCAAGATATGGGGATTGGACTTTTCAATCAATTCATAACCTTTCAAATACAACCAATATCTATCCAAACTCCCTTGGCTTGTAAGAGCATGTCTTAGATCTAACAATTATGTTATGGTCGGAGCCCTACTCATGGTGACCTGGTCAAATTGGGAGAAGCTGTAGGTATTATTACGGGTCAATCTATTAGGGAATCGGGCACTCAACTAACATTAAGAACTTTTCATACCGGTGAGGTATTCACAGGGGGTATTGCAGAACATGTACGAGCCCTTTCTAATGGAAAAATAAAATTCAATGAGGATTTGGTGCATCCTACACGTACACGTCATAGTCATCCCACTTTTCTATGTTATATAAATGTGTATATGACCAAAAAATTTTATTTTAGTTCAAAATGATCAATATTTAGACTCCGAACAAGTTACTATGAAATTCGGGCGGGAACATACACTTTAAATTTTAAAGAAAATGTTCGAAAACGTATTTATTCTGACTCGGAAGGAGAAATGCACTGGAGTACCGATGTATACCATGCATCAGAATTTACATATAGTAATGTCCATCTCTTACCGAAAACAAGTCATTTATGGATATTGTTAGAGTTCCTACCGATCCAGTGTCCTCCCCATTTCACTCCACAAAGATCAAGATCAAACGAATGTTCATTTTATTTCTGCCGAAGGAAAAATATTTTCTAGCCTTTTAGGAAATCAAATAAATAATGATCAAGTAAAACACAAATTCTTTAGTTTAGGTTTTTCTGGTAAAAAAACAAATATCATTTCAGATTACTCATAAATTAATTGAATCATATATAAAGGTCATTGCAATTTCATATTTCCTTCTATTCTACACCAGAATTCTAATTTATTTTTATTGGCAAAGAGATGACGAAATAGATTCATTATTCCATTCCAGTGGATTCAAAAATGAGAGAAAGAACTAATGCCTCATCCCACTATTTCGATTGAAATACCGATAAATGGCATTTTTTGTAGAAATATTATTTTTCCTTATTTTGATGATCCTCAATACAGAAGAAAAAGTTTAGGAATGACTAAATATGGGTGATAAGGTTGTATTCAATCCTTAAAAAAGAGGATTTGCTTGAATATCAAGGAGTCAAAGAATTTAAGCCAAAATACCAAATGAAAGTAGATCGATTTTTTTTCATTCGCGAGGAAGTGCATATTTTACCTGAATTTTCTTCCATAATGGTATGGAACAATAGTATCATTGGAGTAGATACATGAATCACTTTAAATATAAGAAGTCGAGCAGGCGGATTGGCACTAGTGGAGAGAGACAAAAAAAGATTGAACTTAAAATCTTTTCTGGAGATATCCATTTTGCTGTAGAGATGGATAAGATATTTCGACACAGTAGCATCTTGATACCACTAGGAACAGTTAAAAAAAATGTTAGGAATCAAAAAAATTGAAAAATTGGATTTGTGTCCAATGGATCACACCTACCAAGAAAAAATATGTTGTTTTGGTTTGGCCAATAATCATATATGAAATAGCGGACGGTATAAATTTAGAAACACTTTTCCCCTGGGACCCGTTGCAGGAAAGTGATAATCTAGAACTTAGAGTTGTAAATTATATTCTTTATGGAAATGGCAAACCAATTCGGGGAATTTCTAGCACAAGCATTCAATTAGTTCGAACTTGTTTAGTGTTGAATTGGGACCAAGATAAAAAAACTTCTTCTATCGAAAAGGCCCACACTTCCTTTGTTAAAGTAAGGACAAATGGTATGATTTGAGATTTCCTAAGAATCAACTTAGTGAAATCCCATATCTTTCATATATCAGAAAAAGGAATGATCTGTTAGGTTCAGGATTGATCTCTGATAATAGGTCAAACCGTACCAATCCATTTTATTATATTTATTCCAGGGAAAGGATTCAACAATCACTTAGCCAAAATCAAGGAACTATTTGTACGTTGTTAAATAGAAGTAAGGAATCTCAATCTTTGATAATTTTGTCATCGTTTAATTGTTTTCAAATGGGTCCATTCAATGATGTAAAATATTACAATGTAATAAAAGAATCAATTAAAAGAGATCCTCTAATTAGGAATTCATTAGGCCCTTTAGGAAATAGCCTCTCAGATTGATAATTACCTTTTAAAAACTCATAATCAGATCTCGGTAACTAAATATTTAGAACTTGACAATTTAAAACATACTTTTCAAGCACTTAAATATTGTTTAATTGATGAAAATGGGAGAATTTATAATTCCACTCCATGCAATAACATCCTTTTGAATCCATTGAACTTAAATTGGCACTTTCTCCATCATAATTATTATCATAATTATTGTGTAGAAACAAGTACAATAATTTAGCCTAGGGCAGTTTATTTGTGAAAATGTATGTATAGCTAAAGAAGGGTCGTACCTAAAATCGGGCCAAGTTATAAATGTTCAAATTGACTCTGTTGTAATAAGATCGGCAAAGCCTTATTTGGCCAGTCCAGGAGCAACTATTCATGGCCATTATGGAGAAATACTTTCCAAAGGAGATACATTAGTTACATTTATATATGAAAAATTGAGATCTGGTGATATAACACAGGGTCTTCCAAAAGTAGAACAAGTGTTAGAAGTGAGTTCAATTGATTCAATATCGATGAACCTAGAAAAGAGGGTTAAGAGCTGGAACGAACATATAACAAGAGTTCTTAGAATTCCTTGGGGATTCTTGATTGGTGCTGAGCTAACTATAGTGCAAAGTCATATCTCTTTGGTTAATAAGATCAAAAAGGTTTATCGATCCTAGGGGTGCAGATCCATAATAGACATATAGAAATTATTATCAAATAACATCAAAAGTGGTGATTTCAGAATATGGAATGTCTAATGTTTTTTCATCGAGAGAACTAATTGGATTGTTGCAAGTGGAATGAACGGGGCGTGCTTTGGAAGAAGTGATGTGTTACAGAGCCATATTATTGGGAATAACAAAAGCATCTTTAAATACTCAAAGTTTCATATGCGAAGCGAGTTTTCAAGAAACTGCTCACGTTTTAGCAAACTGCTCTACGTGGTCATATCGATTGGTTGAATGGTCTGAAAGAGAACATTGTTCTAGGGGGGATGATACCCGTTGGGACCGAATTCAAAAGATTAGTGCACCGTTCAAGGCAACATCACAACATTCCTTTGGAAATGAAAAAGAAGAATTTATTCGAGTGGGAAATGAAAGACATTTTGTTGGGCCACAGAGAATTATTTGATTTTTGCATTTGAAAGAATTTACATGATATATCAGAACAATCATTTCTAGGATTTAATGGTTCCTAAAGGAAAATTCATCCTTTTTTCTATTTGTGTTGTGGTCGTTTAATTTGGTAATAGAAATAAAGATAATAACGAATAGAAGGAAATGAATGGTCTGGATCGTGTATCAATGGCCAATCTTCGATAGAAGAGAAGGTTCTGTGGGAACAATTATTTATTTCTATTTTAGCTTCTCTTTTTTTTTTTTTCAACCAAAAAATGAAAAATAGAAGAAGTGTGGGGAGAAATGACAAGAAGATATTGGAACATCAATTTGGAAGAAATGATGGGAGCAGGAGTTCATTTTGGTCATGGTACTAGGAAATGGAATCCTCGAATGGTACCTTATATCTCTGCAAGGCGTAAAGGTAGTCATATTATAAATCTTACCATAACTGCTCGGTTTTTTACAGAAGCTTGTGATTTAGTTTTTGATGCTGCAAGTAGGGGAAAACAATTCTTAATTGTTGGTACCAAAAATAAAGCATCAGATTCAGTAGTACGGGCTGCAATAAAGGCTCGGTGTCATTATGTTAATAAAAAATGCTTGATGGTATGTTAACGAATTGGTATACTACAAAAACGAGACTTCACAAATTCAAGGACTTGAGAACAAAACAAAAGACGGGGAGACTCAATCGTCTTCCGAAAAGGGATGCGGCTGTGTTAAAGAGACAATTATCTCACTTGCAAACATATCTCGGCGGGATTAAATATATGACCGGATTGCTCGATATTGTAATAATTGTTGATCAACAAGAAGAATCTACAGCTCTTCTTGAATGTATGACTTTGGGCATTCCAACAATATAAATTGTGATCCAGATGTAGCAGATATTTCGATTTTGACAAATGATGACACTATAGCTTCAATTCGATTAATTCTTAACAAATTAGTATTTGCTATTTGTGAGGGTCGTTCTAGCTATATACAAAATTCTTGATTAATAATAAGATAAGTAAATTATTTTTGGAACTCCATAGAATAGATTTATTGAATCGGTTACTATTTCTGACTCACACAAAAGAGATAAAAATAACTAAGGATATTATGCGATTAGTAGGTATTCAAAATATCCAATGCAAGTATGCAAATCGAAAATGAGATGGTTGAATCAAAATAATTCCTTTTAAAGTTCTATTTCCTTCAAAGGTTAATATGAATGTTTTATTATGTTCCATCAACACACTAAAAGAGTTATATGATCTATCCGATGTGGAAGTAGGCCAACATTTCTATTGGCAAATAGGAAGTTTTCAAGTCCATGGCCAAGTACTTATTACTTCTTGGGTCGCAATTGCTATCTTATTAGGTTCAGCCATTATAGCTGTTCATAATCCACAAACCATTCCAACTGACAGTCAGAATTTCTTTGAATATGCTCTTGAATTCATTCGAGATGTGAGTAAAATGCAGATTGGAGAAGAATATGGTCCCTGGGTTCCATTTGTTGGAACTATATTTTTATTTATTTTTGTTTCGAATTGCTCAGGGGCTCTTTTACCCTGGAAAATCATACATTTATCTAAACCCTAAACCCTAAACCCTAAATCCTAATCCCTAAACCTTAAACCCTAAACCCCAAACACCCCAAACCCCAACCCCTAACCCCCCTAACCCCAAATCCTAAACCCTAAAACCTAAACCCTAGATTTTAAAGGATTTAATGGATTGTAATGGAATTCCATAGATTTCATAAAGAATTTATAAGAATCCAATGAAATCTTTGGGATTAAGGCTAAATTTCATATTTGCAATTTTCTTCAAAATTTCATTGTTAAAATCCTTTCAAATCCATTAAAATTCATCATTTTTTAAAATCTTCTAAAATTAATAAGTTTTTGAATACCATTAAATTTTAAAAAAATTCTACAAAATTCTAATTGAATACACCTGGATTTTAATGGACTTTTATAAAATTTATTAAAATCTTAATTGAATATTATTGGACTTGTATAGACTCTTTTAAAATTTAAATCGAATACCTCCAAAATTTTAAACACTTTTAAAATCCTTCAAAATCTAGATTGAATACATCCCCCAAAACTTTATAGAATTCTTTTCAATTTAGAAAAAAAAATTTTAAAAAGTCATTGATTTTAAATTTTTTTTAAAAATAATGGATTTTAATGAATTTGAAATGTTTTTAAAAGTGAAATTGGGAATAAAATTGTCAATATGAAATTCATCAAATCTGAATTAAATATCATTGGGCTTGTATGAATTCTTTTAAAATTTAAATCGAATACTTTTAAACTTTTAAGTACTTTTAAAATCCTTTAAATTTTAAATTAAATACAATCTCCTTAAAGTTTAACTGATTTAAAATAAGTTATAGACTTTGAAGGATTTGATTGTTGTTATAGAATTACATAGACCCCATAAAGAATTCATTAGAATCTAACGAAATCTTTGAGGTCAAGATTGGATTTCATATTGACAATTTTCTTCACAATTTTACTTTTAAAATTCTTTCAAATCCATTAAAATCTATTATCTTTTAAAATATTTTAAAATCAATGACTTTTTGTATACTTATAGATTTTAAAAGAATTCTACAAAATCATAATCGAATACCTCTAAACTTCTAAATACTTTTAAAATTCTTCAAATTCTAAATTGAATACACCAATTTGAAGAGGTGAAATACTTATTTTTTGTCAAGAAATCCATTTTGAATACTTTTATTTAAACTTCAAAGTTCCAATTCTCTAAAAAATTATATAATAAAGACTTAGAAAAATAATGCGAAAAAATTATAAATATTTGGAGAAATTTTGAAAAACATTTAATAAAGTTTAGGGTCTGTAAAACATTTCTAGAGTCTTAGTACCTATATTTGATCAAGATGACCATCTTTCTATGGAGAAAAAAAAAATCTTTTTTTTTTATTATAATGTGTTTGTTATTTATAATTTGTAACAAGTTATATAAATAGCAAAAGTTATTCCAAAAAAAAAAAAAAGTGCTATAAAAGTAACTAAAATATATGAACGTATATAGATCAACATACAAGAAAAGAGAGAAGCATTCTATGCTTTTCTTTCATTGATCTCAACGTTTGTATTTTTAGGATCATACATTGACATATAGTATTTATGGATATTAATGAGAATTTTTTAATATAAAGAAAGCATTTAGATTTAGCTAGTTAAATGTATTTATGTTTTTTGATTCATAATGTACGTAATAACTTCATATTATTTAAGTAGAATTTATCAAATATTTAAGCAATGTTGGATAATCTAAAACTAAATATTTTGTCTTAAATGAAAAGAAAAAGAAATGAAAATTTACATAAATTGTGACGGAAGGAGAAAAAATAGTTTTCTCTTTTCTTTTTTTTTTTTTTCCCCCGAATAAGGAGAAAAAAATAATTGGTGAAAAGAAGAGTAGTTTTGAATGGGCTGCTCGGCCCGATACACTTACATTGGGTCGGGGACATCGGGACGTTGGGACAACGTAGGCCGTAGGGAACATCCACGGTAGGGTGGTTTTGAATGGGTAGGCGAGAATAAAAGAAAAAGAATAAACAAATAGATAAATGAAATTCTCATAGAGCACGCAATTCACGTTGTGGTGTCGGGATAGGGGTGGGGGTAGGCATTGGGACGCTTTACACCCCACTTTTACTGACGCACACAGAATTGAAAATATAGAATTGAGAATTGAGATAGTTGGAGAGAAAAACCCTCCAGACTCCACACTTGCGTCTCTGAAAGAAAAGAATAAATTCGTGGAAAGGCATGGCATGTCCATATCTCACCTGAAACCTGGAAGTGAATGAGGTTTTGGGATTGGAATTCCTTTTTTTTTTTTTTCTTTTTTCTTTTTTCCTCTCCAATTATGCTTGTTGGCGATTTATTCTTCTAATTTGATTTGTAATTGATAATTGGGTGGGTGAGGGATCGCCGCCACTGTCGTCTCCATCATCTTCGTCTATATTCATATCGTATATAGTGGCTTGTGTTGCAGTGGAGTGGCAATTGGCATTTGGGGCGGCATTGCTTCACTAATTTAAATTCCCCAATTACAATTACAATCACAATTGCAGTGGTTGGTAAAGAGAGAGAAATTTATATAATCCTTCCTTCCTTCCTATCTAAAACACATCCACCAGCAGCAGCGGCAGCGACAAGTAGCAGATAGAGGATAGAGCTGCTGTGTGTCGGTGGGCACTTGGACTGACTGAAGGGGAGTAATAGTATCAGTATACACTGTAGAGTAGAAAATCTTCTTTTAAATGAGCGATGTCCATACCCAAGGAGCCGGAGCAGGTGATGAAGCTCAGAGGAGGATCAGTGCTGGGCAAGAAGACCATTCTCAAGAGCGATCATTTTCCTGGCTGCCAGAACAAACGCTTGTCCCCTCATATCGATGGCGCTCCCAACTATCGCCAGGTTCTGTCTTATCTCCATCATCTTTTTATTATAATTTAGCGATCGCTTCCAGTTTCTTTTTTTAGTTTTTATTTTTATTTATTTTATTGTAATAAAAATGTATACGTTGTATGCCAATTCCCCTTATATTATTCACGACTGATTGGTTTTTATTAATAGGCGGACTCTTTACATGTTCATGGTGTTGCAATTCCAACAATTGATGGGATCCGGAATGTTCTTAAACATATTGGGGCTCAGAAAATAGATGGCAAGGGAGCGCAAGTTCTTTGGATTAACCTTCGTGAAGAACCGGTACGTACTCGTTTCTTGCCATCACATCTTTGTGTTGCTAGTTTTCTTTTTTTAGTTGAAAATTATTTCATTATAAGCTACTGCATTAAGATAGGATGAACATGAAATCATTGTAGGGAATGCTATCACAATTGTACTCAAAGAACTTGGAAGGTTTTTCCTATTTTTCAGAGCAATTAATACAACTGAAGTCACAAGGGTCTTAAAAGACATCATATTCTGATAGAGCAACGGCATTTGCCTGTACTTTGCATCTGTGGATTCTAAACGGGTTGTTTATTCTCCTAGCATGAATAGTTTGCTAGACCCTTATCCAAAGAAATGTAGCCTATGAGGTGTTAGGCAACAATTATGGACCACATTTTGCCACCTAGTGCGAAAATTGTAAGAACCAATGTAGGTTCACCTCCAAAGCTTCCTCTACACTGACTGTGGAACTGTTTGGTATAATTTACTTGTGAGAAGCTTCCTATTAGAGGACATTTCAAATTACATTACCCTGGTATCTGGTAGCGGCCAGCCTTGTGTATACTTGAAACAAGAGCTTTCATCCTTATTATTGAAATGATATGTTTTTTGCCGACGATTGTGGTAAAATGTTGACATTATGATGAGAGCATATATTAATCTCTCAAGGAAATACTGAATTGTAATGTGGTACTATTTGTTGCCCACTTGGAAAAATTCTTAAGTGTCATAAAGCATCTTGCTATTACATTACAAGCATTAAGCATATTGGACCAGATGAAGTTTTTATATATGTTCAAGAAATCTTAAGAGAAACCAATCTAATGCATTCATGATGCGATGGAATTCTAAAATAAAGGCAGTTTAATTAAAGATTAACACTTGTTTACTTGCAAATTCTATTTACAATATGGTCTACAGATTGACACTCTGGTGAAACTTTTACCTGGTGTTGCATGTCCAATGTTTTTAAGATCCTTTTAGTTGTGTATTTTGACAAGCAATATTGTTCCGTTATTTTCTGCACGCAGGTGGTATACATTAATGGGCGACCTTTTGTTTTGCGTGATGTGGAAAGGCCTTTCTCCAACCTGGAATATACGGTGTGATATGATAAAGTAGTTTTGCCATTAAAAGTGGGAATATGTTTTATCAATTTCAAAGTTCTAGCATTTGTTATTTTGATTTCGCAAAATAAATTATGAGTTCTTCTAGCCGTATTGCTACAGTAAAAAGTTTGGACTTTGAGAACGTATTTTTTTATGTTGTTTCCCTGTCTCTTAACTCGGCTATTTTGGGATATCACTTTATGACACTTGTCTCACCTATGTTAGAGGACCTTCCTAATTGATTGTTGTGCCTTTGATAATGCCATTAGGGAATCAACAGGGCTAGGGTTGAACAAATGGAAGCTCGACTGAAAGAAGATATCCTAATGGAAGCTGCAAGGTATGTTCATTTGTAATCACTAATTATTCATAGTTATCTTTACCATTTGATACTTATTTTCTGCATGATAGCAAGTTTTATTTCCACATCTGACATAGCAGATACGGAAATAAGATCCTTGTAACTGATGAACTACCAGATGGTCAGATGGTGGACCAGTGGGAACCAGTTTCTTCTGATTCTGTGAAGACACCATTGGAGGTATGTTTGCCGATGCTTATTTTGTAGGGTCCAATTAAGAGCCAGATTGTTTCACCAATAGTTACACAATATCTTTTTCTTTTTGTCCTTTTCTGTTACTTAGGTATATGAAGAACTACAAGTTGAAGGATACCTTGTTGATTATGAGCGTGTTCCCATAACTGATGAAAAATCACCAAAAGAGCTGGATTTTGATATTTTGGTGAGTGCTTTTGAAAGATATTGAATTCTAGTAATTTGTGAAATATTTGTTTGCATGATATCATCATTGATTTTCTTTTCTCCTTTTATTACTAGTTGTTATATGACTTTTTGTTAAACCACCACTTTTCTTTGCATATAACTTGGATACCATGTAAGGCCACCACCTTTTCCAGAGTTAAAGATATAGGAACTGTGTCCAACTTTGTAAATTGAGCTAACACAGTAGCTAGTCTAATGACATTTATTATTTAGGGATGAACATAAGGTTTGTATTTGAGTGAAGGTTATCAACTTTCGTGGTTTCTTCCAATCATTCATTTCTATATTTGAATAGGACATATATTATCAAATTGTCTAAACAATTAACTTAAAGGCAAGATGAAGATGATTACTAAAATATATAACAATAGAGACCCATTATTTGCTATAATCACATTGACAATCTGTCCTGATTAAACTACTTTGATAAAATATGGCGTAGACAAGTTTAGGATAGTAGAGGATTCAAGGTAGCATGAGTGGATCACACACTGTTAACATGAAAGAAATAACTAAACATTGCTGGTAAATCCTATAAGAGACTCCATATGAAAGCCCCCTTGATTGACGTGGTTGGTGAGAGGCGTCCTCTACTTTGAGCAGCAGATTAAAGTGTTTTAGCTTCTTAATCTTGATTTTGGTCAAGACATTCAATATAAGTTTTGTTAAGTTATCCCAAAGGCTTAAAATCTTAGGAATGTAAGTCCATCCAATTACAGGACAGAAATTGGGTGTATAGGTTTGCAGAATTTGAACACAATATTGTGTAGGTAGATAGACGTTGATATTATGTTAAGTTACCTCTATTTCTTAAAACTTGTACTATTAGGAAGTAAGTGCAACTATGTTTATCAAGTAATGTAATTGACAGTTTTAACAAGTTTTATAGACTACTGTTGGTGAATGGAATCTAAGTTATGATTAGTTCTTTTTTGGCTAGTTTTATGTTTGAATAGAAAGACATTTGATGAAATATTGAATAAAAACAAGTTTGAAGTATGAATGCTAAGTTACAATCAATCCCAAACGTTTAAGCAAAAGTGAAATGTGTATTTTAAGCAAACAAAAAAAGACACTAACAATCCCCTGCACGAGTAGGTCTAAACTTTTTGATAATAAACAACCTTTTTGATAGGAAATCAATAAAAAAGGTAAAAGAGACGATAAGAAATCCTCAGAAAACAAAATAAATAAATAAATAACTAAAGCAGTAACATTAAGACATTAATATAGACACATAAACCACCTGTAACATCTTTCCAATTAAGAACAATCAAAGAAAAATGGAAATCTTTGAAAGCTTTCTCTGTAAAAGCCCAGAAAGCAGATCTTTGCAGGGGCAATTGTGGGATTTTTTTTCTTCTTTTTTTCCTTTTTTTTTTTTTTTTTTTTTTGTCTTCTTTTTTTTTTTTTTTTTTTACCTGCTAAGATATTTTAGATGTTTTGCACATGCCATTAAGTTATTTCTTGAGATGATATAGATGTTTTGATGAGGAAAGCAATTACATTGTAAGTGTTGTCCTCTTTGCTTCTATGTTTTTTTGTGGATACAAAGGAGGTCACACAGTTTCTAAGGGGTTCTACTATTGTAGTGAGGGATTATTTCAAGAATATTGTTTGCATTTTATTTTTCTTCCAAGTGCGTGTCTAATTCCTGTTTGTGGCAAGCAGTGGTATTACCTGCTTATCATTTAATTCAACGGTTAAGTCTTAGTTGGGCATCAGTAATAGTAAATTTGATTTTCTTTTCTATGTTCAGACTGTGGACTATATTTTGTGCATGGATAACACTTGTATTTCAAGTCTTCTTCTTTTCCATTTTTTACTTTCTTTGTATAAGGTAATTTTTATCATTCATGTTTGGTGCCTTTTGCTTTATCATCTATTTCTTCTGCATTTTTAGGTTCATAAAATATCTCAAGCTGACATAAATACAGAGATAATTTTTAACTGTCAAATGGGACGTGGGCGAACTACAACTGGGATGGTGATTGCTACTTTGGTTTACCTCAACAGAATAGGATCTTCGGGTAGTCTTGTTACTTTCTGTAAACTCTATCTTTTTACTTCTAGTATCAGCATTGGAAATGGTAACTATCATTCATCGATTATTGTAATGATCATAATTACAGTTTAATATACCTATTTTGAATTGTTTGATCTCATATTTTCGATGATTTTGGGGAGTATTGATGTGTTTGAGATGACTCGTTTTCCTGCTACTGCCTCTGCTTAACGCTATTTTTCATGTAATCATAGAGACTAGAGTACATGGATGCTTTTAGATAGGCCTAAGCATTGGAAATACAGATTGATGCCAAAAGAAAAAGAGGGGTGAAGGGGCTTCCCATGTCAATAAGTTGGAGTACAATATATTATTGTTTAGTTGATTACTTGACTAAATAAATATATCTTGTGATTGGGGATCGTTACATCCTTGTTTTACATTGTCTAACAATAAGATGGACAATCTAGTAGGATAGATCAGTGAAATAGTGGGGAAGACATGGAGAAAGGGTCTGGCTGCTGTTGTCTAGATCACTTTCAGAGTTCCTGTTTATTTGGAAGATTACGGTTCATGTGCAGCATATGAGAGCGAGGAGAATATAGTTCCAAGGTCATATCACAAGGAGTATCCAATTGCTGCCATATCACAAAAGAAGTCATTGGTTAAAGAATTATATTTTTCTTTTTTTCCCTGCTTATGGAATCAATGATTAAATCTGTTTTCTCCATCTTTATTATAATTTTACAATCGTTGATAAACGTTGCATATCTAAAGATGCTGTGATTTAGTACTTGGCCTGACATTTTGAATTGCATTTCCTTATTCTCCCTTCCTTTCTTAGTTTTGGATGCGAAAAAACTTCAGAATGATAAAACCAGCCCTTCCATTACATACTTTATTGTATCTGCCATAGCATGCATTTAGTGTAACTGAGCACTAAATAAAAGTTGGTTGATACTCTTCCCAGCTTTTTTCCACATGCATGCATCATGAAATTAAAAAATTTAAAGGTAATCATCTTTAAAGGATGCCTTTGTGTTTGTTTTGTCCGCTTGAGTTGGGGTACGGCTAAGGGATTACTCTTTGGGGTGGCTTTAGACCTCTGAAAGATGCATTTGCCTTTGGTTGATCGCTAAATGTACTCCTTTGAAAGGAAAAACTCCAATGTAAAGTAAGCGGCAGGATATGAAGGTGTATAGTTACCATCTTTTCATTTATTAATGACAGCTATAGTAATGAATATGAGGGATTAGTAAATAACCTGGATAACTTGAATGAAAACTGAACTGGCAATTCTCCTAATCGCATAATTGAATTTACAAACCAACAATCAAGATATTTCCTAAACTTCATGAAAAAGCTAAATATCGGAATGTTCCACGTGCCTGTTTGAAAATATAATAAGGGCTCATATCAATGTTAACTTGCTCAGTCAGATTTTCTCTTGTTTCTTGTTTCATTTTTCAAAACCCCACCCCCAACCCCTTTTTCATTCTTATGCAAACCACTTCGGTTGCTATGACATTGCTTGTTTCTCATGTCATGTTTTTTATTATATAAATAGGTATTCCAATTACCAATTCTATTGGAAAGGTTTCTGAATCCAGTGCTAATGTCACGGACAATTTGCCAAACTCAGAAGAGGCAATCCCTAGAGGAGAATATGCAGTTATAAGAAGCTTGATTCGAGTATTAGAGGTATTTGACATCACTTATTGTTGCTTTTAATTGAACAGTTAACATAACCTTAAATTTTTCATTAATTATTTGCATACCTGTAGGGTGGTGTTGAAGGCAAAAGACAAGTGGATAACGTCATTGACAAGTGTGCCTCCATGCAGGTATATCTCTCTATTATTGTCTGTTATGGTATGGCTTCCTATGTTACATGGGCTCTTCTCTATCCCACCACACCCATGTTGGATTTTTGGAAACTGACAAGGGTATTGCCGTTGAACACACCAAATACATGGAAAAACTTTAAAAAATAGAGATCTGACGCTTGGATACATATCTAGACCTGGCACTGACACCTGAGTTCGAGCAACATAGACGGCTTCTAAGTTCATTTAGTAATATTCCATTCTAATCTTGCACAAATTGGTATTTTTTTCAATTATATGGTCCCTTTAATAATGCTTTTTCTTAGTCTGAAAAATTATTCTAAGTTTGGAAGATTATATTTTATTGTCATAAAAAAGTTCTGTGGTTTATTTTTAGGTTATATTTATGGTTTTGTATTTCTTGAAATCTGCTTTTTTTGAAATAACTGCAGAACTTACGTGAAGCAATTGCTACTTACCGCAACAGTATTCTTCGCCAACCTGATGAGATGAAAAGGGAGGCGGCACTTTCTTTTTTTGTGGAATATTTGGAAAGATACTATTTCCTTATATGCTTTGCGGTGTACATTTATTCAGAAAAATCAGCCCTCCATTCTAGAACCTTGGGTAATAATAGTTTTGCTGACTGGATGAGAGCAAGGCCCGAACTATATAGCATTATTCGCAGGTAACAGAAGGAAAAGTCCTTTATGGTACAGAGTAGAGTCTCTGCTTTTTTCTATTTTCTAGCCACCCTCCTACCCCTCCTTTTTGGTTCCTCTTTCACACTGTTACTAGTTGGAAGAGTTGCATGCTTTTGACTCATATGAGTGACCGCTAACTGATGATCTCAATTCGTCAGGCTGAGTCAAATTCTTGACCCATTTGAGTGACCACTGACTGGTTGCAATATCTCAGTGATTTAGTCTTCATATTGTATAACAGCATAGGTATGATGTGGTAATACTATACATTCCACTAATATGCAGGTATATGGCTAGAGCATAGTAAAAGTGCTCTAGTGCGAACCCTTCTTCTTTATATGCACAAGATAGCAACAGGAAAATACGTAAGGAATCTTGCCCGCCATTCCTGATTAAAGGAATGGAGTAAAGGGGTTACAATATCCCACTGAGGTGGAATTGGGGGAGGGGAGCGCGGGTTTTTTTTTCGCGCGGGGGGGGGGGGGGGGGGGGGGGGGTGGTGGGGGGGGGGGGTGGTAACGTACTGCTTCTACTACTCTCCCTGAGGGAGAGACTGGGGTAATGTTCCTTATATGAGTTATAGCTACCATGAATTCTAATTAGACTACTGTGAGCTCTAGTAACTCTACCTCTTTGAGTTAGAGCTTCACTAATTCTATCGCTATTTCTCCTAAGGAGAAAGTAGCATTTCACGTACCCTGGTTAAATAAACCATGGTTTCTTGCCATAATGATTTTGGGTTGAATTCGGATTAGCAAAATGACAGGGTGCATATGCATGTTTGCTAAATGCTTCAATCTGTTCAGATTGAAGTATAGTTCATCAAATGCTGAAAGGGGCCCAAAAAAAAAAAAAAAAAAAAAGGGTGCTGATGTGCCTTGGAAATCAAAGATGATTATTAGTGTTGTATTGTATGGCTTTTTATCAATACAAAGCTACATTAGCTTTGTCCATTATGCCTTAATTGGTTTAAGAAACTGTGTGCCACATCCATCATGTTACAACTGTCCACCATTTGGAATTAAAGAATGAATTGTGGAGATATTACTTCTTTTCTTTTGGCATCCAGTTCACAAGGAACTAAGGCATCTTTGGCATTTTCTACTGGCATGCATTGGCGGCTAACTTTTTCTGCAATTGGATGTTGTTGCAGGTTGCTAAGGAGAGATCCAATGGGTGCACTTGGATATGCAAGCCTAAAGCCATCTCTGATGAAGATTGCTGAATCTGCTGATGGCCGCCCCTGTGAGATGGGTGTAGTTGCAGCCTTGAGAAATGGTGAGGTTCTAGGTAGCCAAACTGTTCTGAAAAGTGACCACTGTCCAGGGTGTCAAAACCCAAATTTACCTGAAAGAGTGGAGGGTGCCCCAAATTTCAGAGAAGTCCCTGGCTTTCCTGTTTATGGAGTGGCAAATCCAACAATCAATGGTATACGATCTGTCATACAACGGATTGGCAGCTCCAAAGATGGTTGTCCAGTTTTTTGGCACAATATGAGGGAGGAACCTGTTATTTACATCAATGGAAAACCATTTGTTCTCCGTGAGGTTGAAAGACCATATAAAAACATGCTTGAATACACGGTAAATAGTCCATGTCATATCTATGTAAACATCCTTGAGGTGTAGTTCACGTTTTATTTAGACACTTAGCTTGCTATGTTAAATATCCTTGAGGTGGAGGTCACGTTTTATTTAGACACTTTGCTTGCTATATTATTCCTGGAGCAGTACCTACATAGTTTTGGCATTGAGGACATATTTTGTTATGCTGTTTTGTGTTGATCAATCTTTTGAGGACCTGTATCTGAGTTATCATAATCTTCTATCCTAGTTTTGTCAAAGCATGCATAGTTAGATACATAAAATGGTGTATAGTTAATACAGTGCACACATGACTGAAGTATGTCAATAAAAATGTTGGAGTTTCAGCGCTGCTGGTCCCAACATGGGCAGGAACCTACAGAACCAAATTACCAGTAGTCAAGCACAAAACAATAAACACTTGAACATATACATGATTTGCCATTGTGCTCACACTCAAGAGTAAGTTTGATGAAAGTATTATAATAAGATTGTTCTCACAACTCTAATTTATTGCTTCCATATCCCCCAAAAAAAAAAAAAAATTGTTTATCTCTTGGTTCCACAGTTGATTTAAAGCAAATAAGAATTTCAGGCACAAAGGCTGAACAAAGCATATAGCATTTTGATGGGCTAGAACCCTGGAATGTTAACATAAGTCTTGACCACTATACTTGTTGAAGTGCTGTTTTTCCTTTTATCTTACAATTGTTAGAAACTGTTTCTTCTTAATTTATGCTGGATGTTGTTGGTGATAGTAAAACTTTGATCTCTTCTTACAGGGAATTGAACGTGAGAGAGTGGAGAGAATGGAAGCTCGATTGAAAGAAGACATCCTGCGAGAAGCTGAACATTATGGGGGTGCCATAATGGTTATTCATGAAACAAATGATGGGCAAATATTTGATGCTTGGGAACATGTAAGTGCTGATTCTATTCAAACTCCACTTGAAGTTTTTAAAAGTTTGGTGGCCGATGGTTTTCCAATTGAGTATGCTCGTGTGCCCATAACGGATGGTAAAGCTCCCAAAAGTTCCGATTTTGACACATTGGCGATGAATATAGCTTCTGCTTCCAAGGACACTGCTTTTGTCTTCAATTGCCAGGTTAACTTTTTTACTGTTTGCCTACTTTACTGTAGATATCCATGTAGATCCTAGCAAAAGTGTTGTGGATCTATAACACGTGTGTGTGTGTGTGCGTGCGCTTTTTTTTTTTTGGGCCTTATATTCTCTCAATGCCTTTTTTTCCTTTACCACAGATGGGTCGAGGAAGGACAACCACTGGTACTGTAATTGCTTGCCTTTTAAAATTACGGATTGATTATGGTAGACCTATTAAAGTTCTGCTGGACAGTATGATCCAAGAAGATGAGGATGGCGGTACCTCAAGTGGTGAAGAAACTGGAGGTACTGTGGCTGCATTAACTTCCAGCATGGAGAAACCAAAAACTGAAAAGGAGCAAGGTCGAATTTTTGGCATAAATGACATCTTGTTGTTATGGAAAATAACAAGATTGTTTGATAATGGGGTGGAATGCCGGGAAGCCTTAGATGCTATTATCGATAGATGTTCTGCTCTGCAGAACATTCGCCAAGCTGTTTTGCAGTACAGAAAGATGTTTAATCAACAACATGTTGAACCAAGGGAAAGGAGAGTGGCGTTGAACCGTGGTGCCGAGTACTTGGAGCGGTACTTCCGTTTAATTGCTTTTGCAGCATATTTGGGAAGTGAAGCATTTGATGGATTTTGTGGACAAGGAGAATCCAGGATGACATTTAAGGATTGGTTGCATCAACAACCTGAAGTCCAAGCAATGAAATGGAGCATAAGATTAAGGCCTGGGCGATTCTTTACAATCCCTGTAAATTCCTTCTACTTGTTGACCAAGGGACTTCCTTTTTTTTGTTCATTTTTTCTTCTTGTTGCTGGGTGACTTTAGATACTTAGGGCTCATTGAATGCATCATATCCTCCATTCCAGTTGTTTTCTTGTTTAAATTGGCGTGGATTTAATTGAATTGGTAATTTGATTTTGAATATCAGGAGGAGTTGAGAGCTGCCCAAGAGTCCCAACATGGAGACGCTGTGATGGAGGCCATTGTCAAGGCTCGTAATGGTTCTGTTTTAGGGAAAGGATCTATACTTAAAATGTATTTCTTTCCTGGTCAGAGAACTTCTAGCCACATACAAATTCATGGAGCACGGCATGTTTACAAGGTACACTTGCATAAATAATCCTACAACTCTCAATAATTAATGTCTCATGTGCCATGCATGATGGTTTTCCTATTGATCACTAATCGAAGGACATAATATTTGGAGGACTCTTTTGACCAAACGAATAATTGTCAGCAAAGTTTTCTCTCTCTTTTTTTTTTTTTTTTTTTATATATAATTTTGTCCTCCCCTCAAATACAAAGAATTCTTCTTACTTTATACATAAGTCATTGATTCAGCATTGGATAAAAAAGACATTTAAAATAAAAAAATAAAAAAAAGAGGGGAGGGTTGAAATATCCATTTTTCCTATTTTTAAAAATCATACAAATAACAGGTTCAAGTCATTTTTTTATCTTCATGAGTGCTTTATATCAATAAAAAAAATTTCCAACTCTTTGAAACCATCTCTGGATTGACATTTCTGTATTAACATTCCAAGCTAATGACTGCTAGTAAGGCCATCTTGGCTCTTTAAAATTATTGGGGTTATGTCAGGCAATCTATTATTATGTTTCAATCCCTTTGCTCTTACATGAATCAGACACATACATCTATGTGGACAAAGGTTTCTTGTAGAAGCAGTATATTATGTGTTTATTTGTCAAATAAACTGCATGGTATGATGAGCGTTTGATAATGCTTTTTAAGTGTCCCGTTCTCTTCAGGTTGATGGATATCCTGTTTACAGCATGGCAACTCCAACAATTTCTGGTGCCAAAGAGATGCTAGCATATCTAGGTGCCAAGCCCAAAGTAGAAGGATCTGCTACTCAAAAAGTGATATTAACTGATCTGCGAGAAGAGGCAGTTGTTTACATTAACGGGACACCATTTGTCCTCAGGGAGCTAAATAAACCTGTTGATACGCTCAAGCATGTGGGGATCACTGGTCCGGTGGTGTGTTCTTAAAACGTGTTTTCTATTCTAAGGACAAGTCAGTAAGCCAAATATGTTTCCCAGCTTCATTTCTTGCAACCATATGCAGGTGGAACACATGGAGGCACGGCTGAAAGAAGATATATTGTCCGAGGTTGGACACTCTGGTGGTCGAATGCTTTTACATCGTGAAGAATATATCCCAGCATTAGATCAGTCCAGTGTCTTAGGATACTGGGAAAACATATTTGCAGATGATGTGAAGACACCTGCTGAAGTATATGCTTCTTTGAAAGATGATGGTTATAACATTGTATACAGGAGAATTCCATTAACAAGAGAGAGAGAGGCATTGGCTTCTGATGTTGATGCTATCCAGTACTGTATAGATGAGTAAGCATCATCCCTGGCACTCTTATTTTCAGCATTGCAGCTCCAAAATTTTTATTTCCTTAAGTATGGTATGTTAGAAGTTATTGTTCCACTGTTTGCATCATAGTTTAACTGACAACATCATCTGTATGTTTGTTGGTGCCAAGGCATATACCAACCAATCTATGGTCATAAACTGCATCTGTCACCACCTTCTGACTTGAAATTACATGATTGGAACATTGAAATATCTCTATTAGGTAGTCTGGTGTTTCTATGCCCCAGGCCTGAGTTCTTGTTGCCCTTGGAGTTTCATTTTCATGAGAAAAACCTTAGCATCCAAATTTGATTTGGCTTTTTTTTTTTTTTTTTCTTTGGCATTTCTTCATGCATGGACATTTTAAATTTTTATGTTTAAGTTACCATCGATTTTAAAAACTTAAATGATCAGGAAGTGGACCCTACTATGTAAAACAAGATAACACAGCACATAAATATGTTAACGCAATTACCACCCCTTATGTGCAGTATGATAAATTAACAGATATAAGGATTAGCACGATTCAAACACAAGACAAAGACATATTTATATATTTTGATGCCATGTTAACATAAATCTCAATTGTTTAAGCTAATAGGAATTAAATTCAACCATGTATATCAAGCTAACAAAGCACTATGCACTAAGCACCTTATGTTGCAAAATTGCACTATGAAAGGATGTTGCACCGGTTTAAATCTCTACATCTTAAACTTGACAAAGTCTTCCACTAGTCAAGGTCTTTGATTGATGGATCACTTTTCTTCTATATTGAACTAAGAAGCTTCTCTTCTAGTCTATTATCTTTTCCTTTTAATTTGGGAAGTGGGAAAGGAGGGTAGAATTTTATGAATTGAAATAATTTTCTCCTTATTTAGAAATTATTCTGAAGCTAAAGTAACTTATTTTTATAGCTCTGCAGGGTGTTATCTTTTTGTGTCACACACAGGATTTGGAGGTGTGGCATATGCAATGTCAATCATTTGCGTCAGACTTGGTGCAGAGGCAAACTTTGCTTCAAAGATGCCACAATCATTTGTTGGCCCGAATCGAATGTTTTCACCTCAAGAGGACTTGCCTTCCCGGATGTCTGATGAAGAAGCTCTTAGGATGGGTGATTATCGTGACATACTAAGCCTTACGAGAGTTCTCATGTATGGTCCCAAAAGCAAAGCAGATGTTGACCTTGTCATTGAAAGGTATTTATCAGAAATTTACGTAGAGTGTGCCACTTTTATGTTATGACCTACCTGTCTAAATAGAATAAATGATTTATGGTTTAGAAAAGCAAAAGAGTGATGTGTTGGCTATATAATCTTGTGTATTGTGCAGACTGAGAAAACTTACCTCCGTACTTGTTACGGCAGGAGAATTAATCAATTAATATTTGTTTCAATTACAGTTTTTATTTATTTATTTATTTGTGGGGGGCTTTATCCTCCAACATAATTTAGCATGCTTGCTTTTGGTTCTTTATTTCATAAAGTGCTGAATTTGTTCTTTGTTTAAAAGGTGTGCAGGTGCGGGGCACTTACGGGATGATATTCTTTACTACAGTAGGGAACTCGAAAAGTTTCCTGATGTTGATGATGAGCATCGGGCATACATTCTGGACATGGGTATCAAGGCTTTAAGGTAAAACATATACCTCAAGAGTTGAATCCTGCAGTACTTGCTGATGGCTGGTTGTATTTCTCCTTTTGCTATGTCTATAGGAACCTGTGTTAAATCAATTATTGTTAAGAGTTTAATGTTTAGTTGTTTGTGGTAGTTGGCTGAGATGGTTGGCTTGTTGTCATTTGTCACTCTTATATGGTTCCTAAGGACTTTATGTATTGCATTGGAATTGTGTTTTCTTTGGCTTAAGCATTGAACAAACATAATTAGCAGTATGCATGATCTTGCACCCACAGTTTCTCCATCTATGATAATAGCTACTTATCTTACTTTAATGTTCTGTATTTCAAGAGAGAAATCACCTTCTATCTTTCTGCTCTCCCATGGTCAGTGGTAGGAAAGTATACTATGGAGCCATTCTTGGCATTCAATGTTCTTTATCTATCTCTTCTCAAGTCTTATGTTACTTATTCTTTTGGTTTGATGTCATTTAATGATGAGAATGCCATCTAAAGCATCGATAAAAATTGCTGTATAGATTGTAGAGTGATGAAAAGGCAATAGGTTTACCATAACAACAGATGTTACATTTGAAATATGCATATCATATATAATTTTACTATAGTGGGTTTGCATATATATATACTTTATGATGGATGTCTCACGTCCAACCACATATAGTGTGACTACTGTAAAAAAAAAAAAAAAGAAAAAAAAGAAAAAAAAAGGGGGTTCATGTCCCATCTCATCTGATGGGATGTAACATGCCCACCATAAGGTAATCATGAAAGTCTACCATAATAGAACTATATATATATATATATATATATATGAATCGCTCTCATCAGGTTGACTTGATGGTTACCATTAGGAGTTTTTTATCAACCTTTGTATCACTTCAAAGATTGAGATTTTTAAAATGCATTAGTGGCCTAATTCAGGTTTACTAAAATACTTGGGCATAGTGAACCCTATATGGACCGAGAGAATAATTAGTGTATGTCTAAAATCTCAATACTTGAAGTGATTAAAAGGCTAAAAAAGGAAATCCAAAGGTAAAACTATAACCTCGACCTGATATGAGATTGGTGATATATATGGTCCTATATTAATAGGCTGGCATGCTCACCTTATGGTGAGCATCTCACGTCCTACTAGATTTGGTGGGATGTGAAGAAAAAAAACTTGTGTATAAATCATACGTCTCACAAGATGTGTTGGGACGTGAGACAGCTACCATAAGCTAAGCATGCAAACCCACCATTGTGAAATTAATTGTATATATATATATATATGTATATAAATTGTTATTCATAGATTTTCTGTCATCTGTAACCTGCATTTCACACAATTTACGTTTGAAGTTAGTCTTTTTGTTCATGTAAACGCATGCATAGTGAAAGCACAGGCCTTTGTCTTTTTAGCTGTAAATTTTTTTTCTCGTGGAATGCAAGCATATAAAATTTTATTGAGTGCACAAAAGCCATTATTCTGTTATGTGTGACTATTCCGTTTTGATGTCCATTTGCAGGCGTTACTTTTTCCTTATAACATTCAGGTCCTACCTCTACTGCACTTCTGCAGCCGAGGTGAAATTCACATCATGGATGGATTCTAGGCCTGAACTTGGACATCTATGTAATAACCTCAGGATTGATAAATGATTTCTATTTTATGAATATACATGAAGATATGTATAGGAATGAGATATAAATTAAGGTACAGAGGGCATTGCCACTAAGAACTTCCTGCTATTATTCACAACTTCTCTCTCGCCCTCTCCTACTGTCCTCCCTGGGCAGTGGTCGTGAGGCACCATGCGGCCCTAAGTTTTGTATGCTAAATGCAGGTAAATTATTGGCAAATGATGTTATTGGGAATTTGGGATTTCGTTAGTTCTGGTCTCTTGTTTCTTCGGTGCACGCAATGGAATTCTCCTAGTGTGTGGCTTTTTCTTTGTTAGGGCCCTCGGGCGCCATTCTTACTCCCCAAAAAAATTATAAAAAAAAATAAATAAATAAAAAAGAAAAAAAAAAAAAAAAAAGACATATTTCCATCACACATTTCCCATGCAACTGCAGAAGGGTTGTTGTGTATGGTTACAATCTATACTTTTTTTTATTATTATTTTATTTTTGCAGCAGTTTTAAAAATGTTTGCGTTTTTCTTTATTTAGAAGATTAAAAAAAATAATAGTAATCATAATTTGTCTGTCTATTTTTTTTCTAAATTTCCAAGCCCGAGGATGGTGCTTGGCCTAAAAAATAAACAAAAGCTGGCTATGTCCCCAAAAAAAAGTTAGTCTTTACCCTTTCGCTTTTTCCACCACCCAATTGGCCCGACATGAGTGAAAATGTACTTAGAATTTTATTTATTTATTTATTTTTTTCCCTGTTGGCTGGTAACTTGGAAATTTTAATTAATTTTTTAATGTTTCATTTTTGGCATCACTGTTCCCTTACTTTTAGACTTTATTTGGATGTTTCAAGACGGAAGAAAAAAACAAAATAAATAATAAAAATAAAAAAAAATTGAGAGGAAAAAGGAAGAGAAAAAATAATAAAATATTTCTTAAGTTTCGTTAAAAAAAAATAAATAAATAAATAAAAATAAAAAATTAAAAGATGAAAAAGAGTAGAGTTTATAGGACCATTTTAAAAGCGAGAAATGGACAGAACGGAGAGAAGAGAGCACGTAGAAGAAGAAAGATTTATTTAAAGCGAACTTGATAAATTCTACAGTTCTAGAATGATTTTATAAAACTTCCAGATGGATAAAATTTGGTTAAAAAATAAAAAATTATTTTATAATAATTATGTTATTAGAAACTCATCAATTTAATAATTCTATAAAAAGTACTAAATAAGTGACTTTTATAAAATCGGATAAAAAACCACTTCCAAACAAGTCCCTAGTTTTCCACACTGAAAATAACATAAAATTATAATTCTCATGCCTTAATGGTTTTCATTTCCTTTCTCGGTTGATTTTTTTTTTTCTTTGTTTTTCTGTAGCCAAACAAACAAAACTAAAATCCTCCCATCATTTTTTCCCTTCTCCATTGTAGTCCAAGTTCCAAAGATAGCATTAATAATTTTTCACTTTACCTGCAACAATATTGAAATAGCACTACCGCCCCTTGAAATTTGTAAATATTGCTATATCAGTGCAAAACAACCAAATAGAATTCTCATTACTGGTAGGAAAAATGAATATTTTTATGTGCGGGTTTTTTTTTTTTTTTTTTATAGAAAAATTTATTTATTTAACCACTAACTAGTAGGGAATTGGTGTAAAAACCCTTTATTTTTCCTTTCAGCGCTATCCGCAGTTCCTTGGGCGCCAACTTTGCGAGCGAGAATATACGAGCTATCGAAATTTCATTTTGAGGTCCGGACGTTTCAGTTGCTTCCGTCTCCTTCTTCACACTCTGGGCAGAGCCCTCTACCGTATTCTCGCCTATCGTGACTCGAACAAGGTACAATGATGATTTCCTTTCCTGATTGTTTCCATTCGCCGATAGAAGAAGTTTTGTTGTTCTAAATCCATAACCGGTCAATTATAAAATAATTCCATTTCTCGATCAATTCAGTCATCTAGATTCTATAATTTCTTTATTTCGTGCAACCAACAGATGCATAAAAGAAAATATAATGTGCAGATTATTTCAAGTATGAATCAGACGATTCATTTCCTTTTTTCCTATCATTCTTTCTTTCCTGGTGTTGTTTTAAATCCGTTTCCTCCAAATTCAGGCTGGCTTTCGTACGAACATGCATAATTATGGTATCTTCACTGTTTGTTTGCTTGTTTTTTTTTTTTTTTGGTTGCGTTTTTTGTCCGTCCATACGTGTGTCATAGCAAGCGTTAATCGTATCATTCTTCTAGATTCTTTACTTTTTTAACACTGCGATGAATCAGAAGGTGATTTGATCATTGCAATTTTTTTTTTCTTTCAAAAAAAAAAAAAAAATTTGTTAACTTGTTATTCTTTAGTTGTCTAACTTAAATCATTCCTTAAAAGGTTGACTGCTACGATTGATTAAAAAACAGCAATTCAGTTCTGCTTTGCTTGTGCATTGGTCTACTACATATTTACTCTTTCCTTGTACATTCCTTTTCACGTATATAAATGCATCATTTGTCATATGCATGCCAGTTTTCTGATTTGAGTACAAAATGATATTCTGCCTCTCAGTTATACACTATATCTTTTTCTCTTTTAGTGCCATATTTATATTTACTCAATTTAGTGCTCCCTTGCAGCCTTAAGTAACATATATTCAAATGGAAAGCAAAGGAGCTGAAGTTACGAGGAAACGCTTTAAACCAGCTGTATCTTCAGCCCTCACTATTCACATTTTGTTATGCACAGAATGACAAATTTAATCTACTTTCCGCTGTGTTATTATGTGAGTGACTGATTATTGGAGTTAATAGGTGGAAGAGAATGAAGGAGGTAGGAAGTTTGTAGAAAAGGTTGAATTTGCGACGGAAATTGCAAGATCTGAGGAGATGGATCTTAATCACATCCTTGAAAAGATTGAAAACTTCACTGAGCTGGTAACTATTCACAATGACGTTGTTTATGTAGTTGATCAAAAGAAAAGTTTATAATGAAAAAAACAGTGTGGTATATCTAGATTACAGTACTGTAGTCAACAAGTAGTCCATTGTTGGCAATTTTTGGATGATACTATGATTAGATTAATTAAAGTGCAAAAGAAGATTTCTAGATTTACAATTCCTTTTTCACTGGTGTAATTACCCCTGTGAAACATTTTTTGCTGTCAAATATCACAGTTTTGAGACATCATTTCGTGATGTAGGTATCTGAACTGCTGGAATCAGGGAAGGCAATGTTGAAGCAGCTGAGTAATGAATTTGAAGAGCGGATGATCATGTGATCCACAATTTAATAAAATAAATGAAAACATTAGACTAGAAGAAGAAGATTTTTTTTTTTTTTTTTTTTTTTTCGTTTCCTAACTTTGAACTTTATGTGGGCAGGATACATAAAGAACAAATTGAGAAATGGCAGGAAGAAATCAAAGAACTGAAATTGCTTGATGCCTCAAATGTCCAGTCCCATGCTGTTCTGCATGATGCTCGATGTTTACTCCAGAATGCTCATATTGATTATTGAAGGTATCATATATCAGGTGTGCCAATGCTTTTTTATTAGTTTCCCTTTACAAAATCTTCTCTGAAGACACAACGTTGCTGTACTTTCTGTGGATTGGAAAAATTTTCAGACTGTGCCTAATTAGGAATCCAAATGAGGCCAAGCCTGGCCAAGTTTGTCTGAGCTGGCGGTAGGTCATGCTCAATTTGATCTTTACTTGCATTAGTACTTTAACATCAACCTAACGTGTACTTGACCTGGATATGCAATGCAGGATTTCCTAAGCCATCGAGGATCGATAAATTCCAATCCGCCAATGTCAAACATGTTAGGACTGTATGTTGACTGATTTCAAGCTATAAGTAACCTGTAGCGTGTTGAGCATTTTGTTTTTGATCATTTGCCGCTCTGACTAGTACTCATAAACCTCTTCACCAATCTAGATTACAAGATTTATATCAAGAAAAAACCATGTTGTCTAGTTTCTTTTATGGAAAGTGAGTGGTTAACCAATATTTTATCGGTCTAATAAGATGGACAAGTGCATCTGTTACTGACACGTACACATCTGCAGAGAGTAGAAATCTCTATCATTGATATTCCCTGTACTTTGGATCCTCTCTGTGATTTCTTATAAAGTACGCATCTCTCGGCTCACAGAGGGCACCAAGTTAATTGCATTGCCTAGTATTTTACTTATTTTGAGTTTTTTGGACTGGACCAAGTATATAATAATTGATTACCATTTTTACAGATTTCTGATTCTAATATGTACGTCTCTTCATATTTTGAGTTTTTTGGACTGAACCAAGTATATAATAGTTGATTAACATTTTTACAAATTTCTGATTCTAATATGTACGTCTCTTCTCAATACATATAAAAAAAAAAGAAAGAAAAACGATACCAAACTGAGTGGTCCTTTCTCTGGTCCAATGAGGAAGACTTATATTAGATAGTGCCTTTAGCTTACGTGAACGCTTCTTGTAACTCAGCCCTAACATTGAAGGTGTGGCTGCGAACCCTTAAATTTATATGAAAGAACATTGAATAATATGAAAAAACTTTTCAAAACTTTAAAATTTGACAAATAGTTCCGTCGTTGTTGTTTATGTAGGATTTTTATTGTTAAATGATCTCTATTCATTTGAACAGTGGTGTTACAGAGGTTTACTCTTATTTTGTTTGGAGTTCTTTGCTCTTTTTTCTTTTCCATTCGAAATTCCTTTCTTTTATATATTAATGTTGTAAACCAATAAGCTAGTTGTCAAAGGTTGTATTTTTGTATTTTTTTTAAACAAGCTAGAGATCGTTGTCAAAGTTGAGGATTGTAATTGTTTTAAAAAACTATATTGAAGGACCAATTCGAAATTTGTAATAAAGTTAATGAGTGAATATTATACTGTGAATTTTATTACAGCCCCTTCATCTAACGTTTTTCCATAATAAAAAATAAAAAATAAATTAAGTGGGCAATTTCAGTTTATGAAGTAGACGAAGTGGGCAATTTCAGTTAAAAGCATGAATTATGGGATAATTTTAGGTAGTTTATAAATTAAGTGATTTGTTAAAATATATATATATATATATATACATACTTTATAAAGTGGTAACAATACCATAAAATGAATAAATATTTCAAAACTCTTAAATGTTACCTACATGATCAGTTATACGGTTTATGATCCATTCTTTCCAATATTACCATGCATCTATTCTTGCCTATGTAAAGAAAATTTCTACAAGGGCTATATGGAAATTTACCCTCAGGCCACCAATTGAAATTTGCTCTTTCAATCAGTAGGACCCTCCAGGCTTCCAGCAAAGATGGATGACGATGATTTGTACGTCAGTCTTATCTTCCTCCCGAGTCCCGATGGCCGATGCCCAAACCATAAATTAAAGAATAAAATATATAAAAACGTGTAATATTATTATACTAGAAAGAGCTAGTGGCAGACTGGTGGAAGGAAGCGAGCGATCTCCAATCCAAGCAGAAAAAGTCAATCTCATCCACATCGGGAGGGAAATGGCCAGAATTCGGCGACTGGGACTGCATCTGGCGATCCTTGCTCTACTTTTAGGGGTCTTCTCCACTTTAAAAAACCAGGTTCGTCTACTATCTTTGGATTTTGGCCCCGAATCCAATCAATATTATGTATTATACAGAACCAGGCTGTGACGCATCGCATCGGATCGGTAGCATCAACTTACTGATTTGTGATTAGAACTTATATATGTTGTAGTTCCCAATCTGATCTATGTTATATGTATGCATATATTATATACGCGGAACTAGGCCTGCAGTTGATGCATCGCATCGGATTGTTAGCATCCAACTTAGTGGGTTTTTACTAGATTTTTTATTTATTTATTTATTTATTTATTTTATGAACAGATTTTTAATTAGAACTTGATTGAGTATATATATATATATATATATATATATATGTTTGTATATGTATGTGTTTCTGTGCATATGCATGGAGTAGCTTCTTAGCATATGCATTGGTGAAAGATTCAGGAAATTCACATGACAACTATCTGTCTATGATGAGCTCATATACTAAATCAGCAAACAGATGTCTTTGTGGTTTCTGAAAACACATAGGTTGATATGCACAACATACTTCTTCAAAAAATAAATAAATAAATAAATGCAAAACATATGAAAGAGTGCTTTGACTTTTTTAAGTATAAGGTTGACCTAAAAAGAATCAAAATAGAATAAAAAATCAAAAGATAGAAATAAGAATATTAACGAACAAATCAAACCTAATCTACTTGCTCCTTCATGTTTCAAATGCTCATAATCAATACTTGAATTTAATGGTTTGCATCTTGTCAGCAGGCCAAGGCCGTTGCAGAAAGACCGGTGAACAAGATTAAGCTTAATTCTCATATTCTGCAGGTATTCCTCTTTTGGTTATTTACAAGTTCACAAGTTTGAGACATAATTGTTAGTGGTGGTTACATATAGTGATGATTATACTGCTGTTCCCTATTGGTCCTCAATCTCTATTGTCGGATTTAATTTTTTTTGTTATTTTATTTTATTTTATTTATTTATTTTTATTATTATTATTTTTTTTTTGGGTTAAAGGGTGATTGACGTCCCTAGAATTCTTCTTGTTATACTTTTACCCCTTGGTAGGGATAAAGGATAGAACAGAAGAGATGGGAAAGTGAAGGAAAGAAAAATCCCTATAACAGTTATTGTTATATTAAATAAATATATATTATCCTTGATTGCACCTATTACTATGCCGGTGCAGGAGTCAATTATCAAACAGATAAATGGAAACCCTAATGCTGGATGGGAAGCTGCCGTGAATCCTAGATTCTCCAATTACACTGTGAGTCTTCAACTACACAGGACCTTGTTAAATTAAATTCTTAAATTCAGCAGATTTTAACTGCCCTTACTTGCTTGATCGTGTAAAACTGGTGTTAAATGCCCTAAACTGTGGTGGAGAAATTTTTTATTTTATTTTATTTATTATTATTATTATTATTTTTTTTTTTTTAATGCACAGATTGGCCAATTTAGGCACCTTCTTGGAGTCAAACCAACACCTCAAAAGGATTTGAAGAATATTCCAGTTATAGCTCATGCAAAATCCTTGAAGTTGCCAAATAAGTTTGATGCAAGAACTGCTTGGCCTCAATGTAGCACCATTGGAAGAATTTTAGGTTAATTGCTTGTTATTGTTCAGTTATTTTGATTTAACAGTTCTTTTAAGAGAGAAATAAATAAATTGCTGATGGTTCATACTCCTTTATATCGACTGCTGGATCATTTTTTGGTGTTAAAGACCAGGTACACATTTACTGTTTGCTTTTGCCCACGATGATATCTCTTAAGATATGCTTTTTACGTAAATATAACATATGGATTTTGTACTGGCAGGGTCATTGTGGTTCTTGCTGGGCTTTTGGTGCTGTTGAATCTTTGTCAGATCGTTTTTGCATCCATTTTGATGTGGTAATTGAAAATGGATTGCAACTTGATATTTCTCTTTCCATTGTAACCATGAAAGTATATTTCTGATTTGGTTTGTTTCAGAACATATCTCTTTCAGTTAATGATCTCTTAGCATGCTGTGGCTTTATGTGTGGAGATGGCTGTGATGGAGGGTATCCAATTTATGCTTGGCGGTATTTTGTCCATCACGGAGTTGTCACAGAAGAGGTAAGACATCTCTATTTCAAACTATGATGTGGAAGATGCACAAGGTTCTTTTTTTGTCTCTGTTGTATGGGTATGTAGGGTGATTTTATTTGACTTCTGTGGTGGCGGAGTTGTATTCTTCCTTTGTCAATGTTTCAGACAATAAATGGAAAAGGATGCTCTCATCTTTTTCTTCTGAGGTATCGTAATTGTCTGATCTTATAACAGCTATAGATGTGTATATTAACTTGATTTTACAGTTTAGATGTTTAGTCACTGCCACCCAGTTCAGATCTGATAGCTGATACTTAGAATTTTCCATGTTTACTTAAGAATTTTATAAGCCTTACTGCAACATGAGAGCAGTTTATTGAACCCTAAAATGTGGAAAAAGAATAACAAGATTAATTGTCATAAATAAGTGGTTCTTAACTTTTTAGCCATACCCTGTATGAGGTTCGTCTGCATCCTTGCTTTTCTTCTATACATGGTTCTGTTTTAATGTTAAATTTTGTTCTTGTTCGAGTTTTTCTAGATTAGAATTCCTCTACTTGCTTCTTGTTCTTTTCTTTTCTTTTCTTTTCTTTTCTTCTTCTTCCTTTTGTTTTTTTTTCTATTTTAATGATGATTTGTCCTTTATGATGGATAAATTCTGAATATGACAGTGTGACCCATATTTTGATGATACTGGCTGTTCCCACCCTGGTTGTGAGCCTGCATATCCGACACCAAAGTGTGTTAGAAAGTGTGTAAATAAAAATCAGCTTTGGAGCAATTCAAAGCATTATAGTATCAGTGCGTATAGAATAAAATCTGATCCCCACAGTATTATGGCAGAAATTTATAAGAATGGCCCAGTTGAGGTCTCATTCACTGTTTATGAGGTAAGTTATTGTTTCATACTGTTTTTGACATATTTCTTTGTAAAGATAATGCAAATCTCTTTTAATAGTATACCGTTGTACTGAGTCTTATAAGTTTCAATTACTATTTTACAGGATTTTGCTCACTATAAATCAGGAGTTTACAAACATATTACAGGCGATGTAATGGGCGGTCATGCTGTCAAGTTAATTGGATGGGGTACTACTGATGCTGGGGAGGACTACTGGGTACGTTGATATGTTCCTAACCCTATTTCCTTGGGCTTTTCTTATCAGTAGAGTAGAATTGATTCTGTATTCTTTCTGTCGCAGCTTCTTGCAAATCAGTGGAATAAAAGTTGGGGTGATGTAAGTTTCTGTTAAATCTTTCTCAACCTTTAGAAAGTGTATCAGAATATTTACCCTAAAAAAATCATTTATTTTGAATGGCAGGATGGTTACTTCATGATCAGAAGAGGAACAAATGAGTGTGGCATTGAAGAGGACGTGGTTGCCGGGTTGCCTTCATCCAGGAATCTTGTAAGAGAGATAGCCAGCGTGGAGGCCGATGCAGTTGTTTCGTTCTGATTGGAGGTACCAATGGCATGATCGGCCAAATAAAACCTGTAAGATGATTGAAGATGTGACACTACTTTTTATCTTTGCTACCAAACCTGTGAAATTGTTGTTTAATTAAAAGATTGTCATATAACTATAAAAGAAAGCGGAGCATTATATTTTATAAAAATATGTGGAATGTTTAAACTTCTGCTATTTATATTGCTCATTTTATTTTATTTTATTTCCCCGTAACTTTTCTCTTAAGTAAATAATTACCCTTTTCTTGAGGCTTCCAAATATAACCTAAATAATGTTAGAAAGAGAGAAACTGAGATAGGTTTATGAGACAATGAACAATTGGAGCTGAAGATTTTTATAAACAGAGACTGATGAAGCAAAATCAACAGGGTTCAGACTTTTAGTTTCTTCCCTATATATTTTCACCACTAAATTTGAACAAATTGTTAAACTAATCCATTTATTTGTATTCTCTTCCAATTCTTGAAGTAGATATTCTATTGAATATGTATGTTCAATACTATAACTGACAAAGAGCACGAGGTTATATAATTTATTTTAGAGCATTTTAATGAAAAAGAATTTATGCTTGTACCACATCAAAGTTAGATTCTAATCTGGCATAGTTTTTGAAATGCTACGGAAGTTGTTTTTGGGATTTTTTTAAAAAATGCTTCTGGTTTCTAAAAATATTTTTAATCAAAATTAGTAAGAATGACTTCCTTAAAAAAAACATTTCAGCAGCCTAGATATTAACTCTCACTGCCGTTGGCAATTGTGCAACAACTCTGAAACCACTCATGATGGGAATGTCGATATAAAGATGCATACGGTTTTTTTTTTTTTTTTTTTTTTTTTTGAGTCATACTGAAGTATCTTCTATATACAGAAAATATTAAATAGTCATTTATTACCTTTTTTATTAAGTTTTTCTCTTTCAACTATGCTACTAAAACAGGAGAAAACAGTAAGCCAATCTTTTTGTCACTAGTTAGTTCAAGGAATAATTATTCTTCAACCTTGGAAAAAGAATAACTATCTTTTAAATGAAAGAATACTTTTTCTTTTTTGGGGGGTAAAATTTAAATGAAAGAATACTTAATCATAAGAAATGTGTATTTTTTTAACATAAAAATTAACAAAACATAAATTTCATGCATTCCTTCATTTTTGCCAATCAAACATGCCCTTAATCCATAATTTGTAGGACCTTTAGTCATAATACATTTTTCTTCAAAATTAGTGAAGTGGTCAGTTCGAAATAATAAAGCTAATCTGAAAACGTATTATGAGTTATTATAAAATATATATATATATATATATATATATATATATATATGTATATATATATTCTCTATTATTTTGGCCAACTTTTTTTGGATGAAGTATTTGTTAATATAACAAACTTATAGCTAACACAACAAAATGAATCAATTTGTACGAAACTGCTAGCTTTTATAAAAATAATCGAAATCTTCACGTAAGTAGAAGAAAAAATCTTTATATAAACAAAAAAGGATGTAGTTTGTTCAAATATTAATGTAAAATGAGCCAAAGAGTGGGAGGTTTCCGTAATTGGGTAAGTACGGACTAGTGTCAAAGATGTATCAATATTATTGTCTTTCTTAAATGAGTGAGTTTTTTTTAAATAAATCACAGTAGTTGCATTTGTCTATTTGTCATCTATAAAGGAAGAGTGGGCATGTCTCAAAGCTTATCTCTTGATGTGGATGTGAGAGGCTTACTATTAAACCAACTATAAAAATAAAAGTGCCAAAATTGATCCTGTTCGTTCATAATTGGCTTTTAATTTTTCAAAAAATTTTCTAGCCAATTGTGTATAATTTACTTATTTCAATTGTTTATAATTTGTTAGTTTTCTACATTAGAATTCCTCTGCTTGCTTTAATTATTGTTATTATTATTATTATTTGTCTTTTTTTGGTAAATTATTACTTGTCCTTTATGATGAACAAATTTCGAATATGACCCATATTTGATGATGTTGGTTGTTCCCACCCTAGTTGAAGCCTGCATAACCAAAGTAGATGGTAAGGTTCCCCGCCCATTATCCGATATTACATAAAAACTTAAAAACAAATTTTCACAAAAAAACCCAAATAAATAGATCTGAATAGTGCCTAAATCTAAATAGATAAATAAAAAATGACAAAAGCAATTAAATCTAAACTAGGGATGTCAACGGGACGGGACGGAGCCGATTTTTAAAATCTCATCCCCGTCCCCACGAGGAATTTTACATCCCATCCCCGCGATTTTCCCCATTTCTTTAGGTGCGAGGCGTGATTGGGGATTTTGCAGGGCGGGGATGGGACGGGACAGTTTTCCCCATTTTGTTTTTTAATTGATATTTTTTTTTAAAATTTATATAAAAAAATTATTTTATGATTAAAATATAAAGAAAATGACTATAATGCAATAAAAATATAATAAAATACATCAAGGAACAAATTTACAATTATAATAAAATACATATTTAGAAAAATAAATAAAAAAAAGAAGAAAATAATTTTACATAAAGAAAATTTTATAAAAAAAATAATAAATAAATATATATATATATATATCGGGGCGGGGTTATTATTCCCCGTCCCCGGCCCGTCCCCGACTCAGTTTTTAGGCATTTGCCCCTAGCCCGCCCCGCATTCCTGAATTTTCGGGGAAAGACCGCCCCGTTAAGGGCGGTGCACCGCGGTTTTGGGGATGGGCGGGGCAAATTGACATCCCTAATCTAAACTTAGAGATCTTAAGCTTGTAAGAGATTGAGAGAGTTGGCTATGAAAATTTAGGATTGGGATGGTGCTTTAACGTATCTGCAAAGATTTGAGGGCAATGACGGATAACGGTGGCCGATGGATGTGGTAGGGTTAATGAGGGATCAACTGTAGTAACGATGGCATATGGGTGTGGGTCCTGATCTGCAAGAAAATTTATGGAGAGATGGAAAAGAAATGGAAGGTGGGGAGTTCGGGTTAGAGTCTCTAGCTTTTGGTCTCTAGTTTGGTTGTTGATTTAGGATTCGAGAAGTGGAAATCTAGAGGAAACGAGGAAGAAAAGTGGAGGTGCTGTTAGACACAAAGTCTAATATATATAATAAATACATAATAAATTCAGCTTAAGATAAGTGGTAATTTAATATAGTAATTTAACATGGTATTAAAATCAAAATCTTAAATAATGTTAGAAGCTTGATATACATAATAAACATATAATATATTCACATTGTACACACTTAAGCTACAAATTCAAAATGAGAAACTATCATCCCATTCAATCGAATTAGGATGTCCTGGATCTGATAGCTTTTGGGATATAATAAATTCATATATTACAAACTTAAACTTTTAAGATCAATGATAATGTACATGTGCTTATGCAATGGACTGAAGGTGTAGAGGAATCTTAGATTTTCTTATTTTTTTTGTCTTTTGTTAAGTTCAATTGTTAAAAGGTATTTTTAAAAATACAATCATAATACATAAAATAATAAAATATATTTAAATGTCCGCATGCAGACTGCATCCCAAACCGATACATTTTGGATGAAAACGTCGGTTTTGATGTGTACAGTATACTGCAAAGCCAACACTTTCAGCCAAAAAATATTGATTTTGGATGCGTCCACATGCGGACCGATCCACACCATACAACTACTATATATATATATATATATACATATATCGAGGTGGAGATTATGTCCTCCATCCCTGATCCGGGACAAAAAATTCTACCCCGGAGCTGGCCCACCAACTCAAATAATTGGGGAATATCCGCCCCATTAGGGTCGGGTCCCCATGTGTATCTGGTTGAACAGGTCATATTGTCATCCTTAACCAAACTGTGTTAGAAATTAACACTAAAAAAGAAGAAAAAATTGTGTTCAATTTGATTTTTTTTTTTCCCTTTTTTTTTCTCCTTCTTTAACATAAGGTTAACTTAAATGTCTAGTAAACTCCACTAAACTTTCAACGACCCAAAAAAAAAAAAAAAAAAAAAAAACCGCATTAACAAACGACACCAACTTTCAGCTAAAATTATTTTTCATATTGCACTTTGTATGCAGCACATATGACGAATTCAAACTTAAAGAAAACAAAATGCGACTGCATTAAAGTTCCATCCGATGTTCAGTTCCCTCATCAACTAAGCCTAACCTATGGATGCTATCAAAGAAATTCTAAGTAAACAGTCTTCCTTTTTTGTTTTTTGGGTTAAAGAAAAGGCTAGAATGCTGAGGTTGGCCCCCAATTAGACAATTTGCATATGTCTATGTTCATAGTTCTATAGGTATGACAAAGCCTCCAACCTAGGTAGTACTTAAACTTCTGTTCTCTAGGTCAGAATCCAAGTGCACTACCAACCCATATCTTGGCACCTGGATAGCAAACAATTTCTCTAGTATCATAGTCTTGTGATGCAAAATGACATCCAGGAACGTGTAATCTGGCAAATATTACATATCAAATGACAAGGTTACTTCTTTGTACACAAACTATTTTGAAGCTTTACCCCAGATGGAGATCAGCAAGCAAATGCTATCTCCGCATTACACGGTGGCGCTCTCGTTTACGGAAGCGCTCTAGCGTGAATTCATCTGTTGCAGCTTGCCTTTGTCCTGTTGCATCTGTACCAGCATCATTTTTCCTAGATCCGCCACCTTCATCTTGTGAACTTCTGTCTTTGTAAAGCTCTGGATGTTCTGGAAATCATACATTTGTTTCAGTAAAAAACAATACTAGAGGTTGACATAACAGACCAAAATAAGCACAAGTAACCAAAATCTTGACTTGACTTCCTTGATAGGTTATCAATCAGGTACTCCTGATCGTTAAATGGGCAAAAAGAACAAAGATGCTAAGCAACCTCTTCGAAGCTTTTCAGCATAATCCCTTCCACGCTGGAAATAATCAGCACTGTAACTTGATGGGATGCTAAAATCTGATTTCATCCGACCAATGAGCCGCTTCTCCTGTAGAAGCTTTTTGGCAGCCTCAGTTTCCTCAATATTTCTCAACTTGTATCTGCAACCATTGGAAATAATTCAACAAACCAAACTACAGAATCCCATTTTCTAAAGAAAAAGAAAGGACCACCATCATAGCCTTTCTTTTTCCTTGTCTTTGGTCTTTTTCTTCCCATGAGACAATAAACATGGAATGTGCCCACATGACAGGAATTAGCTCTAACCAACTGTAGCATAACATTGATGCCAATATCCACATTCATATTTTCAAGAAGAATTATAAAAAAAAATAAATAAATAAATAAAAATAAAAAAAAAAAGCTAATTATAAAACTAGCACAAGAAAGATGATTAAAATTATATCTAGGGATAGAAAAAGAGGCTTACTCAATGGGAAGCTGAACCTCAGCAATCCCAGTAGTCCATTGGGTAGAGCTTTCTTCTGAGTTTCGCCTTTTCACCTGAATGAATAATCCAAATATTCATAGGTCTACATCTGCTATGAATTTCTCAACTGCAAAGCAGCATCACATAAAGAAGAAAAAAAAAAAAAAAAAGTACAAAGAACTAAGATGGAGAGAACAAGAGGACACACTGACTCACTTTAAGATGCTCAGGGATTTTGTACAATTCATCTTCTGCACGTTTTAAATCATTATCAATTTGATCCTTTGTGTCTATTTGCCTGCCCCTCTTCTTTGCTAATTCTTGTTCAACATACATTAACCTATTAAAAAAAAGTAATCATAGAAAATTTTAACATATATAACCCATATTTAGAGCACATAACACGAAGTACAGAAGCTCCATTAACCTGTTCAACATACATTAACCTGTTAAAAAAGGGAAGCATAGAAAATTTTAACAGAGATAACCCATATTTAGAGCACAGAACACGAAGTACAGAAGCTCCATGAAACTCTATCCAATTTTAATTTCAACATGAGACACTGAGGATGAAATGGTGGTATTCGAGGAGGGAAACAAAACTTTAGAATGAGCTAAAATTGTTTAATTTGAAGAAAAGATTATCTCATCAAGAGGTCTTAGGGTATGTGTGAGGTGTTATAATTTAACGATCGGGTTTATTTGGAAAATTTATCGTAATCGATTGAAAAAATTAAATTAGTTTTAGTGAATCGCTTATTTAATAAACAAAACTAGCTTTTCAACAAACAACAAACAGGATGATTTTGTATTGTGTGTTCTTCATTATTATTAGCCTTGACTCCTAAAGGTTCGTAAAGCGTGTAATACTGTTAATTTCTATAATTTTAAGCTTTTACTTTTGAAGAAAAGTGAGTAAGGTCTTCCAAATTTTTTATCATACCAAATATATTTTATTATTCTAATTTTAAATTGTTCAGATAAGAAAAAAAAAAAAAAAAGGGAACAATTTGCAAGCACTTAAACTTCCTATTAAGACACACAGTAGAAGAAAGAAATGATATTTGAACACATTAAGAGAAGCTGCTAGTGGTAGAGCCTAGCGGGGAGCACAATCTCCGAAATTGCACCGCAGCAGTAGTAATGCGAATTATTAGCAGACTGAGAAATGAGAATTTACAAGTAAATTTAAATTCAAAAGAAAAAAGAAGAAGAAGAGAGCGATACATATTGGGATCTTCAACCATGACAGCAGTTTCCTGAGCAAAGGTATCTTGGAGAACGAGGTCGTCCTTGTCGGGATCGGCGGCATCGCCAGTGTTGGAGGTATGATGAAGAACACCATCGCTGACTTTCTTATTCTTATTCTTATTGTTAATGGCCGTGCTGGTGGTGCTGGCGGCGGCTGCATTACCAACCGCAGACTGCGATGCGCCGGAGCTTAGAGCGGGAATGCCTGACTTCCTCTCCCTCTGTTTCTGAAGGAATCTCACCTCTTCCAGCGCCATTCTGAATACAAGAATTGAAACCCTAAAATCTTAGATATCTTAGTTAGAGAAAGAAATAGAAAAGAAATATAAAGAAATATAAACCTCCTTTCTTCTTCTTCTTGCTGTACGTCGTGGGCCTTCTCATAATCTTCTTCTGTTACTGCGCTTCTCTTTCTGAAATTCTTCTTCCGCTGCTGCCGTCGCTGTTCCTCCTCAACCATTTTTGCCTCTCTCTTCTTTTCCCTTAAAAAAAAAAATATATATATATATATATATATATGTATATAAATAATAATAATAAAATTGGTTATTCTTTCTATGACAATTCCTAAAAGGATCTAGCTTACTACAATTCCTCCCCTTGGGGCTATCACAGAGAAGAGAAGGGATAGATTTATCATTTATGAGAAACAGCGACAGTCGGAGTTTAGCGATATTAACCATATAAATAAATTAATTATAAATAAATAATTAACACTAAAATAAAGGTTTAGATCATTCCAAACACTCTTTCATAAAATATAATAAAAAAAACATCTTTAATGTTTAAAAAGTAAAATTTTTAAAACTTTCCCATTTTTTATTTTTATTTTTTCAAATAAATTAATTTATTATTATGTTTATTATTTCTTTTTTACAATAAATATTTTTAAAATATATTAATTTTATATAATAATTTTACAATTTGATAAATATTAAATAATATTAATATAATATTAAAAATAAAAAATATTTTTGACTTTTTAAATGTGGAGAGCTAAATTTATTTTATATTTTAAAAAATTAAAATATAGAATGTATTATAGCTTATTTTTATAAAGTCAAAAATATAAAATATATTAGAATATATTTTTAAAAATTAATTTTTCAAAATAAAAAATATAATGGAATATAATGGATGAAGAGGTTTTCAAAAATGCTCTTAATTCCCCATCAATGTCATAATGGTTTCCCTTATTATCAAAAATTTATATATATATATATATATATGGTTCAAATATAAAACTGACATAGAATATGAGAAATTGTTTCAAACTTAATATTTACATTCAAATTAATGCAATGTATATTTTTATATATATCTTAATATTTGTTTTTGTCTTCTTTTTGGATAAAATGGAGAGGATTTTACCAGCAGATCTTAAACTTAAATCTTGTGACATTCAAATATTAAATATGATTGACGAAAATTATTTTTATTATTATTATTTGAGGAGAAAAAATTTCATCATCACATCTTAAACACAGCTACTCAAAGTTATCGAGAATTAAAAACTAGAAAATTAATCATAAAAATAAAAATGAAAAGGGATAAAGTAAACACATTTAATCACCTCAACTTTTATTTAAAAAAAAAATTCACCTTAACTTTTTTCTTAAAAGACCCAAAAAAAAAAAAACAAAAAAACAAAAAAACCTCAACTTTATTGTCTTTTGCGCTTTACCTTTCAAACTACAATATCTTTCACATTGTCCTTTAAATTATTATTTTCCTGTTATTTCATACAAGCATGCAATTTTTTCTACTAAATTTTACAAAATTAGTCATAAATATTGTTCAAAAGTAAAATGAAAACATAATAAGAAGATAGTTTTTTTTAAAAGGAAAAACTTACATGTTTAATTTAATCAAATTCACATATTAATATATATTATTAAATACATTATTATATTTAACTCATAGAAAAGAAATAATGCAGACGCAACATGAAGGATTTGAAGGATTTTATAGTATGCTGCAAAGTGCAAAAAATTGTAAAGTTGAAGGTGATATAATTAATAGTCACGGAGCTCAAGTTACCTTGTTAGGAGACAATTAAGCACCCACATATTCTGGCTCCGGCCTTTGGAGAAAATTTCCTGATATCCCAAATGAAAAAGATGGTAGTTTGGTTAAATAGTTGACTTTGATTTGAAATTCTCTATTGCATTTGCATGAAGCCTCAAGACGGTGATTCTGATTTTTAAAAATAATATTCCCAGCCCAAATAAATTATTACGACGTTGATCAATAATGGGAACTTAAAAATAAAAAATAAAAAAAACAAACTCTATTCGACCTAAAAGAATGAAAAGATGATATTTTACGTCGTCTCCGTAAGGTATATCAAGCAGTTCACGAAAATCCATTCCTACAATCAACATCAACCATCATCATAAGATTACCGCCGATAAATGCAAACCAACAAGACTAACGATTCCTTTTGGCAGCACGGAAGAGAAACTCAGCAATGAGATAATGTGCAGGATCACCTTCAGGTACTTTTTCCATGAGCCGTGTGATATGGGCAACTACCTCTTCATTGCTTGAATACCGATAAAGCCCATAGGAAAGTGTACCACAAATCGGGGAAAGTCGATGGTGAATAATAGAGGGATGCAGTTCCACATAATCAACCCGGAATATTTCCAGCAAAGCTCCATTACAAGTTGGCTGCAATAACATTTGTTATTAATGGGGACTCAACTATGACAAGTCAATAAGTGATAGATACATTGTGTCAAGTTTATTCTGAAACAATGCCATTACTCCATAAGCACAAAATTTGTATCACAATCCAAAATGACACTAACAAAAGCTATCTCTAAACACAAAATCCCACCTTTTAGGGAATATGCTTGGCATCAATATATGAATTCTCCCTTAAATTAAAACCCAACCAAGATTGCAGAAAAAAATAAAAGACAACTTGGACCACAGTGGGAGCATACAAAAAATCATGTGGATGGTGTAACTAATAGAATTCATGTTCAAACGCAGACCAGTCAACTTTGACCCCGGTTTCTGAAATGTAGTTCTCTTGAGAAATATGATGAAATACACTTTTAACATTCCAATATCTCAATATTCTAATTGTTTTTATTTGGAAAGAGAAAAGGCCCAACAGCTTATCAATTGTGTCCCTAAGCATTTTAGGGGCACCTAGCATGTCGTCTGTCTTTATAACAGAGGTTAGACTAACCAAACATTTATAGTATATATATACCAACACTGTATCCAAGAAACAAACTTCTTATATAGGTGCAAGGTTCAAGACCAATTGACCCTCTTCAAGAACCCAGCACCAAATGCTTTGGTGACCTTTAATTGGCCCTTCACTCTGTCATTGAATATGGCTTGGTTGTCATCATGGTGTTCTGCTTTTATCCTTAAAACTTCCTGGAGAAAACAATCAAGATAAATATAATTCTTCCAATTATTATTAATGCACTAGTAAAACCATTATTAACTTCCATTTTTTTGTTGATATATTTCCGGAATTAAATACATAACAGTTGGATAAAGCTTATTAATTTTTGTAATAAATCTCAGATGAGGGTAGCTTATGTGTATTCAACTGATAAGCACAAAAATGTGAAAACACACACACACAAAGTGCCATGCAAGCGTGAAATACAGTAGATTGGAAAACTGAAAAGACATAATCACAGCATAAAACACATAATGTGTAGAGTAGAACATTTTGTTCTTATATAAATGAAATGCTAAAACCAAACTTAAAAGTAACCAAAGTAAATATAGTTCTTTTAAGAGAAAGCCCTCAAAAAAATAAATAGGTTGAACAATTCAGAAGTGGCAACACACCTCCTCAATGTTTGTGCTGTGATCTGAGAAAAGTTGAAGTGCCCCCATCTTTAATCTGCATATGGAGATTTCCCCCTTTTTGTTTACCATGTTAACCGGACTGTTTCGATTGTGAATTAGAGACTCTCTGAGGTTCTGTCCAGCTTCATATGAACCAGTGACTCTCTGGATCTATTCCTGTGCCTCACATATCCTTCTCAAAATTTTGATTTGGATGGCTACCATTTGGTCTTTCTTGTGCCAAAATCCCATGGCTATCGCTAAGGTTCATGACATACACATCTTGATCCTTCATTAACATCACTAAAACACATGAACCCATCAAAGCATGTTACTGGGTTTTTGTCAAGAACCTTTTCCAACATTTCCATAAAAGCATTTTCAGTCTGTTCAAGCGCTCGAGCCATTGCTCTTAAAACTGCAGCCATGATCTACAATTCTTGATTTGCATGTCCTAATAGGTCCCATTTGTTCTGCCATTTTCACATCAACACAACTATCTTCTTTGTGCCAATCATGACTCCAAGGAAAAAGTTTCTTACGCAATGACTTCTACTTGATATACATTTTATTAATCTTGGAAACGATAAAAACCTTTCCTATAGTCTGCCTTTGCCCCAAATATAGAAGCTTGAAATCCTGGACAACTGTTTTCAATCCCCACCCGTCTACCTTCTCCTTACGTGGTGGGATCTTCACCCAAGTAGCTAGAACTATCTTCCTTCGGGTGCAATGAGCTAGGTTGTAGCTGTTATAATTATGAGGTTTCCCCATAAGCCAAAGAATCTAATTTCGGCTAACAAACCCATGGATCCTTTATTTGTTTCACAACAACTGAGGCAGGCAAATAACCTGGTTCATCCCAATGTTCCATCTGAAATAGCTCATAAAGTTGCTTGCTTTTTCTGCCTTGACCAGTTATATTTGCAGTTGGAACACAGACAGAAGAAGTTCCTGAGATGCTCGAATTTACGCAGTTAGGTAATTGCTGTTCAAAGCTCATCCCAACTTGGGCAACTATTTCAGAGCTAGCTTGCGGACACCCAAAAAATTCCGGTTTACATGATTCTGCTAAACTACAAGAAATTACTTCCGTTGAAGGAATGTTTGGTTGGTCCTCCCAGCTGCACCCAGAACTAATCTCAGTATTTTCAGTCTTGTGAGGTACAGGTTTTAATGAATTGCCTGGAGATTCATCTTCATAATCCCAAAGCAGTCCTTCTAGTTCCTTATCTACGGTTCTGTATAGATAGCGCATTAAACAATCTGGTGCATCTGACCCACTGAAGCCATCATATAACTGAATATTTAGACTATAAAAATGGAACTCACTTTCAACATCTAAAGTAGAGATCAAATGCAAAATACAACCAACCTAATCTCCGCCAACAACTTGTTATTCTCCTTCCTTTTTAGCTAACAATTTTTTAACTCATTGGTGACCCATCTGGTAATTATAATTACATTTGCTCCATTAGTAAAAGAATTTCTAGTCTACTGCGGTTTGAAACATTTCCATTTGGATTGCATTGAATTGAATGTGCCACAGGCACACTTGCACATTAAAAAATAAATAAAAAATTCACTATTGTAAATGATATTTATCTGTACAACTAGTGAAATTAAAAGACTGCTTTCCGAGCCTCTTCTCGGATACATGCTAAATTCACTTTAATCTCATTGCAGAGTCTTCCCTCAACGAGCCTTACGGGCAACCATAACTTTGGCTTTACATCAACTAAATACGAGAGAGTTGTATGTATTTCTTGGTCTATCCCTGAATCATCTTCTCTTCCTCTGTCCACCTGCATCACTCAACACCCCATCATGATGAATTAATTGCATAATATCTCTTTAATTTATTCAAAGTGGCCAAGCAGGCATAACCATATACTCTTGGATTAGTTACATATCCAGAAAACTCTCAACACATAAGAATCCCTGCTACCAACGAACTCCATTATTTTGTTACTGCCTCTGAGTTCATAGTCACAATATCTAGATTACCTAAACAGCTTAATAGCGATACCATAAAATCCTCAAACCCGATTCAAGTTTCCAAGCTAGAATACTTTCTTCCCTGCATTAAAGACCTGTGAGCTGAGCTTTTATATAGAATTGCTGGAAGGCTCGCTTGAACCAATTATTACAACTTAGAACACAAAATTTAGAGAGGTAGAAAGATAAGAAAGAAATTGTTAATTGAACAAGCATGTAAAAGCATACGAGAAAGAGAAAGTGAGAGATAAATGCATTAGCTATAAGTCTTACAGCTTTGCATATTCAACAAGTATCTACAAGATGCCCAACAACAACAAAACAATAAAATGTTACCTGTTCAATTGACCATTTTCCTTCAAAGATTTGAAAGTCTCCTTCTATCATCTTAAATTCAATATCACGCTTCTGTCCAAAAGGAAGGCTCTCAAGTTCTTTTTCATAACAATCTATAATTCCTCCAGCATTGAATTTCAGCCCAAATGCCAATTTCTGTTCTCCAATCTGTCAGAGGTGTAACATCACAATAAGTATGGCAGAAACCAAATGGTGTGAGCCATACAAAATTGATAGGTCAAAAAAAACAAAATCAAAGTATCTCAAGAAACTATCAAAACTTGCAATCCAAGGGAAAATATGGTGCGTCATAAATGTTGTAAATCTTAAAGGAGACTTTTACAGCTACACACATTATGTTGAAGAAAGAAGGCTTGGACACAAAGGCTTTGTGTCAGATCTGTTAGTTGAGAATACCAGAATGATATCTCAGCATTAAAGCTGTATTACAGTTCAGTTTTCTTTCTTAGAGTAAGTAACATTGCATGCTCTTTCTGTTAATTAGAGGAGGCTAATATAAGCCTGTGTAGTCTCAGTTTCTCATTATCAAAAAATTAATTCAAAGATTCTCTCTCGTTTTCTCTTATTTTCTTGGACTTTCTTTTATATTATAGCTGCGCATTTACAGACCATCATTTTAGTCTTAAATGACCATGTCCTTAATGTATAATGATCTTTTTTTTCCAATCTCACATATTGTTTGCATATTCTCTCCTCAACTTGGAGAAATTTGATTTTGGCAAGTGAATAGAGTGAAATTCTCATGACATTGAAAAATTCACACGGAACAAGCTTACTTCAACAATGACCAAATTCTGATACAAACTTTTTTATGACTTAAAAAAATTTTTTAACACACAGAGAGCCCAATATATAAGCATTCTAGTAATTTATTAAAAATGTTCATGGAGTTAACGTTTCAATAAGCAACTGCCTACACATATTAATTAAAAGTGTTCTAATTATATGTCAATGCGAAATAACCTAAGCTTTTTTGTTTCTTTTTTCCCCCTATCTATCGGGTTTGGAATGCCTATAAAGAAAAATAGCATCAATAGACTAAAAAAGTCATCTCCTCTTGTTAGCTTCCTCTCTCTCTCTCTCTCTCTCTCTTCCCCCCAATTTTCTCTTCTTGGCCAAAGCCCAATGGCTAAGCAATGAAACAAACATCATCCTTCTAAAGTAAATCCAATTTCCCACGCTCTCTCTTCTCTTTCCTAGCACAGTTCGAGTCCTCATCATTGAAAATTGAGGTAAAGCCATGTTAGTTGTCACCTATCTCTCTTTCTCTTTCTCTTTCTTACCAACAACCTTCATATCCATCGCATTCTCTTTATTTCTTGCTTCCCCGTCTTCCTTCATTTCTCTCTCTAACCAACACAAACTAGTAACCTTAGCAACGACAGGAGAGAACTTGAGACCATTCGAGTGGTGGCATGAGTTGAACTTGAACCCCCTCAAACTGAAGTTTCGGGGCTCAAGTTGATTTCATAAGTGGCAAGTTCAAGTGTTTCTCAATTGTATATTCAGATATTGATGTAACTTTGAATATCTATTTTGGTTTTAGTGGTTGATTTTGAGTTTGGGCTCAAGTTTAGCAGCGGAGATATGATAGAGGCTGATATTGTTAAATTATTATTGATCCCAAAAGCTAAAGCTGTTAAGAAGTGGGTTTAATATGTATATCTAGCTAGTGTCTTTTTATGATGCTGTTCACTTTGTGAGTTTTTAGCTATTTTGGCTGATGGAGGTATATCCTGCAAAGGATGCTATAGAGGTGCATGGTGGGTTTGCAATGGAAGTCGAGAAGAAGGGATGTAGAAAGTTTGACTGTATGAGATATTATGTGACGTCTAAGAAAGATAATTGGGTAATCTAGTCATAGGATGGATTAAGTGCAAGGCAAAATAAGTTTTAAGTTAAATAATATTGGAAATGAAATAATAAAAAAGACCATAAAGGGGTTATAACTTATAATGGAAATGAATAATAATAATACGAATAATAAAAGACACCAACTTCCCCTGTATTCATTAATTGGGAATTGAAAACTAATTCCAACTCCTGCTGGCCAGCTGTTGGGATGGATAGGATAGGAGTAACACAGCAGAAATGCTAATAAGCCTAAGGGAAGGAAGTGTGATGACAGAGTAAAGTTGGATACAGAGGAGGGATTGAAAGTGAAATTTAAATTCCTCAGTATGAGCTGCGTCTGGAAATGTTTCATAATGCTTACAGTATTGCTCCAACCCAATTCATTAGAGAATTAATTATAATTATTATTAACTATTATTAGTATTATTGGAAAATAAAAGAATTTACAAAAGAAAACAAAATACAAAGTTGGTACTAGGTCGTGTTAGGTAGGGACCTGAAAGAGTCGAGCAGAATTGGAAGTCTTGTGAAGCAACTGGCTGACGGCAAGACCGGGAATGAAATCCGCCAATCTCTCGTAATCGGTCAATATATTCCACACAATCTCCAGTGGGGCCTGGATTGCAACTCTGGATAGGATTCTCCGACCCTTGTCTCCGAACCTCTCCATCTCTATCTGCACACCATCCGTACATATCGACGATTGCGATTGCGATTTCGACAAATCGTCGACGACGCCGTCGCTGTCGTCATCGTCGTCCTCAGGAGGCAGTAGGGTAGAAGAATTGGTGTTGTTGTTGTTGTTGGAAGAGGAACAGAGCAGACGAGGCGGTGTAAATAATCGAGCAAGGGCAGCGGTTTGACAAGTCCTAGTAGTAGCATGGAATGACGAGGGGAGCGAAGGGTTAACGACCACACGCAATGATGATGAAGATGACTCTGAGACTGAGACTGGAGGAAAGGCGCGCATCTCCATACAAGACAATTACACACACGCTTGCTTGGAGTAACGATCGCATATCCTAATTCATTTTTCGGGGTTTTCTTCTTCGTTAACTTTATCGTCCTGCCTAGACCTGGCAATTTGGATCATGACACGGCGACACGACTCGAAAACGACACGAAATAAATGGGTTTGGGTTTATTATAAATGAGTTCGGGTCATAATCGGGTCAACCCGTTTAACACGATTATTAATCGTGTCATTTTCGGGTTGACCTGTTTAACTCGAAATTGACCCGTTACGACCCATTTATTAATCGTGTCATTTTCGGGTTGACCTGTTTAACACGATTATATACCTATTACAACCCATTTAAATTTAATTTTAAATTAATATTTTATCACTAATATAATATTTAATAACTAAAAAATATTATAAATTAAAAATTTTATAAAAATAATTTTCTATTACTAATTTTTTAAAAACAAAAAATACATCTTTAATAAAACAAAAACATAAAAATAAAAAAAAATAAAAAAAATTTCGGGTTAATAGGTTAATTTTCGGGTTAACGGGTTAATAGGTTAGTTTTCGGGTTAATAGGTCAATTTCAGGTTAACGGGTTAATAGGTCAACACGACCCGTTAAAATAATCGTGTTAAACGGGTCGTGTCGTGTTGACCTGTTTATAAACAGGTCGGGTTAGTGTTTTAGGTACCTGACACGATTAATAAATGGGTCGTGTTCGGATTAGGCATTTTTGACCCGATTATTAAACGGGTTGACACGAACACGACCCACCAACCCGAATTGCCAGGTATAGTCCTGCCCCCTTACCTTTTTGTGTGGCAGGCCAGGCATTGGCCCATGGACGTCCATTGTTTTGGGCTGCATTGGTTAGTTTCTCTTGTTTCCTTCTTGCTTGTAAAATTAAAGCGGCCCGATAGCTGTACTGGCGTGGCCTTCGGACTCGAACGTGTGAAAATGCAGATAAGATGAGATGGGATGGATATATATAATGAATGAAACGAACGCCACAGTCTCCTCTAATAAATAAACAATCCTCATTCATTTCAGACATTACAAGACAGCGATGGCAGATGCAGTTTCTTCCAAATATTTCCACCATGTCCAGGTCTTTCTTTAAAAAAAAAAAAAATGAAAGTTTCCAACACGCGCACACGCTCAAAATAGTGCACTGTGTCTGTGTTTACTCTTAGAATATGCGTCTACATAGCATTTTATTCCAGATAAGAATTCTGGAAAATAATTAATGCTTTCACCACCATTTGGTTGAGAAGCTGAAGTGAACTGAGTCTTTTTTTTAAGTTAGGATCTTTTCATTTGTTTTGTCATTGTTTTTCAGAGCCAACGCACTCTACCAAATGCGTACACATCCAGGGCATGTCGTATTCCATACATATTATGCTGGCATCGAAGAAGAAGAAGGAGATCATCAGCATTTTCCAATGTTTTCGTAAGTTTACCAGATCATCTTCTTCAACCACGACCACCTTCTTTAACATGCCAGAGAATGGTGTGCATCAACTCAATGGCAAAGGTAACTAAGCTCTGCATTTCCTGGCTTATTTTTCTTTAACCGATTAAAATTTCAGGATTTTCGATGCATATATAGAAACCACTCAAGGAAATCTGACATAATATTTTGACGCATGCAATTGGACTAGTCCTAAAAATATCTGAAAAATCTTAATTGCATTCTCTTTTTTTTTTTTTTTTTTTTTTTTTTTTTTTTTTTTGGGGTGAAATTTAAGGATGTGGAGCAGCAAGCCAAAGTAACAACCAAGTGCTTCTTTGATGTAGAAATCGGGGGTGAACCTGTTGGTCGAATTGTATTTGGCCTGTTTGGAGATGTTGTTCCAAAAACTGCTGAGAATTTCCGGGCTCTGTGCACAGGCAATCTTTCCCATACATTTTAATCGATGCACTTTTGTTGTTGTAGTTGTTTGTATCAATTTGAAATTGATGTCTCAATTTTAGATATGTATATTGTTGAATGTTACTGATTTCAAAAAATAAATCTTTAAAATGAAATATCTACTGTTTTGATTGCTTAAGATTGTTTTCTTCTATTGATGTCAACTTCTTCTTCTTCTTATTCTTCTTTCTCTTTCCTTTTGTGCGTAATGTCTTGAAGGTATACTAACTTACTAATGCAGGAGAGAAAGGATACGGTTACAAAGGCTGCTCCTTCCACCGCATTATAAAGGATTTCATGATCCAAGGAGGGGATTTCACTGAAGGAAATGTAACCTCTGTCTTTCTGGATGCGCTCAGAAAGCTGGTTGTCTACTTGGAACATTCTTTGTATTAAGCCAAATTTGTGGTGTTTTCTGCCTGCAGGGAACTGGGGGAATGAGCATCTATGGTTCTAGATTTGAAGATGAGTGCTTTGATTGTATGTCCTTACCAGAGCCTGATTAGGGTTCTTTTATTAGAGACTAAGTTCTATTAAAATTTTAGTGGAGGGTCGTTATACCAATAGCCAATATTAGACTATATTGCTGACACCTAAAGCACCTATTTGCAGTGAAGCATGTGGGACCTGGAGTATTGAGCATGGCTAATGCCGGTCCTGATACTAATGGAAGTCAGTTTTTCATCTGCACAGTCAAGGTAAGATGGCTGCTGAAGTTCTCTGTTCTTTAGATATTATACTTCACGTCAACCAAACTTCTTGCATGTGAAGACAGACTCACCCTGTGCTAATAAAAAAATTTATCAACGTTTGATAATGAAAATGCTTAGCTTGGTAGCCTAGAAAATGTTGCTGTGACTATCTCCTTTTCAGCTGAAGTCAGTATCGAATTAATTCCCTACAACTCTGGTTAATATGGAAACAATTTTATCTTTGATCAAGTTAGTTGCTTTTATTCAAATCTTCAGAAATGTAACATTATTACTTTTGGTTATGCAGACTCCCTGGTTGGACAATCGCCATGTTGTGTTTGGACATGTTATTGATGGAATGGATGTTGTATGGAAACTTGAAACCCAGGAAACAAGCAGGTTAGATATCCCACGTTTGCCATGCAGAATTGTTAATTGCGGAGAGTTGCCTATGGATGGCTGATTAGTTTGCTGCTGACTAATCATACGACTGTGAATTAAAGTATTCTGGTTTGTTCACTCCATTTCTGTTACCAAACAGCAATGTAATCTGAGACTTCGTTCTGTACTAGGCTAGAGATGGAGATGCATGTGTTATGTAACTATGGAAACAAAAAGATGTGTCCCACATGGTACCTTTTTTTTATTATTGTAAACCACTTTTCCCTTTCTGATTCTTGTTTACATTCCAAACAGGTGGAATCCATCACTTGAATTTAGTGCAGTAAAATTTATGATAAGCTGATCGCTGGGATTTCCTGGGTTAACTTTATTTTACCAGTAGCAAAGCCATTTATCATAAACAATAAGTTACATGACAGGTTGACTTACATGTGTGATTAGAAAAATTATGCAAGGTTCTTCTGCAAAAATAAATTTATGCAAGGATCACAGTTTCCACCGACGTGGGCTGTATAACTTGCTCTAGCTGTTTCCTCTCTTCACCGTCCCATATTTCAGGTAGTGCTTCTTTGATATTGTGGATGCTACTCAAGGCATGATCTGCACCAGGCGCTGGTACTGTGCTCCCTACCTGCCATCAAAGTTGCACTTATCAAATCTTACCAAAGATTATTCAAGAGAATCATCAATTTATGCTGATTCAGAGTGCCACACGACTCTGTATCTGGATTTTTATTTTCTGTAATAAATATTTATCTCATCATGGTTTATGAGTTTTTGACCATATATTTGTTTTCCTGTAATTTTTGTGTCTTTGAGCTACCTGAAAATTTTCTTGTGCATCTCAATTTGCAGGTAGCAAATGATTTTCCCTCTTTTTCCTTTTTTTTTATTTTTATTTTATTTTAAAAAAAAAAAAGTCTTTTCGGGAAAGGGAAAGGACTTTTTATCTGTTAGAAGTCTTAGCAAATGTAATCTTTAAGTTGTTGATGTTAATCTATCTTAGCTGCATGCCATACAATAACCGTTTGAAGTCCCGCTTCTTTTCCACTTGCAATGTTTCGGGCACTATCATCAAAGAAAATCTGAGAATGGAAGTAATTAAACAATATTACTAAATATCCGTTCCATACACCACTAGAAGAAAGAGAGAGTAGGATCGAGTCGTGTAGTTGGGGTTAGCATTCAATCATACCGTTGTACTGGGGTCAACATTTGCAATCTGAATAGCAGCTTCAATGGCTTCCACAGAGGGTTTGCATAGGATTTTAGACTTGGAACTGATACCATTGCCATCTCCTGCAGGGAGGGTATTATCTGGTGCAGCCATAGAACCCACTCGTTCAATATGTGGGTTAAGCGTTTCAAAGCATATGATGCCTTCAAAACAATCTTCCAAACCCAACCTATGGAGTACTTGAGCTGCATGTGCTTTGTCAGCATTAGTGAAGATCTGCAAAGGCCGATTTAAAGCATCTTAGAATTGCCATATTGCATATTGTCTTTGAGCATTCTTACCAAATACTTGGAACCATGTTAACATACTATTTTTCGTTGTGGCATGGATAATAAAAGGTTCCTTAACAGCAAATCGGGCTTTAGGACATCATAGGGTAACCTTCCATGGACATAAGCATGAAACTCGTCGTTATCAAATTCATAGCCAAAAGCCTGATTAAGAAATTAAAAGATGTTGGCCACAAATACATGATTAAAAGTTTTGGGAAATCAGAAAGATGGAGGAAAAAGAATATCGACAAACAGATAGCTCCGTTTTACCTTTAGACCAGCCATAGTTGTCCCATATTCCCTATATAATTCCCCGCACATCTTAGGAACTTCACTTTCTTCAATTTGCAAGTGTCGCAGCATGAATTCTACAATTTTAATTTAAAAATAAATTAAAAAAATAATTGAGCAGCTCCATTGGTACTCTTTTTAATTGATCATATTATGTATGATCACCATAGTTAATCGATTGTTTGAGACATATATATATGTACATACCTTGGATGTTCTTGCGGCATGCCAAGTTGAGACCTGAGCTCATGGGGTAGAGAGTATCATCCATATCTGTAGATATATCGAATTTTACATTTCAATTGCTAAAGTTAGGATCATTACAGTTTTATGCATAATTATATATATATATATATATATATATATATATTAAGCTGCTTTATTTCATACCAAAAATCAAGCACTCGTATTTGGCTCCAGCAGTGCTGGACGTCCCAACAGCATCCATCTTTCATGAAATGCCTGCAAGAAGGTTCTATTTATTTTTGCTTATAACTCAGGTAATAAATGAAGTGCGTGGAGTTTTCGAATTGATTAAAATAGTGATTATAAAATAGTTGCAGCGTCTTATCATGAAAAAAACAACCTGGCAAAGCAGAGATTAATTGTTCAATTCAAGATGCAGACAATAAAATTAAGAAACATTAATAATTTTTTCCAAATCTTTTGTATATAGCTTCCAGATTGGGATAAGTAGAGGGGATCCAATATATCAATCATAATTCAGTAGATACTAAAATTTGATGAAAGGAAAAAAGTTAAAGAAAGACCTGATGAGATCAGAAAATCTTCAACTTAGTTCAATAAAAGAGCATCATATATACATATATAATAGTCTCTCCATCGTTTTAATTCAACCACGGCATTGGAAGGACAAAAAGTTGAGCAAATTTCAATCTTACAGTATGATGAAAGCAATGCAAGTCCATCGATGTTAACCACAAATAAACCGCACGCAATAATCTAATTAAAAGGCTCTACGTGTAAAATGACTATGAGGCTGATGGGAGAAACAATAAGTTATACCTTGAAATTAGTAGACAAAGAGTATTAGAAGAATGACTCGTACTTTTACAGCTCTGATTGATGGATACACCACAAATAGTGATTCAGATGGCCTATATATATGTATGTATATATATATATATATATATATATATAAAATACGAATACTCAAAGAGCCACCGAGACCCACCACCAACTTTTATTGGAATGTGCAGTAAGTATGATGCTTTCTGTGGAGTGTGTTACGTACGAATAGATTATTCCGGTATGTTTCTGGCAAGGGGCATTTTCTGCAATCAGAGTAGCTTCTCTCGTCATATTCCACTCATCCATCCATGCATCTTTATGGGAATAGACAGGGTTCTGAATTTGCCATACGATTTAACAAATATGCGATGGCGTACAGCATGTTCTTCACCTTAATTTATTTAATTAAATTATCTTGGCTAGCTCTAGACTGGCCTCTGGGGAGATTACAGGATATTATATATGTACATATAATTAATGCTTTAAATTGGGGGCACAAAACAAAGAGATCGAGCAAGGGTTCAAATTGGTGACGAATCAAGGAACCCAATACAATGTGGGCGATATATTATACCAAAAGATACATTCGGGGACCATTGAGTAGAAGATTATTAGGATATGTTTCTAATTGGTATATAGAATATATTATAAAAGCATATCCGCATATAATCGATCCGCACAATTTTCCGATGACTTTTGAAAACTAGCTGCAGGCTGCTGGCCGTAGCTACTCCTAGCTAGGCAGCATGAACTAGCTTTAACGGGGTCCATGAGCATGACGGTGAAGCATCAAATTAGTTGGAAGCATATATGGAAGCCAAGTTGGTGTACACGTATGGAGTACGTGGTTGAAAAAATGCAATCTGCTATCATCATCATATATATATATATATATATATATATTAGTATTGATGCCATACATGCTCGGTGTATATGACTGCAACAGATGTTTTTAAAAATAATTTATGATAATTATTATATTCAATATATTTTTATGAATAAACATTAAAAGCTATTGATAGCTTGTTATCAATTTTATAATTTTCTTGATTTTTTTTGATAGTTTTGTAAAAATTAAACAATTTAGATATTTCTTAATGGGTACAGACGTGCCACTTTAAATAAAATATATATATATATATATGATAATAAAATAATAAAAATTATACAAAATAAATTTGATAAAAATTAAACGATTGTACCAATTTGTAAAGAAAAAACAAATTAAAGATTCTTAAATATCTTGTAACAAAAAGGATTTTAAATATAAATTCAATAAACTATGTGAGACAATAAAAATAACAATAACTTTTTTAAAGAATAAAAAAATACTATAGCAAAAATTGAAATTAAAGAAAAAAAGTATTATTCAATAGTTGTATATCTAATTGATTGGGAATTAAAAGATCAATTACGGTTATTTCATTACATATTTATAGGTTAAGATTTTCAAAATTTGATAAGGACGCAAATATTATTTTAAATAATACATGCAAATTTTCTCCAATTTCTAAAATCAAGTCATTAGTTCAAATCAAAATTTTTTCCTTCATTATTTGAATCAATTTGAAAAATAACTATCTATAGTCACCACCCATCTCAATCTATATATTATGAACCTGGTCTTATTTATACCCTCATTCATTCAAAAAATTTATTTATTTTCAAAATAAAAAATTAGTTTTATTCAAGTTTTATTTTGCTCCAAAAATAATTATTATTTCAAAAGGTTGTTATTTACCTTATCCAACTTCATTTATTACCTCCCAAAAAATAAAAATTACTTTATTCAGGCTTCTTTAATTCCATAATTAATTTTTCAATTTATTATTACTATTTAAAAAACATAATTTAGGTGTTTAGGAAAAAAAAAAAAACACGTAATTTGGGTATTTTGGGCTAACATACCTTAAATAATTTTTGCTAGCTTTATGTTTATTTTTTTCATATTTAAAAACTCAAATGAAATTAAATATAATCTAATTGCCAATTGTAATATTAGTCATATATGATAGCAGTTAATTAATATTTATGACCTAGTTGAAACTTTTTTAGTTTATTTATTGGAGAGTGTTTGATCATAATTAATTATCCTAATTTTCACTTAGATAAGAAGATCATTTTTAAAGTTTTAGGATTAATAATATTCATTTTATGGGTAAAAAATTTCAACTTTTAACATTTCAATATAATAGTTGATATTTCAATATGATCTTCTTTAATTGCTTATATCAATTACTCATTAAAATAATATGTACAATTTAAGATTTGAATAGTCTTATATTGAAATTGTCAATTTTAAATTAATGTTATTTATTATTGGTAAATAATATTCATAAATAATTTATATGAACCAAAATTTTAAATATTAAATTTTAAAATTTAAAGTATAAAGAGCCTTATATTAAAAATTTTAAATTTTAAATTAATGGGCATTCATTTTGGCTAGTTTATTTGGTAATTTATGGAAATAAAAAATTTATATAGTTCAACACTTTTAAATTTTAAAATTTCAAATTAATGATTAATTTATTTAGATAGTTTGTTTAGTAAATTGTATGGCATAGTTTTACTTATATATTAAAGGAGGATATTTGTGTAATTTTTTCATTATTTATTAATTACATTTTTTTTTTTTTTTTTTTTTTTTTTTGGGAGTAAAAGAGTCAAGTTTTATAAATCATGAGATAGTATTACACAGATCAGCTCGAAGTAAACTGGTTAGCCATTGTGGACCATCCTCGAGCCATGACTCAAAATTAAATGAAGTAGTAGCATACTGAGCAATACACTGGGCCACATTATTCGTTTCCCTAGACTCAAACTTACAAACAATACCAGGACTAACAGATAGCAGTTCTTGTAAATCTTCCACTAAAAAGCAATTATGATCCAAAAGACAAGCTGTGTGAGTAAAGTTTATAGCTTGTACCGCACCAATACAATCACTTACAACTTCACCTTCCCTGAAACCTGCCTCCATACAGAAATCAATAGCCACACGAATGGCCATGAGCTCAGCATATTGAACACACTAGGAAGCTTCAAAAGGTTTTGCCAATGCCCCCTTTAGCTCACCAGAGGCATTTCGAACAAAGATACCAATGCCAATCATAGAATTACCAATTTTGACAGAAGCATTCACATTGATTTTAAGTTGTGTGCATTGTAGTGGAACCCAAATATCAAACCGATGTTGTGGTCATTGTACATTTGTGGATTGCACGGCTTCAAGATACTCCACATGTAGACGTACAATGAAATCCAACAATTGAGCATCTGTCTTAACAAAGCTACCATGTATAAAAGCATTCCTATTGTTCCAAAAGCACCAATAGGTCCATGCAAAGCACTCTCATTGAAATGGTGTCAAATGAGTGAATACATAAGTGAAATGGTGTCAAATGAGTGAATAAATAAAAGCACAAATTAGAGAAAGTATCAAACACACCATTTTTTATACTTTGATAAAAATCATATTGCTTCCATATTCATCTCATTACCACACATCTCCAGAAAACATGGAGCACAGTTTCCTCCTCAATTGAGCAATTAGGACACATTCTGGAACCTATAATATGTTGAGATGCCAAAGAAGAGAAACAAGGTATAGCATTGTGACATGCACGCCACAACAGGAGCTTCACCTTGTTTAGAGTAGATAACTGCCAAAGGTACCTCCACCATTAAGCGACGTGAGGATCACTAGTACTACAAATTTGACCTCCATTGCCCAGTTTTTTAGAGTCCCAACAGCCACTCTTGACAATGTAAAACCCCATTAAGTTATACTTCCATGCAAAACGGTCTGTCCATCCAAAACCAGCAATAGGAATACCTTGAATAACTGCAGCTTCATCAACAGAGAAAATACTTCGGACAAGAGTTATATTCCATGCACCAGTTTCCGTAAGAAGACAATGAACAGTAGCATTATCATCCAGAATCCTAGGTGACAATATTTGAGAATTGTTGCTGTTTGGCAACCAAGAATCCTTGTAAATTCGAATCGACTTGCCATCACCCACACGCCAAATCCCACCACTCTCCAGTGCACTTCGACCTCATACAAGACTACACCAAGAGTGGGAGGGGTGACGGCCCAAACCAACCATCCAGAAAGAACAGTGAGGGAAATATTGTGATTTCAAAACTCATGCTAGTAATGAATTCGGAAACTGAATAATTCGCCAACACTTCGCTAAGAGAGCATGACCGAATTCATCAAGAGATCTAAACCCCAGACCACCCATAGCTTTAGGTTGTGTTAGCCTCAACTAGCTTATCTAAGAAATCCCACGTCCATAAGAGCCCCACCAGAACTGAGATATTAAACTCGTTAAATCATGTATCAACTTTTTTGGCAGTTTAAAACAACTCATAAAGTAACTTGGTATCGCTTGGGCTACTGCATTAATCAGAACCTCCTTTCCTCCACGAGACAATAGCTTGTCGTTCCAGCCTTCTAGATTTTTCCAAACCTGTGCTTTAATAGAGTGAAAAAGTTCTATTTTTTTCCTTCCAATGAAGGACAGTAATCCCAAATATTTGTCATGACTTGAAGCATGTTGGATGTGGAAAGACTGATACATAAAATTTTTAATATCGTGCGAAGTATTGGGACTGATAGTGACCACCATTTTCTTCATGTTGACCTTCTGACCAGAAGCCTATTGATACGGTGTAGAATTTGCAAAATTTCTTCACAATTAGCTTTAGAAGCATGAGTGAAAAGGATTGTATCATCAGCAAAGAACAAGTGTGATATTTTTGGAGAAGTAGGAGTGAGTGATAGACCAGTGAGTTTATTCAACACCAAAGAATATTGCAATAAACTAGAAAGACTCTCCGAACAGAGCAAAAATAGGTATGGCGATAAGGGATCACCTTGACGCAAGTCATGAGATGGTTTGAAAAAACCATATTGGTTACCATTTTTTAGAAGTGAATATGAAACCCCAGATACATACCTCATAACCAAGTTAATCCATGAAGAAGCAAAACCCAATTCCTACATAATCCATCTCAAAAAATCTCACTCAACTCAATCATAAGCTTTACTCATATCCAACTTTAAAGCCATCAAACCCGAAGGACTTGTATAATTCCTAGCAATCATATGCATATGTTCGAAGGCAATAAGAACATTATCAGTGATCTGTCTTCTGGGCACAAATGCACTCTGCTCCTCTGAAATAAATGCAAGGAGGAAAACTTTGAGCCTATTCACAATACTCTTTTAGATGATTTTGTAGATAACATTACATAAATTGATTAGCTAAAACTCATACACAAAAGATGGATGAATAACTTTAGGAACTAGAGCTATCAATGTATGGTTAAGATTATCCATATCCGCCTCTTCATTTAACACACGTAAGCATGCATAAGTTATTTTGTCTCCAATAAAAGGCCAAAAATGCTTAAAGAAACAGGTTGGGAGACCATCAATCCCAAGAGCCTTAGAAAGGTGCATTTAAAGTAAACTTGTCCTAATCTCCTCAATAGTAAAAGGCTGACATAATTTTGAATTCATAAAAGATGTAATGCATTGTTGAATGCCAAAACTGAGTTTTGGAACATACTTTATTCATTCTGAAGAAAACAGAGATTGAAAAAAGTCCAAAAATACATTTGATATTCCCCATGGACTAGTAACCCAGCAACCATCACAATCTGTTATACCTGTAATACTATTTCGACGGTGCCATTAAGTAGCATGAAAGTGGAAATATCAAGTATTTCGATCACCCTCTTGTAACCAAGAAATTCTTGAACATTGTTGCCATTGTGATTCCTCCTTCACTAAGAGACAGTTGATTTCTCATTCCAAGTGGTGAATATGCTCAATGTTGGCTGGAGTGGGAGGTTTAGTATGAAACATGGATAAGGATTGGTTACAGTGCTTCAGGCCATATTTAATATGATTAAAGTTGAACTTATTCCAGCGTTTCAATTTGTTAGCACACCGATTGGAAATATCTGAAATGGTAGCCATACTTGCACCTCCAGAAACCATTGCATTCCATTCTCCCTCAACAATGTCGTGACACTCGGCATCCCCTAACCAAGCCGATTCAAAATGAAATCTTTTAGATTGCCACAGATGTTGCTGAGTAGAACTATCCAGATCTAAACAAATTGCCTGGTGATTAGAGACAGAGTTAGGAAAATATTTGACCAAAGCATGAGGAAATAAGAAGTGTCCTTCAATGGTTGCAAAACCTCTATCAATATATTCTTTAACATGTGCATCACCACTCCTCCAATTAGACCAAATATATTTCAAACCCTTATAAGGGATAAGACATAAAAAAACAGCCATTAATGATAAATTTAAAACGATCAACATTACTAACCAAATGTTATCGACCACCCATCTTGGCATTTTGGTCTAGTATTTCATTAAAATCACCAATTACAAACCATGCAAGAGTAGAAAAAGATTTCAATTTCTCCAGCAATTGCCATGAGAAATTTTGTAAAACTGAATCAGGGTTGCCATAGAAACCAGTCAGTCGAAAAGAGCCCGGCACAGGATGGGAAATCACTAAATCTATATGACCAGGAGAAAAGGAAGTAACCTTAACATTAATGCTTTGTTGCCAAAGAAGAGTTAAACCACCATTGAGCCCTACCCGATCCACCCCAAAACAACCAGCCATATCACATCGTATCCGTATTCGTTCCAATTGTCAATAGTGAAGTTTTGTTTCCATCAAGTAAACAATATCCAGGATAGTAGTTTGAAGCATTTGGATAAATGCTCTGAATGTCCAAGGGTTCCCCAAACCTTGAACATTGCAACTTAAAATTTTTATACTTTGTGGTGGGGCTGAACATCAATCCCCACCACTTTAGAAGATTCCCCATCTTCTGCTTGTAAAGAAGAACAGCGTCTTCATCTTGTATTCTTTGACTGTAGCAAAACAGAGTTGTTGCATTTTTTAACACCAGAATTAGCCTTTTTCCCTGCTGACCTCATCAAAGCACTGTTACTGGACCTAGTTTTACATGTTGGAAAAATAGCCATGGAAAGGACTAGTATAGGGGATATAGAAGTATCTCTTTTATCTAAATATGCCTCCACGTCCATATGAACATCAGAAAGCAATGTGTGTGCATCCAAGGACTCCATGTCATTTAAATTATTCATATCATCAGATTGAACTATATAAGTGCCAGTTCCTGGTTGTTTTCAAAATAACCATTTTGAACCGTCTCCAAAGTCGTAATTGCCATGGCCGATAACTGCTTCATCGAATGGTCTTTGACAGGTATCAACGAGGACACCATATTTGATGTAGGTTCATTATCATGCTTCAAAGGTACCAAAGATTGTGAAGAAACTTCGTCAGATGCTTCCTTAGTTCGAACTGGCTTTCTTGGAAGATTTTTCCTTCCCACAAGTAAATTAATAGAATGGTTTGCTCATAGCCATGCACCATATTGATCCCCTTGACCAACATCATCAAGCATAAAATCTTTTTGTGTAAAACCCGTCCCAAAGTACATCAGAATTTTTACATGTTGACCGTTGACCGAGTGGGTTAAAATTTTAACTTTTTGTTCCGGATGGAATTTTACACTGACTGAGGCACCATTGCAGAGTACACATTGAGCCAAGTTCATAGACCAGTAGCACATAAAAAATGGAGCTACTGTTTGGAAGTTACAAGTAAGACAAGTAGCAGTCCAAATTGTTCGAGGGTGCCAAGTTTAACTTCTTAATCTTGTAAGACTAAAGTTTGACTTTTATGTGTATGTAAAGTACTCATTGAGACGAGTCCATAGACTAATGGCACGTCTAATTTGGATATCTGGTTAAAAAGTTATGGACTCGCAAATTTCTTCGGATACCGCATTATTTTATATTATTTTATTGGTGTGTAAAATGTATGCTACATGTCGAGCTCGCAACCAGTCCTGTGAATGTACAGTGACACCCATGGGATGGCTTCTTATTGGCTCAAACCCGTGTTTGAGTAGTGTGAAAAGAGAGAGAGAGTGGGGAGGAGAGAGAGAGAAGCCACCACCCACGACCACCCTCTGTTCACCATCCTCCGGCCCCTTCTTCCTTACATGCGCCTGACCACCACATTGCCCCTTCTATTTTCGGCTAGCCCACCAGATCCCACAGCTAGCGGACTACCGATGCGCTCGGATCGAGGTATTTTCTGGCTGTGGTGCTAAAACCTTCCTACGTAGATTTCTCCCAAATCCGGCCTCCGTTTGCCTCACCGCCGATCCCATCAGTTCACCCATTCTTCGATCTACCTTTTCTCCAAAAACGATGGTCAGTAGCCACCGGACGCACCGCCGGCAATGAAAGTTTTTGGTGACCAAGGCGGCTCATCGGGAAATCAATTTTCGGCGAGTTCTCAGTCACACCGCCCATCTTCTCCCATTAATTTTGACCCCCTGAACTCAAATCTGGTCTTCTTTTTCCCCAATTCTTAATGGATTGTGAGAATTGAGGGCCTAAAACTCGAGAGCTTTCCGGTAATATTTCGGCCACCATAGGTCTGATCTTCGAAAAGTAAGACCTAGTCCGTAATCCTCACTTCACAAGCTTTAATTCGGTATATCATTCATAAATTTTGGTTGTCGTTTGTGTTCGCTCCCTCGGGTACCCGTTTGTGAGTTACTTGATTAAAATATTAATTTAATCGATTTTCTGTAATATTGATATTTTAGGTACACGTGTGGGTAGTGAAGTTGATCCTGCAGAGGATCTTGATTGATACACGTGCTTGAGGTGAGTGACCCACCTTTAAAACTATTTTTGGGTGATTAGTTATATTTATTTTGTGTTAATTTACTATTTAGAGAATATGTTCATGTGGTGGAATTTATATATAATTTTAGTTAATTTGTATTCTTAATTTTGGTAATTTTTTTCATATATATATACATATTGATGCTAAATTAAGGTTTGGATTATTAAAGAAATTCTTGATTGTTATTATTGTTATTTAATTGAATTTATTATGCATAATCAAGGTGTTTCATTAAATTAATTGTACTTGAATTTTATATGAATTTTAATATTATTTTGACATAGTGGTTTTAATCATTTCAAGAAAAATATTTGTTCAAGTTGGTGCTTCCAAAATATATATATTTATGCTCTTAAATTATTAATTGATTGATTTTACAGTATTGAAAAAATTGTATAGTTATAAGGATGGATATATGATGAGGATTTAAGAGAATGTGGGTTTAAAAAATGGTAATTCCCACGCTGAATTTTGGAAAACTTGGTATTTTAAAAATTAATTTAGTAATTGATTTTAGATGCACTCATACAATACTGGTGTTCTATACTATATATATGGATAAGCACACAGGTTGTAATGTCTCCCATGAGTTGCTATGCAGTGAGGGCAGGCAAGTTTTATATAGTGCACATAAGCCGCCCCCTCCATGGCCAGGATGACGGTTTAAGCAGCGGCGCTGTCGAGCACCGAAGCGACCATATGCAAGTTTCTCTCTTTAATCTCCCACCAGATGGTGTTGGGGACGCTGGGTATCGTAGGGCATCACTGGTATATAGTGTGGTGCGTCAAGTATTTTTCAAATATAAATTTCAAATCCCAAAGTTTTAAAGTAGTATTTAAATTAAATGTATTTAATTTGTTTGATCACCTATTTCCAACTAGTATTTCCTAAAATATGTTTATTCATATTTTATGTCAATCATTTTAAATCAATGTTTCTAAAATGCATCTTGCCATATTTTTATTATATAGATTGATTTAATATTTCAAAATGAATTTTATAATATTTTTACCACTTATTTTACATGGCTGTTTGTAACTTATTAATTTTTTTTTTGACACTGTTTGTATTGAATTATTAAATCAAATTTTATGAATTATATGTTGAATTTCACTTTTATGTAACATTCCTCTAATGCAAGTATTTTATTCGTACATTGATTATTTAATTACTTATTTAATTATTTCTCGATTTTGGGGTTACAACAATTGGTTTTGTAAAAATGTTTGAAAAAAGAAAATTTTTCCAACGGAGAGAAGTGTGAGGGTTTTGAGAGAAAATTATTTCAAATTATTACTAGTAAGTATATTTATACTTATTTAATACTAATTAAACAATTTGGTTATATTTTATTATTATTATTAATTCATCATATAATAGATGGGGCCACTCACTGATACGGCTAGCATCTCATATTTTTAAATCCATTCCCCTAGGTACAAGGATTGGTAGACGTTCGTCCAGAGCAAACTTGACCTTCGTTGCTGTCGTGTTTCGAGGAGTTCTTTTTCTTTTTATTTATTTCTATTTGTATTTCTTTCTATCCTATATTGTATAACTTTCATACTTAATTGTACCCTATGATGCTCTGTATACTATATTGGATATATTTTATTAAATACTGCATTAGTTCCCTGTTTAATTTATTGAAGTGCTGATTATTGTGAAAATAAATTGTAGTGAGATGGGATGAATAAAGTTGTGTATTTAGAAGTGTGTTTTCTGTGTAGGGAATTTTGTAGTAAGTACAACCCTTAGGAAGGATGCTGCTAGATTTTCCTTAGAAGGTCCAGTAGGGTTCTCTCTGGGATCGAGGCTTGTCTAAGGTTCCGATGAGAAATCTTGAACGGGTCCTGACATTTTGTGTGTGCCCTAGAATACATAGCGAAAACAAAAATCGGGCAATTTATCATACTGAAACTCCACCCACACATGTTCACATTCCATCAAAGCCAATTTCATGCCACAACGTAAAGGCCAGTCATATATCCAACCTCACACGAACACGCATGAATTTTCCCATACAAAAACCATCTTCATCAGAATCAACCATTATGCAATCTCCCAATAAAGCACTAATTGCCTCCCCAATGGATTTTGTCATAAAAGGCAAAGGAATGTTATGGATTTGAATCCAAAAGAGGGCTTTATGAATTAACACAGAATGTGGGATGACAGAACCCGTGACTTCATCCGTTTATACTAACACGCGTTCAAAATGCCATGGCGCCCAAGTTGTAACATGCTCTTTATCTCGAACACTGATGAAATGGTAGAGGAAAGTATTTTCATTTAGTTCCTTAAACTAAACATAAAAAGAGATACCCCATAAAGATTGCATCATGTCAATGAAAGTGCATTTGTTAAAATGTGACTTTGTAAGGACTTGAACCAGAAGATATTTCTGTAACCGATGCACATCCAAATGAAGATCATGGTTATTAACCAAAGTGTCACTCTCCTCTAATGTTAATTTTTAATGTTTTTGGAAAATGTTTTTGGAAACTGGTAGTGAATTCATCCATCAACAGCCAAGAAAATAAAGACAAAGCAGAAATAGATAGAAGAAGAGAAACAAAGAGAAGCGAAACATAAACCCAAAAAAAAAAAAAAAAAACTCCTCACAAAAGAAGAAGGAGATGAAATCTCATGCACCCGAAGTCATGAGAATAAACTCCCATGCAGAAAGAGAAAACCTCTCGTGCAGAGAGATAATGGATCAAAAAACTATTTTATTAATTGCTACATAGAAGAAGAAACTCCGATAGAAGAGTTACTTTTTTGTTTGGTTAAAGAAATTGCATTAAGCACATAAGGAGAGAAAGGAACCAGATAGAACACTGATTACCTTCCAGTACAAAAAACTTCCTCAGAGTGGATTTGAGAAACCAGAGCAGCAGGACAATTACAATGAAAATCATAAGAGCAAAATAAAATGTTATCCTTCAAGGCACACCTAGCTGCAAGGTCTGCACATTTATTGGCTTGTCTTGGGGTCCATGAAACCGACCACTTCTTCTCTTTCAATTTACATTTGATGGATGAGATAATTTCGTCTGTTTCCCAGTCACATGGCTTAGAAGATTTATTAATCTGATTGACCACCAAAAAGGAATCACACAACCAATCAACATAAGGCCAATCAAATTACTCAGCTATAGTTAGGGCCCACTCAATTGCCTTAAGCTAAGCCATTTCAACACTCAAAGGAGGGGACTGGTTTAGCTATAATAAGCATAATCTTCCCTTTGTCGTCTCTAGCAATCAAAGAAATGGCTAATTTATCTGGATTACAAGCGGCATCAGTATTAATGCAGATCCTGCCACTTTGAGGAGATGTCCAGTTTTTCTCTTTAACAACAGTTTGTTCAAGGCTCCTTTCTAGTACAACTGATTTAAATTCTTCAACAAGAGAATCCATCTTATCACAGCCTGGGAGATAGAGCTTTTACTTTCGAAGACCCTATTGTTTCGAAGCTCCTAAACCATGTAGAGAAAAGTGACAAGAAGTAAAGTTGTGAGCTCTTTACCTCCCAGCATATTGGCCATCTAATCCGAAGGGTTCACACACCATCTGACTAGATCCTGCGAATTACTAGTGATGACTGCATCTAACTTTAGCCCCCATTTGCTGCAAAAGGCAATGGCTCTAGCAACAGGGCATTCAATTAAAAGGTGGGAAGAAGATTCCTTAGAGAACCCACACATAGCACAATAAGGATCTTTTCTTGTTCTTTCGAATAAGGTGTTCTTCAAAGGAAGAACATCTGCAGCTAACCTCTATAAAACATTTTAATCTTTCATGTATCTTGGCAGTCCATATATCCTTCCAGATTCCATCATACCTTGTCTCACCGCAGGAGAGTAATTTATAGCAACTTTTAACTGAGAATACACCATTACTAGTACCTATCCAGAACAATTTGTCTTCCCTATCAGCTCCATGAATCTTCACTCTTTTGATGGCTTCTATAGACTTTTGATCAAAATTCTGGTGTAATTTTGATTCATCCCAGCTTAGATACAGGGGGTTCAGGAGGTCAGCAACTCTCCAAGCCAAGGCTTCCTCAGGGACCCAAGGACCAGTCCAGGGATTAACTAACCACCCATTGCCAATTTTAAAACAAGATCCTTTCTTTACTACCTCTTTCGAATTTAAAATACTTCTCCAAACATAAGAATCTCCTACTTTAAACCTACTACCAAATAAGGACTTGTTGTGTAAATATTTGGCACTCAAAATTCGGGTCCATAAACAATCCTTTCCTTTAGCAAGTTTCCATCCGAGTTTATCAAGAAGAGCTGAGTTGATATCTTTGAATTTTTTGAAACCAAGACCACTCAAATCTTGGGTTTGCATAAGCTTCCCAAATCCTTGAGCACTAGATAATGATTGGTTTCATTCTTTATCCCCCACCAGAATCTTCTAATCATAGCATCCTTCTCATTACAAATGGAAATAGGGACTTTGAAAGTCGACATTGAGTAAATTGGAGTAGCCAAAGCAATAGACTTTATAAGGGTTGCTTTTCTTACTTTCGAAAGAAGCTTGCTTTGCCAGTCCTCCAAGATGTTTTGCAATCTGTCCTTCAAGAAATTGAAATCCTTGCGACTACTTTTTCCAAAAACAAGAGAATTACCTAGATAAATAGAACCCGATTTGAGCTATTTGAAATCAAGCAATTCCTTTATCAATATCTTGGACCTGCCGGGGGTATTCTTAGAGAATAGAATCTTGGATTTGTCAAAATTGGGGAGCTGACTAGACCACTGGCTGTAGACATTCAGCACTTCTTGAATTGCCTTGGCATTTTGCGAGTTTGCACGATAGGCAACCAAAATATCATCAGCATAAAGAAGATAAGAGATAGCTGAAGCCCTTCTACATATCTTGATTTCTCGAATATCATTATTTCTTTCCATGAGTCTCAAAAAAATTTCCGAACATAGAATGAATATGAAAGGTAACAACGGGTCGCCCTATTGAATCCTTCTTCTAGGAATAATAGAATTCATTCTACTGCCATTGATGAGTAAATTGAATTCAATCAAACTTATGCAACTGAAAATCATTCTTCGAAAATCCTTCAAGAAACCCCAAAGCTTCAACACTTTTGTGATAAACGTCCATTCCAGCCTATCATAGGCTTTCTTCATATTGATCTTGATCAACATCAAGCCATTTTTTTCCTTTGTGGTTCAAAATTTTATGGACAATTTCCTGAGCAACCACCGTGTTCTCCGCAATCCATCTGCCTTCGATAAAGGCCCCCTGATTAGGTGAAATAATTCTAGATAGGAGGGGCCTTAATCTAGAAACAATGATTTTAGCTACAACTTAATAACTGAAATTGCACAAGCTGATGGCCCGAAACTGATTGAAACTAGCTGTATTTTTGGACTTTGGTATGAGAACCAACAATGTTTTATTAACGCCTCTGGTGATGGTCTTGGTTCTGAAGCTTTCCTGGACCATTTTGATTAACTGGGACTTTACCGTATTCCAGTAATTCTTGTAGAACACGCCTGGAAATCCATCTGGTCCGGGGGCCTTTAAGGGGTGAAGCTCCCAAACAATATTCCTAATCTCTTCCTCTGAAGGTATTGCCATGAGACTGATATTCTCTTCATCGGTGATGTACTTTTCACCCAGTTCCTCTAGCTCTCGAGTGAAGATCATATTTGACGTTGTGAAAAGTTCAAAGAATTCTTCCTTGAAATATTACCCAATTTGTTTTCTGTCCTGGAGCCATATGTCGCCTTTTTTAACTGCAGTAATTCTATTTCTTCTCCTTCTGATAAGTGTACTGGTGTGGAAAAATTTTGTATTGCAATCACCTTCGAGCAACCAAGCAAGGTTCAAAATATCAATGTCGATGGAAATATCGAGAGTTTAACATACTAAAATTCCCATGGAAATATCGAAAAATATCGAATATCGATAAAAAATTATAAAAAATGATGGAAATTTGTTTTAAAAGATGGAAATTTTTATTGAAACTTTAGAATTAGCTTATTTAATCCGTCAATTATCAAATTGATTATAAAACTTACTAAAATATTGAATGGATGTTATGTTCTTCTTAGTGAATTGATTTATAATGAGCAATTATCATATATGTATTAATTATTCATTGAATAAGGGTTATGAAAATGACTTCCAACCCTCATAGATCCAAAATTCATAGAAATTGAATCTTCTTCTTGTTGTGATATCTCCATCATAGATTTCTCTTTACGCGTATAGTCTTTTCCAATAGCACTGAATCCTTGACCTGCATCTCTACTCCCATGATCTTCATCCTGTGTTGCATGTGTGTAATATTGTTCACCAGTAAATGGGCTTAATCCAACTTCTTGACTTGGTGATTCCCTTTGGCCCATACCTCTTCTACCTTCTAATTCAAATAATTTATTGAAGTTATCTTCATCACCACTGGAGCTAGAGTGACTACTAAGAGTCTCAAATTGTGAATGTGTACCACCTTATGGAGCTGAAGCACTAGTAGTTCTAGTTGGCTCTCTCATAAGCTTTTGAAATGAATCACCACTACTAGAATTTACTTCTTCAGTAATCACTTTTTGAACATTTATCCCTTCTTTTTCAGCTTGTTGAGCAATCTTTGGATCAGGATTCCCCTCATGATCATCTAAATGAACATCTCTAATCCATTGGTATATATGGTTGCCCTCTTCATCATCATCTTCCATTATAGTTTTAAATATTATTGTTGGATCCAAGTCTTGATGATTTTCTTCTTCAGCTTCCATATCCCTCAACTTGAGTTTCATATTATAATAACAATAGACTAGTTTTTCAATTCTACTATATGCTAGTCTATTTCTTTGTTTTGTATGTATTAGTGCAAAAGTGCTCCAATTTCTTTCACAGGCAGAGGATGATGCTGTTTGTGACAAAACTTTCAATGCCAATTTTCTTACTGTAGGTGCACAATCACCATACATGATCCACCATTCAACTATTGCAAAATAATTATTATATGATTACATATTTGTACTATTACATCAATTGATATTCACATACTACAATATTTAAACTTACCAGGAGACATATCTTTTCTAGAAGCAATTGTTGTTGGTCTTGCAAATCCTTTCCTTGCATTCTTGAAGTATGTAAGCTGTAAAATAAAATAAAATAAAGTTATAAACCCTTAAAATATATTATGTTAATAAATTATCATCATTATACCTCCTTTCCAAACTGGCTAATTGCGGCTGATTTAGGATCCAATGTAGCATAGACATTGTGTACAGCCTTTATAAGATTAGAATCTTCTCCAACCCCAGGTCTATATTGATATTGAGGATTTAAATAATAAGCTATATAAAAGGGATAAAAATATATATTTTAGTTTAATTAGAGATAAATAATGAAAGATATAAAGTATTTTACATTAACAAAAAAATAAAAGTCTAACATATTTTATTTAAATTGACTATGAGCTCATACCTGCTGCATGTAATGGATGCTTTAAGGTTTTATCCCACCTATTATTGATAATCTTTAATATCCACTTTGCACCATGCATTTTGTCAAGTTCCTCTTTAACAATTCGCATCAACTCATACATTGCTCCCATTGTTGGATAAACCTCGGTGTCAACAATACGTAAAAACTTATATAAAGGCTGAAATAATTGACACACCTTATGTGCTTGCTCCCAAAAAGCATGATTAAGCACTATATTTTCCATTGTTTGGCCTTCTTTTGAAGCACTATAATTATGATTAGTCCAATCAGTAGATATGAATAGTTGCTTAAGTCCTGCTTTCTTTTTAACCAAGCTATCAAGCGCAAGATAGTTTTTGGCACATCGTATAAGTCCCGGACGAATGATGTCACCTTTACAAGTTTCACGCATCTTTGCTAGTAACCAATTATGATTGTAGATGTAAGTTGTGATTGCTCTAACCTGCTTAATCACAATAGCCACATTCTCATTCTTTCCAATATCTTCAAACATGAGATCAATGCAATGTGCTGCACATGGAGTCCAGTACAAATTGTAATCTCCCATCAATTTCTTCCTATCTTTAACAAATGCAGAGCCATTATCTGTTACAATTTGTACCATATTTTTCTTCCTAACTTCCAGAATTATTTTCTTCAATTGCTCATATATGTATTTATGATCCTTTATTTGATTTGAAGCATCAATAGATTTTAGAAAAACTGTGCTTGCTTTTGAGTAAACCATGAAATTAATAATAGACATCCTAGTAGGACCCGTCCATCCATCACACATGATTGTACAACCATAGGTTTCCCACTTTGCTTTCATTATGTTTACATGGTCTTTTATCTCCTCATACTCCATATCCAAATATTTTGTGCTGATCTCATAAGGGGTTGGAGGTTCTATACCTGGCCCTGCTTGTTGGCATCCTGCTACCAAATTCTTGAAATGATGGGATGATACTTTATTTGCTGGTAAATTTTCATAAATAAAAAATTTACTTATTATTCTTCCCATACCTTCTTTTATTTTTCCTCCAAAAAAATTTTTTTTTATATTTTTTTGCTTTGCTTGATAGGACTTGTATAAGCTTGGTGCAACAAATCTTGATTGTGGATCTTTAAGACTCTGTGTTCGTTGTACTGCAGGTTTAGCACAACTGCTAGATTCGCCTCCTTCAGCTTGATATCAAACTTTGTGGAGATGACTTCTTTCCCACTCTGATTGTTTAGAAGCACGAATTGCCTCTCGATAATCATTTTTCTCATATGGATCTATTCCAGGTGGATATGCTATGTCATCATCATCCTCATCTTCCACATCATATGTTTCAGCATGCAGTTGTCCTCGTAAATCTGCACGAATCTCTTCCATTCTATTTGCTTTTTTGATCTTACATTGTTGTTTTCCTTTTAACAAATCTATTATTAATTTTTTAACTTCAGAAGGCACTTGACCACAAGGTTGTACATTGTGTGAAGGATAAATACCACTAAGGTGGTATTTTAATCATGTTACTCTACCACTCTTCATCACACGATTACAATATTTGCATATTGTTCCATTTTTATTACCTTCAATTGGAAAATCATGTTCCCATGCAGGATCACGTTTGCTTCCTCTACTAGCCATTATTCTATAATAATAATAAGAAGAGTAACAGTAATAGTAACAATAACAATTTTAATATTTGTCTATGAATATATATATATATATATATTTGAATTTTTGATCGGAATTAGATAGAGATATTTGATTAAAATATTTTCTTATAACTATGAAAAATAATTTAGTATAACAAAAAAATCAAGATCTTTGAAATTAAATAATTCATTTTTAATGAATGTACCTGGTACGAAAATGATTCCTTATAGACTCCAATGCCTTGAGTATAGATGTTTACAATTGGAAAAGGGACAAAACACTACATAAAGAAATAACCAATATTTTCAAAGCAAAAAAAGAAATAACCAATATATTTAGGCAAATTTAATATACTTTAACAATGTATATTCTAGCCGACATATATATATATATATATGTACAAGATTTATTTTCGCATCAAGTTTTTATTTATTGTTTATAAGTTTTAGCATATTATATTATGAAGTTTTGCTTAAGTAGAAGACAACATGAAAAAATTAAATGACAAAGTGGGTTTTTTAAGTTATGCTTTTTATCCAATAAGAAAAAACAATTATATTTTCAATCACACATCATACATTAAGTTTAAGGTATATATTAAATTTAAGTTTGTAAATATAATCATTTATGATTACTACATATATATATATATATATATATCTATACATATATACATGTTACATTTTCACCATATATATAGAGATAGATACATATGTTAATATATAATTAATTAGCTTACAATTAATAATTCAAATAACAATAATACAAGTGAATTAAAGAATTTAGATCTTAAAGTATAAAAGTAAATATAAACCTCTTTTTTTTTTAAGATAAAGAAACTAATCTATAAAAAGGATATCCAAAGAAGTTGTATGAAAGAACTTGAAATTTTGTGAGAACCGAAAATATGTATAAGAAAAAATGTTAAGAACAAAGCATCAAACTTGCTGTTTAAATAAAATAATAATGTGAATTTTTTTTTTCCATGGAATATTCAAAAGCACACTCATGACTCATAAAGAATATGTATTGGCTCTGGTAAAATATAAAAAACACGTGAAATTATGCAAAGACAAGAGAGTGGACAACCAAGTGTAGTATATAGAGACAAGAAAGTGCCCAAGCAATGGTCAAACACACATTTATGAAGAATATTTTTTAATTTCAAAACTACATAATGATGTACTAATATAAAAGACACGTGAAATTATGCAAAGACAAGAGAGTGAACAAGCAAGTGTAATATAAAGAGACAAGAAAATGTCCAAGCAATGGTCAAACACACATTTATGAAGAATATTTTTTTAATTTCAAAACTATATAATGATGTACTAATATAAAAGACACGTGAAATTATGCAAAAACAAGAAAGTGGACAAGCAAGTGTAATATATAGAGATAAGAAAGTGCCCAAGCAATGGTCAAATACACATTTATGAAGAATATTTTTTAATTTCAAAACTCTATAATAATGTACTAAGATTCTCTAGCATAAAAATATTTTTTCTCTAGCATAAAAATATTTTTTCAAAACTATATAATAATGTACTAAGATTCTCTAACAAAAAAAATAATTTTTTAATTTTAAAACTATATAATACTATTGTAAGATACCCCATGGTATAAGAAATTCATGGAGAGTATTTGGTTGATTGATATAATTGAATGATATATTGTCTTCTTCTTAAAAGAAAATGAAAAATAAAATTTATGAATTTTTAAAAAAATTATGAATTGTCTTCTTCAATAATATTTATGAATTTTTTTTTTAAAAAATTTCATAGATATTTTTGAAATTTCCATGGAAATTTTCATGAAATTTTAGAAATTTCCATGGATATTATGGAAGTTTTATCCATTTCCATGTCGAACCTAAATTTTACATCGACCCCTTCAAAAAATGGAAATATCGAGGAAATTTCGAGGAAATATCGGATATTTTAAACCTTGCAATCAAGTTTCTCTCGACTTCTATCACCAAATACATTCAAGCCGAGCCCGCTGTTCCCCTAACTCCTTTTCAATTCTAGCATGCTTCATTCTGTCTTCTAGATTCCCAAACTGACTTTCTTCCAACTCTTTTTCAAATGCCTTTATCTTTTCCTACACATAACCAAATTGGAATTTGTTTGATTTTTTAAGAGTCGAGGCTGTATTATTTAATCTTCTCATCAACTTATGAGCTTCCATTCCATGTCTTGGTTCCTTGTCCGAAGTAGCCTTTACTGTCTCGAAGTAAGAATTATCATTCATCCAGGCTTTAAGGAATCTAAAAGGGCATCCATAACTCAGTTCTTCCTCATGAGTGCAGAGAAGAATAGGGGCATGGTCTGATTGTTCCATAGGCAGATGGTGAATTGTGGCATCACTGAATAAAGAAATCCAATCTTGACTGGCCAGATCTCTGTCTAAACGCTCCTTGATATAGGCTCTACCTTCCTGCTTGTTTTCCCATGTAAATCTCTTCCCTGAGAAGCTAAGATCAACGGCTCCTACCTTCTCTACAAAATTTTTAAGGAAGGAGTGAGATCTTTTGATGTGATTCAGCCCAAGCCCACTCCACCGATAACCCGCTGGGGTGCTGACTCGACATGGATGAAGACTAGGCCAATCACAAGAGCTGAAATTAAGAGATTTAAGGGCAACCTGGGAGTATTTATATAGAGGGTAATCAATCTCAACAGAGCTTGTCCATACTTGAAGATACAAAGCCTATTCGAAGCATCCAAGTGGTGGAAGCCGATACGGAACCGGGTGACGGTTTTGGTACATTTTTGGAGTCCGGGAAGCATGAAATGGTTCCAATGATTTATGGGTTCAATACATATGCCTAAGAGGTCATGGAATCAAGTTAAATCAGCCTCAAATGCAATCAAAAAGGGCTTGTACGGACAGCATCAACAATTTGGCCGAATTTGCTGTATTGCTTGCTGGCTTTACTGTATTTTACTGTATTAGCCTTTTCTTATTTTTCCAAGCATGGGCAACGTGTGGGACTTCATATTCAGCTTATTTGGCATCCTACAAAGCATCTAGAAGCTGATTTGGAGCTCAAAGAGGTCAAAGATTGGTTAAAGTCAAATTAGTCAAAAAAGCTAGTATTATAGTTTCCTAATTTTATTCTACTTTTTGTTTTAGGAAACTAGCATTACTTTTTAGTTTTTATTTATTTATTTTCTGGACAAATAAGTTTAGGAAAGTTATTATTTTATTATTTTCGTTGCAAATTAATTAATTCCTAATTCAGAATAAAGGAATTAATTAATCAAATTTAGTTTAGGAAACTTAGTTTAGGACATATTAGAATTCGGTCAAGTTTCCTAATTCCTATAGGAGTCCGGTTTTGAATTATTTTTTTAGGGTTTATTTTGTTTCTTTCAAGCCTATTTAAAGGCTTATTTTTCAATAATAATAAAAACTTTGATTTGATTGAGAAAATACTTGTGAGATTAATTATCTCTTTGTTCTTTGAGAACACCTAAAACACCATTAGAGAATTGGTTGTTTTAGCTTGACTTATCAATAGGTTTTTCATCCCCTATTGTGGCGTCTACATTATACCAAGGTTTCTAACCACAGGTTGGTTAGGGGTTGAGGTCCAATCCATTAGAACTTGAACTTAATTAAGATCCGGGCTAATATAATACGGGTTTAGGAGCAGGTCGTCCTAGGTTCGTATCATCTTTGCCAACTTCTGCCTTCGAATTTTTCTAATTCTTCAAAAATGTCATTTAAATCTCCAATGACAACCCAAGGCATTTCGCATTCAAGTATAGTGTTTTCTAGATGGTTCCAAAAAGCTTCTTTCTCTTTACGATATGGGGTGCCGTGATAAGCAATCAACCGCCACCCTTCTTTTCCATCCTCCTCTTTGATTATTCCATTTATAATTTGCTCCGAGCTCCACTCTAGCTCAAAGTTGATTTCTTTTTTCCACATGAAGGTCAGACCACCTACCAGACCATTAGCTTCAACAATAACAGAATTGGAAAACTCAAGGTGTTTACACAACTTAGTCATTCTGGAACTATTAGCTTTGGTTTCCATGAGAAACAGGCATTGGGGATTATGCTTCTTAATTAACTATGGAGGACTCTAACAGTGTTTTTCCCTCCAATTCCCCTACAATTCCATGAAATTAATTTCAGTGGTGCGCCAGGGGGGGGGGGGGGGGGGAGGGGAGCGGTCCGTAAAACGGCCCGCCTCCTCGGCCAAGAGAAAATCCCGATGTGAAGACGATGATTGGCCTCTTTGTCTAGTCCTTGCCAATCTCTCTACATGATATGGTTTCCTTCTGGCTTCTTTCTTCCAATTTCTAGATCTTCCTGGACTTTTGTCATTGGTTCCTTGGTTAAAAGAGACTTCTAAGTAAGACTCTGAGAGTCATTGAAGATTTGGGGTTTTAGGTGAGTCCCCTCCAGAATCCTGCGAGAAGAATTCGGTTGTCCCTCTGGTGCTTGGTGTTTCCTTTAACTCTAGGTAATTTAAATCAGGCTATTCAATGATTCTTAGGCTTTGTCTAAGTTGGCAGTCCAAAAAAGCTTGGGCTGTCCTTTTAAGAGATCTAGGACTTGCTTCTTTTCTTGTTTTTTTAATCCATTGGGTCCGTTGCTGGGCCTGGTCATTTCTCGATCCACTAGGTATTGTTTTATCCTGAATGTTGAAAAGAGATATATTATTATTAAGGGGAATTTGGCCCAATGCCCTCATAGGGATGATCTTAACGATTTTTACCCCTTCATTTGGTATTTTTTTTTTCTACCCTTTCAATTTTTAATAATCCCAAAATATCCTTATATCCAAATTAAATATTTTTACTTTTTTTTTTCTTTCTTTTCTTCACCCGACTTTTCTCTTCTCTTTCACCACCTTTCCCCCAAAGCTGGCTCATCTCTTCTCATTCATCAAGCTTCCTTCACTTAGTTGCCTTTTTGCCAAACAGCCCCATTTCATCTCTCCGGTTACCAAAATTCCATACAAAGAAATTCATGGTTTGGAATTCGAAATTCGAATATTGTGAAGGAGGACATGGATTTGTATACAAAGCTCAAGGGTGGTGTTGCATGGCGGAGCAGATGCCCAAGCTTACTATTTCGCTTGGCCTCTCCGATAAAATGCCTGGTCTGTTTCCTTCATTTTTCCTTTGGCTTTTTGATTTGATTGGTTTCTAGGGTTTTTTTTTTAAAAAAACATTTGTGGGGTGTTTTTTTTTTCTGATTAATTTTGGGATAAGTTGGAATCGAAATTAGGGTTATGTTTTTTTTTTTTCTTTATGGATACTCTAGGTATTTAATTATTTTCATTGAAACTTGTATGATAAATATTGTAACTAACTGCAGATATTTCTTTTGATTTCATCCAGGTATCAAATCGGTCTTGATAATGCTTTTATTTAATCTGGGTAGCTTCAAATTGATAATTCCCTAAATTCTTTTGTTTTTTGTTTTTTCTTCTTGTTTTTTCAACAAATTTTCGATTCAACAATCCACTAGTGTCTTCATAGCTGTGTCAAGGTATGCAAGTGCAACTCCCCTGCTGCCTTCTATTCTTAGTCATGGTGTTGGTTGGCAGGTACAAATTTCTTGCCAATATCAATCTGGATAGCAATTATGAATTTAGTTGTAAAATATGACAGTGTCACTGAAATGTACTAACTTTTCACCTTGCTGCTGTTAGAAAGTCTTCGACACTTCTTATATATAATTTGATATTTTTTGTCAATAGGGAAAAAAAAAAGTTTTGATACGTTTGTCTCCGTTCTGTCAATTTGCTTGCCAAAATAGTCAAACTTCATTAGTTCTAGCAATGATTTTTAGGTTGCTTTCATATACATATCCCATTTCATTTTTTTGGGTAATCATTATGTTTTTCTCTTGATCACAGGGAGTCGACATTCTTTTCTCTGGTATATCTAGAACTGGGAGTGGATCATCTGTATTTGTGTATGGTTCTAGGATTCTTGTACTTAAAGATACTGTTGAGTTTATATATTAACTAGTTTTCCCCAGCTGACTTATACCATCCTTCAAATTCTTCCAGTAAAAATGCTGGTTTGTTAGCTTTGACACGTGTTGGCAGCCGAAGAGTTGTTCAGATTTCAACTGGATTCATGATCTTCTTTTCTATACTAGGTAAATGATATATTTTGCATATAATTCTTTATTTTTAAAGAGAGTACATGTATTGAGCACATAAACATGGATTTTCAGGAAAATTTGGAGCTGTCTTTGCCTCAATTCCAGCACCAATCATTGCGGCTTTGTATTGCTTTTTCTTTGCCTATGTTGGTATGTTTTATGAAAATAATGAAGCACTTTTTGTATTGTCACACCTTTGAAAGTTTATGAATCTAATTCTCTAACACTATGCATGAGCAGGTTCAACAAGTCTCAGCGTACTTCAATTTTGCAATCTAAAAAGTTTTAGGATGAAGTTTATTATAGGCTTCTCAATTTTCATAGGCTTTTCAATCCCATAATACTTCAATGAGTATACTGTTGTTAATGGTTATGGTCCAGTGCACACTGGAGCAAGATGGGCACCAATCCTCTTTTCTCAAATATCTCACTTTTGCTTTAGTCCTCTCTGGGAAAGTATTTAATTATCTCACATTTCCTCCTTCATATGTAGTTCAATGACATGATCACCATACCGTTCTCGTCAGAACCGTTTGTTGCTGGTATGTTGGCAATTTTCCTAGACATCACTTTGCATAAGAAAGACAGTGCAACAAGGAAAGATAGAGGCATGCATTGGTGGGATAGGTTCCAGTCGTTTAAGACAGATACAAGAAGTGAGGAATTCTACCATCTACCTTTCAATCTCAACAAGTTTTTCCCATCAGTATGATATCAAAAACACAGTAATTGTGAAGCTGGTGTTCTCCAATGGCCAAATACTCCTCTAAATATCTCTTTGTGGGTATGACATTAATGCATGAAATCTTGTTTTGTTCCCCTTATATATGTCAACTCCATGAAAGAAAACCTACAGTGTTTTTAACATCAAATCTTTGTGTTTCAAGGCACAATTTGTTGCAGCGATCCATTTTTCCCATAAATCATAATCCTTGAAATGTTTAAAGCATAACATTAGACATATATCTATTGCAATGTAGTAGCACATTACTTATTGATTTATATTTTTTGGTTTTCCTTAGACTGTCCTAGACAATGGTTGTCCCTCTGCTTTTTTCTTCTTTTTTTACTGTTTTCAGGTGTTTGTAACTTTCTACATAGTGGAATTTAAAAGTTATAGACAGAGGGAAAGTTAAAGATTCTATCAGCGAGTGTGAGAGTTAGCATCAGTATGACTTTTTAACAAAATGTATTCTTATTACAAACAAATCATGTGCTTGTCCTAAATCTGAAAATTCTTATCTCCCTGAAAAGAAAAGCCAAAGTGGCTAAGAGCAATATGATTGGTTTCGAGGGTTTTTTTAAAACATTTGTGGGGTGTTTTTTTTTTTTTTTTCCTGATTAATTTTGGGATAAGTTGGAATCAAAATTAGAGTTATGTTTTTTTTTTTTTTCTTTACGGATACTCTAGGTATTTAAATATTTTCTTTGAAACTTGTATGCTAAATATTATAACTAACTGCAAATATTTCCTTTGATTTCATCCAGGTATCAAATCGGTCTCGATTATACTGGAAGTGCCAGTATGCTTTTAATGCTGTCACTAAATTTTGGCATTATACCAATTATGGTGCCAATTGGTGTTCGAGATTTTGACATTGATGGGGAATTTTGGGTCAAATTGAGATTGATACCACCAGAGGCTTTTGTAAGAGCTGTTTCATGGGCTTTCATTGCACTTCCAAAAATCAAATTCGTGTTGTCACCATTCCACTTGTTCAATTTAATGGGTATGTCATAAATTCTGAGCCTTTTCTATGCGATATTTGACAGCACAACTGCCATAAAATATACTGTCTTAAGATACTGATTCGTATCTTATTATTTTCTTCTTTTGTGTCTGCAATGGGCAATATCAGCACTTCCTGTTCTTTCAATGTAAGTGAACTTGTCTCCCTCAACTTTTTATATGCTCTGTTCAAATTCATTTGTTGATGTTTTCTATTATTTTTTATGCCTATAAATAAATTAGATTGCTTTTGACAGTAATGGGATAATTTTTACTTTAATGGTGTTTTATCTATATCTTGTATATTGGTATACTTGTTTTCTTTGTTTTTCGTTCCACTTTTTGATGCGGATGCTTGACTGCTTGCATTCTAGGTTTTTGACAAAACTTCTCACCAAGAATTGGATGCTTAGAAAACTGTCTTATTCCATGGCGAGCAGGGCAACATCTGTTGTTTATATATTAATGGTGGATTCACCAAGAAAATGAAAATAGCTTTTAGCAATTTTATAGTTGTTGGCAGAGGAATGTTCTGTTGGTGGTAGAGAATTTTTGCTTCTTTTCAGAGCTTTATCTACAGCAAGTGGAAAAAATCATCTTGTAATATTCTCTAGTTTTTATTCATAAAACACTTGTCCATTTTTCTCTTACTAATTCAGATTTAGTTTTTAATTTTTCTACATGATTCTCATTTCAAGATGAAGTGTAAGGACCCAATTTCATTATTAAATTCTCCATATTTTTTGAGATGTGGAAAAGCAAGAAATAAGAAGGATGAGAATTTAAGTTCTCAAATATTGGCTCTCTAGTTTAGGACCATTTGAACTTGTTTCAATGGTATGCACTGAAATTTAGTTAGTTTTAAATTGGAGACTATTCCCAGCTTGAAAGCTTCTTCCAATCTCTTAAAATGCAGCTCCATGGTAGTATGTCCAAAAGAGAGTAGTCAGGAGGGAATTAATTGTGCAATTGTGGAAAATATTTAAATAAATGGATATGAAAGTGTCGAATAAATGGAACCATCTTCCATTTCTCATCTACCCTCATTTCTCATTAACTGTCGAATAAAGTGAAAAATATTTTGCATGTTGTTGCATTTAACATATATTAGGAGACTTGTGAGAGCCAAAAAATTGATAAAATATGATAACCATAGGGGTTTCGGTAATTACCGATGAAACCTACGGTAATTTTTCCAGCAACTACAAATTGATTACCATAGGTTTCATTGGTAATTACCGAAGACGCTACGGTAATCAAATTTTTATGCCAATTTGAGAACTTTTTCAGAACTTTTGGGGTTTAGGATCATTGAGGAATGTATATTTTGCATGTTGTTGCATTTAACACACATTAGGGGACTTGTGGGGGCCAAAATATTGATAAAATATGATAACCATAGGGGTTTCGGTAATTACTAATGAAACCTACGGTAATTTTTCCAGAACTACAAATTGATTATCATAGGTTTCATCGGTAATTACCGAAGGCCCTTCTGTAATCAAATTTTTATGCCCATTTAAGAACTTTTTCAGAACTTTTGGGGTTTTTTTCTCTTTAGGATCATTGAAGAAAGTATATTTTGCATGTTGTTGCATTTAACACACATTAGGAGATTTGTGGGCGCCAAAAAATTGGTAAAATGTGATTACAACAGGGGTTGCGATAATTACCGATGAAACCTACGGTAATTTTTCCAAGAAGGACAAATTGATTACCGCAGGTTGCATCGATAATTACCGAAGACCCTACGGTAATAAATTTTTTTTGGCAATTTGAGAACATTTTTCAGATTTTTTTGGATTTTTTCTCCTTAAGATCATTAAAGAATGTATATTTTGCATGTTGTTGCATTTAACACACATTAGGAGACTTGTGGGGGCCAAAAAATTGGTAAAATGTGATAACCATAGGGGTTTCAATAATTACCGATGAAACCTATGGTAATTTTTCCAGCAGCTACAAATTGATTATCATAAGTTTTATCAGTAATTATCGAATGCCCTACGGTAATCAAATTTTTGTGCCCATTTGAGAACTTTTTCAGAACTTTTGGGGTTTTTTCTCTTTAGGATCATTAAAAAAAATATATTTTACATGTTGTTGCATTTAACACACATTAGGGGACTTGTGGGTGTTAAAAAATTGGTAAAATGTGATTACCACAGGGGTTTCGGTAATTACCGATGAAACCTACGGTAATATTTCCAGCAAGGACAAATTGATTACCGTAGGTTGCATCGGTAATTACCGAAGACCCTATGGTAATAAATTTTTTTTGACAATTTGAGAACTTTTTCCGAACTTTTGGAATTTTTTCTCCTTAGGATCATTGAAGAATGTATATTTTGCATGTTGTTACATTTAACACACATTAGGGGACTTGTGGAGGCAAAAAAATTGGTAAAATGTGATTACCACAGGGGTTTCGGTAATTACCGATGAAACCTACAGTAATGTTTCCAGCAAGGACAAATTGATTACCGTAGGTTTCATCGGTAATTACCGAAGGCCTTACAGTAATCAAATTTTTTTGCCAATTTGATAACGTTTTCAGAATTTTTGGTGATTTTATTCACGGCTTCTCCGGCCTCCTTGATGCTGATTTTTCAAAAGAAACCTTGGCAAGCAACATTAGAGATTTAAAAACACCCATAAATCTTAGTAGAACCGAAACAAAACCACCTTTTGCTAAAGACCCAGATTCTTCCGATCCACCATTCAAGTATTTCTAAAACAGCAGAGAAGAAACAACCACAAGTGAGAAGGTAAAAGCATTCCGATACCCGTAGAAATAAAGGCGGGATTGAAGATGGGCATCGTCGAGCATTAGCCTAAAGATCTGAGCATTACTTTCTTTGAACTCAAGCTTGTTGTCCTTAGATTTGGTCCTCTTTCTAATCTCAACATTGGTTTTTTATGAGAACCCAGAAACCAAATCGAAGAAGCCACAAAAGGTTTCCTTATATTAAATCTAAAATAAAGGATATACAGGCCTTTTAAAATTTTTTTAAGGATGTAATGGATATTAAAGGGCAAAAAAAAAAGTTGATCGATGAAGGGGTATATATCATCGTAGCCCTTCTAAAAAGGACATTGGGCCAAATTCCCCTATTATTAATCAGTTCTAAGGCCCACATACCTAGGGTTTAAGGATCAATGTTAGATATTCTGGCTTGGTGGAGTATGCCAGCATAAAGGTCATTCAGCTTCTCCTCTCTAGTGGATACCACTGTATGTTTAGGAGCATTAAAGTCGGGGCATAGTTCCAAGGCTAAGTGCATCTCATCCAAAGGTTTATCCTTGCTTCCATCCTCGAGCACCAAAATTTGTTTATGTCTGTTATTTTTCTTATCTGTGGTTGGTTGCAGGTCTGACACTTTTTCCTTTTCCTTTCCCTTTTCCCTAGATTGAGTCTGCGCAATAATATCTTTCGGCGTGTGCTTGAACGAAATGCTACCGCCGTGCTCTGCCCTAAGCCAGGGACCATAAACTTTGGCTATGTTGCCATCTTTTGTGGTGATGGTTGCTGGATTTTTGAAACGACATGCTCCTGTAACATGATCTAGTCTCCCACATTTGTAACAATAGTCAGATAGTTTTTCATATTTGAATTGGATCCATCTCTGAGTCCCATCATCCCTGTCTTGGAAGAAACCTATGGGCAAACGGTTTAGGGTAGAAAGATCGATTTTGAATCTCAAAAAACGTTGGCCAACTACACAGCCCTTGGATATGGAATTTGATTAGCTGTATCAACATGAAGGAATAGAGGTGGTAGTCAGTGGACCTGTATCGCAAATGTTGTGGTATCAAAAGAGATTTCTTTCGATGACTTATTTGATGGCCATTCTTTCAATATTAGATGAGCTCCGTCTATAGACCAAGGTCTATTTCTAAAGATACTTTCCTTGTCTTCTCTAGATCCAAACAGGAAAGTGAACATGTTTTCTTCCAACTTCTCCACTTTAACTTTAGTCTTCACTGGCCAAACCTTGGGGATTATTTCCGCAAGCTTGAATCTTCTAAGTCTTCTTGTGGTTAATAGCCTTCCTACTAGAATTCTCTCTGTTTTGTTTTCTTCGTCACTCACAATGGGTTTGAGAGTAAGAGAATTCAGGGAGTTTTGCAACGCGTACAGATTTCTTTGTTGGTCGTCCATTCTTCTGAGTGTAGGAACTTTAGAAGAACAGGGGAAAACTTGATGTTTCCGGTTGTTTCTCACAATCAATATAGTCGCGTCAGAGATTTACACAGCCAGCTCTCAGGGGTTTTTTATCGAACATCTTGTCTACAATGCTCTGGGTATTCAACTTCAGAAACTGTGACTCTTGTATTCCTCATCGAGGATCGAAGAGTTACTTGCTGACGCTTTTTAGGATGTTCATTATAAACCCATATATTTATTGGCTCCATTCTCATATAATCTTGTATTGTTTTAAAGTAAGGTCCTTTATAGAAAACAACGCTACCACTAGTAGATGCTATCCAGCCAATATTGCGGATCAATCAGATTAGGCCTTCCATGCCTTGATATTTTGTTCTCCAGAACTTAAAGCAAAGAGATGCTATGTCAAAGCATTCCTCATGTGTGATGTAGTGAGATAATGCTCTATGCTTTATTTCTTTTTTTTTTTTTTTTGGATTTAAAATCCTTTATGGATATGACCATGAGTTATTTAAATCCTATTAAATTTTGTTTTCTTCATCGTACTTTCGATATCCATTCCATGGGTTTCATTAGATGGACCTTTTTACTGACCCCTAAGGGTGCTTTTGGTACGTCGGATTGGCCAGGATTGGATGGGACACAGTCCCAGTCTGCTGTTTGCTTGATCATTTTAAGCTTGGGACAGGTTTAACCTAAACAGTAAATTAATCCCAAATGATCGGGGCACAGCTGAACCATCTCCCCCCCAGGTCATTTTTGTCCCAAACTCAAAAAAGCCCTTGTTTTCTTGCCGAAGCATATCGTTGCCTCGCGTGGAAGATCGAAGGAAAAATCACAGCTGCAACTCTCAGAGAAAGAAACACAGTTGGTGAGTATCTCTATCTACATCTCTATCTGTTTCTTCTCTGCATCTCTATCTGTTTTCTTCTTCCTGTATTGTAACTTTTCTTCGTATCCTTTGAAATAAAAAGGCCATCTTACTCGATCTGGAAAGGGCTTCCATTTGCAAGTAAACCCAAACTCCAAAGAACCCAGGTAAGTGCCATCTTTCTCTCCTCTCTGTTTTGTTGTTGTGGGTGTGGATTTGAAAATGTCATATCTCGCCGACATATCTTTAAAAAAAAAATTTCCTTAAAAATTTTACCCAAAAATCGTTAGTTTTTTCGCTACGTTTGGGAAATTTTTTTTCCCTCAATTTGTGTTTTCTTTTGGGTTGGGAAAGGGCTTCCATCTTCCTCTCTGTTTTATGTTGTCGTGGGTGTGGATTTGAAACCCACTTTTGATCTCTCACTGAGATATCTAAAAAGAAAAAAAATCCTTAGAATTTTTACGTTTTTTCCTGCATTTGGGAAATTTGGTTTCTGAATTTTTGTTTTCTTTCGGGTTAGGGAAGGGCCACAATATTCCACTTAATTCAACCAATGACGAATCCTCATTTGTAGTATTTGCTTGTATATGTTTAGTGGACCTGATGACTAAGATCTTTAGAAGAAGTTTGCATACATATCTTTACCAATGATGGCCTGAGTTTTCATACATGTCTTTAGCTAGGAAAGTTGAAACTTCAAAACATAGAAACAACGGGTTTGGTAGAGGGAATAGGTAAAACATAAGTGGGGTAATCCATGAGGACTAAATTGGTAGTGCATAAAGAATAACTTGAATTGTGAAAATATCTCATTGATATTTTCTATAATGACGTTATATATATATATACATATACACACACGCTTATGAGTGTGTATAAGTTTAAACAATGAAAAGCTATTGAAGAAAAAATGAACAATCTCTCTCTGACGTATAATTCTCCTTGATCCTAGGCCTATAATGTGTATGGCTATATTGTATTGGTTTCAGGCTTTAATCTTGTGATTGGGAAACCTTTGGCTATAGCTTTGCATTTTGCCAAGTTTGACTCCAACGGGTAATGCTGAGTTTCTGTAGAAATTGGTGAAGTTTCTGCACTGGTTTCTTTACTGACAGTAGCTGTAAAGAAATTTGAAAGACGCTTGTTTACTTTTCTTGGGACATTTTCAAAATCAGATGTTGGAAGGTAAATGTGACTGACAATATCTAGTTTACAAGTACAAGAAGCCTAGCAGGTGTAGAAGGCAATCTTATAAGTGCCTGAAGAAAGCTGCTTAAGTTTGTACTTTTTCTTTGGTATGGGAGGGCAAAGGAGGGTGTGTAGGAAGATTACTATTCGTATTTTTGATGTATAGTTTCAGTGTGCATACCGTATTACTTTGGTTGCTGGACCAAGATGCATAACTCCGTAAAAGTGTCTAAAGTCTACTGTCATTTCACCTTGATATATTGAATGGTTTTACTAGGCATGGTTGTTTTTATTCTTGTAGCTTCACATATGAATTCTCCCTAATCCGTATCAATCGATTTTTCTCAGTTTGATGTTCCTCTACTCTTTTCCATTCTTCTAGTTAGTTAACATTTTCAGTTCATCTATATAGTTCTGAAAAGCATTATGTTCTGGAGGATGGACTACTTACGCATAAAAGAACATATGAAATCATATCCCCTGAAGATATTGGATTTGAATGATCCAATGAAGACATTGTCAAAAAACTTAAGCAAGCTATACTTCTTTTGCTGCTTTTCAAAATCCCAATTTCTGTGTTGGTCTCATAGTTTTGTTATTTTCCTGCATGGTTGCATTTTCTGCTCATCCTAGGTTTAAGTGTGCTGGACTTTGTATTTGTCATGCTGGTTGTTATACAAAAGCATGACCTGATACCACAACTTGCATCTAGGGCAGGTTCTTAATGTGCTATAGTCGCTTGTTAAAGAACATTCATTCTATATCCTTAGTTGTGATGAATAGGACAATATAAGTCATTTTAACACTTTTCCCATTAAACTGGTATATTTACTGCCTCAGCTAATCTGGGAATGACCAAAGATTGCAAAAATAATGCAGTGCGAAGTTTGAAACAGGAGGAGCAGCTCCTGAAAATGCATTATATTCATGTACTTAAACCGGTCAATTTCAATATTAACGTGTGCTGTTGGAACATCTATATGTTAGGGTAGCTCTCTCTTCTATTTGCGTTGATTTTAGAGTCTGGCTTATTGACCAAGGTTATCAAAGTTTGTGAGGGTCCGTTGTGTAGCATGTATAGATTAGAATGAAGTGTTTTGGTTTCATTGATAAGTTTTTGGTTTCATAGCTGAACTAGTTAAGCTTTTGCACTAAAATGAAGTTTGAAATTTGTTTTAGATAGAAAAATTACATGGATCTCTTGGATTTACAATAATTGTAGGGTATTTTACTTCAAGAAGAGCATTACAGAAGATTTTGGCTTTTGTTTGTATGGTCTTCTAGGAAGTTTCTATACATTTTGCCAGTCCCGACATATTCATGTTTTTCTTTTCTTTTATATTTACCTTTCAAGGATTCAAGATGTATATTTCATTTATAACTAGTTTAGTGCTTTTCTAATTCATAATTTGGGGGGTGAAATGTAAGAGATTTTTCAGTTTGAAATGGTAAAAACAGTTCTCTGCACAGTATTATAGTCGGTCATCTAGAATCTAAATATTCTCTTACACTCATTTTCTAGCTGATCTTGACAGGGTCATGATTACTAATCTAATTTACAAAATTTTGTATTTTCTATTGGTGGTTTTCATTTGCCATATTTGGGTATTCTGGTTACCTTGTGTATGTTGCAGGGTGGTGTTATTTTTCTACAAATTAAAAATGGAATAACATAAATGAAGATTCAAGTGACAGTCAACTGCTTCAGTGATAGACCTATAAATTCTCCAGTTTATGGATTGACCTGCTTTAGTTATGGTTTAAAAAAAAAAATAATCTTTGGATTAGCCTGAATTTATGGTCTTGCCATCTACTTTCTTATGGGATCCAGTCAAAATGGGTGTGGAAGTAGGGCCAAATGGTTTTTTGTTACCATCTGCAAGTGGAACAATTCAAAAACGATGAGAGAATCTAAAGGGTTACCGTATCTGCATTTGTTTTGTTGCTATAAAAATCTAGCTGCACCACCTTTCACATGTAAAAAAAAAAACTCTAGGTCTTTAAGCGAAAAAGACCAAAAAAAAAAAATCCTCCAGGTCTCAGAAACTCGTCGTGTTTCAATCAAAAATAACAATACATATCTGATATACACCAGTTACCTATACACACATGACAGCAAGATTACTTTATCACAACTATAGACAGTTATGTATTTCTATCATCCCCCTCAAACGAAACAGAGATTCTTTGACGTTGAGTTTGGTCCGAAGAGAAAAAAAACATGCTGTAGGTATTATCAGACAGTATCTGTATTTATTTCATTTTTGATTGCTTTTGTGTTTTGGAAGGTGATGTTAGATTGGTTAATGTCTTAATAGTTCATAAAATGGTTAAAATATATTTTTTTTGGTATAATTATATTGGTTAAGTCTTCAAATAGGACATAAGCATGTGACATTTCTTAGCCTCCATAAATCACTTGACTTCTATATATTGACTATTTGTAAGCAGTAAGTAGTAACCAAAGGTTTACTATAAAAATAAAATAGTAGCCTCCAGAGTAATGACTATTTGTAATAAGTTGAAATAAAAAAAATAAAAGTGTCCATTGCGTGAGAAATTATTCACTAGGCCAGGTTTACAAGTTCATAAATTGTCCCAACTAGTGGTAAAATGCTGAACACATTGAAAAATATAACCCAAACACTTAATCTAATTTGTTTTGCATATGCTTATCTGTTATGCATAATACCTTTCTTTTTTGTGTAGTTTATAGCTTATCTTTTATTCATAATGCCTTTCTTATTGTACAGTTCAGAGATTATCTTGTGATTTGGATCGGTTGGACAAAGAGGCAGTGCAATTTGTGATTGAGAAACTTCGGTCCCTGATAGCAAAAACAGCTTGGTTAGATGAACAGTGCTTCTTAATAGTGGTGTTGATAAAATGTTTTAGATATTGTTGTTGATTTCCCTGCTAAGTATTTATCTTTGTATTTCATTGAAGAAAATCTTAAAATCCATCTTGAAGCATTTTATTGATGATGTGTGGCAACAATTGAAATTTGGGAATGATGTTTGGAAAATCTATCTATGTTTGCTCATTTGGTGTTTTCCATTAGCATGCCAATAACTATCTGTTCAAAAACCAAAAAGAAAATCAACTATATATTATATTAAGTATGCACTTAAAAATGTGAACAAGCTTTCAAACTTTATGTTGAGATTTATTCAGCTAATTTTGTTTTTTTTAACAATAAAGGCTTTTAAATTACATTATTGAATATAAGTTTTTGCTTAAGATTGAAAAATTAACAGATTTAATTTATAAGGATTATTTGTGAATGTCATTACAAATTAGTGCAACCTGCCTAATCAACTAAATTTACATGGCCTCTAAACTAAATAAAAAATAGATAAATAATTCGTTGTTTTTATAATTTTTTTTTTTTTTACCTTGTGAGATGGAAACATTTAAGACGCAAGTTTTAAGGGCAATCAGGTTGTTTTCTATTAGATGATTTGGGTTTTAAAAAATTATAAGCATTTTGGTCTTTCGACCATAAATATCGGATCAATTTTGGAGCATTATTACATGTGATATCCTCGTTATAAAATATGTGTTTTAACCCTACATTTGTTTTAGTGTTTTAGACATAAAATATATTAAGTTACAATTTCTTAAACACGGTATGTGCTTTGGTTGATGACAAATGGAATGAGAAATGCTTTGTAAGTTGAAAAATGCTTGATACGAACATGATTTATTGGATTAGTCAGCTTGTTAAACGACACATGTTATTAAGAATATGCTTGCTCATACTTGAAAAATAGTAAATGAAAATCCCGGTTTGCTACATAGTTGATATATGACAAGTGGAATTAAATTTTGATTAGTCATACTCATCTTATGGCAAACAGAAGGAATTGATTTGCATTGTTTCATACAAATAGATGTATCTTGGAATTGATTTGCGTTGTTTAGTCCAAAGTAGTTTATGTATCTCAAATTTAATATGCTATTTATTTATTTATTTATTTTTCTTGAAGCATTTTTTTTGTTTTTTATTTTATTTTTTTTATTTTTTTGTAGTACATATGGATCGAAGAAAAGTCACTGCATTCCTTTTACTTCCAAATGATTCACAATTAGAGTTTTTTTGTACGGCTTTTATGTTACTTTTGCTTATATATATGTACTAGGCATATATAAGGCAAAATGTTAGAGGTTATAGAAATCAATTACCTAGGAATGCAGAATTGCGTATGTCTTTTCTAAATAGTGTGCTAGACAATGATGTTAATTGTATTAGTCAGCTTAGGATGGATAGGAGAACATTTGATACTTTATGTCAGTTGTTAGACGATGATGGATATGTTAAAAGTGATGGCATTATTACATTGCAAGAGCAAGTGTGTATATTTCTGCACATAATTGCTCACCATACCAAGAACTGTACAATTATCACTAGATTTTTTAGACCGGGAGAGACAATAAGTCGATATTTCAATTCTGTGTTGCATGGAGTACTGCGCTTACATAAGATTCTGTTGAGCCATCCAAAACCTGTGTCAATAATTGTTTGGATGATAGATGGAAAGTATTTAAGGTACGTTTGTGGAATAGCTTCGTTATTAATATTATAGTTCAATTAGTTGGAACATTATATGATGTTAGTAGCTTTGTTAATGACGTACAATTGTTTGGGAGCTTTAGACGAAACTTACATTAAAGTGAATGTACCAGAAATCGATAAGCCAAGATATCGCACAAGAAAGGGTGAGATAACCATAAATATTTTAGGTGCATGTAATCCAAATATGGAATTTATATTTGTATTACCTGGTTGGGAAGGTTCCGCTTCAGATTCAAGAGTATTCTGTGATGCATTAAGTAGGCCAAATGGGTTAAGATTACCAACCGGTAAGGCTAATTCTCAAAATTTAAATTGTAGTAACCAATATTGCATACACTAATAGGAGATATGTTTTTGCTTTTTAGGTTGTTATTACTTAGTGGATGCTGGTTATACTAATGGTGAAGGATTTCTTGCACCATATAGAGGAACAAGATATCACATTTCTGAGTGGAGAGATGGTTGTGCACTCATAAATCACGAAGAGTATTTCAACATGAAGCATGCATCTGCTAGGAATGTCATAGAAAGATGCTTTGGGGTTCTTAAAAAACGATGGGCAATTTTAAGAAGTCCATCTTTCTATCCTATTGCAACACAAATTAAGATCATTACCGCATGGTGCCTTATACATAATCTTATTATAAGAGAAATAATAATTGATCCTGGGGAAGTTGAGTTTGATAGGAGTGAAGATGTTGCCGTTAGTACCGACGATGACATTATAGGATCGATTTCTTCCTCGGACCAATGGACTAACTGAAGAGATGATTTAGCTAAGCAAATGTTTGATGAGAGGAGATGTCATGGACATTAGTGGTCAAGTGTTTTAATGCTCTTGTAATTGTTTTATTTTATACTGTTTGTTAAACATCTTGAATCATGTGTATGAAAACCAATTTATATTATATGCCATTGTTGTCATCTGTGAATGATTTTTTCTTATTTTCTTGTTGTTTTGCTTGCTGTAATTGTATTGTTAAAATCATAAAAATTTGTATTTCAATAGAAATGGAAGTTGGAGGTAGCAGTCACAATATCCGAGGGATTGAATCTGGACATACATGGAGTAAAGGGGAGGAAGATGCTTTGCTACTTATTTTAGATTAGGTTGTAGCTAGTGGGCAGCGGTGTGACACCGGATCATTCAAGCCTAGCACAATTAATATGATTGAGAGGCGATTGGCTGAGATATGTCCTAATTCGGGCTTGCGAGCAAATCCACACATTGAGTCAAAACTGAAAAAGTGGAAGAAACAATACAGTCTAATATATGATATGCTAAACAAAAGTGGCTTCGGATGGAATGACTCTCTTAAATGTGTGGAAGTTGATAGTGACGAAGTTTGGAAAGCATATGTGCAGGTTTTGAAACTTTGGACATCTTCTTTCATTGAATTTTTTCACTTGATATATGAAGTTATGTTTTTCTATTGTTTACAATTAAAAGTTTGTTTTTTTATTTTAGAGTAACCCAAGTGCAAAGGCATGGAGAAGTAAACCGTTTCCGCTATATGAGAGGCTTGCTAGTATTTTTGGAAAGGATCGGGCAACAGGACATGGAGCACAAACTCCAATTGATATGGTCAATGATTTGAATTTGGAGAGTGGAAATGAACAATTTAATGATGTGTGTTCTCCAATGTCTGTGAATGAAATCCATAGTGAACCGTCTACCCAACCCAAATCAAGAGGTAAAAGAAAATCTGGATTGAAGGATGATGATATTGTGAGCGGGTTTGGCAATGTAGCAGAGAAATTGTTTGATAAATTGGCTGCAAAGTTAGATAAATCTGAAGCCAATTATCCACAATACTTAGCTATAGAGCTTGACAGGTTAGGCTTCTCTGTTGATGACAATCTCGAAATCTCTAAGGCAATGAGATTGGATCCATCGAACGTTGAGGTTTTTAAGATTATTAGAACGGATACGGGCAAGATTGAATTTGCTAGAAAAATTTTATATTACTAAGTGTTGTTGTGTATCATATATTTAAGACTATGTATGAGGGGATAATAATTATGAACACTTGGATGTGAACTTTATGGACATATGTTGTATGGTTGTTTATGGACATGTGGTATGGTAATGGATGTTGGTATCTAATTATGTATGTAAAGACACTTATATGAAGCATGTGTTATGTTTTAGTGTATTAATATGCACCTGATTGATTTAGTTAATTGTTATTTTGTCTAATTTTATTATTATCTTATTATATTATGTTATAATTTATTATAATATGCAGGAACATTGAATGGCAAGGAGAAGAGTTTATGTTGTGTTTGAAGGTAGACAACCAGGAATACATAATTCTTGGCCTGAATGTCATCAACAGGTGCAAGGATTTAAGGATAATTTATATCAAGCCTATAATACAACTGAAGAAACTGAAATAGCATATGCTGAGTATGTAGAACGAATGATGAGGAATCTAAATGAGGCAAATCCAATACAATATATCACCGCACATACACATGCCAACTTGAATAATGAGTGGTGTAATGGTTTTATAATCGGCTGTTTGTTTAGATAACCATCAATGGGTGTATTTACTTATTTGGCATATAAGTAGATTATTGGTGTAAAATCAAATATATACATTTATATGGAGACAAGTATGTGAAATCATACTTATCAACAAGTTTTTAATTAAATATGATGTTAACTTTATTTATTTGTACATATGATTTAACATATTATAATATCATTTTAATTTGTTTTGAAAACCATATATTAACGTAATTTGTGGGTGTAAAAAAAATTACAATTTAATTACAATGTAAAAACAAAATTACAATTACAAAATTTCATTACTTAACTTTATTTCTCATTAATTTTTATTTATAAAATATTATGTTATAATTTAATTTTCATTTAATTTTAAAATTACAAATTAATATAGTTTGTGGATGTAATAAAAATGGTAAATGAAATATGTAAATACAAATATATCAATTTCCAATATTAATTAAGTACATTATGTTTTATTGTAATTATAAATAGAATTTTATAATTTTTTTTTTTAAAATTAAAAAATTTTAAAATAGTCCAATCCAGTCTAATCATGCACCAAATATGGAACAGCTAGTCCATCATTCAGTCCGAAACTATACCAAACATAGGACTGCACTATTCTATCCTATCCAATCCGAACCTGTCCTGTCTAATCCTGTCCGATCCGAACCTGTTCTGCGTACCAAACGCATCCTAAGCCCTCCCCAACCCAGCGACTTGAACTCGCGCATCTCTAGTGCAAGTAGTGACTCTCGACCACCATGCCAAGCCACTTCATCAACATTAGATGGACCCTTTTGAGTGTCAAAAAGGTCTCTGTGAATTTTTTTTTATCTTGTTTTGTTTTTTTTTTTTTTAAATTTATATTTGTTTAAGATGTTTAATAAATTAGGATTACTATGGATTAATATTTGATATAAGTAAAATATAAAAAATTAAAATTCTAATGGTATGAAATTATATATAAATAATTATTATATAATATTGACTTTGATATTTATTATTTGAAAATTTATACTAATGTTAAATATAAAAATTGAATCATGTTTCATTGGAGATGCTAAAAATGAATAAGGAAAGAATTTTTAATAAACTGTCTGAACAAATGAAATTGTCCTATTAACGAAAAAAATAAAATAAAAATTGTCCTAGCTGTATGTCTAATGCATCCACATTCAAAAGCTGTAATTATTGTTGTTTCAATTATGGCTTTTGCTGATTTTTTTCCTGGGCATATGTAGCACGTGCGAAGTTTATAGATGGAAGAAGAAATACAACGAAAAGGGAAACTAAAAGAGGCGGCGATGCATGCGCGCGCAAAACGTTCCGACGACGACGCTGTGCGTGTAAATGTAATTAGGAATTCATTTTTACTTTGTATGTTTCTGGTTCTGGTTGTGGTTGACAAAACTGCAAAAGAAATAAAAGTTAAAAAGAACAATCTATGATAGCACAATCTACAAGAAAGGTGCGAAACTCCATAAATTTAGAATTTTGAGAGCCATGAGTTCCATCAAGGACCTAGGCAGGCTCTTGAATGGGTTATCTCTGATCGCCAAGGAATTGGCCACTCGCTCTCCTGCAAATGAGGAATTCCAGATTCTCTTCAAGAAAGCCTTGGTTTCCGCCACCGACCTCGCCGGCCTCACCAGAGGCAAGGTGGTCCAACCAATCTCAAACCCTAATCTTAATCCTAACCCTAATCCTAATCTTAATCCTAATCCTATCCCTTCTACTGCTACCTCCTCCTCCGTAGTGTACTTTACCCCTGGCCCTACCTCTTCATCATCCCAATCAGATTCCAATTCCAATTCCTCTTCCTCTTCCTCTTCCTCATTACCACAATCACAAGAAGACCAACAACATCAGCTCATCCATGATTCCAATACTCATAACAATGTGCAGTCGGCATCCGCCACGTACATGGTGTCGGCGGATAGTTTATGCAGCGATTCTAATGGTGATGGGGTTGTTTCCGATCAGCCGCCTCCGCCTCCGCAGTTAAGCAAGAAGCGAAGGCCCAGGGAGAGACGAGTTCCTTCAACCCCCTTTTCAAGAGCACTTGGGTTGGTCTCCAATCCTACCATATTATTATTTTCTCTCTTCAGTCTCCTTCAACCAACTGACTAACTGCCAAATGCAGCACTCTACTTTTAAGTAACTGGAGCCGTCTTATGTATTAATAAATATTATCTATCGCTTTTTGGAAGGTTTGCTGGTCTAGGGGCTGGTCTTGCGTGGGGAACCATTCAGGAATCCGCTAAGAGAATTGTTTATGGTACTTCCAGCTCCCACCAAAACCAAAACCAATCGGCTCTATCCCCGTTTGTGTCCCAAAAAAATGCAGAACGTTTGGCCCTTGCACTCTGTAGAATGCGTGGAGCAGCACTTAAGCTGGGCCAGATGTTGAGTATACAGGACGAATCTCTTGTACCTGCTCCGGTACCTACATTTGTTTTCTGTGATATGCTTTGGCTCTAGTTATTTTTATTTACTGTAGTAATTTATTAAGTATAGCATGTTTTATTCTTCCTTATTCTTTTTCATTATGTAGATCCTAGCTGCTCTGGATATTGTTCGTCAAGGTGCAGATGTGATGCCAAGAAAGCAGATCAACCAAGTTTTGGATGCTGAATTGGGTCCTGATTGGTCATCCAAGTTGACTAGCTTTGATTACGAACCAATGGCTGCTGCTAGTATAGGCCAGGTGAAGCAACATAGTTACGGTCGCTGATTTTGATTTTGATTTATTTATTTATTTTTCATACACTGCTTTAATTTCCTTTACACTGCTTGTTTAGATCCAAACTGCCATTGCATAATCCTCCATTCCACAATAAATTGAGGCAGGTATAGGATGGGCATCTGATATAATGGTCAAAAGATAATGCTTCCATTCTGCCTCAATTACTCGAATAATAAGCCGCATTATGAAGAATGATCTTAATTTTCACTAATTGCTGGCATATTGGGTTGCTTGATCAAACCTGCTGTAGATTAGGCTTAATGGCAGATTCTTCATTGTGTATGCTCTACTATGGCAAGATGCATTTGGTCATCCTAGGTTTTTAGCGTTGTAACTTTTAAGATCTTGACTCACTGTAAAGCAATGTTTATTTTTATTTTTACAATCTGTAAGGTATTGTATATATTATGATTGTTTTTATTAACTGCACACTCGCACACTGATACACTTGTTTGTTTGAATATGTTTAGCTCAGATTGGTTACTTGGTCTTTTGGTATATGTGGATGGTTTGACTGTCCGGGGAAATAATTTTTTTGTTGATTTAGAACTAAAATAGTTTTTTCATTGATTGTGACTGCCTTAATTCATTTCCTGAACAGAGTACATTTGTCATCGAATTATAGAAAATAATGGTCTTGCACTTATTTAGGGGCAAGTTCATGGAGATAGAATGTGCTTCAAAGCATCTATGTTCATGAATTTAGTTCAAATACAGATTTTTGGATTTTTTAATACTTATAAAACCCCCACTTCTGTTTCTGAAGCCAAATATTTTACAGTTTTCTGAAGCCAAATATTTTACAGTAGATTTTCTTTTTTACACCGTTCAGACTTTTAATCTTACTATTGTAGAACAATTATAGGTGCACCGAGCTGTCACAAAGGGTGGTATGGATGTTGCAATGAAAATTCAGTACCCTGGTGTTGCAGATAGCATTGAAAGTGACATTGAGAATGTGAAACTTCTTTTAGATTATACAAATTTAATCCCCAAAGGACTCTATCTTGACAGAGCTATGAAGGTATTTATGAATTTATGTGCATTGTTATTTCTGTATAACAATTAATTAATAGATTAACATTAACATTCAATCTCCTGTTTACATCTCTAAGGTTTTAACAATTTTATTGGATCCATGGAAATCCGTTTGGTTCACAATCTTATAAGATTCTTACTTTCGGGTTCACAGTTTGTTATATTAAAATTATAAGAAATACTTTTACAAAAAAAACTTAATACTTCTACTATCTGTCCAATAAATAACTGTCCCCCCTCATATCATTAATTCTTGAGACAGCCATATGGAAAGAGAAAGAACTCTTCTAACCATTTGACTTTTGGATTTGAATGTCTGCTGAAAAAGTTCTTTCGTAATCTCAGTCTGAGTAGAAAGTTCTGCACCTCCTAGTATAGGTGTATGTTTTAAACTTTTAATCCATATTGATCATCTCCTTTTGCTCATAGGCTAGATTCCTTATCGTCTGATTTGGAATTGAAATAAAATTATATGGACATTAAATGGAGCTTAGAAGGTGATGAAATATACAATATGACCTGTTGAAAATGTATGCCAGTGTTTTTCCTTGTATCTCTTCTAGGTGGCAAAAGAAGAACTATCTCGAGAATGTGACTACGAGTTGGAGGCAAAAAATCAGAAACGATTCCATGACCTGCTATCTAACACACAAGGTTTTTATGTCCCATTGGTCGTAGAGGATATTTCGAGTAAAAGAATCTTGACTACAGAACTTGTTGCTGGTGAGTATTCCATGTTATTTGTGTTGTTCTATTGCTGAAATGATATTTGCGTAATCTGATCCTGAGAGCCAATAGGAGGGTTCTGACTCTTAACCAACTTTCCAATATCTGCTTAGGATGATTTGGATGGGGACAAAAAAAAGGTAGTAAAAAAATCATCTTTTGTTCGTATAATAGAACTCCATTCTTGTCAAATTTTCTCCTGCTTCTATTTTCACTCCATAGCCTCTTCACCCATATATAAAGACCGTACATCTTGACTTTTGACTGCTGGAAAAGAACATTATTAAGATGTAGTCAGAATTTTCATTCTGTGCGTAATCTGATCCTGAGAGCAAATAGGAGGGTTCTGACTCTTAACCAACTTTCCAACCTCTGCTTAGGGTGATTTGGATGGGGACAAAAAAAAAAAGGTAGTAAAAAAATCATCTTTTGTTGGTATAATAGAACTCCATTCTAGTAAAATTTTCTCCTGCTTCTATTTTCACTCCATAGCCTCTTCACCCATATATAAAGACCATACATCTTGACTTTTGACTGCTGGAAAAGAACATTATTAAGATGTAGTTAGAATTTTCATTCTGTTAGAAGGCTATTGGATGGAGAATAGGAATTGAATGAGCAAAAGCCAATAATTTGTTTGCATGAGTCTTGAGACTATCCACAGTATTAATGAATGTTCGTGAACTTATCCAAATTCATGTACTTGAATCATATTTAAACAGTTAGTAGTACCTAGGTTCATTAATATCTCTTGAGACATGTACCATATTTACTATGTGTTTTCAAGTTCATGTACTTAGATCTCTATATAAAGAGAATATCAATAACGACAGAGATATGCATATTTTACCCAAACAATGAATACAAATTATTCTTTGGTTTTGTGAGATGCAAACTGAACCTAAGTGTGATGCCGATGGTTCTTAGGAGTGATTCCTAGAATTCTGTTAGTGTTATGCTAGTAATCTATTTTTAATTTTCATTCATGTTTCTATCCTACAATTCTTGTTTCTTTACTATATTATTTTGGTGTCAGAGAAAACCACAACCCCATAATTTCCTCTGAACACTCCTTCTAGAGCTATGCATCCAAAAATCTGGCACAAATTTTACTGTTTCCCAAGTCAACATTGTTCTCCATTCTCTACCTCTCTTCTGTATGCACTGAGAAAATCTGTTTGCTAGCCAATGTTGCTCTGTTGTTCTTCTCAAATCTGTTCTAGTCCTTGTGCTTATCTTTTCATCGAAAAGGAGCTTATATGACTGATGATGAAGTTCTTGTAAGTGTTGCTCGCTGTTCTATGATGGACACACAGCCTTTAACTAGTTGGAGTAGAGTTTCATAACCCAGGGAGAATGATGAAGAATAGGAATCAGCAGCCAATAACTTGTTTGCGAGTCTCTCAAGATTATCCACAGTATTAATGAATGTTAGTGAATTTATCCAAATTCACGTACATGAATCCTATTTAATCAGTTAGTAATACCTAGGTTTATTAATATCTCATGAGACGTGTACCACATTTGTTATGTGTTTTCAAGTTCTTGTACTTAAATCTATATATAAAGAGAATATTAATGATAAGAGAGATATAAAGAGTATTAATGATAAGAGAGATGTGTAGATTTTATCCTAACAAAGAACACAAATTATTCTCGTGTAATCTGAGATCCAAACTGAACCTTGGTGAGATGCCTATGGTTCCTAGGAGTGATTCATAGAAATCAAGTAGATGCTAGTAATCTATCTTTAAATTTCTTTTTTGTTTCTATCCTACGTTATTACTCCTTCTGCTATATTCTTGATCCAGCGACTGGAATTTTCGTTTTATAGAACTAGCTTTTAGATAATAGGGATATGTTAAAGGCCAATTTTCATTGAATGGCACTGAATTGTGTGACTTGTCCTCCTTTCACCTCTAATTTTTTCTTCTGTTTCCTCCTCTGTTCTCTCTCGCTCTCTCTCTTTCTCTCTCTCTGCCCTTCCATCTTCTTTAGTTATGGATCAGGTTATATCAATTCTATTTAAGTATTTTTACTTTTATTAAAATCAATTACATAAAGAAGAAATGATTTTTCCTTCTGTACTTGGTATTCATGTTTTTGTTCTTTCTTTACCGGTTGAATTAATCATTGAAGTATTTATAGGTTTTATCATCAAATCATTTCAACAATACATGCCTCAGCTTAAGCAAAATTTGAACTTTTATGTCATCCCTCTTTATTGTAAGCTTGAATTTCTATGTTTTACAGGAATTCCTATCGATAGAGTGGCATTACTAACCCAAGAAACTCGCAATTATGTTGGTAGGAAGCTGCTAGAACTCACTTTGATGGAGTTATTTTCTTTCCAGTTCATGCAGGCATGTTCTTTTGCGGTCTTTATGTTGCTGTCTTATTGTATACCCATATCGCTTTGTGTTACTGTTTTTCTTTGCACTTCTCACTTGCTTGATTTGTCTTCTTTGAGCTTTCCTTAATTTCTTTTTTCAGCATCTGTTTAATTTAACCTTGGGAACGGCTTTCAATCATAAATGGAAGCCTTATGTCTTGGCATTTGCCATATTGAGGTTGTTCACAACTGAAGTAGCTCAATTGAGGAAATCACCTAAATTGAGCTGATAGATGTTGAATGTTAAATCTGCAGCAGTTGACCTGCTCATATAAGTAATCATAACCTAGATGGCGTGCCTTTATTTTTTATGAGCACTCTGAAGATTATTTACAGTTCACTCTAGCAAAGTGCTGATGGACAACATGAGGAGTAGAAATTACTTGGTATTAAACAGGGCAGTCGACCCTGATCTGATATAACTGGTATCGACTTGTGAGGCTTTTTTTTTTTTTTTTTTTTTCCATAGGTGGAAAGTCATTGGTATTTATGCTCTTGATTTTAATTATGGATTACATGCTCTGGTTTTTTAAGAGCCTACTAGATGCTGTGTTTTTGGCACTCTAAGTTTAGTACTGTGTTATGATTGACTCATAAAACCTATGGTGAGGAGTTTGACAGAGGTATGGCTTGGCAAATATGAAATGCAGACCAACCAATGCATTAGGTTTAGGTGTCAAGTCAAATCAGACTTCTTTATGCCAGTAGTTGGCCAGGTTACTGGAAAATTATGTTCCACTCTAATTTATACATTTAGAGAATCGTCTGTTGGGTTCCTACAAAATAACAAAAGTAACCGTTGTAATAGCATCTGACGTGATTCATTATTGAATTCGCTTTCTGGCACTCACATTGCATATTGTTTTGTTTTTCCAACTCCCATAGTTTTTATAGTTTGGGGAAGTAAGTGTCATGTTTTTCCTTCCTAGCTTTCCAGTCTCATCTCGTCTTGTTTGAATGTGCTTGATGTGATGTAGACTGATCTTGTTTGAATGTGCTTGATGTGATGCAGACTGATCCTAATTGGAGTAATTTCTTGTATGATGAGGCCACAAAGTCCATCAATCTCATTGACTTTGGAGCAGCTCGGGATTTTCCTAAGAGTTTTGTTGACAACTATTTACGAATGGTATTAGTCTGCTTGTTTCATTTTTATATTCTTCAATATCTGATTCTAGCATGAAAACATCTTTCTTCTTCAAGGTATGCATCTTTTTAGATTTATTTCTGGCCAAATTTTAAAACACTGCTAATTTTGAGATGCCTTCTTTAGTAAAGAGAAGTTCAAGTTGGCAGCATATAGAATTGGAAGTTTTGTTGAATGAGGCAAACCGATGTTGCCCTCCCTTTACTCCCCCCTCTGCACTTGAAAAATAAAAGTTTAGTAGGCATTTTTGCGATTCACTTTTAGAGAGGACCTTCTAATACATATGTCTGACCAGGTTCTTGCATGTGCAAATGGTGATAGAGATGTGGTCATTGAGATGTCAAAGAGACTTGGATTTCTCTCGGGAATAGAATCGGAAATAATGCTAGAGGCTCATGTCCAAGCTGGTTTTGTTGTGGGACTGCCATTCTCGAAGGCTGGTGGATATGACTTCCGCTCCACCAATATCACCCAAAGCATTTCAAGCCTTGGGGCAACAATGCTGAAGCACAGGCTCACACCGCCACCTGATGAGGCCTACAGTCTTCATCGCAAGCTTTCAGGTGCATTTTTGGCTTGCATCAAGCTTGGGGCTGTTGTACCATGCAGAGAATTATTGCTTGAAGTTTATGAGCATTATGAGTTTGGGGAAGAAGGTGATGAGATTCTGTCAAGTGGTAGCTCAGTTTCTTGATTGGCCAATAATTTATCTAAAATTTTTTATTGATTTTTGACATGTAATAATTCTTGGATATAATTACAAACTTCCAAGCGTTACTCACACGCATATCTTTTGTTGCTCCAAGTTGAAGTTCCATTTTTAGTTTGGCGGCGTTGAGAAAGAAAGGCTAAGCAGTGCAGTTATGGTTAGAAAGAGGGAATTGTAAAGTGAGAAAAAGCGAGGGCTGCAAGTATTGGAACTTGACCATTTAAATTTGTTCGTCGTCATTGAATGGTTGGTGTTAGCATTCAAGCGACAACATTTGTTGGCACACAAATGAATAGAATGGTATTATCGCTGAAAGAAAGATAGGATAAGCTTGAAAATCAGGCTGGTAGATCTTCTCCGTAACTTCTTTCCATCCCTTTCGTGATTAATTTATTTCAAGTAATTCTTTTGGTTGCAGTTGCAGATTGCCTACCTCTCTGTCTGTATCCCATACTCAATTTCTGGGGGAAAAAAGAATTAAAAAAAATAAATAAATAAAAAAGGAAAAAAAATAAAAAAGAGAAAAATTCTAAATTCCTCAAATAAAAGGTTGTAACGTTATGTTACTTCTTAACCAAACTTTCTGACTTATCTATCATTTCCCTCGATCTGTATATTAATTGTCTGATTAATCATCAGAGAAGCCATTAATACAGAGAGAAGATATTTGATCTGTTCAATATTTGCCTAATTACTACGTAACTGATTTTTAAGCCTCTGTTGGCGTTGGTGGCCTTATCAGTCTAGTAAGAATCATTGCATTAATCGCTACATTTGGAATACATGTGAATTTTAAAATAGTATTTGGTGTTGAACATTTGATCGAAGCGAAGAAATGCAACGAGTATTTATTTGGGCAATTCAAGCAGTGCCTATTTGGTATTGTAAGAAAATACTTTTATCTGTTGAACTATTTTTTATTATTAATTTGGTTTTTGTTATATTAATTCTTAACAGAAAAGAACCTTTTACAAAATACTGTTGTTACTTAGCAAATAATTTAAGAAATATGTGTATACATACAATTAGGGCAAAAGTGCACCTCTTTTCGTACATGTAACATGTTGAAAAAAAAAAAAAAACTAAACTATCTATAATATACTTGTACATATATAAAATAAAATAATGGGACTTATTCATTTGTAGTTTTGCCTTGAATTCTGATATACGTACATATTCCCTTGTGTGATTGTCCGTATTTTTGGAATGATCTAGTGGTATTTTCGTAAATATTTGAAGATCGGAACCTTCGATTCTGGACCATGGGAATCTCTTAAGAATGTCACTAAGATGGTGCATATCGAATGGCAAGCTCTTTAGAGGAGTGATCCGTGTCTAACTCTCCACGACCCTCGGCTCCAGTTCAAGCTTGGGCTAAGCAAGCCTTCCACCGGTGACGGCAAGCCATGGGACGGGCATAAAGTGCTGCGGAGGTGGGCTTAGGCCTCTGAGAGACAGGAAGTCCCGAGGACAGTACCAGTAGGCGCTACAAACTGGTATTATGTGTCACTCTTGTACCAAAGGCTGAGTGTCGCATTCGCTATGCTGTTTTCAATTGGTTATGCCAAAGGCACACGTAGGCCTTTATTATAAGATTGTGGCAAATGTGCCATTGAGTGAGGATTGGGGTTCTGCCTTGCTTAAGAAGGTCGGAAGCTAAGTAGGCATGGACGGGGGGACACCGAGCCATCGAGTGGCATTAGTATGTGGGCTTCTGATCTTGTGTTGCTACCTTAGGTGGCATGTTGGCACGATACTGGCATGCATGCTCTAAGGTCATATGCTATTCGGGATATGCATAGACCAAGGCCTGAATGGAGAGCTAGGTTGCTGGCTAGATCTTGGCACAAGGTCGAGCTGCAGGCTACCGAGTGGGCGTGAGGCCATCGAGTTAGTTTGTTGGGCGGCATGAGCCTTGATGACCATGAGAACCTATAGATGGGGCGAGCATATAGGCTAAGAGCCTTGATGCTGGGAAGCAATCTTATTCGTCTATGTGTGAAACTCGTGAGAGTAGTTCTCGTCGATGAATCTCAAAGGCATACAATTGGTATCAAATGGATCGATATATGAATTCGGATAGTAAGAAGACTGGCCTTGACTAGAAGGTTTTGGTGTTGCATAGTATATTTCCACTGTATAAAATATAGGACCGTAATACCTTGGGTGTATAAAAAATAATTGAAAAAACAAAATCACTACTACAGAAGTCAAATGAAATGAAGGATGAAATTAGCCGAGTTAAAAAACGCTATTATTATTATTTTTTTTTTCTGTTTGGATTTAAATTTGTGGGAAGTCGGGCGGATTCATTAATTATCAAAAAAAAAAAAAACAAAAAACAAAAAACAAAAAAGTGAAACGAAGTGAGCAGTGAGGACAGTGACCACTAGTGAGTTTTTTTTTTTTTTTTTTTTTTTTGGGATAAAAACCACTAGTGAGTTTGGATTGATGAAAACAGCTGTTTTGTTTCGCTGGGTGATGGAGACGTGGCTGCTTCCCTTCCTTTTCGTCATTGTCTTTTTTTTTTTTTTTTTTTTCCTCCTTTTTTTTTCATTTTTATTTCCTTAATTTGGAAAAAAAGAAAAAAAAATCCAAAAGGAGAGAGGTGTTTTCTTTCTTTCTCTCTTATCTTTTTGACCTTTCAAGTGTCTGGTTCCTTTTTTTTTTATTTTTTATTTTTTAATAATTTAAGTGTCTGGTTCTAGCATGCTGCTGCATACACGCATGCGCCTGATTTTTTTTTTTTTTTAAAAAAAAAACAGTAGACGAATAAATCTTCGAAAAGTATAATTATCTAATTTCTTAATAAAATGTGTAAAAAAAAAAAAAAAAAGGTAGTGTCTGCTTTTCATAAAATTACACTTGAAATTTGTACATTATTGTTATTAATAATAGCAATGATAATTATGAAGGAATTTAAGGGAGATGTAACAGAACATCGCCTCCCTACTCTACACAAGTGGCAGGGCCGAGATTCAAGTGAACAAACATTAGGTGTGCATGTTACGATCAATATTATTATTATGCACTGTGCTAATATGCTATTGATGTGCTGTGAATTTCTGTATAGAGAGTATAATAATAAATGATTATTATTATATTGACATACGCAGAGCGGAGCACTAAGAGCACTAGAGCAGAGCGAGTAGGCATTCCAATCCCAGTCTCCATTCACCAGTGGGAGACTAGTGGGAGACCAGTGGAGTGGAAAAGGAGAAAAAGCTAGTCCCTTGTGTGTTGTGTATGTGTTTGTGTTGTGTTAGGTGTTGGGAAAGAAATCAGAATTAGAAAAAGAATGAAGCAGAAGAAGCAACAGCAGGTGGCGGTGGCGGTGGCGTTGGCGGTGGTAGTGTATGCGATGGCCCTGGGCGGATCAGAAGCGGGGAAAGATCAACTGCTTTCTCTGTTGGAGCTAGATGAAGCGGCAGTCTCAGTCTCAATCTCTGGAAGCCAACAGCAACAACAACCTCCTCTCGTGGTGGGACTCAGTCTTATCCAATCCGCTGCTTCTACAGGAGCTGGTTAGTGCTTAATCCTTCCATTCATTTGCTTAATTTAATAATTTCCTGCTACTTGCGTGCGGCTCCATTAAATGATTTGGTCTTTACAAATAAATTCAGTATGTAATATAAATGTAATGTGGGTTTTGATTAAGTAGTTCCATTTGTATTTTGTGAATTGTGAATGCCACAGTCTGTTTGGACGGAACACTACCCGGTTACCATTTGCACCGGGGCTATGGATCGGGTGCAAACAGCTGGCTCATTCAGCTGGAGGTGATCTATCTATCTATCGGTGTTTAATTTCTCAAAGTTGACTCCTTGCTTTTGCTTTTCATTTCTTATGTCATTAAAAATTAAGAAATAAGAACAACAATGCCGAGCTTTCTTGGAGCTACTCTCACTTCCTAATAAGTTTCTTCTTGACTTGTCTAGGGAGGGGGCTGGTGCAATACGATTGCAAGTTGTGTCTACCGCAAAACTACTCGCCGTGGTTCATCAAATTATATGGAAAAGCAGTTGCCATTCACTGGAATTTTGAGCAATAAAGCTGAAGAAAACCCTGGTAAGTTTGTAACTAGCGTAGTTTTATAATTGTCTGCCGACAACGTGAACCACTCGGATTTCTTATCATATTGTTTCTCTGCTGATGGAGTACTCTAGTTGGTATCCAACTTCGTATCATAAATGTGTCTCTCATGCTCTCAGATTTCTTCAACTGGAATAGAGTCAAGCTACGTTACTGTGATGGGGCGTCATTTATCGGGGACAGTCAGAATGAGGTTGGTGGAACCATTTTTTCTTGGCATTGATTCCTTTATTAACTTTGGTACACAAATACAGATGAGTTTTTCATCAACTAAGTCTGGTTGTTGAAAGTAACTGGTGTATCGGGATTAGCCAAATAAAGAGCTTACTATACAAAATATCATCACAAGGGGAAATGGAAATTGTCTACTTTTGTTTCATCTTTGACAATTATATTTGCCAATTATATTTGTAGTTAGGTAGTTGATAGGGTTCTTTTGATCTTCTGGGCTATATTGGTGCTCTAATTCTTTTAGATAGTCATACAAAGATATATTTTATATATGGAAGAGTAAACATGTTGAGAAACCTTATATTGGTTTGTGGACTGATTCTTCTTCCAGGCTGCAAAACTTAAATTTCGAGGACAACGGATATGGTTAGCTGCTATGAAGGAATTTCTCTCCAAGGGAATGCAGAATGCTGACCAGGTTTTGCATTTAGCATGCCTTTATTGTCATTTGGGTTTAATACTTTTAGTGATTATATGCATAATTGTCATTCAGGCTCTTCTTTCTGGATGCTCTGCTGGGGGTCTAGCATCAATACTTCACTGTGATGAGTTCCGTGACTTGTTTCCAAAAACTACCAAAGTGAAATGTCTAAGTGATGCTGGATTTTTCCTGGATGCGTAAAATTCTATGCTCTTATGACTTCCTACAATGTCATTATTTGATTGAAAAGTATAAATTTTATTGACTTCCTGTTATGTTCTGTAGAAATGATGTATCTGGTGGGCGGACTCTAAGGAATATATTTGGAGGTGTGGTTAGCTTACAGGTAGTGTGCATCAATTTCCCGCTCTTGTGGTTGTCAAAACCAATGATAAAAATAGAAGATTTAATATTAATGTCAAGTAAGATAGCCAAACATCAATTTCTTGCTTTCCATGATCTCCTGTTCTATAGCAGCAGATTCAGCTACATTTTGCTAATATTAAAGTTCTTAGTCTGCGTTGCAAAGATTTCTGACATTAAAGCCTTGGTTGTTTTATCTTTTATTTAACTTTTGGACTGCACTTGAACTCTTGGTTGATCACCCTCCCTAATGTGCTGTGAAATATATCTCCATGCTAATTGTAAACTTATGGGTTTTAGATACTTGTTGTCCTTACCCTGATCCATAATTTAATGTACTAAATATTGATACTTGTAATATTAATAGGAAGTGGGAAAGGATCTTCCAGAGACTTGTACCAGCCACCTGGATCCAACTTCGGTGATTTTCTATCTTTTTTTTTTTTTTTATTTACATGCAGTTGCATGGATAAGAGTTGTTTGACTCTCTCTCTCCCTCTCTATCTCAGTGCTTTTTCCCTCAGAATTTGGTTGCAAACATTAAGACCCCGTTGTTTCTTCTTAATGCAGCTTATGATGCATGGCAGGTAATCATTCTTTATCATCCTTTAATTCTGTATGAAAAATTTACATTTATCCAAAATTGTGTTGGAGCCCCTTATTGTTGATTTTGTCTTTATGCCTCCCCGCAAGCCTTGCCTGCATGGTGCAACTTAGAATAATGGATTGTTTTAGCCCTTGTTATTCTTTCTCAAATGTGCACAAAATTTTATATATTTTTATTATGCGATATCCATTAGGCTAGCAGAATACTCTTTAGTCTTAGCCTTTTTTTTATTTTGGCGATTACTTAAATTTTGAATTTCGTAGTGATAGTTTATGGCTGAGATAAACACCAGAATATTTGATAATGTGGGTTAGACCTCTCATATTTGATTTGATCAGCTCCAAGCTAGTTTAGCTCCTCCATCGGCGGATCCTCATGGTTCATGGAATGAGTGCAAATCAAACCATGCACATTGTAATACATCACAAATCCAGTTTCTCCAAGGTGAGTTTTTTTAAGCCTCTATCATGCCTTGGTTTCCTTTATTCAATCTCATATATTATGAATACAATCATGTATCTACTACATAATACTTTCCTTCTTTCCCTCCTTTGGAGCAGACTTCAGAAATCAAATGGTCAATGCTGTTAGAGATTTCTCTATGTCCAGTCAAAATGGTCTATTCATAAATTCCTGCTTTGCGCACTGCCAGTCTGAGAGACAGGATACATGGTTTGCCAATGACTCTCCTCGACTTGGAAACAAGGTCTTCTTATCTAAATTTTTCTTTTATTTCTTCCACTACAAAAATCAATTCATGCAGTTATGAAGTAGTATTATAGAATTTCGAACATGGAGTTTTCATTTATGAAGTCATTGCTTAGAAATTGAACTACTTTAAATGAAGTGAGATTGTGTGAGCATGCTAATACTGCTTAAAATTGGTCCAAGAGAAAATCTATTAAGTCATTAACAAACTAAAAAGTTTAATCTGGTAAAAATTGGTTGCAACTAGATCTAGTTCACCCAATTACATATTTTAGTGGGTGATGCATTTTTTAGCAAACATTGTCATGTCTGATATTACCATTGTACTTAAGGATGCTTGAAGGAGCAGGTTGGAAGGCTTTAAAACTTAAAGATGCATATTAGAGTGCTGACATACTTGGACAAATAAAATTTCTAAAATACTAAAAAAAAAAAAAAAAAAAAAAAAAAAAAAAAGAATTGCTAGATGGTCCAATATTTTAGCAACCTTACAGGAAAGTAAAAAAAAAAGGAGTCAAGAGCTAAACCCAACTGCTGACAGCAGAAATCAAGATGCATATACATATATATATATATATATCCCTTTTTTATTATGTCTTTTATGATGAAGATTTTCTGTATGAATTTAGTGTTGATTAATCTATTTACATCTTCATGCACAGGCAATTGCAACGTCTATTGGAGACTGGTACTTTGATAGAGTACCAGTGAAGGCTATAGATTGTGCATATCCCTGTGACAATACCTGTCATAATCTTGTTTTCAAGTGAGTGAGAACTAAGATCTCATATATTGTCCCTACATGTCGCAGCCCATTTTTTCAACCTCCTGATTACATTTTTGGGAAATTGTACTATTCATTTATTTAAATAAAATGGCTGCCTCTGGCTGAAAAGTGCAAATTATTGTTGCTTTTGTTGTCAGCAGTTTTTTCTTTCACATGAAATTATGTTTTGATCATAAAGTTGAATCTTTCTTGGCATTAAAATGTTATAAGCTAATGGCTCCTAGTTATCGTGTCTGATGCTTGAAATGAGTTCAATAACCTTTTGAAACAGCTAATGGCATAGCCTAGGAGCCTAGGATCCATAGGCTGTGCCAATAACAAGATAGAGCTGTAGACAAGTATTTCCTTGTGATTGGATATTTTCCATCTTGATAACTGGCCTTTTAACCCTGATCGAGCTAGGAATTTAGATTCCTTAAGTTTTTGTTAACGATGCAACCTCTTTTGTTATTTTTTTACATATATTTGCCCGCCTCAAGCTTTTATGGTTTCTTACGCAGCCCTGTTTCATCTAGAACTGTTTTCTGGCTTTGCCAATGTTTTCTTTTTACATTACTACAATAGTAGAATATTCCAAAATCCTGCAACGCCTTCCTCTCCTAAGACAAGTGTATATTTGCTGAGTCAAAATCTTTGGTTCATTATGCTTAAAAGATATGATGATGCAAAAAGAAAAATAAAATGTTATAGGTCATGGTTAAACAGTATCAGTTAGTTATGTAGGTATGTTAATAGATAGATGCTTCTAAACTTGTCGATTGGTTATAGCTTGCATTTGTCAAGTTTCTTGGACTTGTACACCAGCACCCTACATTAATTCTCTTCTCTCCATTTCAATTGCGAGAGACTGAAATTAATATTTTACTCTGCAGTGATGATCCATCCCCCATGACAATGACATACTCTCACTCCACAAGGTTGGCCATTGGCTTCCTAAGTCTGCTAAGTGCCCTATTGATGAATGTAGCATGTTTCACATGCGTTGTGCTGTTTCAAATTTTTTGATGAGACCCGATTGTATGCCCCACTTTCTCACCATGGCAAGAACATGAATTTCCTTGCCTGATATGGTTTGAATTCTGCATACATGCATGCAAGTAGTCTTTTTGTTATGTTTTAGGGATGCCTGCAAACGGTTGTAGTTTGGAACTATCCAAATTCATAGTGGCCAGAGCCTCAAAATGCAGCCGAAGTTCAACTAAATTACTAGATATGCAGTATCCTTTAAGAATCGGTGTAGCACTTGGATTGATATTGCCCTGATTTTAAGCACGAGAATGCATGATGCATTTCTAGTAATTTATGATCCTTTTTGGTCTGTTTCCGTGCATTGCTGCAAATGGAGCTTAATGAGTGTAAACTACTGGAACCGCATTTTTGACAAATTCTTGATCTCAATATATTGTTGTGATTACAATATCTAACAGTGTGAATACAGGGGCAAGTTGTATGCTTAACCTGACCAGAATCATTATACAGTTCATGTCATATGTATTTTTCTCTGATGATCAAGGCTCCAATTCTCATGGTGTGTCATATATAGTTTATATGATATGTATGGATATATTATGTACAGATGAAGAAGTAGATGCCTCGACAACTCTAATCAAACAGTCAAGCATCCAAAAATTAAAAAAAAAGAAATAAAAAAAAAAAGGGGGGATAAGACACTCTTCATTTCCCTTTCGCAATTAAAAGGAAGGGTTAAAAGGTCGGTCACGATCAGCTAGGCAGGTGGAGTGTGTTGCGAAGCAGATGCGAGTGCCACTGCTTGTGCCCAAACCTTGAGCCGAGCCTTGACATCTCGCGGATCATCACCTAGAAATAGAAGATATAGATATGCAATTCAATTCAATTATATTTGATGGGAAAAAATGAATGATAAAAGTAATGTAATTGTTGCCGTTTCTACTCTAATATGTTTAATATATTTTTATATGTAGAGAGAGAGAGAGAGAAGATAGGAAAAATAGTAAGCAAGGAAGGCAGTTAATGAGTTATACCAGGGCTGGAGATGCGCCAGTTAGCAATAGGGGAATTGCCACCGCTACTGGCAGTGTCGAAGGAGAAAGCAGTGGTAGGGGTAGTTGACATCTCCAACATGCGCTGGTGCTCCAACTCAAACCCAAGATCTCTGCAAGCCTTCACTTCCTCCATGCCCATGCACAGTGATCTTCTCCCTCCCTTGGGCCTTGTTATCACCACCAGCCCTCCTCCACCTCCACCTGTCATACCACCGCTTTCACTCTCCCCGCTATTAATGCTATTGCTGTACTTGCTCATGATTTCCATCTGCTGATCCTCCTCATCCATTATTACATCTTTCAGCTTGTTCCTCCTACTACTCATGCTCATGCTCATCCTCATCCTTCTGGATCTCTCTCTTTTTCTCCTCCTCTTATTCCTTGACGAATAATACATCATCTTCTGTCCCACGTGATTGTGAATATGATGATCGCCTACTTCATTCTCGCTTGCATACCCTTTTACTGATCCCATCCTAATCCCATGCTTCTGATTCACTGCTCCACCCAAAACCCTCCGTCTCGGGGGCGTCGCCGGCAGGGAGTAACACCCCACTTCTTTGTCGGAGTCCGATGATGCCGTTAACGTTCCCTGTTGTTTGTCATGATCATCGGAGAATTGGTCGTCCACATCGCCGTCAAAGCCCTCAATGGACAAGCGGGACATGTACATCCTCATGTCGTTGTCTGTAGCTTCATCATCGTCGTCGTCTTCGGCACCACAGAAGAAAGAACTGCTGGTACGCATGGAAAGCCTAGAGGAGAAGTTGTGGAGATGGGACTCGTTTAGAATTAGATGATGATCATGATCATCCACAGCTTCATCAGTAATTTCATCTACGTCCTCATCTTCCTGTATAGAAATGCAAGAGCGGATGCTCATACTCTCATCCGAAGCCATTTTCATTTTGAATTGATAACCCGACTCTCTCTGCTGCTGCTGCTGCTGCTTCTGCAGCGAAACCAATTAATTATACCTCAAACGGCTATTGTTTGTGTTTGTTTAAGGGGTTGGACTTTAGGTGGAATCAAAGAAGAAGAAGAAGGAGGAAATGTATAGTTAGTTGGGTTGGGGAATAAATATTACATGGTTTGCTGATTGATCACCTGCTCAGAAAGAGATTGTGAGTGTGAGTTTGGCGTTCGGGTTCTTGTGAATCATTCATTTAGATGATAAGGAAAAAGGCAGTCTGATTCTGATTTTAGCATATTATCCAACCGTCTACCACATTTATAGCTTCTTACCAACTCTGCTTTTCCATCCTTTTTATTTTTATTTATTTGGAGTTCCTTAACTTTTTACTTTGGACAAAATAAAATATTATATTATATTACTTAAATATTTATATATATATATATATATAGATATTAAAAAAGAAAAAAGAAAAAGAAAGGAGAGTGTTTACAGTCTGATAGCTAGTGGATTAGATACTGCTACTTCTTGTTGCTGGGAAAGAATTCTACAGGAAGAGAAAAAAGAAGAAGAAGAAGAAGCATCCAATTCCAATGCATTTTGATCATTTTGTTGGAAATTAAATTATATATATTTCCACTCTGGAATGACCTTGCCCATACAACATGGTCAATAGAGAGCTTTAATATAATCGGTGAATTTGGTAAATTTTTAATCTTAAGATCACTAAGAAAGGATAAAAGGATAATTTAGGAAATGAAAATGGGAGGGGTAGCTTGATACTAATCATGAAACCTTGGGTGCTTGGGTTCCATCCCATCGCCATCAGAGATGAGACATGAGAGTGGGACCACCTACAAATCCAATCTATATAAGACATGGATGACGTAATGCGAACCGCGTCTGAAATTTCAACTCTCACCACCGGAGGACAGCTGTCCGCGTTTTCATTCCTAATTAATTTATTTAAAACCTCCTTTTCTCCTTACTTACTTATTTATTTATTTATTTATTTTTATTAATTTTGTTATTTTTGTAAATATTATATAATTGGGAAGATAGGCGAGAAGGAGGTTAAGCATGAAATTGGAATGGTCGATTTAGCAACACCACAGGAGCTAATGGGGTCCAGATCCATTGACACAGAACGCGTGGCTTCAGCCCAGGTCATTACGTTAATCATATAAAAACGCATCTTTGATAGCGTGCATTTTTATATCATACAACATGCTGCAGATAGGCTTTGCCGAGCAACATATCTGATCTTAAACGCCTATGGTACCGGATGGTAAATATATAGAGTTAAGTTTATTTCAATATGTTATGATTTTAATATCATATTTTTTTATTAGTTTTTAAAACATATTAAAGGTTAATAGTTAAAATTTAAAAAGGAATTAAATATGTATTTAATTGGATACTAAATTTCAAAATAAATTTTATTTGAACCTAATAATTAATAAATATCTTTTAATTTCAATTTATGTATGATCCAAAGATAAAGAAAGAAACTTTTGATGTTAATTTTAATATTAAAATTTTTATTTAAGTTTAACTATATATATTTAACTATATATATGTATATATTTGTGTATATGTAAAATTTGATTCTACTAAACAATATTAGATAGATTATGTTGTTTGACTATTATGTTTGCTAAGGGTGTGCAAAAAAATTGATCAAGCAAGGAAATCGACCAGTCCAATCTAACCCAATTTTATTAAATCATTTTTTTTTTAGCATAATCGGATTGTATCTGTTTTAAAAATAAAAAACTGGCTACCGATTGATTTGGATCGTCTTTTAAGATGAAAATCTAATAAAACTGATCAAAATCAAACCAGTTAACAATATATGCAATAAAATTATATATTTAAATGTTATGTTATTATCTGCAATTAAATTGGTCAAATTTATGATTGTAATGTAATATGCAAATCTTTAAATTATTATTAAACTTTAACTTATGTTATTTTTTGTTTTAATACTTATGGATTTTTTTTATGTATTATTTTTTTTCAAGATACAGTATCAATCTTAGAAAAATAAATATTTTATATAATAAAAAAGCTCAAAAGCAAAAAGTTTTTATCCAAAATTTAAAATTCAAAAAGCCAAAAACAATTTTTTTTTTTTTTAAAAAAGCCCAAAACTAATCCAGAAATTAGATTAAACTGACTATTCACAAGTTAGTTGATAGGACCCATCCCATAAATCTTTCCACGATTCTGAGTGATCCCATCCAGGGAAGTTTCATTGAAGAATCCTAGAGAAAACCTAATAGAACCTCACTTTACTATTGACAAAACATATACAATATTGAATAATATCTCAATGCATAAAGATACAGCAACAACAAGATGCAATTCTATGAGTACAGTCAACTTCTATAACCCGTCCTACTATAGGTTATTACTATACAAATATGCTATAGTCACCATTGTATCAAATATTTAGTTCAGAGAATTCTAAAAATGTTTAAAAAATTAAATAATATAACTAATATGAATAAATGTAGAAAAATAAAGATAAACAAGGAAAGATAAATATTGTTATGGTTATGAAAAGATACAAAATGGCAAGTGATGGGTGAGATAAACTGTTCACTAACTGTCCGGATGCATAGAAATATATTAAAAATAAATAAAATATGAGATAAAAATATCTCTATGAGTGACATAGTAAAATAGAAAAATAATATTTTATTTCCATAAATATTTCTATCAAAATCACCCGTTTCACTATTTTGAAAGGTTTTTCATTTAAAATTCATTTTACAAAATCCAACTTGTACACCAAATTAATATAAAAAATTTTATGCTTAAATAATTAATAAATATTAAAATATTATAAATTGGATTAATCATAATTTAAATATTGATCATAAAATGATATTAACATAAGTTTATAAAATAATCATGAAAAGTGCAGTAAAATAATAAATATCAAAAAATTGATAATATATTTAGAAATATAAATAATATATTATACGATATACTTAGTGCTATCAAGTTATGCACGACAAATTGGAATACCACCAAATAGTAAAAGAAAAATGAACCTATGGAATAAATCCACCTTAAGACCCTTAGCATTCAAAATGTATCATTGTAATACAAACATGTGGAATGAACACAATTCACAATCTTTTGTATACAAAAGATATTTTAGCAACAATAAACCTGTAAAATGGACCCACATCACGAATCTTTAACATATTACAGGGCATTTTGGTAGGTCTGTGCACTATAATATAATATTAAATAAAAACACTGGTACTATATATTACACCAATTAAAAATCACTGTATAATATTCATAAATCAATCTTTTCAATATCATACTTTTTCTACTTTTCCAAATAATATTATACCATAAAGCATAATTTAATCAAATTCAATCATATATTTAAATATTTCAAAATTTTCAAATTATCATCTCATGTCAAAACATAAATACCAACAGTGAGGTATATATCACCATAAATCATTTTTAAGCACTTTAAAAACGAATCATGAAAACATGCTTAAAAATATATACATTTTCAATCCACTTTTTCAAAAAGTCAAATATTTTCTAAATTGATTAAAACATCAATTCAAATATCAATATATTTAAATACCAAGATTCACAAGCTCACTATAAACTTCTTGATATTTGGAGCCATTTAAAATATTATCAAATTTCATATGAAATAATAACACATATATGTAAAAGCAAATTTTCACATACACATAAAAATATAAATCAAATCATGAATATATCATATTCAAACCACATATATATTATACTAGCATGCCCAAATTTTTTTAAAAATATAACCACTCACAAGTACCCCTGATGTTCACTTCTGCTCCTCTACAAGGTCACCTCCAAGCTAAACATGGATGCTTGTAATGTAATAAAATATTATTTAGGCTTTGATAAATCAAACCCAACCAATGCCTTAAAATAATTTATACAATCATAAAATCACTCAAATTGGATACCAAATTGTCAAATTATATTACAATCACTTAGAATCTAGTACCCAAAATTGAAAATTTTCATCCGAAGGTCAAGTTTAAAAAATTGAATCTTCAAATGGGTCTTATTAAAATCTAATTATACTAATCCAACTTTAATTTTGTCAAATTTGTTTAATTTTTATCCAAAAATAGTCCAATTTTATCTGGTATTTAACTGATTAATTCAAAAATGAAAAAAAATAATATCAAATGATATCTAAAATTTACAAACTTTATATCAATGAAAAGTCCAAAAGATGACGAATATGGTGGTATGCTCACATTCGTTCAAAAGTGTCACTAGTGGCCATAAAACTCATCAAAAAGTTCAACCAAATTTTCAGTTAATGGTTTTCTCAAATGGTAAAAAATCTTATCAAAGAGAGGCTAGAAAAGGATTCATGGGATCCAAATTGGGGGGAAGGGTGAGTGGGTTAATCAGAAATGGCCAAAATTCAAGCTAACCAGCTGGAGACCTGTGACAAAGCCACCACAACTTCGTCAACCCTATTAAGGCTTGTCGAACTGAGTTAGGCCATGAAATTTTAGGGTTTTATCAGCAGTGGGATGGATTTCCTGGTGATCCCGTGCTTGTTGTTTGGTGGTGGTCAAAAAATGGAAATCAGCAACAACCCGATTGATGTAGAAACATGTTTAAGTTGACCTGGTTCGGATCCATAAGTATATGGAAAGAGCTCTCTCGAGTTTTGGAGATAAAATGGATATTTTGGATTTTGTTTAATGTTGGGCATGCTTTTTAACACTTGTATAAAGCCTTGGGTCACTAACAAACAAAAATTTATAATTGATTTGGATATTGATATAATATTAATGTTTAAAATTTTTTACAACCATAACTTTTTAATCGTAATTCGAAATGTGATGTTCCATTAGTTTATAAGTTCCTATTAATGAACTCTATACAATGGTACATCAGTCAAACCAAAATCTTGACTAGAAAAAAAGTCAACATAAGATCTATACACAATCCACTTTATCAAACCTGTATAATAAGATATTTGACACGAATTGTTACATTAGATCAATTCCAAACCAATGAACACTCATAGTGTTTACATGTAATTCCATATAAAAATATATTGTAGATTATATAAAATTGAACATTAATCTGGATAATATAAGAAGTTCGATGTTATTTGGTATAGAGGTCAAATTGATATTTGGATTTCAAGTCTTACTATTTCACAAACTGAGATTTAAAAATCAATTAATAATTCAATATAAATTTAGTAATAGATTAAAATTTTATGTTGAAAAAGTAAAACCTTTGTTGCTACAATGAATAGCTAATAGAAAAGGCATCTATAGATTTGATCTACTAGTAAAATCGTTGATAATATATTTTTAGATTTAGGATTTAAATCTTGATCAGGATAAAATTGTTTTATCTCTTAATTTTAATAAAAGAAGATGTAATGTTTAAACACATATAACTTTGAGAACATTTTCCAAGGTAAGTTGAAAAATTGATCCATCTTGGATTTTGGTTAATATTTTTATTATATTTCTTTAGCTTAGCCAATGGCCATCCTTAGAAATTTTCCTTTCTTTTGTTTGTTTGTTTGTTTTTTTTTTTTTTTAAAGATAAAAAGGATTATAGTCTATTTGAGTATTATTATTATCAAGGTTTAAAAATTTGGCATCAATGGAAATATCGAGAATTTAAAATACAGAAATTTCCATGGAAATATTGAAAAATATTGAATATTGATAAAAAAAAATTATAAAAAATTGATGAAAATTTATTTTAAAAAATAAATTTTTTATTGAAACTTTAGAATTAGCTTATTTAATCCATCAATTATCAGATTGATTATAAAACTTGCTACATATTAAATGGATCTTATATTCTTTTTCGTAAATTGATTTATAATAAGCATTAATGACCATAAATGAATTATTATTAATAAAAATATGTCCAAAAATACATATATATTAAAATTATTTATTAACTAAAATATATAAAATGATTATTATAATTACATTGTAATTCATAAATGTCATCTTAATACTATATAGAACTTATGGATGGTTGAAAATCATCGGTTTATTCTTTATTTTGATTTTGAGATGTGAAATGTGAAAAATAGTTATGAAAAGATGTATCTCTATAATAATTTTGCATATAATTAATAATATTCATCCATATGGATCTTACATTATTGATCGACTATGTGCATAACTACTACTTTCTAATGGTTGAGTTTAAAATGGTACTCATGAGTTGCTACTTTATAACATTTCATAAATATCCATTGAATAAGTGTTATGAAAATGACTTATAACCCTCATTGATCTAAAATTCATAGAAATAGTATCATCTTCTTGTTGTGACATCTCCATTATAATTTTTTTTTTTTATGTATATAGTCTTTTCCAACAGCACCATATCCTTAACCTGCATCTCTATTCTTATGATTTTCATCTTGTGTTGTATGTGTGTAATATTGTTTATCAATAAACGAGCTTAATCTAACTTCTCGATTTGGTGATTCCCTTTGACCACTACCTCTTTTAACTTCTAATTCAGATAATTTATTGAAGTTATCTTCATCACCATTGGAGTTAGAGTGACTACTAAGAGTTTCAAATTGTGAATATGTACTACCTGATGGAGCTGAAGCACTAGTAGTTCTAGTTGGCTCACTTATAAGCTTTTAAAATAAATCACGACTACTAGAATTTACTTCTTCAGCAATAAATTATTAATGTTATTTAATTTAATTCATTATATTTTATCAATGAAGTTGATTTGATAAATATTTTTACTAAATATCAATAATATTTATGAATTTTTAAAAAAATAAAAAATTCCATAGATATTTTCAGAATTTCAGTGAAAATTTCATGGAAATTTCAGAAATTTCCATGGAAATTATCGATTTTTAACCAAAATCGTTAAGGATTTAATGTGGATATTTTTATGAAAATTTTCATAAAAATTTTGACAAAATTTCAAAAATTTTAATGAATGTTATGGAAATTCTATCCATTTCCATTTGAAACCTAAATTTTATTTTGATTTTTTAAAAAAATAAAAATTTTGAAACTTTTTTAGATATTTTAAACCATTATTATAATAATCAATTGAAACCGCTCGGCCACTAATATAATATAAACATATTTATATTTTGTTTATATATATATATATATATATATCAATAAGATTCTAATGAATATGTTTTTTAACTTTTTAAATTATAGATCAATGTGTTAAATTATTTAAAATTTTTAGATTTGATGTAATATTATATCATTTATCAAATTAAAAAAATTTAAATAATTAGATCTATTAACTTTTAATTTAAAAAATTGAAGACATTCTTTTTACAACCTCATTGAAGACACCCTCGTTGCAACCTCTTTCGTATAATATTTTGCTAATATATTATATATATTATTATATTTTTTCTACGTTTGATGAATATGGTTGAGAGCCATGGCATATTAGGAAAAAATAGGGGTGGGCATGGATTGGGTTGGTTCGGTTTTGGACCGAAATACAATCCAATCCATACATATCGATTTTTCTAATTTACAATCCAAATCAAACCATTAAAGCATTAAATCCAAACCAAACCAAACCATTTATGATCGGTTTGGTTTGAATTGGTTGATCGGTTTAAAACTTACTAATTTATAAATATATAATACAAATAAAAAATTTTTCAAATTTAAAATATAAATAATAAATTATAATTATCCAAACATAAAATGCAATTAGAATAATACAACATAGTCTACAATGGAAAATAAAAAAGAAAATATAGCAAATGATACACATCATGCACTTTTTAAATTGCAAACATTAATGTTATCATCTCACTCCTATAAAATCAAATTAAAATTGTTACAACAAATAATGTAAAATAATACATTCCTCAAAATTCATTCATTCAAGAATCAATGCATAATTCCTTTTTTTTTTTAACCTTAAAATTTTGGTAAATCATAAGTCAATCAACGTTGACAGATTCACTAATTTTAGTTGATTCTGTAAGCTCTACAAAAATCAAAACAATAAAATTAGTAATAACTTATATTTAAACATAAATATATATATATATATATATATATAAATATAAGTAACAATTTGATACAATATATGTAGATATATATATATATATATATGATGGGAATGTAAATATATATATATATATATTATGGTGATAGTGATGGACTGGTGGCAGGCGGTAACAAAGGTAAATGTTTAGTTTAGGATTATAATTTACAATTTGATTTGAGATTTGAGATATGGGGATGTAAAAGAAAAAAAAAATATATATATATATACATATTAAAAATCAATATATAAAAATGAAAAAAAAATTTAAAAATGAATATATAAAAATGAAAAAAATATACTAAAATTAATATATAAAAAATAAAAAATAAAAAATATATAATTTTTTAGTTATATAATATATTATTTGGATTAGATTGGATTTATATTTCCAATCTATAACCAATCCAATCCATACAATTTATAATATTTTGAATCCAATCCAATCCAATTGATGTAAAAATCCAATCCAAACCGTTAAAAATGGATTAGATTTGACGGATTGGATTGGATTTTGCCCACCCCTAGGAAAAACGATCATAACTCAGACTGCATTACTCACACGTACCCTGCCGTGGCACGAGAGCGAAATTTTATCCTTAACCGATTAGAAAGCGACACACACACTCACAGGGGCAAGACTTTATTATGATCTGAAATTGATAAGTTGGTCTCGGAGTGGGTATGGACTATGGAGAGGATGAATTTACATCCCAACCCCACTCGAGATAGTATCCTATGATATGTATATCGAGTAATATCATCCACCTAAAATGTGATACGTGGCTTATTTAATATTAATAGTTCTAAAATCTTTTATGAGAAAGGGAATTTATCTTATATACCAATACGTAAATGAACATTGAATGGATATTATTATTATTATTATGTTTTTTTTTTGTTTTTTTGGGTAACACGTGGATGAATATCACCTGATCATGTATGTGGTATGTGTGAGATAAAAAAGTTTTTTTTTTTTTTTTTTTTTTTTTTTTTACCAAAAGACAAAAAAGAAGAAAGAGATAAAAAAGTTTTTCACTCGGCGCGTAAGCCACAACTAGAGGTAGTTGATTATCACAGCTCCAAATCATACAGCATCCGCAATTGGCAACGACAAAGCTGACCGATCAATGAATAATTTTTTTTCTAATACTTAGAATAGAAACATTTGAATTCATTCAAAACCTTCAGCTATTCTGTTAATTATAAATCTTATATATATATATATATATATATACATTGATGAATGCATGAAATGTAAGGTTTATTAAGCTAAAAAATCTCTCCCATGAGAAGAAAAATAATGTGGTAAAAAGAAAAAAGTTCATTTGCCATCTCTCCGTAGCTCACCAAAATGCAAAAGACCAACACAGGGCATTATCCATTAAAATTCCACCATTTGTTTCCATATGAATGGCCTCAGTTCAAATGCTTTTTATTTTTTTATTTTTATTATTATTATTATTATTTGTATTATTTTTTGCTAAAACTGCCCTCAGTCCAAATGTTTATAAAAGCAAAAGTGGAAATTTAAAACGATGAGCTGTAAAATGAGTATTATAATTAAATTTTTTTTTTTAAAAAAAAATTAGATTAAGGAAGATTTAACACTAAACCTTAAATCTAAAACTTAGAAGTTAACTAGGTTATTCCAAAGAGATAATATTATAATTAAGTTGTCTATTATTTAAAAAAAAGAAAATAAATCTGAAGGTTTTGATGATGTTGGATCTGACTGATTTAATTTTAATCAATAAAATTGTAGAAAACATGCAGCAGTTTGAAATTCAAGATTTTTCTTCTTTTTATTTATTTATTTGGTAATAAGTTAGAAATTCAAGTTAGAGGTGAGAAGTCGTTAAGTAGGAATATCATTCATTATTTTCTTCTTTCCCCAGAGATAATGTAATTTTAAATTGAGCAGCAGCCAGCAAAGCATATAAAAAGTTAGGACGGTGAGGGTTTATGTTTGACTGCTTAAATATCTTTCTTCCATATCCTAATTCCCAATGACTGACGCCGACAGTCGCAAATCACAAATTATACATTATCGCTTTCTGTTACGAATTGCAGATCAATTCGTGTCCTCAGAATCCAACTATGATTAAGATGGTGGTGGGCCCGTCAAAAAAAGAGATCAACACGGTAAAATTGGATCTGTTCAGAAACAGGCCATTAGGCCCATATGTCAAAAGCTGCAGGTGCAGGTCCGGCCCAAAGAACTGGTATTGGAAGCTGAAATTACATATGTACAATTAATTCTGAGCATGTCAATGTCAGGTTTACATGTCGGTATATTTCTTCCAGTTGTCGGCCATTTAATTTGGAAACTGGATCATACAGAATGAACTCTTAATTTCCTATTCAATTTTATTACATCCATATAAACATATATTTGCAATATCAAAATTAATCATTCATTTACGATAATTACTGGCAAATTAAACTAGTGCTTACAATTTCTTTTTGCTTGGCAGATAAAGCTTAAAAGGTTTTTTTGTCGGGTTAATTAACATATATATTAGAAGTTGAGAAGAGGCAGAAATTGATATTTAAGGAAAACTGATGTTTATTGACAATGAAATAAGACTGGACAACTGCAATTGAACAATTACTTGAGGTTTGATGATTGTTTTCTATTCGAGTTATGATCTGACTTTGCGATAGTACTGATACTATTAAGCTTTAAGAATGAATTTATAGAAATATATATTGTTTTTGTTTAAATAATAATCATATATATATATATATATATATAGAGGAGTACTATGCATGAACCGATTACATTCAGCTGATTGCAAGAAAGATATTGGGAAGCAAGCTGAATGTGATTATGATGATCCTGCAGCCATACGATGCAGTATATATTTGCATTGCAGTGAAAGGTACGTCCTCATCATGCATATATATACATATATATATATATATATATATATTACTTAGTGTTAGCGTCCAAATACGTCTCTTTTTTATTGTTATTTTTATTTTCTTACTAAAAATATAACATCTGACAGATGGCCAAGATCAATTCCATCTCCATGGCAAAATTGATGATAGAATATGTATGCATGATTGAAATGGATGGGAAGATGCAAATGCGCGCCAAGGGGTCGGCTATTTGGTTGCAATAATATTGATTGACTTTGGGTTACTAATTGGCTTAGTTTATTATTTATTTTTATAATATAGATAATGCTATAGGCGCCTCAGAAGAAAGTCCACGCTAGAGGACATTGAGAGGCGGAGGCATACATATGGCTCTTATTATATTGGGAGTCACCATCCCTTTGTACGGACTGGCCAAACTCATGAATATGAACTCGCAATTTATTTGAGATGGTATCGCTTTCTTTGCCTGCCTATCCCGACTCAACTAGTACCTCATCTTTACATAAACATATATACTTTGAGAGACGCACTGCGAATTTAGTTTATTGTGGCAACCGGAATAAATATATATATATATATATATATATTCAAAATTCAAAATTAAAGCCAGCAAAAGTTTTAAGGCTAGCTCTATTTTGCAAAAGTCAATGCACGCACCTCTGTTTCTTACACGCAATTGATGATTTTTGAATTAAAAAAAAAAAAAAAAAAAAAAGGATGCATAGCATAGATGAACTTCATGTCATTTCCAACTGTCAAACTTTTTTCTTGGGGGCTTCAAGAAGGTAACTGCATGTCAAGAAGCATTTGTATAACAAAAAGTTCGAGTATACATATTGATAATATGAAGAGAGAGGACGGGAAAAAAAAAAATCAACGGACCGATCATTTACAGAGGGAAGTGCAATACTGTAACTATAATGATCATCCAATGTGGCAAATAAGAGTTTGAAAAAAAAAAAAAAAAACAAAAAACAGAAAACAAGAAAACAAAAAACAAAAGAACCCAGTAAGAAGCCGTATTTGTGTAATTGTACCCCACAGCCCAGGAAAAATGCAATATCTTGATTGTTCGATTTGCTCACAGATTATCAACTATAGCAACAAGAATAGAGGGTAAGAAATAATAATATTGTATGAGAAGGTGATGATGAGCATATGTACAAGATTTTTTTTATTTTATTTTTTAAAAAAATAAAGGAAAAGAAGAAGAAGAAAAACAAAAAAACCTGTAGTTAAATTTGTGTAGGAAGCATATAGGAAAGTAGCGGCTAATTATGTCCACCAAGGGCCGCAGTAAGTCTGTGGATATCCTTGGCACATATATCAGAAGAGGTGGTTTGCAATTGCGAAGGCTGTAGTTGCTGGTGCTTGCTGTTGTGGGGAGGAGGCCACATCACGGAATGTTGCGTTTCTGATGATTTGATATCACTAGTGCTACTGCTGCTGCTGGTGATGCATAATAGAGAGTGTGAATTTTGATGCTGAGTAGTAGTATTAGTTTGCAAAAACGTTGGGGGGTTGCTAAGGTATTCGGCCCACTTTATGTCATCAGCCGCTCCCGCTTGGCTGTCCATTAGATTATTCACTTGGATATGAGCCTCTCTCTCGGACACCGTGCTACAATCTGCCACTAATCCCCAGCCAAACATATTGTTGTTCTCCAAGAAACAGTTGCTGCTGCTGCTGCTGCTGCTGTTGTTGCTGATTGGGAAGGAGGCCATTGAGTTATTATTATCGATGCTACCAGTGGCAGTGGGTGGAAATGTGAGCGAATTAGGCTTGCAATTAGCAATACAACTAGCAGTAGAAGAAGGAAATGAGGTGCTGCTTATTGCTGGAATTGGAATTGGAAGTGAAAGAGGAAGAATGATAGGAATTGAATTGCAATTACTAAGGGCGTCATCATGAGAATTCATATCAAGAGTGCTTTTCCCTGGCTGCAGGAACCAATTACTGCAGGGGTTAGAAGAGGGGAGCCTGGTTGTTGCAGTGGTACTGCTACCCGTATTGGTAGTAGATCCATATTTGTATTTGAATTGGTGAAGGGAATTGAGTTGACCCAGAAAATCAGAAGGCGGCTGCTGGCAGTTGGTTGTGCTGGAGGTGTCTTGCTCCTGCAGGAACAACTCCTTCATCATCATCATGTTGTTGTTGTCGGTGGTGGTGTTGGTTGTCTTGTTGGAGCATAGTGATGAATTATTAGCTTCTACTACTTGTGCTGCACCAAATAATGCTGCTGCTGCTGCTGCTTTTTTCGAATTTTCTGTTTCAAGGAGGTTCAATTCATTGGATATTGCCACCGACACTAGTTTCTCTCCGCTGCTTTTTGCTTCCCTATCTTTGTCCTCTGAGATGGGTCTGTGGGTGACAGGGTCTACGCCTCTCTGCCTTAGCTTCTTCTTCAGGCAGGAATTCCACAGATTTTTAATGTCATTGTCTGTTCTTCCGGGCAATTGTGCTGCAATCTGAGACCACCTAAGAAGGGCGAGCATGCCCAAGAATGTTATTTAAGTTACAATTGCTAAAAAAAATATCTATTCGTATATATTATAAGAGGGAATTCCAATTCTAGTTATTAATCACTAGCTAGCTACCTGTTCCCTAGGACGGCATGAAGTTCAATTATAAGATTCTCTTCTTCCTTGGAGAAAGTGCCTCTCTTCAAATCCGGCCTCAAGTAGTTGATCCACCTCAATCTGCAGCTTTTCCCGCACCTTTCCAGACCTGCCAAATATTAATACATTATTATTTTTATCATTATTACCAGCGAAGATTAATATTGCAACAAAGAAATATGCAGAGTGAGTGAAAGTGCCGGGGATACAATTGTGTTGAGTAGGAATTAAGTTGTGGTTGGGGATTAGGTACATAAATACCAGCTTGCTTAGGGACAGAACTCCAGCAGCCATGGCCATACTTAGCTATATGTCTCAAAAGCTTCTCATCCTCTTCAGGAGACCAGAGGCCTTTCCTAAGCTTCTGCTTGTAACAGCAAGAGTGCCTCCCCATTAATTAATTTCTTAAGACAACAAACCAAACGTCTCTAACTCTCCCCTCCTCTGTTCAATCTCCTGTTATCAACTGTCAGCAATGAGCAGAGGTAGCTCTGAAACGGATTTGTAGGGGAGCTGTGGCAGAAAGATGGAGAAAGAGAAAGAGAAAGAGAAAGAGGCTGAGAAAATGAAGTACCAGCTGAGAAAAGGAAGTTGAACTAATAATATAAGAGGCTGCCCCTAAAGAAAAGTCACACTCAATAAGGTGCTCACTCTCTTTACTATCTTATTTTATTTTTTGAATAAATATATATATATATATATATATATCTTTGGCATAAAATATACTTCTCATAATACATGTGTGAAACAGAGAATGCACCTACCCAAATTTAAACCCTATACAAGTCAATATAATATGAACAATATACATAATTTTTATGCATTTATAAGAAAGAAAGGATATTCGCAAAACAACAAAAAAAAAAAAAACAAAAAAAAAAAAAAAGAAGGAAAGAAAATTACTGTGCTGCTTATGTCTTGTCACAGGTCTCAGTATTAGTGTCTCTTGCAGCAATGGTGGGGCACATTATTGGCCGGTATTATTATTATACTGGAGAGACGGTCGAAGAGAAAATTGGATTAAGCTTCCTAATTCGTCAAGTCCAAACAAAATCCACACACACGAGTTCCAATAATTTAAGTTGTTAGTAATTTTTTTTTTTTTGGTAATTAAGTTGTTAGTAATTTGATCAGAAAAGGAAACATAATCCCATAGAGTGAAGTGGAAAAGGCAGTTAAAATTAGCTTAATAACCTTTCGAAATAATTGTAACACGAACAAAAAATTGAGAAAAATAAAATAAAAAACCTCCCGAAATTAATTCACAACTTGAATTTTGCATCTTTTATAGAAAAATAAAAAATGAAATAAAGAAAAACCCGAATTTTGCAGCTTCATATGTACATTTATGTATTCACTAATATTACAAAAGCCGTTTTATCTCTTTTTTTTTTTATTTATTATTTATTTATTTTTTTTTTGGGTTAAATCAAGGATGGACTTTGGAACCCAGTCATTTTACACTTTGTGGGAGTCATGGGATGGCATACTTATGATCAAGTGTAGATTTGACGAGTACCTTTAAAATAACAAGTGTTAAAATATATATATATATATATATACACACTTTTAAACATATTGCGCAAATAATTTTGGCGTCCATAGTCACTTTTTAGAACAAAATTTTTTGTGTGTGTATATATATATATATATGTATGTATTTATATATGTATCGGATAAATCTCTTATTAAAATTTATAATATAGGATGATAACTGCATGATAAAAGTTTAACATTGGATAAAATAATAATCAATATTTAAATTCAAATATAAAAACTTAAATGGAATATGACAATCTTTAATGTTTGTAAGTAATCATCCTATATTTATTAAAATTAAAAATTCCTAACTCAAGAATTCTAATATATGTTTGCGTTTTTTTTTTTTAGTGAAGTTTATATATATTTGTCTCCATAAGCATACTTCTGTAGAATTAAAGCAAATATATAGGTAAATTCCAATTAATATTTGTTTGTTTTTATTATTATTATTATTTTTATCAGTATAACAATTCCTAAGTTAAAGGAGAAGGGAGAGTGTATCGAACACATGAATTCATAGTTAAAGGAGACGGGAGAGTGCATCGAACATATAAATTCATAGATGTAGGTGTAAATAATATATCAACAGAATTAACCTTATTTGGTGTGTAAATAATATATCAACAGAATTAATCTTATTTGGTTTATTACTGATTAATGTCTAACTCATGATAACTTTGAAAAGTTCTATCATTTGCATTCATGTATATAGAGAAAGAGTCAAGTTCATTTCAAGTCAACTTAATGATTTTAGTATTTTGTTTTTTTTTTTTTTTTTTTGTTAACTTTTGAATCGTTTCAAATACTGAAATTTAAAAATTAATTAATGGTTTTATTTGGGTTTGTTATGGATTACCAAAAACCTAGGAAAAATTTACTGAAGCAACAATCAACTTTTCTATCAATTTTATAACTAAATTGTTATTTCAAAATTGTTAAAAGTTACACAATAAAAATTTGAACATTTAATAAATTAGGTGCTTAAATGCTGTAATTGTATATAAGAACCAAAACAAATAGGCATGAAAGATTATTTTTCTTATATATATTATTATTACTATATTGTTTTTTTATTAATAAAATTAAAATTAATAACACCACAACTACACTAATATTATAAAAATTATTTAATTAGTTGTCTAAAAATTTATTTAACTCAAATATATAAATGTATTTGGTCTTAGCAATATATATAAATAAATTCATAAATTCAAAGCAAAACATTATCTAAAGTTTTATATGGGTAAAACGTAATTTTGTTATTAGTTAAAGGTTATAATTATAATTTTAAAATCCTGATTATGCTAGAAGAAGAATCTGAAAAGCTAACTATGACTATTTCTCAAGTTTCAATTTTTGAAATTTTTTTTACATAATCCAATTTATAAGATTTAAAAGCAACTTTAACGTACTCTTACATGGATTTGGTAATATATTAAACATATATTAAAAAAAATAAACCTTGTAAAAACTCAGTAAATTATAAATATATTTTAAAGTCATATCCTTTGAACGCTTTAATAATTGATAATGGAAATCCTTATGATTTTTACTATCAAATTGATTTGATGTGAATATGGTTATATATAGAGAGTTAATTACATTTCGATACTTTTAATATCCAAAATTTGCAATTTAAACTCTCAACTTTTTAACTTAGCAATTTAAATCTTTAATTTTTTAATTTATTACAATTTGAGTCTTATTTAACTTTCGATTACAAAATCTAACAATGGTCTCACAAGATTAATATTAAATTATATCAATTTTCAAATTAAAAGATAATAAAATACAAAATATAATGAATATTTTTAGAATTTTTCATTTTTTAGTACCTTTTATAATTATAATTTTTTTTAAAAAAAAGTTGATATAAGTTATTTGATTAGTAGTAAACTATATCAAATTAGAATATGCTAAAAATATAGATTTTTAGAACTAGTTTTAGAATTTTATATTTTAATATTTTCTAGTTCAAAATTTTATACAACTTAATATTAGTAACGTAAGATGAGAGCCAAACCTTATTAGTTAAAAGTTAAAAAAGCTCAAATTATAATAAATTGAAAAATTAAAGACTTAAATTATCGGGGTAAAAAGTTAAAGTGTAAACTATAAAACTTAGAAAGTTAAAGGGTATGAAAATAATCTTATATATATATAGTTATTCTCCTATTAAGATGCTGTGTTTGACTTTGCTATCAGAAGTTTTATGATTAGTTTTTAAATTGATTTAATAATTAAGATTTAAAAATATAAAATATTAAACTATATTGATCTAGCAACATACTAAAATTTTAAAAGGATAAAGTAAACTCAAATATATGTTGAAGCAAACTAAGAGCTAATTAAAAAAGTACTTATGGGTTTTAATCAAGACAGTGCTAGTGTAAAAATTTCTGTATATATATATATATCATTTTTATACATTATTATGATTAAAAAAAATTCTATTTTATTTGATGCAATATATTTAATATTTTTAAATAAAGTAAAATCATATTAATAATGACGTGGACGAGAAAGGAAAATAAATAAAAAGAAGACAAATAAGATTCTAATGTCCACCCGTGTTTTCCTTTTTTCCTTCTTGCAAGTTCATATAAGCTTTATGTATAATTATAAACCAATAAATACATGTACACTTTTTTTTTTTTTTTTTTTGGGGCTAAAGAAGGTGTGTTATATTAACCAAAACAAGCAATCATACATAAACAATATGATGCTAGGGAATTAGTCTGTGGTGTGCACATCCCCACAGTCCTGATCCAAAATGTTTAAAAAGTCAGAGGAGTAAGACAAATCAAACATAGGCCTATTACAAGACTCAGACAAACCCCATTTAGCCGTGTAATGGGTTAAGTTATTTAGGTTTCTTGGGGTCCACGCAAAACATGCATTAGGAAAACGTGAGCAAAAATCTACAATTTTCCAAATAAAGCAAGAGGTGGTCCAATGAACTGAGGACATATTTGGATTTGTAATGCTTTGGATGATAGCTTTGGAGTCACTTTCACACATGACATGTGGTATCCCTCTTCAATAGCCATATGAACAGTGTGGAGAATCGCAGCTGCCTCAGCTGCTTCGGGGCTGTGAATCTATTCTCGCACCACCTTCATCTTAACTATCTTCCCCAGATGGTCTCTGGCAACCAGTCGAAGGCTCGCTTCACCATCACGAAGTGCCGAATCTGTATTGATCTTGATGAAACCTTGCAAAGGTGAAGATCAAAAATAGGAATTCGGTGTTGGAGGGGGAAGGTGGTTGTCGTCGGACTGTATGCATAAGAATTCTCAAAACCTGTTAAACAAAGCATTGAATTCATCCTCTAAAGCAAAAGGTTTCCCTTCAATCCCATTACGAATCTTCCATAGAGTGTCAAGAGTTAGGAAGGCAAAAAGAAAAAATTTGTCTTGATCTTCCTGGTGAATTGGAAGCTTCGCCACTGGTTTGGCTAGAATGTTAAGATAGTCTTCTAAGCTATGCAATTGGACAGTATCTCATTGGATAGACCAAGGAAAGGCTAACTAGATTGCCTTTCCAACATGGCACTGAAAAAACAGGTGCATTTCGTCCTCCGTGGCCTCACACCCATGGGGGCAAGATGGCATGTCAGTTGGGCAATGGCGTTGGACTAAGGAAGCCTGAAGAGGTAGACCACGGATGAAGAGTTTCCACATGAAAAACTTTAGTATGCTATGTAGGTTGCTAGCCCATAGATACTTCCACCAACTCGAGTTTTCCCTACCAGCTTCACTCATAAATTTGTAAATAAATTTAACCTTAAATTTGCCAATAGTGCTACCTATCCATATAAACTCGTCTTCGGCTTCATGATCAGCCCAGAAGATTCTCAGGATGTTTTGGACTAAGACATTGTCAAAAAAAGAGTCTGTGTCATATCTCATCCCCCATTAAGAGAGAACAACGACTCCACCATACCAACCTCAGAGAAGAGTACATTCGGGTTGGGAAGTGGCTTGAAGTTCGGGTTATTAGGAATCCATGGATCTTCCTAGTAGTTAATCTTGTTTCCTTTGCCAACCCAAAAACACATTCCTTTTGCTAACACTGGTTTTGTATCGAGGATGCCCTTCCATTGCCAAGAGGCATTCTTCTTTTGGCCACATCGCATGAAAGATAAGTTAGGGAAATATTTTCCTTTAATTGCCTTAACCCATAGCAGGTCAATGTTAGTCTCCAGCAACCATTCCAGCTTGCATAACATAGCCTTGTTAACCTGTTCCAGTTTTCAAATACCCAGGCCTCTAAGATTTTTAGGTGTGCAAACTAAACTCCAGAAAATGGTATTGAATTTAGATCTCTGTCGGTTATTGTTCCTCCAGAGGAAATTGCTGGCCATTTTATCAATGATTCTACATCAATTGAGAGGAAGTTTACAAGTCTATAAGGAGTAAACCGACATGGCAGTGACAACAGATTTGACCAAAGTGTACCGGCCAGCCTGAGACAACAGGTTGGCTTTCCAATTCTGAAGCCTTATTTCTACTTTCTTCTTTAGCTCTTCATAAGACTTGTTCTTGTTTCTCCCCAATAAAAGTGGGTTGCCCAAATATTTAGCATCTGCAGAGAGTTCTTTAAGGTTTAGAGCAAATTTGATGCTCGCTTTCATCCTTGGGGAAACATTTTTGGAGAAGAAACATCCTGACTTGGAAAAATTTACCATCTGGCCTGTCCATCTAGAATAGTGCTCTAAGCAGTGAGCCACATCAAGGGCTTCTTCCCCAGTCGATCGATAGAAGATAAGGATATCATCAGCGAAGAAAAGATGAGAGATTGTGGGGCTGGTTCGATCAAGCCTTATGCCATGAATTTTTCCCTCCCTTTCCAAAGAGAAGAGAAGTCTGGATAGAAATTCTACAAAGATAATAAATAGGTACGAAGATATTGGATCGCCTTGCCTTAAGCTCCATTCCAATTTAACATTTCCACAAATTTTGCCATTGAGTAAAATTAAGGCTTGCCCTGGTGAATAGCATTGACTTAATAGACCCAGCACTGCAGAAAATCCAAACCTGATGAGGATTTCATTCAGCATATTCCAATTAACCCGATCATAGGCTTTGTTCATGTCTATTTTGATCCCTAGGAAGTCGGTTACATCTTTAGCCTTCTTTATTGAATGAATAATTTCATTAGCCAAACGGAATGCTCTCCTATCCACCACCCCGTTATGAAAACCGCTTGTTAGGTGAAATCAGCTTCGGGAGTAAAGGGCGAAGGTGATTGGCTAAAATTTTGGAAATAAGCTTGTACACCGTATTACATAGGCTAATTGGCCGGATGTGGTTAAAGTGAGAGATTGGATTCATCTTCGGAACCAACACTAGAGTTGTCTTGTTAATCGCTGCAGGTATGAGGCCTGAGATGAAGGCATTTTGGATGGTACGTACTACGTCGTTCCCTACAACATGCCAATATCTTTGGAAAAATGAAGCGGGCATTCTGTTCGGGCTGGGAGCTTTGGTCGGGTTATTACTTTTCAAGACTTACATAATTTCCAATTCTGAAGGCAAAGCTGTAATGAAGTTGTCTTCCTCTCTGGTGACCACCGGTTGAATTAAATCTTCTAAGCAAGGACAGACAGTTATAACCTTCTCTTTGAAGAGCTCGGTGAATTTCTCCAAGAGATACGAGCCTATGGCTTCTCTACTTTCGAGCCAGTTCCCATGATCATCCTTGAGTACTGCTATAAATAATCTCCTGCAATTAGCAAGTGTTGAAGCATGAAAAAATTTTGAATTTCGGTCCTCCACTTGAAGCCAAAGTTCTCTCGGCTTTTTTCGCCAGACAAGTTATAGTCTGTATTGCCATTCCTGGATCTGCAGTTTCACTTCATTTTCCAAAGACAAGGTAAACTCCGTAGGATTAAAGCTTTGTAAATAGGTTAGGCGATCTTCATGCTCCTTCAATTTTGTTTGACAGAACCCAAAGCTTTCTTTATTCCACACCTTAAAAGCTTGGCGACCATGCAGAGTTTCATAGTTAAAGACGAGGTTCTGCTAACGTTATTACTTGCAAGCCAGGCTCTACTGATAACTTGTTCACAAGAAGGGCCATGGGTCCAGGTTTCCAGAAAACGAAAAGGTCTCGGCCCTTTACTGCAATCCAAATTAAGATGCAAAATAATAGGAACATGGTCGGAGAAGGTTGCAGATAAATGGATTACACCTGCTCGTTCGAAACGAAGGCGCCACCCTTGGCTACTCATAAACTAATCCAACTGTTCCCTGATATTAGCTTTTCCTCCTCTACAGTTGCACCAAGTAAAAGGGCATCCATAATAGCCTAGGTCCAGACCTCCCACATCTATTAGAAATTCTCTAAGGAAATGATTATATTTCATGGAAACTTTTCGTCCTCCTTGTTTTTCAGTTTGGTCGACAACATCATTAAAGTTGCCTATGCATGCCCAGTCTTCATGGCCATTCCTCACACACTCTGCCAACTCATACCAAAAAAACCTTCTCAGGGAGTACTCCACAGGATAGTGACAACACCAGAGATTCCAAAGGAAACCTTAAGGAATTTTAATTTGAACTCCAATAATCCACAAAGAGTTATAAATTATTTCCTAGTCACACTTATCCTTCCAGAACAAAGCCAAACCTCCACCCCCATGCACAACATTCACAATATGATATCGGTCAAAATGAATTCTACACAAGAATCTCTCTAGGTTCCTTAAGTTTATCTTGGTCTTCATAAGGAAGAGGCCCAAGGGGGAAGAACTTCTCAAAAGGCCACAAAGTCCACGTACTGCAAAGGGCCTTCCCAGCCCTCTGCAGTTTAGAGATAGGATTTTAATGGCTAAGGTGGGGGCTTGATAAGGCCCTCCTCCTCGGCCATTAGAGCTTTAGTTGGAACATCACTGATCTTTGAATTACCCCTGAGTCGCTTGTGTTGTCTTCGTTCTTGTATCTTCAAATGGACTCGCGGCACTTTTGGTAATGCCTCCCCCTTAGTCTGAAGTTGAACTTCTGCTGATGCCAGAGAAACCCCGTTGTAGGCCTGAGTGGTTAAAGTGCTGGAAGGGCTCAGTTTTCCTTGGCTTAGTGTGGAGGCTGTAGTTTTCTTCTGTACTCTAAAATCCCTGGCTTTTCACTTCTGGCCCACTCCAGCAAGTCTTTTGGGCCCTTGTCTAGATGGGCCTGTTGAGACTAAAGCCTGTGTATCCTGTTCAATGCAGCCAGGCGCCTGCGCGGGAAGAATTGATTTTAAATTTAAAGAAAGGGGCTCTGAGGCGGTTCGGTGATGTGATTGAACGCTGATACTCTGAAGAACTTTGTTGTCCATGTGTCTCGCTAAGATTGGTTCCTTGTGGGAAATCGTGTTTGGGATAGGGCTTAGGTTGTCACCTTCATAGCTTCCAACTCCGTCCTGAGTTGACGCAGACTCCATCTCCGCCATATCTATACCCTTAGTCATCTCCGGTCACCCTGACTCAGTTCCTTCTGCTTCATCTCGGCCATCGTGATTAGTGTGTTTGAGAAGGTATCAAATATTTCACCCCTTGGGATTTCGACTCGTCATAGGAAACTCCTTTCGGATACCACCGTAAAGGCACCGGCTTCAACTCTTAGCCATGGGCCATAATTATCCCCCTAATGAAACAGGTTCTAGTCAACCGGTAGTTGGCATTGTGCTTTGCCATGGCCTATGAGGCCAGAGTGATAATAGAATTCGACGAGCCGTTCATAGCAGAACTGTATCCAAACCCCCTTCTAGTCAAGTTTCTGGAAAAATCCTGTAGGAAGGGGTTATCTAATGTCAAGCTCCACTTGGATTCTCAAATATTTAGTACCAATTATATTGGTGCGGGAGGAGTTTTCGCAATGAATGACTTCCTTAAAAACCTAGCATTCTCGCATGTCATGTATTAAAGCGGAAGGCCATGGATCTGGACCCAAAATGATGAGAAGTTGAAATCTATATTTCTAACTGCAACCTCTGTTCTCCATTCACGCAGCATAAGGTGAGACTCGTTGATGGACCAGGGTCTCTCTTCTTCCAAATCCTATTCCGATCTGAAGGGTTTTTGAAATAGAATAGGAAAATGTTCGTCGTAAGTTGTTCGACCCCTACTATTTCTTCGGTGAACCAAATGTGTTTAGTGATCATTTGCACTTTGTTCCTGCTGACGGCTCTATTAGTTATGATTTTACCGACGAGGCAGCACTGGGAAACTTGTTTGGCTCCAGATTCATCTACAATGAGCTGGAGTTTCGGTAGCCCAGGAGGAATGCGCTGAGTGTTAGCGGCCATGGGAAACCTCTGTTCTCCATTCACACAGCAGAAAGTGAGACTCGTTGATGGACCAGGGTCTCTTCTTCCAAATCCTATTCCGATCTAAAGGGTTTTTGAAATAGAATAGGAAAATGTTCGTCGCAAGTTGTTCGACCCCTACTGTTTCTTCGGTGAACCAAATGTGTTTAGTGATCATTTGCACTTTGTTCCTGCTGATGGCTCTATCAGTTACGATTTTACGGATGAGGCAGCACTAGGAAACTTGTTTGGCTCCAGATTCATCTACAATGAGCTGGAGTTTCGGTAGCCCAGGAGGAATGCGCTGAGTGTTAGCGGCCATGGGAAACCTCTGAGCATGACACTGGTTCATTCAACAGAAAAGTCACTACTGGACGTGGTGAAGCATACAAGGATGCTCAGATCTCTTACTGATGAAGTGGAGAAACGGTATAGCATCTATATTATATAAATACATGTACACTTACTCGTTATGATTAGTAGAGCTATCATTTACTTAACTAGAAAAGAAATGTTATTAATATATAGTCCCCACCAAAGCTTCATGATATATAAGATAAAGTTATGATCTTTTATCCATTAAAAATATAATTTTTATCTAATATTGGACATCTAATAATATAACAAATATTAAAAATTACTGCTTATCTAATTAGATTTTTAGTATCAATTCAACAATTGAAATGACATATTCAATAATTGATATGGTACTGACTACTCATCTTATTTTGGAAACATATTTCCAATAAAATAGCTCTCACTATATATATATATATATATATATATATATATCATATTCATTAATTTTGATCAATTTATACCTAAATTGTTTTGTGTCTACAATATACATATATATATATATATATATATATATATATATATATCTTAATCCTTTTTCTTTGATCAAAATATACATGTGTAATCCTACCAGCAAGGCATGCAATCTTTTATATACTAAGCATAACTAATTAAGGAACTAATTGGCATCATTGTCAATTTAATGACATTTAATATTAAGTAATTTTGGAAATATCCATCCAAAATTAGTTATTATTATACTCGTGTTTAAAAGTAGCATTCAATATTTCATAAATTCATGGAATAAAATTATAAAAAAAAAAGTTCGAATTAATTGTATTTAGAATTAATTGTATTTCAATACCTTTAATTTTCAAAGTATTACAACTTAGATCCTCAACTTCAAGACTTAGTAATTTAAGTCTTAGATTTTTCAATTTATCACAATTTTAACATTATTTGACTTTTACTATCAGGTTTTACTGCTTTTTTACATGATAAATGTTAAATTGTATCAAATTTTAAATTAGAAAATATTAAAGTGTAAAATATTTTAATTATTTTTAAAATTTTACTCTTTGACACCCTTTATTAAAAAAAAATAAATTTGTATAAGTTGCTTGATTAGTATTAAATTATATCAAATTTCAAACCATAGATACCAAAAATGTTTTTGAAATTAGTTTTAAAATTTTAAATTTTAGTATATGTTAGATTAAAATTCAATACATTAAATTAATATTAGTCAGAATTGTTAAGCCCTATCGATCAGAAGTTAAACAAGCCTAAATTACAACCAGTTGAAAAATTAAGGATCTGAATTGATAAATTGAAAAATTAAGGATTGTAAAACCCTAAAAGTTGTGAATATCAAAATACAATTAATCCAAAAAATTATTTCATAAATTCATGTCATATATTTCTTGCTTCACAATAAAATTACATTTAAAAATGCCCACTATTTCTATAATAAATGACGTCCTTTGGTATTTAATATTGAGTAATGTTACAGGTACCATATAATTTTTCAAATTATTTACCAAGTTATTAATACATACATATATATATATATATATATATATATATATATATATATGTGTGTGTGTGTGTGTGTGTGATTATTTGATTGTTTAATATATAAATACAACATAAATATATATATATATATATATATATAAGTCAACACTTGAAAAAGTAAGTATAACTAAATATAAAACAATCAAATAATGATATTTGTATATTTGATAACTAACTTGGTAAACCATGCTTATGATATTATTCTATAATATTCATTGTATATTTAAAAATATCAATTGTGGTAAGTATAACTTAAAAAAGTAACCATTAATTAATTAAACAAAACTCATTGTGATAATTGTAAATATATATATATATATATAATTGACTCACATAAAATGATTTTAGCATCAAGTTTTTTTTTTTTTTTTTGGGTTAGTATTTAAATTACTAAAAATTTAAAAATCAACTAAGTAGTTTAATGAACCCAATAATCACGTAAACCATAAATATATTTATTTTTAAATCTCAATATTTGATATAATCCAATAATTTATAGACAAAATACTAATAATAAAATTATTATATTAATCTTTTATGAATTTAATTATATATATAACACATCAAAGTCTATGGTTCACACCATGCAAATGTACTAATGTAAAATAAGTTGAAAAAAGTAGATGGCCTAAATTCATATGAGAGATTCATGAAACAAATGCCATCTCATGGAGAGTTTGATAATATAATAATTATATGCATGTATAATGGTATAAAAGGATCATATGTTTCATAGAAGAAAAGTAAATTATAAAATAGTTCAAAAAATAAAATTATGTTTTAATTAATTTATTCAACTCGGTAAATTATTCACATATATTTTAAAAAATTGTGAATTAGAAATATGATAAAAAAAATTATTATAAAAAATATTATTGTAAATAATAATAAAAATTTGAAGGCTATTTGAAAAAAATAAAATGCTACAGTGCTGAATGATATTTTACCCTTAAAGCGAATTGTTAATTCCAATATAATTAATATTGACAGTTTAAAAATAAAAAGAATACAAAGAGGTGCTGCGCTGCTTTTAATTATGGGTAGTATTAATAATACAAAAATATTATATATTGACAGTCACTATACCCTCTCCATTTGTTTATTTTGGATTTCCAGCTTCCTTTTTTTTTTTTTTTTTTTTTTTTTTTTGGTAAATAAGAATTCCAGCTTATATATAAATATATATGTATATACGATTCTCCAACTTTTATTTGAGGGTTTTCAAACCCTGACTGACAGGAGAAACTCCATAATCGTTATATGGTATAACGTACCTCCATAATATACATTGTACTTGAATTGGCGTCCAATTTTTTTTATTTTTTTTATTTATTTATTTTTTTATTTTTTTTGGTTTCGCTGAAAGAATTAGCATCCATTTGCACATTTAGAAAGACCACAAAATAATTATATAAATAAATTTTTATATAGAGAGAGAGAGAGAGACAAACAAAGAACTGAATATACAAAGTGATTCGATATATTCTCTACCCAAAAAAAAAAAGTAATTAATATATAAAATAATTTACGGAACCGATAATATATAAATATTAAAATTATCATAATAACGATAGAATAATTGCAAATCATTAGCTGTCTGTGGAGCCCATGGGCCCAGACTGAATTGTCAAACCTTTTGGAATCTTCTTCAGCAATTGATCGAAGGTGGGAAAGGGAAATATACAGCAAAAAAATATAAAGATGTAAAATGAAAAGTAAAAATATTAATCGGAAATTAAGAAAATAAAAGGATCAATATGGGAATATCAATATTATATGGCAAGCGTTTTAATTAATTCGGTGGTGGAGTGAAAAAAACATGAAAATAGTGGGCTACCAATAAAATGTCAATTTGGAGAGGTGGACCCATCCGATACTGGACACTACGCAACATCTGCATGTGCCTCACTGTGGATATTACAGATCTCTACGCCATCTTTCTGGGCCCTCAACTGTCTCAAATTATAAAAGGATATACACATCTTTCGCTTTAAAAAAAAAAAAATTTTAAAAAAAAAACAATTCAACAATTTATAAATAATTTATGCCAAAAAGTGATATTGATTCATGCATACATTGTTTATGAGGAAAAAAACTAGGATGCAATCGGAGTACATGTTCTCTCTTATAATATAACGATAAAGTCCATATGAAAAACTATGATAGAATTGGCATATGTGCTTCTCTTTCTAACCAGAAATGAAGCCTCACACATGTGTATCCCATCCCTATTTTAGAAAGGAGACACATATTCTGAAAGTATTGGAAACATTTTTTGAGTTAAAAATAAAGTACTGGAAACATTTTTGTATAAAAGATATTCATATGACTAATCCCTCTACAATCATAAAACTTTATATATTATGTGAAGAAGTTTAATTGCCCATTCTATACCGTTCAAATTCCCAAAAGCTAATTAATTTATAAAATAAATACTTTAAAAATAGATCAACAATTCTAGGTTCAAGATATTGTACTAAAATCTTTTCTCCTTAATTTATCAAAAATATAAATAAGTACCATTTTATTTACATTTTTTTTTATAAATACTTCTTATTATGCATCATCAATAATTAATTCTCACATATTAGCCAACTGTATATAAGTTTTTCTTAAAAGTTTCGGATACGTAGATATTTTATCAAACAAGTATTTTTTTTAATTACTTTCTTAAAATTAAAATTAAGGAACTACCTCGCTTGAACTTTTTATTTTTTATTTTTTGACAGTGTCACTTGAACTATTTATATATATATATATATATGTTTTATGGATCGATCAATTTTTATATGTTCTCTGATAATTAAGTTCAAATTTCTTTGAATACTGATGAAATTTGATGGATCATATCAACTAATAAACACATTAATTCAAAAAAATAAAATGTACCGAATTCAACTATATATTAGTTTTTAGTATTCAATAATACTGCAGTTATTAAAATTAATAACTATTGATCAAATTTATTTAGTAAATGATGTGATGGATATTTTAGTAATATTTAATTAATTTATTATTTTATTTATTTATAGTTTTTTTTATCCATATTTAAATTTATGAATATATCAACCAATAATATTTTAACATATTTTATTTGGTAAATCTTTTGATTGTTTGATAATATTAATTGGTTATATTAATTAAATTTTTATAAATTAAAAAAAATTAAAACTAAAAACCTAATATATATGGAAAAATAAAACCTTATAATGGACTATTAAATAATAAATGATTACTAATAATAATAAATAATATTTTTGTTTCCGTATCATGTAAGCATTTTCTTGTTACTTTTCAATTACCATCTATGTGATAGTATGTAATTGGTTACAAACAAATAAAAATCACAAAAAGAAAAAATGTTCAAAGTATATATTGACTTTTATTAAATAGATAAGATGGTAGAATTTCTCCACCGACAAAAAAGAGATTCCCCATGAATAATGAGAATTGTGCAAACGCGGGATATTATATGACATTCATGTTAATGTGACATCACACTCCCTATCTCCATTATTTGTGTGCTAAAATATTAATATTTAATCTCAATCATGGACATTAATTTATATATATACACACACATATAATCTAATATATATACTTATTTATTCCACAATATAAGCATTTAATCATTTATATTTATAACCTTTTAATGATTGACGAAATTATATTACGCATATGCACATCCATGATAATAAACATACACCAGTTAAACCATGGACGTACCAGTTAGAATACATATAAGGCATCGCTTGTATTACTTAAGTACATGTAATTATCAAATACATCCATGGATCACACACAACGCATGTCCACAATAATAACAAAATTATATGGATACCTGGCGTATATGTTCCATCGAAGAAAACTAGACATGTAGTGGTTTGTAAATTTTGAACAGTTGGAACATAGAGGGAGTGAGGACATATTGTTATAAATATAGACATCAATTAATTAACTATAATTGATTAATGTTTAATTTATTAATTATTGATTACCTACTTCGCTAATATGCATGCTATATATAGCCATGTTATAGTAACTTCTTTTTTTTTTCTTATGTAGGAAGCAGGAAGTAAATAATTAGTTTATTCTTTTTTTTTCTTGGGGAAAATAAAATATTTATGCAGACATTTTGTTTTGCGAGTGTGTATCTGTACATGCAGTCACATTTTTCATTCATCACCATTAATTAATTTTCTGTGGAAGAAAAAAAAAAATTCTGTGGCAAGGGGATGCATGCACTTTTAATTTGTCGGATCTGTTCTATATATTTGTTTATACGTTTATTTAATTAAATCCATATAAATGTAATAATAATTCACACAATTTTAATATTTGACATTATCATCACCATTTGATATTTGTATTCCTTTATTGTTTTAATTAGAAATGTGACAGGGAAAGATTTCCTTTTTTCTCCCTTTTTTTTTTTTTTTTTTTTCGGTGAGAGCATGCTTTATGAGATGTTTATTTTAAATAATTTTTTGGCTTGAAAAGGCAAATATTCCATGCAAGGCGTGCGTGTGATATATATCTGTGCGTCAAGCGCGTCAAACATCAACATCCAGACTTCAACATACTCTCTTTTCATGGCTCTTTAAGGGAAGAGTACGAAGGAACGAAGCATATTGGCATTATCAAATTCGATTTGTAAAATTATAAGAAGTATTGGTATTATTAAATTAGGTTCATATAATTTTAAAAGTATTCAAATAAGACTTAAATTAATACAATTTTAAAATTATTTTTTTAAATTCAATTTGATTCCTTCATAAAACTCGATTTGTTACATTATAAAATATCTATTTTTTTAAATAAATTTTTTTAACATTAATAACTAATTAATTATTTTTATTCTATAATTTTTATTATAAAATTAATCAAATTTTAAAAAGTTTATAAACTTAAAATATAAAAAAATATTATTTATATATTATAAATGTTTAAATTAATAATATAATTTCACATAAACTATTTGTGAACTACTTACAAACTTCATTTATTATCCAAGTTAAGTTCTTTTTTTTACAATTTGAGTTTGAATGGATTAAATCGAATCGAGCTTAAGTTAATCATGAGTTACTTAAATGTTTGTTTAGCAGAATTTTTTTTTTTTTTTGGGTCAAAAGTTCTATTTGAAAGTCAAAAACTCTTTTGTTGATGTTTGATAAAAGTCAACAAGCACTTATTGATAAAAATAAAGAATAAAAAATTTAAATTATTTTAGAAATGTCTAAATTTTATGCTTTTTAAGAAAAAAATTTTTTTATACTTATATGAAAACTCAATAAAGATTAAATACAGTTTTTTTTAGCTTATATGGAAATTCAGTGAATATTTATTACATTTTTTTTATTTATAAACAAATACTTATTAACTTTTTAATAAAAACTATTTTTTTAAAAAAAATCTATTATATAAAAAACTATTACAACCCCAGCTTACGGTTTTCTTTTACATTTTCATATATCAAAAATAAAATTTACCCTTTTTAAGAGGTCTCCTTGACCTTAGCCACGTCAATTATTATATACGGATACATAATAAATTAAAAATCAGAAAAAGGAAAGAAAATTAATTAATTGTTTTATATTTATATTTTGGATTTTATTATAAAGTTGTACCTCATAATTTAAAAGAGAAGTTAATAATCTATAGTTTAATAATGTAAAATGACCTTCATTTAACCTGACTACATGTATATATATGTTTATTTATTTATCTATGGGACTGCAAAAAATTGATCCTCATCATACGCCGTCGTGAGTTTATCACATGCGTGCGTATGCGGTGTTTCTCCAGTCCAAGTCAACGGCCACTGTCAGCAATATCGTTTAATTAATTATCGATTGTTCGGTTTTTTTTTTTTTTTTTTAATTAAAACTAATATAGTCAACGACAAGTGACATGCTATAGCTTTTGTTGGTTCAAAAACATATTATATCTAGGTTAGTTTCACGGATGAAATTAAGGTAGCTATATATCTATATATATTCCTAATTATACACAGGAGCGGATATACCGTGAATTTAATATTTTCCTTAAAAATAGGGCTCTTTAGTTGTAAGTTTTCGTATTTTTACTATGTTGCCCACACATCCAAATATTTGTTAGTTTCCCTGAAGGATAAAAATGTCATGCAATCATCAAAATTTCTTTGTTAGCCTTTGAAGCAGTTCAAAGATTGAGGTTACAATATAGATTTAATAAACAGATTAAATTTTTTTTTAAAAAAAAAAATTTATAGGGATTTTATAAATCATAAAACATTTTTAAATCTTTATGTGACCATTGCTTCAGAAAATTGATTCTTTGTTTGTGAAGCATGTGGTTCAGTTTGATAAAATATGCAAAACCTTATTAGCCCTTGACATATTAACCAAAAAAATTAAGGAATGTTTTAACTTTCATATAGATGGTGCATGATTGTTGGCAACTAGTATAGTGGTAGATATGTTTGGTCAAATCCTATAACGGGCAAAACCCTTGTTGTGTGTTGCTAAGACAAGCGCTTAAGGAGAACGTTTTTGCAACAGAGGCAATAAGTTACGTAAGAATGATCCAACATTTTATGTGGCCTTGAACTTTTGGTTGTCTAGCCAAGTCTAGCAACTAATTAAGGTTGGTTCATTGGCTTTTCTGCCTGACCAGGTGCGGTGGTTGAGCTGATGAGCCATGAGTTTGCGGATCCTCAAACATATTAAGATCTCTTTTCCCACCACATGTATACCCTTTGCTCTTGGGCGATCATCTCTTTTCCCGCTTCGAATCGGGGAAAAAGGCAAAAATGAAATAACTAGGGACGGATCGGATCCTGCGGAAGATCATGCATTAGATTACGATATTGTGTGGGTACCAGTACTGGGGCATATTAATGTGTTTTATATACATATACATATATATATATATATATTGATATATGCGCCTCCAGTCCAATTAGACCCTACTGATAAATTAATTTCCAGCGTTCAACCATTCTGCTGCTGGCTGTAGCTAGCTCCTATATATTAATTAATTAAGGTTCAAATCTTATGCCGCAAAGCCAATTACGTGCGTACCATATATATATATATATATATATATACACGTACATACATCTCCCAACTCCAATCCATAAAATATTAATATAATGCATTCAATCAAAACTAGCGCTGACCTGACGTAGATGTTCTTTTTGTGTTTGATATATCATCAAAAATAAAATCATACTTCATAAAATGGGTCAAACGCTGGAGTTGTAGCTTTACTTTTACTGTTTACTTCCAAGTACTTACGAATACTGTATGTAATGTCGAAAGAAAAACTGATACAGTTGCAAAATTAAGACACTTTACCACTCAAGAGAAGGAAAGACCCCATTTGAATTTGTCCCTCGACCTCCTCAAGAGCGCTTTACCACTCTTATTAATCAGTACTCTTATTAGCCTTAGGAACTGTCAGGGTCCTCAGGTCAATAACACCATCAGCTACCGTACGTACCGCAACTGACAACGAGCTAGCTAGCTTGGCCTCCTCGTCTTAACTAAAATGGTCATGGATTACTAATTAATTTCCTTATAATGCAGGTTATAAGCGTCTGATCGAATTTCAACCATTCATTCCATCGACATATCCACAAATATATATATATATATACATATAGCTCTGAAGTTGGCCCTATTTAAATTTGATATTCCTCCATTCATGTCATCTATCGCTGCAGCTGGTTGGAAGTTGGAACGTACAAATGATTATCCATCAGAAACTATCATCACCTTTGACCAATTCACCGATCGATGCTGCATTCATGTGATCAATACAAAATTAAAACCCATGAATGTTTTTTTTTTTTTTTTTTTTTGAGCTGAAAAAACCCATGAATGATTATGTACATGTGTACAAATCTCTGATATGGCCCTCCTTTTTCTTTTTTTAATTATATATTTCGTAATATAATTGATTTGGTTATGCTCAATTGATTTGATTGTGCTCAATTGAATTGTTTTTACTTCTGTCAACTAAGATTAACTCAATTTATAAATACATTTTGAATCTATTTCTATAAGATTGTGAGTTCAAAATATTTTCTCTTCTTCTAGTTATAGTACGTGATGATAAGAAAAGGATTGTTTTTACCTAATTAATATTTATAAATCTTGGGACAAATTTGGTATGGCTGTGACTATGCGTGATATTATTGCCACATTGATTGTCGGCAAACCCGCTTGTCATGATTCATGAATGCTACTCATTGCTAAATGTGCAATGTATATAAGCTATTCAAAAATTGTACATTAATTAAGGTGAAATTTGATGCTCTAATTTGTCTGCCATTATCAACAGCTACTCCCCTCTTTGAATGCCTTCTTTTTCTGGTCTGAAAATACTTCATTAATTCAGTAGAAGCTTCATGACCCACTGACCCATATATCCATCCTTTCTGACAACGAGGAGAAGTAGGTTGTTAATTAATAACTTCTTAATACTCCTTTATTATTGTAACAAATGCTCCACCAGTAAAACTATTACTGATTTTAATTTCACCACCATTTCTCTATGGCAATGCCATTGTTAATTATTAACCTTTCCACATTAATTAAGTCATAAATCTTATAAATAACAATTCAATCATAAACAACCTCATAATAATCATATATATGAAAAAATTAATATTTGCAATTTTCCATTTATATCATTAATTCAATTTAATTAATGCAAATCAACCTGTTTAATTTAGTATAAAGTGGTTCCCCTAATACTTTCTCCTGCAAAGCTTCCCATCTTTACCCTTATATATATATATATATATAAATTAGTATAGAGTGCCACAAAGTAAATGCACAAGCTTGGTGTTAACGAAGTTACAAAATCTAAAGATAGGACAGCCAAAATAGTAGTGAAAATAAAATTAAAAATGGGGGTAGGGCCCGCTGGCAAGTAAGAGGAAGGAACCATCAAAAAAAAAAAAAAGACGAAGGAATGGAAGCAAAAAACATAAAACAAAAAGGAAGGAAAATTATTAATAATTATATCTTCTTCTTTTTTGGGTAAATAATAATTATATCTGTTTGGTTAGCGACTTATACCGGTATTAATATTGGATGGTCGAAAAAAAAAAAAAAAAAAAAAAAAGAAGAAGCTATTTTTTAGTAATCTTCTACTAGATGACAGGTCTAGTTTATACTGGATGACAACACGTCTATTCATTTATGCATAGGAGCGTGACAAAATTAACATACCTATTTATATATGGATAAGCATGTTGTCGCCTTAACATAAACTGGATTACATCGCTCAATAAAATAAAATTCTCCATATAAGTATAAATTTTCGCGTTTATGAACTTTAACCTTGGAAAACACTACTTTTTTTTTTTCCCCTTTTTTTTTGGGTGAATCCCTTGAAAAACGCAGTAGTAATTAGAATTGGGTGCTTGGGTGCATGTTAGCTGCCATATAGGGCAAAAATATAATCTAACTTTAAAAAGGTTAAATCAACAACTAATAATAATCAATTACTAGCAATTAGAACTGGATGTCATATTAGATTTTATGATTTTTTTTATATTTAAATTTTAAAAAAAAATAAAAAGGTATATTAAAATGATAGTGTTATTATATGGACTGAGATTTTATGATTTTTTTTTCATATTTAGAATTTATTTTTAAAAATAAAAAATATATTAAAATGATGTGTTATTATATGGATTGGCACCTAGAAACCATGTGAGAAGTTTTTATTACAATATTTAATCCCTTTATGTATATATATATATATATATATATATTCTGCTGTGTGACATTGATTATTTTATCCTGGATATTGGCAATCTTTAACGCCAAAGGACTATCTTTGTTCACATATTACATGTAATAGCGCAACAATCAATCAGCCGATGTTGCCCAGAGAAATAGTCAAATATATATATATATATATATATGTAAAAGATCACCCTAATACTAAAATATTGTATACTTTTTTCTATCCATATTTGAATGGTTAAAAATATTGAGATTTAAAAATATTATTTAATTTATATACAGGATTTATCTTATTCTTGTATTTACTAATATTTGACTAAACTCATGTAAATATGTCCTCGTGTTTTACTAATATTTTGCTAAACTCGTATAAATATAATTCGAAAGGCATATCTCTGTCCTCGAAACAGTTTCAGAACTAATATACAAACACCTAAAAGGTGCCTTTAAATGCTTGAAGAAGGACTAGTCAGCCAACATGAGTTGGGCTATGTAGCCAAGTACAAACTTCCATCTATATATATATATATATATAGGGAGACATTATAATACAATTTTAATATGGTTAAGACATTATAACGAATTTATAGAGGGATATATATGCTATGTCAGCAGCTACGTGCACGGAGGAAAAAGTATTTAATAACCATAAATGCGTTGAGTTAATCAAAAATAATAGTTTATATTTGATCCGCCATATTTTATGGATTACTTTTTTCCACTTTAGGTTTTATTTTTAATTAATTAAAAAATATTTAAATAATGTATCATTGATTAAATGATATAGATTAACATATAAGTATATAAGAGTTGCTTCATATAAATCCCTCCTTAGATCCTCACCATATTGAATCCCTGTACATATAATATATATGGTTATTCTTTTACTAAAATGTTTTGAAAATAAAATTATTATGGCCTCATTATTAGCTTTCAGATTACTTTAAAAAGTGATATTTAAAAATATATTTATGAACTATATAAATTTAGTAAAATACTAAAATTTTAAAAGACAAAGTAAACCTTTCTATATTTATATTAGTTTCAAATACTTACTTAAATCTTAGTCATTTAAACAATACAAAAAGTAATAAGGTACATTTGTATGGTTTTCTATTAGAACAACCATGATTTGAAAATTTTCTATATAAAATTTTATTATAAAACAGATGTACACCTCATCAAACGTAAACCACTATATTTTACATGTAACTGGATAAAAAATTACATATAATTTAGCCTGCAGGTTTTTAATACCATATGCAAATATCAGTTTTTTTTTTTTTTTCTTTCTTTTTGGTGACTATACACATATACACATTTGATACCAAAAATATTCCTATATGCACATAGGATAATTATTAGTTAAATTTTCGCGACTCTTAAACAGGTATGTCCAAAAGTGAATAAAAAATTGAAAAATTAAAAGGTATATGCTCATGATTTATACTTTGTTGATGTATCCATTCAATGACGACTAAGATGATATTTATTAAAAATCTTTGTCAAATGCGATACATATAACTGCTCTACATATAAGATGTATTTGTACCTTCACCCATTTCAGCATTCATATATATATATATATATATGAAATGCATGTACACCTTAGGTATTGAGGACAATGGATTATATGTAATTTATCAATTATATCTCTGATACATATAATTAAGTCATTATAACTCATTGTAATCAATAAGTTACATATAATTGATCAAACACATTTTTAATATCGAGAATATATCTGTATTTTATAACAAAATTATATATATATATATACAGTTTTAATCTATAAAAATTATAGTTTTTATTTTATATTAAATATTTAATTATATATATATAATTTTTTTTACGGTGCAAATGTTTATATTTTTTTATTATGCGGATACTAATTTTTTAAAAAAATTATCATTAATATTATTACATAAAACTAATAACCTTTTTAAAATTGTCATTTTTAAAAATATTTACACAATAAAAAAAAAATATCCACATCATAAATATATTTGGCTCTGTATCCTTCATTATCCCTTTTCAGCACTTATATATTCCCATTTAAAAAAAAAAAAAAAAAAGAGAGAGAGAGAGAGAGAGAGAGAGAGAAATTAGATATATATATATATATATATATTTGCCATCATGATAATATGTAGTACGGTACCATAACTCTTTAACAGGTTACAGTCTCAGTCATATTCGATGGATCGATGCAAGGCTTACCTCGTTTGAGTGATGACCAACAGTAACTAGCTAGTTCTTTTACATAATTAAAAAAAAAAAAATTAATTGAAAGTGTAAGGTTTTAAGGAAAAAAAAAAACAAGAGAAAAAGAAAAAGAAAGTGTCAGGTTTTGTGATCAGTGGAGAAATTTAAAGTAAGAAGAAATTAGGACCCATTTTGTAATGAAGAGGTTGTTTGAAATTTAAGCGGCATCATGGAAATTTTTTTTTTTTTTTTTGGATAGAAGATCATGTAGATGTTTTGACAAGAAGAGTCTGAGTTGGGAATTGCTAGCTGCTCTCGTTGTCACGTTTATCCTTAATTAAATAATCTCTTCTTCAAAAAGTTAAAGTATGACAACCAATTGACAAGAAAGAGCAACCATTTGTCTGTCACTTTGGTATGATGGGATTAGACATTGTGCTAAGCCCTCATTGATTTCACTAATTAATATTAATTTTGCCAACGCATATGTATATGTCAGACTGAGACAACATTTTCTATATTTAATCACTCTACTTGAAACATTTGAAAATTATCGTAACAATTTGACTTTTACGACAAAGGGAAGGGAATTACTAACATAGATAGAATTACAAAGAGGATTCACAAAAACCATTGTGGATCTATGTTAATTAAAAATATAGGATTAATTGCATTGGAAAAAATTTCATTTTTAGGTTTTTGATTTTGTCTTAATTATATTTTGATTCTATATTTTTGAAAATTGTTTATTAACCTTCCATTTACTAATTTTTATCATTAATTTTAATAACTAAAGATAAAAATTGTATTTTTATAATATTATTCTATTATAAATATTTATTTTTAATCTTTTTTGCTTTTTAATTTTTAAAATTAATTTATAAAAATTGATAAATAAATGTATTCTGATAGATATATAAATTAAATGGAAGCTAATAATAATTTTTAAAAAATATGGAGTTTAAATGTAATTATGAAAAAATTAAGGAGGCTAAATAAAATTTATTCATTGTATTTTGGTAGTTTTAGTTTTTAGAATTTTACAATTTAGGTTATCAACTTTTAAATTTGGCAATTTAGGCCTTGAACTATTCAATTTATTGCAATTTGGGCCTTGATTGGCTTTGATTATTGGATTTAATACACATCTTATATGGCTAATATTTATTTATATTAATTTTCAAACTATAACACGTCTTACATGGCTAATATTTTATTGGATTTAATACATGTCTTTGATTATTGAAATCTATGGAATTTCATTACAATCTATTAAATTCTTTTAAATCTATAATTCATTTTAAATCCATTAAATTCTAAATTGAATATACCTTTTTAAAAGTTATTAAATTTCCACTTTGATATTTTTTATTTTTATTTTATTTTTTTAAGACAAAGGGGTGCAAATAACCTAGATAGTATTCACTTGTATCAAATTCTAAACTAAATGATATTTAGAATGTAAATTTCTTACAGCCAATTTTAAACCTTTGTAGTTTAATATCTTATTGTTCGAAATTTAATATATTTAATATCAATCATATAATACAATTGTTAAACTATCTAATTCAAAAATTAAAAAGGTATTATAATAAATTAAAAAAAAAATCTAGAGCCTGAATTTTTAGGTTGAAAAATTAAAAATACAAATTACAAAATCTTAAAATTAAAAATATTGGAATGTAATTAATCTTACCAATATATCCTATTATTATGATTAACAGTAGAAAATTCTCCTCATCTCGTGGTAATTAACTTGTAGTGGAATGCTCTGATGGCACTTTAATTAAATCATTGACCCTGACTTTCTGATCAATATCGTTAATTATATTATTAATTAACCATTATTTTTATTTTTGTTTGAAAGAGAACCATTATTTTTACTTCTGATTCTTGCATATTTGCATTCAGTTGCCTTATCAAATTTCACTCCAATCACCTAATGATTAATCTTTGGGATCTGGTATTAAGATCCCAACTGGAGCCACTGCTTGACCTTTTTATTGAAGCACAAAATATCCAAGTCATCCTGCTTCAACTTTTAATTTGTCACTGTAATTAAGGATTAAAAAATCGAACTTTTTTTTTTTTTGGAATGTCCATATTTTTAAAAGTTGGATAGAAAATTTTGGTTTTAAATAAAAAGAATAAAATTTTTAAAATTTCTACTGAAATTTTTCTTATTTTCATAAAATTTTTATTAAAATAATATCCACATCAATTCTTTCATAATTTCTATAGAGATTTTTAAAATTTATATTAAATTTAATTTTAAAATTTTTTATTAAAAAACTAATAAATATTATTGATATTTAACTGTTTCCCTATCTATTTTTGTTACCATTATAAATTTACTATTTCTATAAATATTATAAAACAGATATAAACTATAATATAAACAAAAATATAAATAAGTATGTGAAATAAATGATAAATATTATATTATAAATATTGTAAAAAGATGTATAGATAAATATTCTCTACAAATATGGCTAAATGAATTGATAAAATTTTTATAGAATATTGTCAAATAGAGATTTATGGGTACGATTTCAAATTCAATAATTAAATAATAATAATTTTGCATATAGTCAACCAATAATATATAATTATTATCTATAAAAATAGTTACATTTAAAGCAAGATTCATATGATTATCAAATTAATAATTACATACAAAATTATTAAAGAAATATAATTTTTAATAACTATTTTACATATTTTACATTTTAAAATGAGGATAAAAAAGAGACTGATAATTTGCAACCACGTAGGAATTTTATATGGTATTGAGATAATATTTTATAACATATAATATTATTGTAATAATTATTTTAAATACCTCAATTAAAAAATATTTTTATTAAATATGTATTTTTTGTAAATTTTTTTATCGATAACAATATATTTATGATTGTTCATACTTATTGTACATTATTGACTAAAAGAAATATAAAATTTATTTAATATTTCTGTAATTTTATAGTTAATCTAATAATTAACTGATTAAATAATCGAACCCCGATATTTTAATAAAAATAAAAAATACAACAGCTACTGCTATTAAAAAATTATAGCAAAGCTACAATACGGAGGGATGTTTTAGATAATTCTTAAATACGATAAGTGAAAAATGGATAAAATTATTGAAAAAAAGAGAGATGAATATTTTGTTTTATTTTAAACATCTAAAGTATGAAAAATGCCTACGGCTTTTATTTTCACTAATTTTGCCTAATTTTCTTTTATCCTTTCTAATGAATAACTTAAAATACCCCTTACCGCGTATTCAAATAAACCCAAAAAAAGGGGGTTTGATTTACAACTATCATTATTGTCAAATATTACCAAGAAATTTGATAACATAATTAACATAATCGGCACGTAGCTTTGCTGAAATTTCGAATAACAGTAGCTACGATGTTATATATATATATATATATATATTTCAAACATTTATCAAAGGGATTTTTTTTTAAGTTAAAAGTGGGTAAGTTTAAAATTTATAAATCTAACAAGTGATACTTAGTAAACAATATTATCGGATTTTTTTTATTTTTTTTTATTTTGATGATAATTTTCATTTTTATCTATAAATAGTTAAAAAAAAAATATTACCAAATGAAAAAATAAAGAAAAATCAAGTAATTGGAGATAGAGTAGTTTTACTCGATTTTCTCCATATTCCTCCCCTAATTATACACCTTGGCCTATGGTGGGGGCTCCCTTCCTGATGAGGATGAGGTGTGTCATCTTTAATTTCAAACTGACATGTTTTTTTTCTTCGTGATTCTTCTTTATTTTCTTCATTTTTCTCATTTTTTTCCTCACTATTTTTCATATATTCTTCTCATCATTTAAAAAAAATGAAATTATCATCAAAGTAAAAGAAATTCGATAATATTGTTCATTAAATATTTATATTTAATTAATAGATTCATAAATATTAAAACTTGCGCACTTTTAACTAAAAAAATGCTTTCATAAATATCCGAATATATATATATATATATATATTATAAAAAATATTTACGTGTCGTCATTTAAAAATTTTAGCAAAGCTATAAGTTACGATGATATTGACTAGTTTGTAAATTTCTTAGTAATATTAGACAATAAGAATGGCCGCAATCAAACTCATAATATATATATATATATATATTATATAAAAAACATTATAGGTGTCATTATTCAAAAATTTTAGCAAAGCTATAAATTACTATTATATCGATTATTTTGTAAATTTCTTAGTAATATAAGACGATAATATTGGCTGCAATCAAACTCATTTTTTGTGAGTTTATTTGGATACTTGACAAGGGATATTTTAGATAATTTTTAGGTAAGATAAGTGAAAGGTGGATAAAATTATTGAAAATAGAAGAGACGAACATTTGTTTTCGTTTTGAACAAGCGACGGGTTTTTTGTGCTTTTCCCAAAGAAAATGAATGAGACATAGAGAGTTGGGCCTAGGCTATTTGGGCTCTCTTGTTACTTTTCATGCCACTGGCAGGGGAAGACGATAAGCATGTTTGGGCTTCTATGTTGGGTGGGCTAAAGGCCCAAATCTACATAAGCTAATTTTTTTCATTTTTTAACTTTTTTTTTTTTTTTAAATGAAAAATTGGTGGGGTTAGTTGCTTTCAATTTCAGAAGACTTGGTTGCGGTGCAGGGTTTAGTCGGAGAGTTGCATGAGGTATGTATGATGGTGAATTTTAGGAGTTTAGGAGAGATATGAAAGACGAAGACTGAAGAATAAAAATCGGAAAATGGAATTGGGGGAGGTTCGAGAATTGATAAAGAAGGAAGTGCCGGATTGGGACGATGAAGTGCTGGCAAGGGCAAGATTCAAGGCCTTTAGTGGACAGAGACCCGATTGGCAACCCATTTACCTTTTCTGGAGAAATTTGATCCTCACCATAGCTCGCCACTTGGGCCTTGTTGTCCTCCGACCTTCCCAGGTTTTATTTTTTTTATTTTTTATTTTTATTTTTTAAATATATATAAGAATACTTTGGTTTTTAATTTCATTTTAATTGTTGTGTATTTTTAGATGAAGGATTGGTTTAATCGAGGAGGCTTAAGTCCTTTATGTCTTGACCATGTTTTGGTGAGCATTTGGACCCCAGAGCAACCATAATTTTTTCCTTGTTTAAGAAAAAAAAAAAAAAATAGAATCCTTTTCTAACCCTTTACCCAATTTTGTGGTTGTTTTTGTTTACTTATATATGTGTGTGTGTGTGTGTGTGTGCATATATATTTTCTTTTCAGTTTGTAATGTGTAATGAAGGTGACATAGTACGAAGTGCAGACCTTGTTGACCCAACGGCAGGGCGACTCTCTCAGATTTTCAAAAAAGTAAGAAATTTGATGGTTAGGCCCATCACAACTTGCCAAATCATGGACGAAGATGTTATCATTCTTTTGTCAGTATTGAAGGTAGGAATTGTCTTAAAACTGTTTATTCTTCAACTTCCATATTTATGTATTTCCTGCTCTACTTGCCATAAGCTAAGCTGATATACAACCACCATTCTAGGCAGATGAGTTCTCTTGTGAGGATCGGTCTTCAAATTCCCTCTTTTGGAATCTTGTATGCCTAATTTATTAATCCTAAATAGTAAATATCACATATTTTTTTTAACCTTTCATGTGAACTGTTTGAATTGTTTCTTGTTAATAGATTACACTTTGAATGGGCGTAGTAGGTCAACGTGAAGTTGATTTTGAACATTCTAGTTTCAACTATATTATGGAATGGTCATTTGTATGCTTCTTACTCATAAAGCTTTTTATTAATTTGTATTTAGGATAAAGCTGTTGATGTTGTCAAACTTTTATCTGAAAGTCATTGGACGTCATCGTCTGTTATTACCTTGAGGAAGTTTCAGAACATTTGTGGAGGTGCAGATGAAGCATCTGCCATCTTGAGTTATTTGTCAGGAGAAGGAAAAGCCCAGTATATCCAAGTTAATAAGGGAGAGATTATACAGGTAATGCATATACTTTATTTTTTAATCTCTTGTTTGGGTTATTGTTTTTCATGAAATTGTATTGGATTTATTAATTTTCTACATCAGGTTGGCCTTGGGATTGACCCATAGTTTTGCACATAAATAAGTTGATTCGATGCTGAAAACATGGATAATTACTAAACCTTATCAGACAGTCAAGATAGGATCCCAGACCAATTTCATAAATGATAAATTAGAGAAAAACTTGTAAAGGAAGCTACTCAAGAATTCAAGATATAATTTTTTTAATTTTTTCTATGGACAAGTAGGTCTAAAAATTTCTAGCGCATAAAAGCCTTCTTTCAAGTTCGTATTTAATCTATGTGGAGGCAATATAGGTTTCTCTAGTTCCTTGAAAGACTTTCTGCTAATCTGGTATGCAAAAGTATTTTGTTTTCATGATCTGTGCTTTTCTGTTTTCATAGGGTGTAAAAGTCTCCCTTTCTGCATCTGTCGCTTCTGGTTTTTCAAGTCTGGATTGTGATGTTTTATATTTAATTTGGACAACAGAAAAGCTTCAGCAACAACTTAATGCGATTGACCAACGCTGTGAAAGGTAACTTTTTGTCGCTTGATAATGCCTTTAATGCAGAACTTTCTTGGTTGGGGATCAATTTAAATTAATCTCAATTGCCATATTCATGTTGATCTTAACCAATGTAGACATTAGACACTTGTGGTACTTCTCCAGACACTGGTAAGTGCATGACACAAATGTCACGAATTCTGTCTTATGTGCATTCTTCTTAGTGACACACTCGTAAGAGACTATCATAGGTTACTGTTTTTCATAAGTATAGTTTGTCATTTGTCAACCCATTTGAGATGACTGACTGCCAGCAGGTTGGAAAGTGTGGTCAATATAATGGACAGTGTGGAAAACACTAGTGCCTGGTTGTCTACATATATGTTAGGCGTAGGATTGGCTAGAAATTAATTGAAACTTTTATGATGTAAATATGGGGCCAACCAGTATATGCTCATTAGGCCAAGTGTGCTATTTGTGCAGGTCAAGAAAATCGGCACTAACTTCATTGAGTTTGGGAAACAAGAATATTGCTCTTAGGCATGCAAGGGCACTAAAGTTGGCCACTGACAGTAGAGAAAAATGTGCAACCCTCTTGAATAGAGTGGAGGAAGTCCTTCACGTTATTGCCAATGCTGAATCCACAAAGAAGGTACCTGCATCATTAAATATAATATTTGCTTAAGTTCTATGCCTTATTTTGACAGTTAAATCACAACAGATAACAAACAACTGAAAATCTTATTTGGACAGTTGTGTGCCTTATCTACTCTCAGTTGTGAAGTCCGTCTAAATCTTATAGAATTTTATTTTATTTTTGATCACCCAAGTTTAATGACTTGAGTTTGTTAATTGGACGAATTACCTAACCAAATCATCAGTTACGGAAAATAAGGTTCCCCATTTGGTTTGTTGGCAGGTTTCAGAAGCCATCCACATTGGAGCTCTAGCAATAAAGGAAAATAGGATTGGTGTTGAAGAAGTTCAACATTGTTTACAAGAACTTGAGGAGAGCATTGATTTGCAAAAGCAAGTAGAAAATTCTCTAGGTAATTTCTCCTTTCCCAAGTTATAAGGCGGGTCCAAGTTGTTGGTATGTAAGATTACTTGGAATCTAGTCAATTTTACTCTTGTATCTAAATTCTCTTGTTCTATTGTAGAATTGAATTCACCATATTCATTAGCGGAGGACGAAGATACCGAAGAGGAGTTCAGGAAATTAGAGCAGGAAATTGAAAGTGCAGGCCATCATCATCCAATTCCAAAAGCTGAGGCTAAGAGTGCAGTTGGAGAAACGGAGGCATTGGAATCCAGTAAACAGCTAACTGAAGCTTTGTCAAATCTCAAGCTCGAGGATAATCCAGTGAGGACTCCAGCAAGTCCAAGCACTTCAGTGAACAGAACAAAAAATCTCAAATTCCAAGCAGCATAGCTAACATTTTGCTATTCATGAATATAATATGGCTCTGTTGTATAGCATTATATATTATATAATACTCTGATGCTTTTTTATATTAAATTTAATGGTCAGTACTTCAAAGAGTAAGTATGCTGTGCTTTCATCAATCACTGATGTTTCTGGAGTACTTTCCAAAATGTTTTTGCTGCAAATCTAGATATAAACGGGACTAGAGATTTCGAATCAAGAAACAACTGAGAAGACTGCAAATGCATCGTTATTAGGCCAACATTTTCGCTGCTACAATAAAAAGAGTCTGCATTCTTTTGCTGTACATCTGAAATTAAGTTGTTATAAATGCTAGCTTGTGCCAATGCTTTTGCTGCTGCCACTGCTTGAAGCTGGGGAAAACGAAGTCGGATGAAGTTGTTTAAAGGTTTCAACGCATATATATTGGGATATAACCACATGTTGAGCATGATTGTTGAATCTGGTTACTGGCTAAATCCCAATTCTGTAGTGTACGTATCCCACAATATGATCCAAGGCATGAGACGAGATTCGAAAACCCTAAAAAATAAAATAAAATAAAATAAAATAAAATAAATGAATAAAACAAACCAACAACAACAACAAGAAGCAATCATGCTTACCATATTTGTTTCCATGGTAGTCTAGTTTTCTTCTGGACTGGAAGGGAGTTCAGCTGTAGATGAAGTTCCTGAATGTACATGCCGCCATGACATCCAAGCTCTTGAATTTTGAATTTTGATCATATATATATATATATATATATATAGATATATATCTGTGCATGAGTGCTGCACTGTGGCTAAGCAAAACATTGTTTTGAGTTTTGGTGGGTTCCCTGGAGAGAGAGAGAGAGAGAGAGAGACGTAAATTAAAAGGTCAATATAACAATATATATTCATGTTTATGAACTCTCTCTCTGTTGGTACGTGATTGATACAATGAATGGTACGTCCATGGTTATTAAAGTTTAAAATATATAGTAAATTAATTTGAAGGGATTCACCTGATGAGTAGAAGTTGATTGGGTAGTCCTGGAGCGCTCAACATGATTTGTAGGAGTGTTGTTGTTGTTGTTGTAAAACATATGGACGAAATGGGGGTTTGAATAATATTTGGAAGCAAAATAAGGCTGATCAAAAAGGGTGGTGGGCCTGGAGATAGCGGGTGGTACGAGGGAATGAAGAGGAATAGTACTGAAGGGAAGCAGATAAGCAGGGAAGGGAAGCATCTGAAATCCAGAATTATAAGGATTAGAATGACCACCAGTTCCAGTGCCAGCGCTAGTGCTAGTACTAGTACTAGTAGTCGTAGGGAAGCAGGGGAGTAAGCTGCTGCTTAGTCTCATCATCGATGGATCACACAAATGTGGCGCTCCAGCAGGCAGCATCATTTGAGGCGCCATAATCTCGTTTCCCATCGACAACATCTGCTTAATTATATGTATATATATATATATATATATATGATCGATATTCAATTAAGCTCTATATATAATTATATATATACAAAAGAACACGCGCACGCACACACACACACACACATATATATATTCAATTAGTTATATTAACAACTTAATATCAATATTATATATATACCTGTAATTGACGCTGAAGGGTCTGGAGATACTCAATGGCCTCGTCAAGCATTGAAACTTTGTCCACCTTTCAGAATTCAGGCGCGCGCAATATTAGGAAACGTAAATAAGGAACATGCATACATATATAGATGATAGATCTATATACATATCCAATATACAAACCTAGGTAGCTAGAACCCAAAAAAGCTAGCTCGCTAGCGTCATTATATATCCCACCTTATTGCAATTGGGTAAGAGCTCTTTTAACTCCCGCATCTTCTTGTTGATGGTATCTCTTCGCCTCTGGTTATTAATATTAATAAAATAAATAAATAAATAAATATATGTTAGCAATTTATCGCCTAACTACATACCGGTTTATTTATTTATTTTTAGGAACATGTCTAGCTAGCTAACCTTTTCGGACAAATTATGGATTTGTGGAGTTCGGTTTCTCTTGGATCTACCTCCTCCGGGAGCAACTGCTGCTTTTATAACAGCCTGAGCCGTGGGTTCATTTTCAACACTCTGCAGTGTTGTTGCAACTGTAATTAGCCTACATATATATGTGTGTGTGGGTGTGTGTCTGTACGCCTCCATGGAGAAAGAAAGAATGAATGATGAATGTGAAATTAATTGAAGTAGGTGGTTGTTTAATTTTGCACTTACTTTACATGGATAGGCAGACTCTTCAGTTTCCTCAGATGTGCGCTTCAGAGGGTGTGCGTGTGCGTGTGCGTGTGCTGGGCTATTTGAAGCTCCCAGAGAGCATACTGAAGCTGATGGAACAGGAGGAGGAGGTCGTGTGAAGTACTTTCCAGTTGCAGTTTGGGTTTTCGTTTTTGGTTTTGAGATTTTGGGGGTTTTCGTTTTCTTGTGGGGAAGTTGTTCTTCTAAGGCAACAACTTTGTTACCGAAAGCTTCAGAGTGCTCATCGGCTGGAACATGAGGCCGAAGGGATAAGTAGTGTAGATCTAGTGGTTTGACGGTTGGATTAATTTGGAGATGTTTGACACTAGCAGTATTAGCAGTAAGCGATCCAAGATGATGGTTGGGAACGATGCCTAAAGCATCCGGGCGCCTCTGATGATCTTTGTCCGTGACGATTGAGTACTTGGTAGCAGCAGCAGCAGCGGTGCAAGTGCAAGGTGCATTAACATTAGTAGCTACATTATTAGGTTTAGGAACAGTTGCAAGTCTTATTCCTCTGGACAAGTGGGACAAGTTGTTGCTGTTCCTCCTACTCTTGTTCCACTTCTTGTTCGAATTCTTCTCTTGATGATTACTTGCTACTCCTACTCCTAGGAACCACTGGCCACCATAATGAGAATGAGAATGAGAATCATGAGAAGAATGAGAAGAATGAGAAGGAGTTGTTGTTGTTGTAGTAGTTATTTTATGAGCAGCAGAAGCAGCTTGGCGCTCTAGCACTACTTCTGGCAAGGAGGTTGAATCAATGTGATCACTACAATTCCTCCGTGGGAAAGCTCTCAGCCGATGATTAGTCTGAGTGATAGTTCTCTCCAACTTCGATGCATCGTTAATATTCACTGCTGGTTTTAAATGTGCATATTCATATTCTGGACATTCATTTTCATATTCTGCACAATCATTTTCATTTTCGTATTCTGGAACAATACGGCAATCATTATTATTCCCAGTGGCCGCCGTGGCAGCAGCAGCAATTTTTTCTGAGTAGAACTCATGAGAGTGGTGAGGATGAGGGTGAGGTTTGTAATGATGATCAACACTAGGAGTAGTATATTTCAAACCATGATCACAATCCTCTGTTGCTCTTCCAAAATTCACAATGCTCCCCAACTTGCCTCTCTTTTCTCCTTTAGCTTCAACAATATCACTTTTCCACCTGCAGGATGGTCCTCTCACTTGGATCTCACCTTTTTCCCATACTAACTCCATAAACTCCTTCTCATACCTGAATAGTTAATTAATTTTTTAAAAGTTTTAAATATTAATTATATGGAATACTATATCCCTAGATATAAAAATGAATAAGTAAATAAATTAAACACATTATTATATAATACACAAACGCGATCGATACACGTACATAGAGGCTGCAGCGAAGGAGGTAGTTGTCATCCTCGGCTGAGTTGATTTTCGCATATCCATAATATATATATATATATATATATATCTTCCGCCACCAAACGTACTAGTACTGGTACTGGTTTCAAGATATCTGAATAGGCAAATCGCAGGAATAGGATAACCGGGACAAGATTAATTTAGTCAACCGATCGATCGGAAGGAAAAGCATGCGGTTGGTTGTAATTTACAGGACGCTGAAAGGTCAGCTTTAATTGGGCGGTGGAGTCGTAAAGAGTTAGAATTTGGAAGTAGTATATGCGAGTAAGAATCCTCATCCTCCAACACACAGAATTAGCATATGTGTCATGTGTGATGTCCCATCACATTAATGCAGATGGAGGTTATTGGAAATGGCCCATGACAAGATTCCTCTTCTTCTTCTTCAAAACCATCCACATAAAAAGTTTAAGCATATGTGGTTTAGCTGCCTACACACCAACTGCAGGGTCCATATCAACATGAATATTTTGTGTATCCCTGGATTGAGGATTCCACACTACACTTTTACTTTGGCATTTTGCAAAGAAAAGCTGTCCCTTACCCTTACCCATAACGGTAAGTGCCAATCGGTAACAATCACCAATAAACGTATCACATTGAAATTTATTTGGCTTTTTAAAAAAACTCACCTTTTCATACTAAATTTTTTATTCAAAAAAATTAATATACAATTCAATGCAATTAATTAATAATTGCCATGTTAATTACATCTGATCTCACTGATTTTTAGTGATAAATAGCAAAAGCTTTTGCAAAATATACTCAACCCCTGCTTAATTTTCATCAAGCCTAATTAATGAAATGGAGGAGGAAGGAAGTAGATTTTCTAGTTGGAATAAGCTTATTAGATTCTAGAGAACCCCAAAAAAAAAAAAAAAAAAATGGAAATGGAAAAAGGAAAATGATGATGCCTGACAATTAGAAGACATCAATGCATGTCGTTTTCATTATCTTGTAGTAGTTGTTGAAACTTGAAAGGTTGAAGGTGAAGCGAAGTATGCAAACAGGGGGGTTTCCTTGTGAGAACGATGAAACTAGGAAAGCCATGAGCCCAAGGCAAAATGGGAATCTAAAAGATGCCCACGTGGGCAGCGGGGTCCAAGTTAGGAAACGGGCATTTCCCTAAGCAGCGCCCGCTGATGTGTTTCTGCGGGTTGTCCAGAGTAATAACAGCACCCATATCCCAGTCACGTCTAACAATTAACAACACTGCCATCAAAGCAAAAGAGAAGAGTGTCCTTCACGTGCTTCCTCCTCTCTGGTTCACGTGATCCTTCGTTTCCTGTTTCTGCTGCTTTGCTTTTTTCTTTCTTATATTAAAAAACAACTCCTCATTCCTAATCCACACCGAATAACAGACATCAGACACGAGCAGGACTTGCCATAATGACATCCCAACGCTGTGAAAACGAAAGAGATACTATTTCTTATTATATAATACTCCTAACCCCCTTGTACCATATAATTTTATTACTTGCAACCTCAACCAATTGTTTTCCTTCTCCTCAATATGGTCTTTGTTGTATGATTCCTGTTCACAACCCCACCTATTCTTATCGCATTATTAAGGGGTGGATAAAATTCAATCCAATCCGTTCAATCTGTCTAATCTAATATATTTTTAACGGTTTGAATTGGATTTTTACATCAATTGCATTAGATTGAGTTCAAAATATTATAAATTGTATGGATTGGATTGGTTATGAATTTAAATATAAATACAATCCAATCCAAATAATATATTATATAATTAAAAAATTATATATTTTTTATTTTTTTCATTTTTATATATTAATTTTAGAATATTTTTTCATTATTATATATTAATTTTTAAATTTTTTTTTCCATTTTTATATATTGATTTTTAATATATATATATATATATATATATTTTTTTTTTTTTTTCTTTTACATTCTCATATTCCAAATCCCAAATCAAATTGTAAGTTGTAATCCTAAACTAAACATTTACTTTGTTGCCATCCACCACCATCCATTACCATCACCATAATATATATATATTTTTTCACATCCCATCATATATATATATATATATATATATCTACATATATTGTATCCAATTGTTATTTATATATATATATATATATAAATGTTTAAATATAATTTATTGCTAATTTTATTATTTTGATCTTTGTAGAGCTTACAGAATCAACTAAAATTAGTGAACCTGTCAACGTTAATTGACTATGATTTACCAAAGTTTTAAAGTTAAAAAAAAAAAAAGAATTATGCATTGATTCTTGAGTGAATGAATTTTGACGAATGTATTATTTTACATTATTTGTTCTAACAATTTTAATTTGATTTTATAGGAGTGAGATGATGACATTAATGTTTGCTATTTAATAAGTGCATGATGTGTATCATTTGCTATATTTTTGTATTATTCTAATTGTATTTTATGTTTGAATAATTATAATTTATTATTTATATTTTATATTTGGAAAATTTTTTATTTGTATTATATATTTATAAATTAGTAAATTTTAAATCGATCATCCAATCCAAATCAAACCGATCATAAATGATTTGATTTGGTTTGGATTTAATACTTCAATGGTTTGATTTGGATTGTAAATTAGAAAAACCAATATATATGAATTGAATTGTATTTCGGTCAAAAACCGAACCAACCTAATCCATGTCCACCCCTAGCATTAATCATCATGCACCAGATTGCAACGTTTCTATTTTGTAACGCGTACGTGTCTAATTTTTTTGGGCAATTACTAAAAGCATAATTATTTCAAACAAACATAGATAAATTTAACCTCGCAATTACATTAAATGAGTGACTATAATCTATTAGGTTTTTGTCCAATCTTAATGTGCGCTGTCTGAAGCCAAAATGCATTTTTAATTATCATGCACTATAAGTATAAAGTCAAAGGGTTTATGCAAGTGTCCACGATTGGAAGGAGCTGTGGAAACCGGAAACTGGACTAGAGTGAGAAGAAGATCGAGCCCATAATCGGCCCCTGCTGGAGTTTGAAATATCCAGGGTGTAATGTAAAGTCTATTACCAAAAAAATAAAAAAATAAAATTAAAATAGTTGATTTCCCTTTTCATTAAATTTCCAATTACCAGACCGTTAGGATTCTCACCAACTCAACACTGTACCTCTTTTACAGTTTAAAGAACAGATGCTGTAATTTAATTCAGGATGCTTATCAACATTATTCGTATGTGTTATTATCGAAGAGAAATTGTACGGTTACACTGAAGAACAAAATGAGACCAAAGTAGCAGGGCATTCAGAGAGAATCCGCATTTCTATACCACTAACAGTATAGTTCAGAAACAAGTGCGATGAAAACAATTCTCTTAGATACAAGGATAATGAGGCAGTTTTTGTTACTTATAAAATGCAAAGGGTAATGTCCAGACCTGAGTCTGAGTCTAACTGAAAGCAAAATTGCCCTCTTCCCAGTTGCTGTACAAATCATGTCAACCTAGGACACCTTCCTTCAAACACAAAGCTATTACTTGTTTCAACTGAGTCATCTTCCCCCGCATCAACTGCAATAACACAAAATTATACTAGATAAAATAAGCATAATCTCATAATAAAAGCCAGACCTAACTACTTTTTTTAGTTGGGACATATATATATCCAGAACTCTACATCATGCAAGCAAACTGGCGTATCTCTAGGGCTAAAGAAGTGGATTTTAACTTTTGAGCTTTGCAAAGTTAATCACTATAAAATATCATAGTCTTAGCAAAGAAAAAGGGGATCTAGTTCAGAAGCTTCTTTTTTGAGCAGAGTCTGTAAGTGAAACACACTGAGAGATTCACAACTACTATAGACAACTGCATCATATTCCAGAATCAAGCAGAAAGGCATGTGCATGAAACACAACATGCAGATGTACGGTTTCCTCAGCATGTTAGGATGAGGAACAAAGAATTGGACCTTCAATACAAATATAAGCGGAAAACTTGCCTCTCGGACTTGTCTGATTCTCCTTTGGGCATCACTTACTAACGTCTCAATTCCTTCTTCCACTTGCAAGAGAAGCTTCCGCTGTAATGCTTCTGTATACAAAAGGTAAGAAACAGATCCACTAGTAAATTAAGAAGCCATTACCACCCCCTAGATCCACTAATAAATTTCCTAATAAATTGTGTACTTCCAAACAAAAAATTGCAACTAGTATTATTATATATCCACCATGTCACTCAAGTCAAACAAATGCACATTTTCTGAATGCAGTATTTAGATTCCGAAACTTATTAACCATTAAACCAATATTATACATATAAAAATATATAAATATATTGCAAAAGGAAAGAAAAATCTAAAAACAATTTTAGAATATGCTCATAGTATTTCTAGCTTTATTCAACATACATGTTTCAATCTGATTTCTGAATGTATGACTTCCAGACAGTATTTGAAAATCAATAAATATATGAAGCAACAAACATTGACGTACTTTGCTTCTCCATATTTCCCTTAAACTCTAATTGGTCTGCTTCTAGCCCTTCAAATGTGCTTCTGCAATCCTGCAAATGTTGATCAACCTCTTCCTTGAACTTTTCATAAATCAATTTTAATTGTTCTTGTTGCTCTGCATGAAAAAGTTTAAATAATGAAGACCTGTTTAAGCTTCAAAAAGGGAAAATCTCTCAGCCATGCATACACACATTGAATTAATTATTAACTATAATAGCAACAAAACGTGTAAAGGATTAATGGACCTTCTAGAAGGCTTATAACCACAGCAAGTAAGTGAAATTTTGCTGGAATGTCTACAAAAACCAACCTCCCTGCCCAGATGCCCCCGCTTTCCACCAAAAGAAAATGTTTCATGAAAAGCCCATACCTAAGAAATGATTCCCGATAAACCATATTTGGACAAGGAACACAGCAAGTAGCTCAGTACCAAGACCTGACTAGTACTTATTTCTGAAAAATTGTTAGCTTAGTTGATGGCCTATTCACAACTTAATAGCACTATGATATGGCAAAAATATTTCTGTTGTAGACGAAGTGTAAGATTCATTTTGAAGCAAGTCCCTCCACAGAAACAATAGTATTTTTTTTTTTTTTTTTTTTTTTTTTTGAACTTCGAACTTAAACTACTTCGTAGGTGAGAGGATACAGTTTGCTAAAATTTTGAATTTACTTCCTATGGTGTTCTACAAGCTGCAAAGATAATGATCTTCTATCAAGAAAAGCGCACACTATCCAAATTGAGAAAAAGAACTGACTGTCCACAAAATAAGTTGGGATACTCATCTCATATCAAACTTTAGAGTGAAGTTTGCAAATAAATAATACGTATCTACTGGCTATGTAAGTTTTATACCAAATGTATCATACCTGATATTCACTTCCCAGTTAAATGTACAACGATAAGTTCATTTCATTTACAAAAAGTTATTTATCTATCTCATCAATTTGTGCACCAAAGGAGCAAATTTACAGCTGATGTTGGATCAGCACAGTCAAATAATCGATATTCATTGTTAAGAAATGAGGAAAAATTCGATTCATATGAACAGGAACATCATAAATCCAATAAAAGCATCATGATATTCAGTTGAAATATTATTGTTACCTTGAAACCTTGCTTCCAACCATTTTCGTTTTAATTTACTGAGGCTTGTCAGCTTCCCCCTGCCAAATTATCAGGAGTAAACCTCAGAAATCATTCCCTTGAGCTAGGAAGGCTGTTTGTTGGAAGTACTTACACATCTATCTGAATTTGGGACTCAACATTTTGCAGCTGCAGATGTATGTTTTCAGCAGCAGACATCAGAATTTCAGAGGTTTTCTTACTGGTTACCAACTTCATTTTGCTGTTAAGCTTTTCGATTTGCCGCATGAACAGTTCAACGGCCCTAAGACATTGCTAAGAAAAATTAACAAACTAAACATTGTACATGATAAAACTTAGTTCTATTTAACGTTGAATTGTCACTTAGAAGGTAAACCTATCCAGTCCATCAAGTTGGTTGCACTCTGAAGGTTCCTGTCTCTCACTGCTTTCTCCAATCCCTGCCCATTTGTACATAGACAAGATAAAGTTACAAAAAATTACCATAGAGCAAAGAAAAGCTATAACATAATAGCTGGAATGCAACATGGACAAAAGAATAACAATATATAAAAAAATATTAAAAAAAAAAAAAACTGTGTTTAACAGAGGTGAGATATTGTACTAATATAGTTCAATGTAATATTTTCATCGCTGCATAGCCTTTTAGTTGGACGGAACATGAACTTCAGTTCTTCAGCAGTACTGGTTTCTGGGAATGGTGTCTCTCTATCTTTGAAACCTTCACAAGACAAGTAATTATGTATTCTTAGTGGATGCATTTTTCATAAATACAGGTCTACATTCGACAGAGGTTTTGACACCATTCAAACCAGTCATTTTTTTAGTATTGAAAAGTATATCTGATCAGAGATCTCAACACTTCACTCACCTTATCTTTATCTTGGAATATGAAAACATTACAGCAAATATATTCCTTCTCGTGAAGTCAGAAAATACTCAAATAATTTACATCCTTTTTAAAGAGAAATGATGGAATATAGAAGATGACACTCAGAATTTACTATGTCATGAGCAATAGAAGCAAATAAATAAAGATATTTGAAAAGCAATGAGTTGAGCAACTCATTTTACTACTAATTTTATTAATGGATATAAGTAACCTAAGTAATTGCTTTATAAAAAGAATTTAAAAAAAAAAAAAAAAAACTGTAGCAATCTGGAAGAAAAACGTACAATTATTTCCTTCAATAGAGGGTGAACCTTCTAAAGGACTTGGTAAACTCCTACCCTCAGATGAGGATTCAGACAGCCCATCTTCAGTGTTTTTCTCTTCCATTTCAAATGTTGCCTTTCTGACTGGGGAATTCTTGAGCTCTTCTGCACCATCCTGAAGTTCAATAAGGACAGGCAAAAGGCGAATATGCAAAGTTCTTATTTAAAGAGCTACACACTATGGACCTATGCCAGTGAGACCACTGAATTAACGAAGGATACAGAAGATTCTGCATGTGCACTGCTATAATCCAATTTTGAAGTCATCAGACTTTTGACACTACGTAATTCTCCCACTGTGAAAACCCTCTTTGCTAATGCAGGATTGCCATGACAATGAACCATATGGTCCGTTTTCGGTCTAAAGCTAGGTGAAGAACTTGAGAGAGGTGTCTTAATTCCTAATGTTGGACTCTGGAACTCATCTTGTGGGTTTACGACATTCTTCAGAGATGGAGTACCAATGCCTTCCTGCTGATCCCTGTTATCTGGAGTGTCAAAATCCCCACGCTGGTCTATCTTGTTTGTCTGTGGTGACCGGTGGGAATCGTGTTCCAGGATATTTTTCTCTGGTACATACTTTCTTTCATTCTCAGGCAGGGAACCTTTAAAATCTTTAATCCTCTCACCAAGTGAATATGTTTCTTGAGCAGGTAGTTGTGTTTCAATCCTATAAGTGGCTTCATGAATCTTATTTATTGCATCTCTATCAGCAAAGCAGATTTTACGTGGTCTGAAACTCTTTTTCCCACTCATCTTTTTCGCAGGCATTGAGGAACCACCAGAGACAGCAGCAGCTAATCTTCCAGACCATCCTTCTTCAAAAGTGAAGATGTTCTTCTCCTGATTTCCCCGTTTGTAACCAGGTGATCGGCCACTTTTTGTAGTGTTCTGCTGCTGCTTGGTTGGTGCCCTCTTTTGGGTCAAAGAACGAGTCACAGGTCTCCTGATCCTATGATCAGTACCTTCAGAATCAGTTTCTATTGTATCTGAATTCTGCGCAGGCTTTACTACTGTATCACCCATCTGATCAAATTTCAGCTCCGACTTATTAGAATTTGGTCTAGGCTTGCCAATTGCACCACCCATCTGATCAAATTTCTGCTCTGGATTGAAACTACTGGCACCTAATTCATGAGCTGAAGACTTGGAGTGATGATCATTAGGCGATGAAACAGTTTGTAATATCTCCTGGAGCTTCATTTTTAGACTTTCAGTTCTCCTGTTTTCTACTGTGTTTGCTGCATCCTTTATACGATCTTTATCCATCACCAAGACATCCTGCACAGCCGCAAACTGAAATTCCTGCAAGTTCTCGGCCAATCCATCCTTCCTTCCCCTCCTTTCATAGGTGACACCATCAAACTTATTACGGTTGATATCATCCGAACGTAATACAGAGGCATTGTTTGCAAAAAACTGAACTGAACATGCGAATGGTGTATTCTTTGCTCCATCAACCTGGTACTGCCTCCCACTGGCTGGTAAATTAGAAGTCTGTTCCGCAAAAAGAACAGTCTCTGAAGTGGGTGCTTTTGGGTGAAAGGTGCCAGTAGTAGTAATCCATGGAGAGTTCACCTGCTCTGGAGCTTCAGTGCGTTGCGTTTTTTTGGTAGCTGCCACTTCTCCATTCTTTCTTTTCCCCTCCGTGGAGTTTCCTACATCAGACTTCATCCTTTCAGAATCTAGCATTGCAATCTCATCTTCCTTTGTAGCTTCAGATTTTTTCTTTGAGACCAAATCCGCCATAACTCCAACAGAGATCTTTCTAGTCTGACTAGATGGATGATTAGTACTACCAAAACTCCAACACTGGCTTGTTTGACCCTGGAATTTGTTGCCAGAGGGCATTACATTCAAGGTTATGAAGAATTGCATAAAAGGAAAATAAAAATTGCAATTAGTCACCCTAGTTGGACTCTGGGATCCTAATTCGAACTTCATATAATCAGAGGAATTTTGAGTCGAAATATGAGGAAGAAACGAAAGGGAAAATAGAAATGTTGACTAAAAAGACAGAATATGCGAGCAATGTAGGCAGACAGCATGCAAATCAATGAAAGCTGTGACTTACATCTCGGAATTGCTGTGCGGCAACTTGCATCGTTGGAATTTTGCTCGGAACATAAAATATCAGCAAGCAAGGATCGCAGCTGTAACGTGAACAGTGGAAACACCCAAGGTGAGTTTAGCAAGTTTTTGGACACACATTTATATAGAAATCGCAAAATTCATGGAAAAGGCACAACTAATTAATCTTCGATACAAGTAGCTGGTTACCTATATATATATATATATATATATTCATTCAGAAGGACAGCGACTCCATCAACTTGTAAGGAAGGAAAAAAATAGAAAATCAAACAATCTTAAGGAAGGAAAAAAATAGAAAATCAAACAATCTTAGATGGAAAACCGAAAACCCTAATAATTGCGAAATGTTCTTTCACATTCCATTCCTTTTGGAAATTTACCCCTCTCCTGCAATTCGTAATCGTATTTCGTACTGAAGGAAAAAAGAAAGAGGTTGTGGCGATCGTCCAAACGAGATTGAGAGATTGAAAAAATGAAAAAATAATCATAAATAAATAAATAAGTAATCTCATTTTAATTGGAAAAAGCAAAAACCGCAACAGATTTGAGGGGGAAAAAAAAAAAATTACTTACGACCTATAAGGCAGCAATGATGGATGAGCTCCTTCCCCGTTCCCGTTTCAGATATGCATACCCTGCCTCTGAGAAATTAGCCTATTGGGAATTGAGACGATGCAGACGACGGAGGAGTTTCGAAATGTCCAAAGATTTGACAATACTCAAAATAAGCGGGAAAACTGGAAACGCCCTCCTCGCTCCCCTTGCTTTTTAATCCACTTCCAGGGCGCGCATTGCGCACCCCTCTTTTTTCTTCATCATTATTATTATAATAATTATTCATTATTCATTATTCCATTTCCCGCTATTTAAAAATGTTATCCTCTTTTTTTTTTTTTTAAATATATTTTTAAAATTTTTAAGGTTTTTGTATTTTTTTTTTTAAAAATAAAGTAAAATTACGAATTTGATTAGGAAATAATACAAGTATTATTCCCTGTTCACTATTTGTTGTGGTAATTTATTTTTCTTTTCTTCTTACGAAAATTTTTCTTTTCTTGGGAATCAAAATACAAAGAGTGAAAAATTGGATTTTTTTTTTGGGGGGAAACGAGTGAAATAACAATTGAGTGGGTTAAATTTCATTGTTGTGTTTTTTTTTTTTTTTAGGGGTAAAAATTATATTGCAGTATTATTGTTTTTTTCTTGGTAAAAGTGAATTGTATTATTGTTATATAATAATAAAAAATTGTATTATTGGTATCATTACTCTTTTTCCTTTTATTGGGGTAAAAGCAAATTGTATTGTTGCTGAAGGTGGAAAATATTTAAAAGATGAAAACATAAATAAATAAATAATCGAAACAGTAGAGACAAATAATATAGTATACGGTAGAAATAAAAGTTAAAAACAAGACCAGGAACTGGAAGTTGAATTGAATAGAAGATAATAAAGGAAAGCAAAGCAAAAGATGATGAACATGAGCATGAGCACCACGGCCACAGAAGTGCCTCCGTTGTCAGTGCTTCGACGCTCAGTCCCCAAGGCCACCATAAAAGCGGTGAGATGCTCCATTGGCAACCACCCCTCCACCGTCCGCATCTCCGGCCTCGACACCGGAGGCTCCGGCCCCGTCGACACGGTGGTGGTGGGAGGTGGCATTAGCGGACTGTGCATCGCTCAGGCCCTGGCCACCAAGCACGCGCACGCGGCCCCTAACGTCATCGTGACGGAGGCTAGAGATCGAGTGGGAGGCAACATCACGACGGTCCAAGGGGACGGGTATCTTTGGGAAGAGGGTCCCAATAGCTTCCAGCCGTCCGATGCGATGCTCAGCATGATAGTTGATAGTGGTTTAAAGGATGATCTAGTTCTGGGAGATCCTAATGCACCTCGTTTTGTGCTGTGGGGTGGAAGGCTGAGGCCTGTTCCCTCTAAACCTGGCGACCTTCCATTCTTCGATTTGATGAGCTTCGGCGGAAAACTCAGGGCTGGCTTTGGCGCCCTCGGTCTTCGTCCTCCTCCTCCAGTTTGTCCCCTCTCTCGCTTTCTCGCTTTCTCTCTCTCTCTCTTGATTTTTTTGGGGTTTGAATTGAACTTCTCATTTCTTTAAATCTTAACAAAAGTGACAGGGTCACGAGGAATCCGTTGAAGAGTTTGTCCGCCGTAATCTGGGCAACGAGGTTTTTGAACGCTTGATTGAGCCTTTTTGCTCAGGTTATGATTCCTCTATTTTTAACCTTTTATCTTTTCTCCGTTTAACTAATGGTTCTTGAATTGTTGGAAATATGAAGCAAACAAATGCCTCTTATTTTTTCCCCCCCTGAATTATTAGGACGAAAGAACTACAATAAGGTAGCTTTTTTTTTTTTTTTTTTCCTTCAAAAAATAATGAGTTAGATATAGTTTCTCCAGTTTTAGCTATTTTGTTTGCGTTCTTTTGCCCCTGCAAATGCCAATGCCATGATGCTGCAATTGCTTTTTAAGTTTGTTCTAATGGTTTCCTTGTCCATGTATTCATGTGTCAACCATGTCTAATGTTTCTTATTAATGGCTGAGTTTGAAATAATTTTCTCCGCATTATTAACTGGGATTTCTTCCTATCGATGCTTACTAATCTACCTTGTCAATTATTAACCAACTAGCTTAGGGAAACTTCCTATTAAAGATATTCATTGTGCTTACCGTCTGCCATTAAGTTTTCAAAGTTCTTAGAATACATGGCATGTCTGATGTCTTGATATTTGATTGAATGGGTCACTGTGGTTCAACGTACCTTAAATTTTTAACACTTCCAGGTGTTTATGCGGGTGATCCTTCGAAATTAAGTATGAAAGCAGCGTTTGGAAAGGTTTGGAACCTAGAGCAAAATGGAGGTAGTATTATTGGTGGCACTTTTAAAGCAATCCAGGAGAGAAATCGAGCTCCCAAACCACCTCGAGATCCGTAATAATATATTTCTTTCAATTTTATATTATTGCAAATTCATAATTCATGTGCAGTTCCCTGATTTTACTTATCTTGCAGGCGTCTACCAAAACCGAAGGGCCAAACAGTTGGATCTTTTAGGAAGGGACTTACTATGTTGCCAGATGCAATTTCTGCGAGGTATCATCTTTTGGAATAGATCTTATGTTCTAATTGCATAGTGACTATCATTATTAGCAAAACTCTGCCTCTCTGCTCCTAATTTGTTTGTATTTCTTATGAGGGATGATGTCTGTAACAAGTTGTGCTTTATGTTGGCAGGTTGGGTAGCAAAGTGAAAGTATCTTGGAAGCTTTCTAGTATTAGTAAGTTGGATAGTGGAGAGTATAATCTGACATATGAAACACCAGAAGGCTTGGTTTCTCTACTGAGTAAAAGTGTTGTCATGACTGTTCCTTCTCATGCTGCGAGTACTTTATTGCGCCCTCTATCTGTATGTTTCTCACCTGATGACGTTTTTTTTTCTTTTGGAAATTTTGATTGTCTCTTGTTAGTGGGACTCTTGAAGTGAATTTTATTTCACTATCCAGTCTTGTTTCAGAATTTATAGGACTGTTCAAATTGTTGATGCAGTTTGTTAATTGTTAAGCTGATATTTCAAGTAATTTTCTTTCCTCGTATTCACCTTTTTGCAGACTGCAGCTGCAGATTCACTATCAAAATTTTACTACCCACCTGTTGCTGCAGTGTCTATTTCATATCCAAAAGATGCGATTAGGTCAGAATGTTTGATAGATGGGGAACTCAAGGGTTTTGGCCAACTGCATCCACGCAGTCAGGGAGTGGAAACTTTAGGTAGATCTATCTACTTTGGTTTAGAAACTAATTAGTTTCGGCTATAACTCATGCACAACATCAGTGGTCATCTTTTCTTGCCAAATTAAATGCCTAGATTTTGTTGGTTTTAACAGGAACTATATACAGCTCATCACTTTTTCCTAATCGAGCACCTAGTGGAAGGGTACTGCTTTTAAATTACATTGGAGGGGCCACCAATCCTGGGATTTTGTCCAAGGTGAGACATTCTTAAATGAGATCTGATGCATGTGGAAAAATGTGATTCGCAATTTTAGTGCCACTTTGATGGGGTTGTAGATATATCAATAGAAGAATGGGATATCATTTCTTATAAATTGTTAGGCAGGTTCTGAAAAACGTTCACAAATGTTATAACAATGCAATAAAGCATGTAAACAAAAGGAATTAATAAATAAAGGAATAACGAGAAAAATTAATAAAGAAAAATGAAGATATGACTATTGCTAGCACTGAAAATTTGATACTTGCATCAAAGCAAATAAATGTGTTAATTCTTGTTTCGTAATGAAAATTTTCCTTCTTTCTTTGCCTATCCCTCTTACTAGATACTTAGTTGGATTGAATAGATGATTATGAGTTCCATTTTCAGTGCCATAATCTCATTGTTACTATTTGTCTTTGGTTGGTTTTGCCTGGTTGAACAATTAGCTTATTTTTCATCTGTAACTATTTGGCATGGAGTTCCACTTTCTTAACTAGTAAGTATATGAATACACATATATACATATGCATGTGCACGTAGATATATGTTTTTCCACACCTTTATTTCTTCTTATGACTTTTCTTAGAGCCGTTTACTTGTTGACAGTCAAAGGATGAACTCATTGAAGCTGTGGATCGAGATTTGAGAAAAATTCTCATTAAGCCTAACGCGAAAGAACCATATGCACTGGGTGTGAGAGTGTGGCCACAAGCGATTCCACAATTCTTGATTGGTCATCTTGATGTCCTTGATGCTGCAAAAGCTGCTCTCAGCGATACTGGGTTGAAAGGTCTATTTTTGGGCGGCAACTATGTATCAGGTGTAGCCTTGGGTCGATGTGTTGAGGGTGCTTATGAAATTGCTGCCGAGGTGGCTGATTTTCTATTACAGTATGCACGTAAATAGTATCAGATAAAGTTATTCCTTGTTTTAGGTATTATGTTGTTCAGGATGTTATTTGTTATTATTCGGGCTATGTTGTGAATAATTGTTCTAGTTCCAATTGAAACTTGTCACTTTATGATTAATGCCTCCCCTGGAAAACAAGAAGGCAGATTAGTTTAGATCGGGTATGTATACCCTAAATGCTGAAATTGAGCATCCATTGTTAGCGTTTGCACGATGAGACATAAGTTGATAATGACTTAATGAGCTGCTTTGTTTTGTTTATATCCGGTATTTTCTTACTTAAAACATGTACGTATCCTCTCCCCGGCCATGTTATTTTTGGAATTGAGCCAAATTATGTTACTGAGCTAAGCACCGTTGCCTCGGCCCTCGAGTCTACGGGTTATAATTGCTTCTGATGCAAGACGCTTTTATAATGAGAGAGAGTAGGAGCGTTTATACTCGACATTCTCATTAATCCCTTTATTTGAAAGATGTTCAGTGACGGGCGTGGTCATGGAGACACATGCTTTTGGTGGGGGAAGTCAAAAGCAATGGTTGAATTTGACGAAACAAGTAAAATAAAGAAATTGTCATTTGCTGGGTAAAATGGAGCATGGTCTTAAGGCAAAGTAATAGCTAATAAACAGGAATGGAAAACAGAGCAAGGCTAGCTAATGAATGGAAGCAACATGTCATGGGTAGGGCCGTAGGGGAGGTGGGGAACATATCTGCTTTTCTTCCCCAGGTTTGTAAATTCTTCAGGGAGGTTTACTTTAGGCAGAAGCAAGAGTAAAGACATAGTTGTTGAGAAAGAGAGAGACAGCCAAATACACCTATACACGTGGGAGGCGGGACTCTGAATAGATTTCGAGTGAAGATTTTGAAGGCACTTTGTGTCTTTTCTTTGTTTCCCCTCTTTTTCTTGTGTTCCAAAATGGACTGCTATTACGTGTCTCCCAAACAGGATGTCATGTGTGCCATTACTTCTCTTTCTCTCACCTTGTCACAAGGATGTGTGGAATCCTCCATTACTGTTTAAGTACATTTGAGATGCCTTAAGTATATATATATATATATATATATATTAGTTATTTTGTACTAGGCGGCCACACACACACACACACACATATATATATATATATATATATATATAGAGAGAGAGAGAGAGAGAGAGAGACTCAAGCTTACATTAGATCTGCTGTAATAGTTTTAGTATTAGAATTTTTTTTTATTAACTAGTAAATGGTTTTAAAAATTAAAATTTAAAAATTAATTATTTACTTAATAAGAACTAATAAGAATTATTTAAAGTTTATTTAAAAAAGATAAATTTTAAAAGGATTTAGTAAACACGTATTTTAAAATCTCACTTTTCAAAATAATTCAATAATTAATAATAAAAAATTAATAATTTTATTTAATGTGAGCTTAGCTTCTCTGTGTGTCTGTGCGCGCGCTCAGCTTTCCAAAGATGTCCAAATTTATGTCGCTTCGCTCCATGGTTTACCTGTCCGTGTTGCCACTCGCCACTTGACAATAGATTTGGATTTGTTTTATATCAAAACATTTTGTCCTATGTACATAAATATGCACATATATATATATATATATACATAAACACTTTTACCTTGTGTATAGGACGTAGTACCATGCGTGCGCAACATGATAATTACATGCATTGAACATTGATTTAGAGATTTTTAGATTTCATATATACATCTCACATGCGCATTGCTATATTCAATATATGGTATTCCCAACACCGATGCTTGCTGTTTTAGTCTACATTCATTTCCTCAACCCTCAATGCTGGCAGGATGAGGATGATATTATATTCAAGAAGATGACCCAGGAGGATCCTAATTATAATTAATTAACCATTCTAGGCTTCTACTACCTTTTAAACTCTTTAACACAAAATTTTGTCTTTAGAGTTGATGACAGAATCGTCAACTTCTAAACAAACCAATTATACAAGGTATATGTGCTTCTGTGCCTGCAGCCTCTGTCTCTGTTGCTGTTGCCAAACAAATTTTATATTTATTATTCAAATCTAGTAAATATGATATGGTATAAATTAAAGGTTGAGCCTAAAGCTGCGTGCAAAATCTACTATACGTGTATGACCACGTTGGCTGCATCATAACTCCCGGCTTTTGCTTTTGTTTTTGTTTTTATTTATTTATTCATTTCCTCTATAATCTCACTTAATTTCTTTCTTTCCCTCCAGAGCAGTCAGCAATTTGATGATGATTATAAAAATAGAGAATAGAGTGTAAACACACATACAACACACACGTACGGTGCAGGAACAAGGCATCCGTGAAAAAATAAACTACATTTTAAATAACTGGAAGAGAGAAATGGAAAATCATGAAAAAGCAGATGGGTTGACACGTGTAATTGTCGGCTAGCCGACAACATTTCCAGGCGGGCCAGAAATGTAAATGGAAATGCCTCCCCTTCCCCAAACATATTCATATTTCCACACACTGGCCCATTATTCAAAGGTGTAATTATTATTATTAATATTTAAGAGATTAAGAGGTGGCGGCTAATAAATATGTTGATTGTGGACTTAATGTGGATATAGGTGGTGATTGAGAAATGAGAATAGAGAATTGAGAAAGAGAAGGAGAATGGGCAGGGCAGCTACTTGTTCTTCTTCTTCATCATCTAATATCGACAGCTGTTGCAGCAACCACTCCCACTGGCCGGACAGAGATCTCACTACTGACCTTAGGCTTGGCCTTAGCATTTCAGCCTCTACCGATGATCATCATCAGCATCATCAACCCCACAACGCTTGTTCTATTGAGAATCCAAGGTATATAGAATATTAGGTGTATATATATATATATAGAATTGAATTGGATTGATTAATATATGTACACATATATGCAGCAGAAGCAGCAGGGTAGAAGAAAACCAGTATTATTCATCGGGTCAATTGGATGCATGGGTGAAGGAAAACGATGAGACAAATGAATTAATGGAATCAGGAAATGATGAGTGCGATGAGAATAGGAATAATGACACTGATGGAAATGGAAGTAGAATTGGAAGTGGAAATGGAAGGTTGTATGTCAAAGTATACATGGAAGGGCATCCAATTGGCAGAAAGCTGAACGTCTTGGCCCATGATGGTTACCAACACCTGATATCCACTCTTGACCAAATGTTCAACACCAACATTCTCTGTAAGTCCAATAATATTAACAGTTATTAAATATCTATGTCTATATATATCGATAGATAGATATAATTAAAATGTAAAATGCAAAATGCAATAACTTATTCAAAAACAACAAGTATTTGTCAATATCTGCAGGGGGTGCCGAGGTAGATGAAACGCTTACGCATATGACCCATAACTGTGACGATTTTCATGTCTTAACGTATGAAGACGAGGAAGGTGATTGGATGATGGTCGGGGACGTTCCTTGGGAGTGAGACTCTATTTTTTATTATTTTTTTAATTTTTTTTGCTGAAGGATTGAGACTCTAAGTCTATTATACATATATATAAATATATATATATATATATATTTATTAATTAATCATTTTCATTTCCATTTTCTGCTTAATAATTAATGCTATTAAATTTATTTAATTTATGCAGGATGTTCTTGACCACAGTGAGGAGATTGAAGATAACAAGGGCATGCCCCTGCTAGCTACCTAGTCCTCACTCCTCATCATATATGCATATATATTCATCATATATTTGATTGGCACATTAGCACTCGGCAGGCCGCACCATATACAATATTTTAGTAATGTGCTCAGCCGGATACACAAAACTCAATCGGCCTTGCCAAATTCGGCTTTACTTGGGCCAGAGTCTGATGAATATTCTACACCAATTGGTGCTTGCTTTGCCACCTTCAAATATGTAATTGACTTGTTCATGGGTTTCTTGTGCCCCTGAGATTAGAGATTTAATTTACCTTTTTTTAATTAAGGCACAGAGAATCTTATATATATGCATGATCAAGGGTGTTATATATGCACCAACGCCGGCGCGCGCGTTGGATATAATATATATATATATATATATATATTCTCATAATGGTTGGTTTTTTCTTAATATTCTTTGAGGAATCAATATATAGGAGACCTGGATTTCAAAAATGTTCCTGAAATTCTTAAGAAGAAGAGAAGGTCGACGAATAGGCTTTATTTTTATAATAAGGTTGTGTTGTGTTGCAATAATTGCAAAACACTGTGGAGTTTTTTTTTTTTTTTTTTTTGGGGGATCTTGTTGATTTCTTATTAATTTATTGGTCTGTATGTTTAATTAATATATGTGGAGTATATACAGTAATTTTAATGATAACGAAGGACGTTGGCATGCATTGTGTGGCTGCTTATAATTGTCCTTAATTAGTTCCCGTCTAACAACTCCAGGACAACGATAGAGCACAACTAGTATATTTATTGTATTTTAATAAGAAAAATAAGAAAAAAGAGCTAGGTAGTTAGGTAGCTGGATGAATAATAATAAAACAGAAATTAAACAAGGGAATTGCATAAAATTAAAGAGGCATGAATTAATACCATGTTGTATGTATGGTCTGTCTATACATACCGACAACAGAGTAGAGAGAGAGAGAGAGAGAGAGAGAGAGAGAGAGGGTATGATCGAAAAGTTAATTAAGGTGAAGGGGTGGGTCAAAAGGATTTCTGATTCTGACAATCGAGATTGGGTCCGGTATCAACATTAAAGAGGCTGGCATATCTTAGGAAATATCCAATCCGATTGTTAACTCGTGGATCGTTGGGTATCCCACACTCAAGGCCACCGTTAATGATGTTGGTGAGGAGGCCGAAACCGGCGGTACGATTGGCAGCCAGGTCGGCAGGGGAGGGGACATAGCGGCCCACCATAACATCGTGGCAAGAGGGCTTGGGCTTTTGGGGTGTCATCCAAAACCAAAGAGCGGTTTTAAAGGCAATGACAGAGTCGTTGGCAACCAACTCGGGATTCCCCAGCCCATCAAAGCCCAAGGCCTTGCCAGCAGGACCATAGTTGAAGTTCCAGGAGAGCTGAATGGGGCCTCTTCCTTTGTAAGACTTGCCCTGAACGCAAGGCCAGCGAGTGTTAGTGGAGTCGCAGTAGTTGCTCTGGGGGCTGACTTCCTCTTTGAAGCACAAACCCCAAGCATAGGGCCCATCGGGAGCGGTAGCCCAGCCACCGGTGGTCTCGTGGGAGATCTGCGCCAGAAATGCCGCAATTTCACGCTTGCGGGTGCTTACACTTCCTGTGCTTCCGAATCTGGGAAAGCATCTGCTGGCTTTCATAAATGACTCGTAGGTGTAGAAATCTTTGGCCGGGCATGCATTGTCATCCTTGTGAAGAAACAACCTCCCGTAAAGCTCTCTACTTATCAAAGAAGATACCATCAATTTACTATTACTATTGCGATTAGACCCTGCATCAGCCTCCCTGCACCCAAACAGCATCACCATCATCATCATCATCAATAGCATGGAGGATGCCATACCGTACCGTACGTGCTCCCTGCAGTTAGCTAGCGGTAGCACTAATGAGGAAATTAATTCAGGACTAATTAATGAACTACTTAGCCGGCCATGGTTAGCTTTTAACTAATAAATCTTTTACTACAACTGATTTGAGAATAAGAGGAGTACTACCAGACCTTTTTATAGTATGATAAAACATATTAAATTTAAATACATGGAGGATGGAGCCAGGACGCGCGGCCGGCCTTTTTAGGTGTTTGTTAATTTGGTTGTTTGGAAGCTAATATACATAATATATTGAACTAGGCGCGTTAGTGGCATTGGTAGATAGTGGCTGACATAGTCAGCGTTCAACTTATCTAGTTGTTGACCTTCCTTGCATACATTATAACTCACTTCCAAATCTCGACGAGTAATACATGCTGTACTAGAGATATCAATTACAGCCATTTTTTGACTAGTCTTAGCGTTGACGTGGTCATTTATTTTTTCTTTTTCTTTTTCTTTTTCTTTTTGCTAGAGCATGGCCATTACTCGAGTGGGAATGTCGACACCCCGCATTCATATAGTCTTAAATTCGTAGCAAAATTTGTTGATTAATTTGATGAATGAGTAGTACTAGCTGCTGTTATTCATCGGATAAATAAACAAAATATTTACGACAAAGGGACAACGATACCATTTTGAAGAATAATATGACTCAGTTTTCTTGGTTAGCCCTCTCCCGGAAATGGAACCGTAGCAACATCTCATCTGTCAGCCTTCTGCGGTTACATATTATATATATATATATATATATATATATATTTTTTTTAAGAAAAAGGTGAATATATTGTTATTAATGATAGAATGACGGTATGTAAACGTGCATCTATATAAATATATATATATATAGTGGAGTTGTATACAAGGACTAATTTGGCCTTCATTTGAGAGATCCCAAAACAACATTACATTCTTGTCTAAAATGTTAGATAGGAAGAAAATCCACTTTTGACCACAACAATTAATTTTAGTTGCAAAAATAATTGTGGTAAAAAATGCTATTAACAGGGGCGGAACTACCTCATGGCCTCCATGGTTTTTATTTATTATTATTTTTTAATAATATATTAGTTTTTTTGAATTTTTTAGCATAATAATTGTGTAATTGTCTTGAATAATATACTTGGCCCCCTTAAATTGAAGTACAATATCTATGTGAATTATTTTTTATTTCAATATACAATATTTACATTTTTTGTTACTAATTAGAAATTTTATTTTTTACGTCAAAATTAGAAATTTTAGTTAAAGTAAATGAAAATTTAATTATTATTATTTTTATTTATGGCATCCATATGGTTTAATGGAAAGTATTAATTATATTTCCTTTTATGATTAATATTTATTTAGGTAGTATTTTGTAAAATTTTCATATTTTATTACTTTGTTTTGTAGTTTATTATTGACATTTTATTTTAAATTATACGTTTTTTTTATTATCATTTTTTAAACAAATATTTTAGTTTTTGTGTGGTATTAATTTTATTCACTCAAGTATATTCTCTTATATTATTCTAGTAGAATTTTTTTTCTTTTTTAATAAACCGAACCAAATTTTCTAATAGACTTATCTAGATATTAAAATAACAAGTTATATAAAATTTTATAAAAATTAATTATCAATTTATTAGGGATTATAAATATAATAGAAAAACTATACCATTAATAACAAATTGAACATTCAAAAAAAAAATTATAACTTAGTTTGAATATTCACAAAAAAAAAAAAAAATTTGTTACTTGGTCCCCTCAAAGATGGAATCCTGGCTCCGTCCCTGACAATTAACCAAAGAGGAATTGGCCACGATATAATAACAACATTTTTAGATACAAAAATGTAGACTTTATCCTGATTTTTGTTGTTATTAATACTCTGTTTTTTTAGTGATACGCAACTTTTTATTATAAGCACTGATGCAGGAAGTTGAAGCTTTAAAGGTAGAGGTAGTGAATATTGAAACTGCAACATTTTTTTGCAGTGATCTGCAGCTAGCTAACAATTAGCTATTTTAAAATTTAAATCCAAGGTAGAATTTCAACAAAAAGATCCAAAGGAGAAGGTAGACGTCCGGTCGTTATCGTTGGGCCCTGGCCATGACCAAGGGATCAATTATCAGAAAGGTAAAGGACCCAACACGTCACTCATTCTCGCATGGGCAGCCGGCCACTTGACATGACACGAGCGTCATTTAACCATTTACTAAAGTGGGCCTATTTAAGAAAAAGGCCCGCTTTTATCCTATATATTGATATAGAGGCCTGGTTAAGCTTTGTTTGTTGGTTTTGGGACCTCCTTCCTTATAACTATACTTTTATCCCTCACTTGTGCCCTTCATTGATATTAGGAAAATTCCAGCTATCAGTGTATATCCATTATCCACACAATCTTTATTTATTTATTATTATTATTTTTTGCTGGTGAATCACATATCAAAAGGAGCATGGAAGAGAAGAGGAGAGAAAAGAAGACCTACCTACTAGCCACACGCAGGGAGGCTTCAACACAAATTATTACCAATATTATATATTTTTTTAATACTAGTTAATTAACAAGTCATGGTCTCAAACCCCCCCCTAAAATCTAATGATGGATCAATTATTAGCTTAGCTAACTAGGTTGATGTAGTTAGTGTTAGCCAAATCAAATTAAAAACAAATGTTGAGTATTCATAATTGATGCACTTTTCTTTCCCACTTCCTCTATGTACGTATAAAAATTACAATTAATACAATTGAAAACATACATATCCATGACGAATGAGAGTTGAAAAATTAGGTGGGGGCGAACCTTGATCAACATGTACATTAAATACATGGACAGAGAGGGTTGGGGTTTGGGGCTCAGTTTCGTCCTCGGTTTATAGGCATAATAAGGCTTCCATTTTAATTTCTATACAAAGATCCAGAATAAAGCAGGACCCAAAAAAAAAAAAAATATATATATATATATATATATAAATATATGGAAGAAAAGTCCACATGGTTGAAAATGGGTATACCTTACGTTCAATCATCATCCTCAAGTTCAACGTCTAATTATCTTCTCTGTCTTGGGCTCAGGCTTAGGGGTGATCAGTCTCTCACCCTCACTTTTTCAATATATTGTAAAGAAGGAGGTTGAGGTTGGTCCCACCACACGACTTTCATCAGCGTGCCTTGTGGGGGCAACAAAACAATACAAAATTAAAGCCAAAGCCTCCAAGCTCAAACAAAAGCAAAAGCAACTCTTTGTCAGTTTCTATCACCTTGGACCATTTCAACACGGAATCCCCATTTCAGCTTTTTGCGTGTCTATTTCTCTCACCTGCTTCTGGACAAATTTCTTCTATATCAAAAAAGAAAAGAAAAATATATAAATAAATAACAGCTCACACTTACCTGAAAACCTACAGCCAACAGACAAACATACATTTATAAAAAAGTTTCCTTGAAGGAATCTTTAATTTTTTTAGACCGAAAAAAAAAAAAAAAAAGGAAAAAAACCAACTTCTCATATAATAATCATCTTGCTTGTGGGAATGCTATATGATTCCTTGGATTGACTTTAAGGATTGCTACATCATATATTTTTTCTCAAGTTCCCTCCTAAATATCTCTTGTACAGATGGCCACGGAAATCTTCTCTTTCATTTTTTCTGTCTTCATTCTTGTTTAGAATCTCTTCTAACAATTAAAACAGAAATGAAAATTAAAAAAAAAATCAACTTGACTATAAACCTTTGTAATTAAAAGTACAGACCGGTTATCTTAAAAGTAAAGCCAAGATCTCAAGTATTACCCAAAAAAAAAACAAAAAAAAGAGGTAGGATTTCAAGCAAAAGCTGAAGTATAAAATGGTATACGTATGAAGTTTGTCGGCCGTAAAAGCGAGTAAATGCAAAGGAAAGGAAAAAAGAGTTGGAAGAAGCGCGAAAATGCTAGCTCCACTTTCGGTCGATCACTTCAGCGCCGCTTTCCTTTACTTGAATACCGGTCAATTGACCCCAACCCAAAGTAAACCAGCCATTTTGCAGCAGTTGGCATGTGGTTGTGGATTCCCCTCAACACCGCTCCCATTAATGCCCTTTTATCAATTTTTAACCTTCACCTCATTTTGTTTTCTTTTCTTTTTTATATTTATTATTACTTTTTCCTCCATTTTTCTACTACAATCAATACACTAGTCTTGATGGAAGACAGTATTTTCAATATCTGTTTTGAATGATCTCATTTAGAATCTGGTTTTTCAGTTTGTTTCTTCCTTTTCTCATTCATATTTCTCAGTATATATAATGTTTTATGATTTTATAATATTATTCGGTATTATGGATAATTGAAGGGTTTGTGGGAAGTTTTTAACCCGCACACAAGAGTTTCTGGAAGATCATTATATTTTGGTATAAGAACATACATGTTGCATAAGCCAGGGCAAGCCACGCTAATGTGCCTTGGATGATCCTCATCTCACGTCAGGAACTAATAAGCATATTGAACTATCCGTGCGGCTGAGAGCCCTCTCAGCCCGTATCTCCTGTAAAAACAATACTGTTTCTGATGTTTTCATTAAATATTTCTACCTCATGGAATAAAATTTTCCAACAATAACATGAACAGTATTGAGACTCTGTTCGTATTCAATCAAAAGCAATATTTTTGGCGAATTAAGACCCCCAAGAAGAAAAAAATTGCAGCGAGAGTGACGACATGCTTAGACGAATACCTCCAGCTTTTTGGAATTAATGTTTTCTTATTTGAAAAAAAGAATAAGAAAATATTTTGTAAACTAAAACCTAGCATTGACTTTACCCTATGTTTGGATTTAAAGAAGGAAAGGGGAAAAAAAAAAAAAATGTTTAATGAGGAAAGGAAAGGAAAAGAAGTTAAAAGAAAAGTATCTCTTATTAAATATTGTTTGGATGATTAATAGAAGTAACAGAAAATAATAAATATCAAAGATAATAAATATTTTTATATTAAAATAATATAGGTACTTTTGGAATATTAATTTTTTCATTCATTTTCTATCAATTTTTAAAAGAAAACAAAACTAATTAAAATAAAATGATCAATTTTTAAGGACACATTTTTGTACCATGTCTTAAGGTGTCTTTGGCCTTATATATGAAAGGAAGCCCACCAGAAAATTTTGAAAAAAAAAAAAAAATGTTAGTCTTTCTTTTCCCACTTCAGAACATGACAATACGATATTTCTCATCACTAATTATAGTTAAAGATATATGTTGAGAAACAGAAAGGTGACTCTCATTTTTCAGTACCAACTCTATCCTAGTTAAGATTCCCTAGTTATTAAGGGATGATTATATAATAATAATTATTAAGCATTGGCATATACCATTTAGGATTTTAAATTTAAATTCATTATTAATTATTATTTCTTTTTCATCTAATAGCTAAATTTTTTCCGTAGTTTAGTTAAATGATGGATTTTTGATGTGTGATTTACTTAAGTAAAAAGGTGACTGTGACCTTTAGTCTCAATGACTCTTCTATCATTGACTTCACTTTTCAACCAATTAAACTGAGATCTGTATACAAAATTATGGTTTTGATTGGCATGATGTATTGGCGACAATCGCATATTTCTATTTCTTATCGTTTAGACAATATTGAACTCGGAAAAAAGTATAAAAGAAGACAATAAAAAAAGAAGCTGATAGGTGATATTATATATATAGTTGCTATAATTTTGGACAAGATAAAAATGAAGGCGTAAATATTCTTTATTAGTACTTCCTCAAGTCAATCAAGAATTTTGGCTTTGAATATTACATACTTATATGCAAAGATGATTATTGAACTTGTGAAGCATCTCAATAATTAAAAAGTAGAAAAAGGAAATAAATAAATAAAAGAAGTCCCTATATTCGGTTTTATGATATGCTAGCATATAATTATGTACAAATTTACCAAAAAAAAAATATATAATTTTGTGTAAATATCAATACTATACTATATGTATAGCAAAACAGTTTTTTTTTTTTTTTTTCTTTTGAAGATCAAGTGCTAATTTTTTATATTGGACATATGGAGATTCAAATTTAAAGTTATTATTATTATTATTATTTTGAAAAAAGTGGATTTACCACTAGCCTATCCCTATTAAAATTTAATATATATATATATATATATATACACACATATATATGTATATGTATAGAACTAATTAATTATTAAGAATTTTGTTATTGATAAATATATATATATATATATATAAATTGAGATGTTGTTGCAGTTTTTTTTTTGTTTTTTGGTGGATAATTTGGGGAAGGAGATTGTAACACCAAAGTTGGTTGAACCTGGGATGTGAAGGTTACAGAATTAATAATAGATGTAGAGAGAATAGCAAGGTCAATTAATTGTTTCAGCCAAAAGAAAAGGGGTCAATTTATTAAACTAGAGAAGGGACGGCGATTGAGTTCAAGCATAACATATAGTAGCAATCTAGGTTGGAAGGTGGTCGAGTAACATAATAGTACCAACATTTCTTATAATAAAGTATCAAGAAAACACCTCCACGCATATATAATTGTGGCAAGAAACGATATGTATAATACTTAATTTTCCACATATGTACATATTTAATTTTCCACATATATGATTCTATGTAATTTTATGTATAAGGCGAGACGCAAGACTCAAGACAAAGCTAAGTTGAACATATGTAGGGTTGTTTTTAATAATTTCAGATTGACTTGCCTTGAACATTAACCAAATTAATTTCTTGTGAGATGGAAAATTCATTATCCACGTATTTACGCCAATGTTATTCCCGGGGAGTAGTTTACTTCCTTCCTGCGCATGATAATCTTGAAATTTGAGGATCAATTAATTAATAAAATTAAAATTAGTGGTCCCTGAAGTTTGGCAATTAATTATTTATTTTAAAGCTAATCTAAGCTGAAAAATAATTAATTCGTTCAAGTACAGATGGAGAAAATTGATTAAACCGATTAAATAGGTATCTGGTTAGGGGGGGAAAAAAAAAAAAGTTTATATGCAAATCATCATCCATAAGGATGACGGCTGGAATACGAATGGACATAAGTCATGAGTCAATAGTCATGACCTTGGGGGAAGTAAATGAAGAAAAGCGGAGAGAGATTTGAATTAAAGTTAGAATGAGCCATGAGGAGAGGGAGAGGAGTGGGGATTAGCATTAATAGTTAAAAGAGTCAGTGGGTGGGATGGGAAAATATGGGATTAGGGTTAGGTAATTCCCCATGGGTCCCACAATCTTCTATCTTCTAAAAAAACAAAACAAAAAAAAAAAAAAGGAAAGAGCCGTGCCGTCAACTGCATTGACCCGAGACTCAGACGGCTCACCCACGTCCACGTTATATCAAACGAATATTAACGGCGTTTCCACGTGTAGCATAATTACATCAAATATGATGACATTTTTCTTTTTCTAAATTATTATTTATTATAATTCCTCCTCCTCTTAACAAAACAAAACCGGCTGGTCACAGGGTCTATGTACTAGCTGTTTACATTATTTTAATTTCCTAATTGACTTTGGGTCTAAACCCCTTCTTTTCTTCCCCACAAGCCAACCCAACCACCCGACTGGTCACACTTCAAATATTTACTTCTTCTTCTTCTTCTTCTTTGCATTATTAGTTCATTTACATGGAAAATCAACGCCGCCAATTCATGACCTTCTTACGCTCTGGCGACTTCCTCCCATCTAATAATCCCGATCGCCTAATTATTCAGAATCCAATCCACCATCATCATGCCAAACCCTCCAACATCGTCAACGAAATGGATTTATTTCCCACTACCACTTCAACCTGTAGCAACAAGGAAGATGATCCAAACCGCCACCATGTCCTACACACTCTCACTAATCCAATATCCCATCCTCCTCCTCCTTCTGCACTTGTGAATGTACGTACCTATCTAAGTTTTTATCTATTAATTAATTCTACATATCTGTATATATATATATATATATATAATCCTAATTAACTTTTCATTTGCCACCATATATATATATATACATATATCACGTTCAACTAATTCTGCGCCATTTATACTTATATATATATATAAATATATATATGCCGTTTTGCAATACGTGATGTAGTATTTGCTTCTTGCTATACCTTATCATGTACGGACAGACTGGATTAGATTTGCTCACTTTAAATTCTGGATTTTCAACTTCTGAACGTAAAGATAAATATGATCAGAAATCCGATGTCCAGGTAATTAATTACTTTTAAAGTCTCATCCCCTCCCGGCCCCCACCAATTTTCTTTTCTTTCAAATTTCAAGTCGTCTTAACTTTTTAATAAATATATTTTAGTTAATCACAGTTGTCGTTTTGTTTTTATAACTTGCTAAGATTAAAAAGGAACTTGGTTTTCAGTTGACTAATACTCTTCAAGTTGAGTTAGAGAGACTTCAGCAGGAGAATCGGAAGCTGAAAAGCATGTTGGACCAGATCACCAAAAACTATAATCTCCTACAAGCTCAGCTACTCGTGGCGATGCAAAAACAACCAGCACGATGCCATACACTGCTAGAGCAGGTCAATCCTAATTGCCTTTCATTAATCATTTGTAAACATCGCAAATTTTTGGGCCACCATTCTAGCCTTTGTTTTTTGGTGTTTTTTTTTTTTTTTTTTTTTTTTTTTTTTTTTTTAATTTTTAAAATCAAGCGCGTACATGTATAAACTTTTCAGAATCCTAGCCAGTATTAGTTAATAACATTTAAATGATGGATTAAATAAGAGTGCCTAATTCACCATGTAATGGGTTTAATTTTGGTAAACTCTTAATGTTAAACCCAATAATTAATTATTTAATATAAGCACCTAGAAATAGGAAGTTAATTTGTATGTACAATTGCATGAGAAATTCCTGTGGATGCGCGTGGTGTTCATTAATTAATTAGCTAGCTAGCTTTCTCTGAAAGACTACTTATATAACTTACAATGCCCATACAGATATCAGTTTTCATGCATGATCGGTTAATTTGACATATATATATATATATATATGTATATTATATGTAGTATTGAATTAATGAGTAATTCTGTAGTTAATTTTCCCACATTTTAATTCCAAAAGTAGTTAGTTCGACACAAAATAAATAAATAAATAAATAAAATAAGGGGCTGTGGGTTGTTGAGCAGAAAACTGAGGTGAGTGGCATGTCAAGTCACGCCAAAGAGTTTATGGAGCCACAAGACTTAGATGTCAAGGATCCGCGGGTTTGTGATGGAAAGAGACTAGCACGGTGCGAGACCATGGAGGTGATGTCAAAGGAAATGCAGCATAGTACAAGTCATTTTGATGATGGTGGTGGTGGTGGTGGTGGTGGTGGTCTTGATCAGTCATCCCAGTGTTGGGGTTCCCCTGAAAGTCCCAAGTACAAGTCGGGCGAAGCCAATCAAAAGCAGCAACAACAACAACAGCAACACCAACAACAACCTCCTGATCACCTCCCTTTCAGGAAGCCCAGGGTGTCCGTACGAGCAAGATCGGAAGCTCCGCTGGTACCTAATTCATTTTACGTACATATATTTGCTGTTAACATACCCCACACACACATATATATATTGAAGGAAACTGATCATCTAGTAGATGTTGACGGTTTCACTTTCAGATTAACGATGGATGCCAATGGAGAAAATATGGTCAAAAGATGGCCAAAGGTAATCCTTGTCCACGGGCCTATTACCGTTGCACCATGGCCGTTGGATGCCCAGTGCGAAAACAGGTGTATATATATATATATGTATGTATATATATTAATGCATGTGGTATTATATCATATATATATATATATATATGATAAGTAATAATGGTTGACCGATATATGATGTGTGTATATGTATATTATGGATTATATATATATAATTGAAGTTAATTGATCCGCAACATTACGTACAGGTTCAAAGATGCGCAGAGGAGAAGAGCATTCTCATAACAACATACGAAGGGAATCACAACCACCCTCTCCCTGCAGCAGCCACAGCCATGGCTAACACTACATCCGCAGCAGCAGCCATGTTGCTATCAGATTCAACTACTAGTATGGATCATCATCATCATCACCATAATCATAATCATCATCATCATATAACGTTGAATAAGAATTCATCATCAGCATCAACTGCCTTAAGCTTCTTCCCCAGTTCATGTATTAATAATTCCATTCCGGCCTATGCTTCAAGCATGCCAACCCTTTCAGCGTCCGCACCGTTTCCCACTATCACCCTCGACCTCACCCATAACCATAATCCCACGCATGAATTAATCAACCGTTTTCCACCCCTCCTTTCTTTCCCTGGCCCACCGCGTCCGCTTCCGCTTCTAGGGCACCCCATGTACTTAAAGCTACCGGCAGTGGTTGACACTGTCACTGCTGCCATCGCTTCTGACCCTAATTTCACTGCTGCCTTAGCCGCCGCCATCTCTAGTACTATTTCAGGTGCAAACAACGATACCAACATTTCTCTTAGTACTGCTAGTGGAAATAATAATGTTATTGCTTCTTCAACAAATGGACTTCCTGGCTCCCCTGATCAGTTACCTCACTCCTGCACCACCTTCTCCACTACCTAACTCATAAATATATAGATATACATATATATATATATATATATATATATGTCTACAGACACTCATTTACTTTCACACTTACTTGTAATTAATATATCATCAAGAGTTGTCGAAGAATTTCGGACAAGCATAGATTGGGATGCAAGATTCAAGTGAAGCGAATAAGTTGGGAATAAAGAAATATTCTTCTTTTGTACATATAATATAGTACAATTCTATATAATATATGGTGCATTTATATGTGTTAAATTACCATCTAAAAGTTTAAGCGGCTAAGATTTCGGTTTATAAGATATATCAAATTTGTATCCTTTGTTTGGGTTAAGTGGCACCGTTCCTTAGTATTTTCCCTGTGTGTGTCTTTTCAGTCGTTGCTTAAGTATCCTTTTGTGTTTGTGTTTGGCATCGCTGTGTTTATATTATTATGTTAGCTGTTCGGATAGTTTCCACTTTTAGTTGAGGCTTTTTGTATCTTTAATAAAAGTGGTAGGTATCTATTTTATTTTCTTTTCCGCTACAATATAAATTACGATGTGAGTTTATTACATATATGCTTGTGTCTAAAAGTTTGTAAGCATTACTATTTAATGCATGATCCACCGTAGAGGAAGAGCACATGCATTGTTGCGCGCAGGCCTCGCGATGAATCTATCATCTATCTTTCGAAGGATATATTTCGGATTTATTTATAATTCAATTGAATATTTACAAATATAAACGGGTCATCGTGTCTTACCAGCAGTCCTGTTTATGTATAATATAGGAAGTTTCTTGATCAACAAACTTTAATTAGCTATATATATATATATATATATAAAAGAGCATTATCAAGGAGTTTTTCATTCATTATATGTTTTTTATATTATATTATTTAATATTTATCAAATTCCAAAATTATTATATTATATTAATATATTTTAAAAAATATTTATTATTAAAAAAAAACAAAAAAGGAAGGAAATAAACATAATAATAGATGTTCATTGAAAAAAAAAATAAAAAATATAATATAAGAAGCAGAGAAATTTTTAAAGATCTATTCTGTATATTTAAATATGTTTTTTATTATATAAAAAATATTTTTTATTTTTAAAGAATTCTTTGGAATGCTCTAAGTAACTACTAGCTAGTCTTTTTGGTATCACTGTCCCGTCATACGAAGCAAAGAAGAAATTAAAATTAATTATATCATTATCACTCATATTTACCTATAATTCATAAAATCGTTAAATTTAAGTTTCAGGTATTTCATGAACCATGATTCAGGAGTCTGTGACTTATAATTCATGGCTTATTAGTTGCCAACGCGGTCCCAGCTTGGGTTAGGATGAAGTTTTCAGTAGGGTCCAATAAAAGGCCCATTAATCAATTAGCCTAAGAAAGAACTCCAGAAGTGGGAATTAAATGGGCCGTCCACTTGGGATTGGAGGAGGCGGAGCGCCGTTTTAATTTCAATTTCAATTTTTAAAATAATGAGTCAGTCGACCGTTGGAACCGGACGGAAGAAAACAAAATAATTAAAAAAAAGAAGAAGAAGAAGAAGAAGAAGAAGAAAAGGTTTCATTTGGTTTCCATTTTCGAATTCCAAAACTCCAAAGCAGGAGGCAGAGGCAGGTTTCTAAGTGATCTGAATCCCAAATTCGCAAATCCAATCCAAGCTTCCTCAAGTTCCAAGTTCCCCCACAATGATTACCAGACGCCATGGCTGGCAACGGCCTCTCCACCCTTTGCAGGTGCTCTTTATTTTTCTGTCAATTGACCTTTTTTTTCCCTAATCCGGAACCTTTTGAATGAATTATGGATCCCAGTTCCGCATCTCATCAACATCATTTTGTTGTAAATATAATCGCAGATAGTGGGAATCGCGGTTTACAGTTTTCTGGTGGTGGCTTTCTATACTTTCCTGGGGCTTTTCCTTGGCAACAGAAAAGCAGAAATCACACTCACCACCATCTTTTCCATTGTGGTAATCTGTTATTATTTTTCTCATTCTTTTAATTTTCAGGTGCTTTTTGTTTTGCATAACATAGAAAACTATACTGAGCGGAAATTAAAGAGCTTGGCAAATTTTTTCACACGGTGTTTGTGTGTTGTTGTCCTTTTCAGGCTCTTTCAGTTATGTTTCTATTTATACGGTGCACGGCCATTGACCCAACTGACAAAACTAGCTCCAGGAAGAAGAATAAAAAACGCAAATCTAAGCTAAATTATGGGTTCATAATAGGCCAGATTGTTTTGAGGTTGTTCAGGAGGGTGGAAAGGAAAATCCTCAAGTGTTTGATAAGGAGGAAGTATCTGGACCCCTGGAAGAGCAGCTCCGATCATTTGGACCCGCTTCTCCCTTTCCCTCTTGTCTTAAAGGACGACGCCATCCCACCCCAGCCAAAGGAGGATGACATTATCTCCTTTTGCACCCTCTGTGACTTGGAGGTCTGGCTTCCATTGAATTAAAATCAAATAAATGCCCCCCAGTGCATGCAGCTGCTACTTGCTGATATTTGCATTCCACTGCCTGCTCATGAAATGTGTTAAAATTCTTTTTGCAGGTTAGAAAACATAGCAAACACTGTAGATCCTGCAACCGATGCGTCGAAGGGTTTGATCACCATTGCAGGGTACCAACAAATTCATTCTTCTTTTCTCCTTTTACAGTTTATTAATAAAGTATCAAACGCCTAATGAGCAGCACCTTATCGTTTTCTTTTTCCAGTGGTTAAACAACTGCGTTGGCAAAAGGAATTACACAACGTTCATTCTCCTAATGATTTTTGTTTTGTTAATGGTCAGTTTTCCGCTCAACAACTTCAAATTGTTGCCTGTCCCTTATTCGTTTTACAAGATTTTTCTTTGCTCCTGAGGGTTTATTGGAGATAGAACTGTAATGATAATCTCTTTTTTTAACTGATTGATATTCCTGCTTGACAACAACAATTTTTTACTGGCACAGTTAATCATTGAAGGAGGAACTGCTATTGTCATATTCATCAGATGCTTTGCAGATAAAAATGGAATACAAGAGGAGCTCAAGAGGAGGCTTTACATTGAGTTCCCAAGGGGGGTTCTTGCCACCATATCGGTTAAGTTCAGTTACCTGTTAAGCACACCATTGCCCCCATTTTGAATACATGTTTTATAACTCATTGGTAGAATTCATTGAATTGTTACAGGTTCTGTTGCTTTTGATGACAGCTTATGGTTCAGCAGCGATGGGGCAGCTTTTTTTCTTCCATGTGGTTCTCATAAGGAAGGTAATTTTACGGCTTTCTCAGCAAATTTCATACTTTTATATCATGCTCGTTATGTTTGGCAATCTCCAGCTTCCTGAGTTCAAAATGGGAGCTCTTTTCAACCTCCTGCTTATTATCTCTTTTCAAAATGGGAGCTCTTTTTATAAATTTCACTTGCTTATTATCTTTGTGTCCTTGTAAACATTCTAGTCCTTTTCTTTTTATTAAGAACTGTGTATAACGAAGAAGCACCAGCCAATCCTAATCCCTATTGGAATTTGCAACGACTCTAGGATAAAAATGTTAGAACATAATTTAAGTTTACAAAGTAATCGAATTGATGCTGCAGGGAATGAGAACATATGACTATATACTGGCAATGAAAGAGGAAAATCAATCTGTGGAACTGGATCCTCTAGATGATTTGGATTGGTCTTCGGATGAGAGCACTGATTTCGATTCACCTGAGAAGCCAGCATTTGTGTCACGTTTTATATGCAGGGGACAAGGGAATAATCAGGTAAATTGGGATAACCTTTCTTAGTTTTTGCACCTTGAGATCCATAAAGTACATCGACCTCAGTTGATGGTTCATTTTTAAATTTCAGAATCCCAAAAGGTTGTCCATAAAGATTGAAGGAGATCCGCCATCTTCATTTGCCAAGAAACAAGGCTTCCGTGTCAGTATTGATCCATGGAAACTGATAAAGTTGAGCAAAGAGAAAGCAATAACTGCATCTGAGAAAGCCAGAGAAAAAATTGTAAAGCAGAAGCCAACAATAGAACGTGATCCATTAAGACCACTACCATTGGAGACAAAATGTGGACCTCTGACAAATGCAGCAGATCGGAACCGGTACAGTACAGCTGGACTAGGATCAGGCTCAACTCCCCTTATCACTAAAGGATTGTTTCCAGGATCACCAGGAAGGTTTTCGAGCCCAAGAAGGCGATTTTCTTCTGGCTCTCCAACTATGATCTCTGGAGTGGTAGCCTCACCAAAGCACAAGTACAGAAGCAATTTTGACCTGAAATTGACAGAGGTGTCCAGGGAGCTTGAGAACTACATTTCACGGCAGGCTCTATGTTCTGTCATAAAGGAGGATGGGAATGAATCTTCCCCAAGACAAGGATTTTTATTTTAAATTTTTTGGATTCTCAGCCTTTGAGAAAGAGTTGCTTGTTAGTAGTGTTTATTCTTTACACATTATTTAAAACTTGAGAGTAAGCAAACATGGACATGTAAATTTTTCTTGTTCAATGCAATTTATATGTTTGATTTATCGAGCGATTTATTGAGCTGAAACAAGTTTGAGCCAGTGTGAACTTATTTCCATATTAATAAGACATCAACTATAAATAATTCAAAGCTGTAGCTTGTTAAGCTCATGGACAGCCATATATATCATTTTCGTTGCATTTTTTTTCAATTTTTAATATACATCTACATCTATATGTATATCTATAAATATATATATATATATATACGAACAATCTGTTATCTTACATGCTGTAAAGCAAGTTCTTGACATATATTGCTTCCATTTTGTTCTTTTTATGCATATAAATTTTCCACTTTCAGGAATTGGTATGGAACAGCCACATTTTTATGGTGTATTTCTATTTACTTTGAGTTAAATAAAAAAATGAATGCAAATAATTATAAGGGCACTTAATCAAAAATAGGAAGCTGTCCCTGCTTCTGTTTAGTACAAGTTCAGCCTCAAAGAAGTGTTATTCTGCACAAAGTTTGGGAGACCAAATCACCAAAGATCATGTATATCTAGAAAACCAAAAAACAGAGAAAGAATGGATCTTGAAAGCATAAACTCATTCCATTTCTAGCTTTTGATAGATCACTCAATTATTAGTCACTGCGCACAAATTTACAACAAACAATCATTTCTCAATACCACCTCGTAGGCCAGAAAAGCAACCACAACTCGTACGAGTCCGCTCAACTTCATGTTGCGTAGTTGTGTTCTTCAGCTAGGCAATGGGTTGTTGTGTTTCTAATGGCAAGAATCAAAATTTTCAACTCAAACTGGATATTCACAGAACGGACTATCAATAATTTACCATGAGAGCAACGCACCTTTTCTTTGATTATTTGAACTCCATAAGTGATTTGATAGATGGTAACAATCTGAGTGATGCTCAGGGTAGATTCTCTTCTTCAGAGGCTTGCAGATTTCTGGGGAAACTAAGTCAGAGTATCCTTGAATATAAGAGCAGTTCCATGGAGACTTCGAGGTTACTTTAAAGGTAATGTTGGATAGGCAAATATTGACAAAATTGTCCCCTTCTAGACCCTCTAAGAGGCCTGCAAACTTAATGTTCTCTCCTACAACATCTTTTATTGTAATCCTTTCTATTACAGGAAGAGCGCTTGGGTCAAAAAACTGATCTGGGTGCTCTCCATAATGACTCGTGAACCTTATAGCAACATTTACATCGGTCAAGGTCATATTTGATACAAAAATATTTCTCACATAACCCCCCCTTCCAGGAGATGTCTTTATTCTGATACCTGTAGTACAATTGAAAAATTGTATGTTTTCTGCATGAACTTCTGAAATGCCTCCAGACATCTCACTTCCAATTGCAATCCCTGCGCTTCGAGTTTCTCCAATAAGCCTGTGAATAATGATCTTTGTGCTGGGACGTGCATACGAAATACCATATTCATCCCATCCACTTTTGATGGCAATCACATCATCGCCAGTGCTAATATAACAGTCTTCAATGCAAACATTTTCAGAAGAGTCTGGATGCATTAAAAGAGATGATTGAGATCAATGATTCTTGTTTAAAAGAATTGTTTGGGATTGAGAAAGGAAAAAATAAAAAAAGGCTGAATTTTTATAAGCTAATACAAAAGAAAACTGCTTAATCTAGGAAATTTGTACCGCATGAATAACCCAATTTCTTGTTGTTGCAGTTTCAACGTTTTCAAATAGCATAGAAGGGATATCAGTATGGAGGAGAAAACTCACCTGGATCGATCCCATCAGTGTTTGGAGACTCTAGAGGAGCAAGGATTGTCACATTTTGGACAGTAACTTGGCTGTTCATCCAGAAAAAACAGTCTCAACTCTCCCCCTAACTCATAGAAGCTTCACTTTTGCACACATTTAATATGGTACTTTAAACCCTAGAAATGTGAGAAACGGAAAAAAAAATTTTGAATCCAACCCTTGTGAGAGCACAAACCTGCAATACGCCGGGTGAATAGTCCAAAATGGTGAGTTTAAGAAGGTCAGATCTGAGATGAGAACCGCATTTGAGTGGATGAACTCAACCAAATGGGGGCGTGTATAATTCAGGGTTTTGTTGTGGAACCAATTCCACCAAATGCTGCCTTGACCATCAATGGTCCCATTATCACCTGGATACAGAAATCAGTGGCATCAAGAAGACGAACAAAATTAGTGCATGGAATAATATGAGTATTCATCAACAACACCAACCTGCTATGATAACATCTGTCAAATTATGTCCATAAATGAGGCTCTGATGCCTTCCACCAGGCAACTCCCTACCTCGGCCATAGGATGGTAGAGGGTCAATGATTGGCCAATCATCAGAGTTCTGAAATAGATGCAGACAAAGCTATTCACCATTATGTGCTGACTTTGGCCACACAAAGTGCACATCCATACATATTTGAGGTGAACTTATATGGAGATGGTATATAATTACCATTACGGAGGAGGAGCAAAGACAAGATGGAAAAAATGTAATGTTTATGCATAAACAATATCAGTTACCCAGGAGGAAGGTTCTTAAAAATAAAATGTAGCTCCTTGTTGGGTAAATGTCATACTTTATGAGATTAAATGCTAACACTTGACAGAGATCCATGAGCAAAGGAGACGCAGAATGAAACTAAGCTGCCATGAGATACGATAATGTCCTTTTGCAAGGAGAAAATAGAATTACCTGTGATCCAAGAATTACTGCATCCTTGTCTAACCATAAGGTTAGATGACTGATGAGACGGAAGCTTCCTGTCAACCACCGACCTGCTGGGACAAAAAGCTTGGCCCCACCTTTGTCAGCAAATGAATTGAGATAGAAGATGGCATTCTGAAAGGCTTTAGTGTTGAGAGTGACACCGTCTCCAACGGCGCCAAATTCAGTAATAGTGACGCTATGAGGTCGAATTTCCCCTGAGTCGCCCCCTTTGCAATGTGAGTGTGAGCTGCCCCTGGCACTGGCAGCCCATGGACGATCACAGAGCAATGCAAGTACCAGAAGCACATCCACCAGCTGCAACAAATCATTTTTTCAACAATTTAATAACTATCGATCAAACTGATGCATTTTTGTCCACCGATATTCCTGCTCAGCCCTCATTGGTTAGGCATTTCAAATTTGAATGCTGCTTTTGTTTCTCTTTGCCAATTTTATGAAAAAGCAAGCAAGATCGTGGATGGGTATGTTTCTTCAATCTTACCCATAAAGGACTCTAATTTACAACTCCAAATCAGTGTCACAAAATTCACACACTTATCGTATCATCTACCGCTGGACGAAAAGGTAGTCTGATGTGACGAGGCACATTTTCGCACAATGAAAAAGAAAAGGCAAAAAAAAAAAAAAAAAAAAAAAGATCAAATAAACAAAGCATGGGCTCATAAATTGCGTCAAGGAAAGGTCATTAAACTGCTCAACCCAGCAAGATGATTTGAGGCAGAAAATGAACACAACTCTGCTCAATCCGATCCGATCCAACCCAAACATATTTCAAATTTAATCAGTATATCATTCGAGGCAGAAACTAGATGATTCAACCAACTAGTCCTCTGTCCAGGATCTACTTCAATTTTAATCCAACACAGTGTCAAATTTGATAATTAAAAGGAAGCAGCTAGCAACCAATAATTATAAGTTCTCAAAGAGATTATTTTCTTTAGGGGGTATGGAATTTAAATAGACCAAAAAAAAAAAAGAAAAAGAAAAAGAAAAAGAAAAAGAAAAAGAAAAAGAAAAAGAAAAACTAAAACAAGAAAAGCAGAAGAGGGAAATAAAATGATAAATGATGGAAACAACTCACAGCGAAAGATCTCTTCATATGACTGAGATCTGCTTTTTCCACTTGTGCCCAAACACCTCAAGGAAGCCTTTTCTTTGACCTTGTTCTCCTTGTGATAGAAAAAGAAAGAATGTCCAGAGACGTCAAAGAAAAGGAGAGGAGGAACGAGGGGTTTGGTATATATGATGAAGAAGATGGAGAGAAGTAGCAATGTTGATATTGAATATACAATGCAAGCGTGATTAGATGGGTCAAATGAGTATGAGAGAGGCACAAGCAACAGCAACCAGCAGCACCAGCTTCAGCACTACCCACATAAAATCATTGATAATGACCGTTGCTGCCCGCCAAAATATAAGCAGTCGGTCCCCCTTGTTTCTTCACCTTCTCTTCCTCTCTCTCTCTCTCTCTCTCTCTCTCTGTTCTCCTCCCTCCTTAGTTGTTGTTGTTATATGTATAACCACAAAAGCTAAGGACCTAAAGTAGTTGCCGGAGTACCAAAAACTCAGACGTAATCTCACTTGGGCTCCGGAGACAGACACAGTGTTTCAGATCATAAGATAAGAGTCGTCCTTTGACTTAGATAGAGATATAGATTATTGTCGTTATTATTATTATTAACTTATGCTGCATGGGGCCTCTCTATCTCTCTCTCTCTCTCTCTCTCTCTCTCTCTCACATGTGACATTAATCTTACTACCTCAGTTAAGTTGGTAGTGAAATCCGTAGTGAAATCCGTCAACAACATAAAAACACCAAACTTGAAAAAATAACCTTCTTTACTCTTTAATTTGCCATCTCAAAATTGGTTTTAATTACTAGGTGTTTTTCTTTTTCTTACGTAATAGTCCATTAAGAAAAGCAGGGGCCAATTGAACAAGGACAAAAATTAGTGTACTAATTAAATAAGATAAAAAGGAAGCAAAATAAAATAAAAGGCGAAGAATGACACCTGAGAGGCGGAATGGTAGGTAAACTCACGACTACTATTCTCATCAAAAGGGCAACCTCCTTCTGATTCCCATAACACTAATAATTTGTCTTCATTTCATATTAACCCCAAAAAAAAAAATAAATAAATAAATTATGTCCATCTCAACTGGACCCCACCCGGTCACAGACCCAGGCTCTTCACCGTTTCTTTTCTAAATATTATAAAAATGAATACAAACAAATTCTGTAAGCAAATTAAAACTCTCTCTCTATTTTACCGCGACAACCCAGTGTGGACTGCTTGCTAGATTGGCTCTTGGGGGCTGGGATTCCCGGGACCACTTCTGTTCTTGTATATTTTGATTCTTTAACCGAACAGTAAATTAACCACTCATTCTCTCAGTTTCTACGTTTCTTTTTTTTTTTTTTTTTTTTTTGAACTTTCTTTTTACCGCATTTAACAAATGCATATATATATATATATATATATATATGTGATAGAGTTTTATATTATTCTTTAAACCAGACGATCCACAACATACATAAAACAATATTATTATTATTATTATTATTATTATTATAGACATCAGACATTATTATTATTATAGACATCAGACAATACCAAATATAGGCTAGCCTTCATCAAATTAATTACCGAGACACACCCCAAACTTAGCACGGGGATGGCCAGCTTGCATTAACTCTTCCTGATTTTCATGTGTATTGGGTGGTATTAATAGCAATAGTAGCAGTTAAGAGAGAGAGAGAGAGAGAGAGATTCTTGACAACTTAAAAAAAGAGGAAAAAAAAAAAAGAGGTGGACACAGGTCCAAGGGTTGGAGAGAGAGAGAGAGAGAGAGAGGGGTAAAACCCAAAAAAAAAAAAAAAAAAAAAAAAGTATAGTGGCCGTTAGCTGTGGCATAATGTTAAAAGGGGGGTAAGGTTTCCAAAGTCAGGTATCCAATGCATGCCCGTTAACCAAACACAACGTCCACTCAATCTGATTATCACTACACTACTGAAGCCAGACCATATCGTCATATATATATATATATATATATCTATATATGGCTGTCCAACTCTAGCTAATTTTATAATATTATATATGCCATGTATTACCAAAATTAATTAATCAATTGATCATCCGCATGCATGCATGAGATCACCAACCTCTTTTCCTTCTATAATTAAACGAAGGCACTTGTTTCAATTCAACTCTCTGAAACTGAAATGTAACTTAGAAGACCTGCCCAATGATATGTTGAACATATGTACTCTAGATTTGGGCATGGGTGCTAGTATGTAGTCCTCCTTCCAAGGGGTTTTTTTTAGCACTTTAAATTTAACCAAGGTTAACTTACCATCCTTAATTATTGTATTAAAGTTAATTAATTTGTTTTTTAAGTTACCAAATTGTAAAAGTAATACTATATGTTACCAGTTAGTGATTGTCACTATCCTAGTAATGGATCCAATGTTTATATAGCTTTTATATATATATATATATATGGAATCCACTGCCATGTAGGCTATTTTTACTTATATATATATTGGATCTACTATCATGTAGGATGGTGATAATTACCACTGATAACAAACATCATCTTTCAAATTATAAATGGCTTTTTTCCCATATCTTATCAACAATCAAGTTAGCATTAATTCGTACCTTCCACTCTACCAGCATGTTCTTAAGCTAGCCAATACTAGTGGCCACAAATCTTCTATTTCCATGGTGCATCATGTGAGAGATGTTCCGATGATATATGCAGATAAATAAACATACATCTAAGCATTCCGAAAGCTGGCACAATTTACAATAAATATATAAATTTTATTTATTTATTTTATAAATAATAATATATGTTAGGATGCTGTTAGGAAGTTCGTAGTTACTGTACTTCCAGGTAGAGGTGGGCAAAATCCAATCTAGCCTGTTTAAACTGACCAATCCAATTAATTTTTAAAGGTTTGAATTGAATCTTTTACATAAATGGATTGGATTGGATTCAAGATATCATAAAATTTATGAATTGGATTGGAAATATAAATCCAGTCCAAATCCAATCAAATCATATATTATATGATTAAAAAATTACATATTTTGTATATATTTTTATTTTTATATATTGAATTTTAATATATATTTTTTAACACATCCACAAATGAAATGAAACCCTAAACAACAGCTTGCCTTATTATTATGTTGCCTTGCTGTTGCCACCACTATCATAACCATTAACCAAGTTTCGACCATTACAGCCATCAAAACTCACGGCACAATAAGCTATCAGGTACTGCTCATTCTTCATTTCTTTGCTCCAATATTCAGCTATCAGTTGCTCATTCTTCATTCTCTGCTTTAAGACTCACGGCAACTTCATAAGCAACACTCATTCTTTGCTTCAATACTCGGCATTAGCTTGCTGTTCTTTCTTAACTTCAAGACTCACAGCAGCTTTAAGACTCACGATAGCTTCACAAGCAATACTTATTCTTTGCTTCAATATTCAACAGCAGTTTGCTGTTCCAAACCAATTAACCAATCAAAATCAAACTGTTCATAAATGGTTTGAATTGGTTTGGGTTTAAAGTTTCAATAATTTATATTGGATTATTCTATTAGGTAAATCGAAAGTATAGATTGGGTTTTATTTTGGTTTAAAACCGAACCAATCCAATCCATATCCATTTCTACTCTCTCGGCAGTGGTGGTACATAAATGTTAAAGCGATACAGACACTATATCATATGTCAGGGACCATTTGTCTACCAACTTTTTAAAACTACTGCCTTCCTATAATAATATATGTAATTACTTCAATACAATATTTTTTTTAATTATTGATTTTATACTGACATTTCTGTAGCAATACTAGTCTTTCTTATTGCAGATCCAAGAAGGCTTGTGGCGTGGGAATTAATTATACATATATACTCACTGCTCGTTAATATTAGTGTCGTAATATGCACTTATGCATGGTAAAAGATAATCTTTGTGTTTCCTTAATTAATTAAGTAAAACAAAAAGTAGTCCATCAATATCATTGGCATGTAATTAAAAGTGGAAACATACATCAACGAATTTGGCTCAACTAGACCGCGAGAGAGCCCAAAACCAAGGCACACATACATACATACATATATATATATATATATATATATGTCTCTGCAACTGCATTTTGTTCCTTCAAGAGTGGACCACCAGTCCCATAATATAAACTACTTGTCCTTTCCACAATATTAATCCTTAAGATTTCAATGTGTATTGAAAGGATAATGTAGTTATATTATATCAATCTCTTCTGTGCTCCGGTATGTGATATCCTATGTATATGTATGTCCGTTAGTTATTGTGTAATTATGCTTTCTGGTTTAGTTGTTGTGCACTCTGTATATATGTGTTGCTGTTTCATAATAATAAGGATCAAGCTTTCTTTCAAAGGCGTGTTGCTCCCTTACATATACTAAGAAAGTAGAAGGATTTATTTAATTGCTTTTAGTCTCAATAAAATCAAAATTTTAAAAAAAAAAAAAAAATCAAAGTTAGAATCAAACTAAACCTGACCGAAGCAAAAAAGCCTTGCCTGCATTATATTATTGATCTTCTACCCCTCTCTCATAGAATAGAAATTATTGTGTAACCTGTTATGATATATATAAGATTAAATTAAATTATAAAAAAAAAAAAAAAAAAAAGAAGAAGAAGGATTTTTTGGTCTCTTGGATGGAATCTTTATGACATTAGTTTTAAGCTGGACCCCGGAGTCTATAAGACGGGCCCATATTTTTAAGTCTAGTGTGAGTCTGGAGGCCCAAAACTTTGGGTTCCTTTGACCAAAATTCAGATTTCAGAGCATCCATGGATTCGAGCAACAAGGAACAACAGTGAATGAACAAATCTGGGCACATCAGAAGAATATTCAGAAGTCGGAAGAAAGCGGCGCTAACATGCAGAGTAGAAGAAGAGCTTCTGATTCTACAGACCATATCGATGGTTGCTTCGAGATTGAGGGTGAACGACTCGCTTCCCTGCTCCAATCAATCAACAAGTACGTACGCTTCTCTCGCTTTTCTTGTTTTTGTTTTTGTTTTCGTATTTTGTGGTGGTTGTAAAAGTGAAATTTTTAATTTTTGGTGAACAGAAGAGTAGAGTTAGCAAGACATGTTGATGGGAAGTCTTTACCTGAGAAGTTTTGGTTAAAGGTTGCTTTTTTTCATTCCTTAAATAAAAGTTCCTCTCTCTCACTCTCTCTCTTTTTTTTTTTTTTTTTGGTACATATATATATATATATATATATAAAATATGTTCATAATTAGAGGTATCTTATGTATATAGGAGTTTGTTTTTTTGTTTTGTGACTGATTAAATGAAGGTTTATATAATTTTTGTAGCAACAATTCTCAATTGGGGTCAATGACGTTACTCGAGTTCTTGAACGTATGAAGCCAAATCCTGAGATGGGCACTCACTCAGCCATCTGCAAACCTAAAGCATCTTCTTCTGTTCAGCTTCAGGTGACTTCCTATCCTATCATTCCCAATTTCAATTTTAATTATAAACCACCCTCCTCTCATTCAGACACTCTTTTTTGAGGAAAAAAAAAGTAAAAAACAGAGTTTCCATTATTTGTGCTCTGTTTGTTAATACTTGGTAATTAGTCTTATATCTCTGTTTTGCGTTGCATAGCATAAAGAAGCTCGGTAGAGCATACAAAATCAACTGGCGTTAACTCCTTTTTTTATCTTGTATAAAATGTTACAGTCAACGCCTCTCGGTGTTTCCTGTACATTGCATTTCGAGTTGTTTGTCTCATAATCCCACTTTTCTGCTAAATACCTAGTTAACAGCAAGAAGAAGACAAATTAAATATGCATTGATGGCATGTTTTACAAACATGCATAGAGGCTGCTGACTTTTAATTGCAGTTCCTTCAACTTTAGTTCAATTTCTACTTTTGTTATGTTAATGGTTGGAATTGAAGAAGATGATCAATCTCTTTTCGAGTATCATCAGGCTGTATTACTAGCTTCTGATTGCAAGCCATGGTGGCTTACAAAGCATCTACCGAGTTTGGCCATGTCGAGGAAAGTGCCATTGATCTTTGTCAAAGATAATAACGGGGCTTCCTTAAGATTAGGTGAACTTGTCAAACTCAAAACAACAATTGCAATAGGAATAAAGGTGATGGATGTCATCTTCAGCCCCCTTTTTTTTTTTTTTTTTTTACTGTTTATTTTTTAGAGTATATTTATGTGTCTCCACTTAATGCAGGCGAAAGGAAATTCCATCAATCAACTCCTAGTGGAAATTCTTGAAGAAAATTCTTCGCAGCCCTGCAATGATTTAATGAATCTTGGAACTGATGGCCTGAACTCTACTGAGATGGAACCGCTAATCTGAAGTCAAATTTTAGAGGTGTAAAATTAACATGCATCATCTTTTGCTCTCAAAATGATAAAATGATCAACACTCTTGAACAGTACTAATCATGCATGTGTACAAGCTACTTGCGCAGTGTTATTCATGTGTTATTGAAAGCTTTAAGCACGCGATACAAGTCTAAATATGAAATAATCTTATCAAATCCAACATAAGAGGTCAGGAAATATCATCTAAGGCAACAGATTGACAGAAATCCCATGTTCAATCTTGTAGGCGCTGTGCGGAGATTTGAATTGATACTCATCCAGAGCAAAAGCTTTGGTGAACAAATTCATATAACCACCAACTTTTTAGGTGATCGCAGCAAGATGAGATGATGAACATAATGATAATAATTGTGTCCTCCTCCTACATTAATATTAATATTAAGAATTCCTGTCTTCTCTCCCATTAGTTGGTGTGGCTTTCCCATATTAAAGAACAGTTTCATGTCACCTTTTTTCTTTCTGATATGCACAATGCACATTCTGTGCACTCCAATTCTAATTTACAACAAATGATTGCAATTTAATGATTTATAGTACTGTGTGTACATTGATAGAGAAAATAACAATGAACCTTGAGCTTCAGCTTCTAAATCCAGTCCTGTCCCTCTCTTCCACTTGAACCACCACAAAAATAATCTTATGCGCTACCATGGGGGCTTGTGGCTGTTGGAGATGACTCAAGGGTACCTACTGCATCAAGATTGTTGTTTCCCCTACCATTTCCATTGGTCACGAATTTGCCTGAATTCTTATCCTGTCTTTGATCCTGATCCTTCTTTACCATTACCGGTTGAAACTGACCCAAAATTTTAAAAAATAAAATAAAATAAACCCCCAAAACAAGGAAGACATTAGCAAGCATATTTAAGTAACATATGATAAGGTATCAAAGTGCAAATTACCATGTCTAGCATACATTACAAACCTGATATATAGAATATATAACATTTCTTCTTATCTGGCCCATCATTTCTAAGAAGAGATTATACCCTTCAAGCTTATACTCAATAAGTGGATCCCGCTGTGCATATCCACGTAAACCTACAGCTTGTTGTACAAACTTGAGAGCTTGCAAGTGTTCTTTCCACAATCGATCAATATTGCTCAAGATCAAGAATCTCTCAGCTTCCTTCATTAAGCCTGGAGCTTGATTTTCCACAATATCCTGACAAACGAGAGAGAGAGAGAGAGAGAGAGAGAGAGAGAGCAATAGGAAATGAATACACAAAAGCCTAAACATTGAATATAAAAGCTTAATTTTGCAAATACACAGAGACCTACAGTCGAATACAAAAGCTTAATTTTGCAAAGCAATACGAGGAAACAAATCATATGGACCTGGTTTTAGCTATCTTCCCAAGTTTTAGAATTAAAGAGTCACATTAATATTTAATCTATAGATGGGAAAACAAAAAGATTAATCGTGTCTTAAAATGCAACTCAGGTGTTGTCATAGTGCAGTATTTCATCATCTAGTTTTACTACGTAGTATATATCATAGAATTTATTCATGCCTACGGTTAGCAAAGTCATCCTCTAGAAAATAAAGATCATAAAATTGGACTTAATATTAACCCTTTTCTGCAAATAGGCTTCACGACCACGAAGGCGAAGGTAATCTTGTAACTCCTCGTAACGTGAACACTCGCTCCTCAGCAAATCAGGTGTCAAATCATCTAATAGATAGCAGTACCTAAAGGCACAGAAGTATGTCTGCCATTAGAATTATTTGAAGCCATATTAAGCACAGAGACCCACTGAAGTGGCCATGTAACATAGGAGATTTACAACAATTCATTTAACCATCAGAAAGAAAGTAGGATCCAATCTAAAAAAGGGATCCTATATACCTGAGAGGTATAACTCAAGTGATTTAAAGTTTTTTGACTGAAAAGCTGAGTAGGAAAATTTTTATGCATAATCAAGACTTTAATATCCTGCAATGGCATTTTACTATAGCAAAAGGGAGGAAGCCTTTTTATCCATCCAAAAAAACTGTATCTAATTTTGAACCAGGTAAAGAGAATGATGATGCCACTTACTGCTGAAGTTTAGCAATGAGTTTATCAAGATCCCAGCTTTCTTTTGGAGCATCTGAACCAACATTTGCCTATTCATCATTGGGACTACAAACTTTAGAATAGTCCACGACCCCATAAAAATTATTATGCAGGACAACAATAGAAAACAAGATAAATTTTTACAAAAGCAAAATGACTTCAGCAGCATACCTCTAAGATGTCATCCATTGTCAGTTCGGCATATTCAATAATAAGAGATTGGAGACTTTCCGATTCAAGGGCTCTCCTTCTTTCAGTATAAACACGGTCCCTCTGGCTATTTATTACCTCATCATACTCAAATAACTGCTTCCTTATATCAAAAAAGTAATTCTCCACTTTCCGCTGAGCTTCATCTAGTGCTTTGGTCAGCATCTTAGACTCAATAGGTAGGTCTTCAACTCTAAAAGCCCTCATCAAACCCTACAAGTTGCAATACTAAGGACAACTTAGCAAGCCATTTTGTACCACTATTAGATATTTAACAACAACCAAACTCAAAACCTGAATCCGATCCCCGCCAAATATACGAAAGATGTTATCTTCAAGACTTAAAAAGAAGCGAGAACTTCCAGGATCCCCTTGCCTGCCACTTCGACCACGCAGCTACATAAATCAAATCGCAACTTTAGTTTCAACATATGTTATGCAAAGCAATCCTGGTAGAAAGATTATATAGAACAAAATAGGCAATTCAAATACCAAAGAAAGAAAGAAAAAAAACCTACCAAATATAAATTGAGCAAAATATTTTACCTGATTGTCAATCCGGCGAGATTCGTGGCGTTCTGTTCCCACTACGTGAAGTCCACCAGCAGAAACAACCTGCAATTACACGGAAATTAAGAAACAAAAAGAACATTTACAAATCAAGGCCATTTGAATACACATATTGAACCTAACCTTCTTCCTCTCTTCCTCAGTGTAGAACTTGTATTCTTTAACAACTTCCAGAAAGGCCTTGCGCAGCTTGGCAATGACTTGATCCTCAGCAGGGCCCTATAAAATGCAAAGGTGCACAAATGACAGTTTTTAGAGTATGGATTGAATAGTTTCTACAGGATGATGATGAAGAAAGAAAAGTACAGAAAATATGCTAAACATATCTCATTGTGATTTATAACATTATTTCAAAGAGGGAAAACAATATCTTTACTATCTTCAAAGAATCTGACCTTTTCACAAGAATAAGATAGTCGCTCCTCTGCTTCAAGCTCAGTCAACGATCTCTGACCCCATGTTTCAACAGCTAACTTAACAGCTTCCTCAGCCAACTTGGCATTCCCATTGGATAGTTTGCACGGAAATAACTTTTCATTGACCTGGAAAATATATTATTATGAGTTCCCAGAGTTGAAAGCAATCAAACATGCCATATATTATGAGCAAAATTGAAAAAATACCTTCCATGTCTTCTTTGGAGGAAGCTTTTTCACTGATACGAAACCTCCATCTATTGGATTAACAACTCTGTAATGGAAAGGTGTAAAATAAACAAAACGAAAATGGAGAACACGTGTTTTAAGCAGTGATATCTAGAAAAGAGCTTTCAGATTGTTGTAAAATTTAAATTCTCTTTGTTCATAGTTCGCTAGTAAGTAAAATGCATGATCTTTAAATACAACTAGAACTTGCTTATGAGAAGAGAAAAAAACTCTCTTAATTATGTCGTTGATTCATCATATATGGCAAGAATTAGGTATTTCTTGGTGGCAATCACTTCTTCCCCCCTCCTAGTGCAGGTTATTGTCCTTAAAGCAAATAATATCATATGAAATGAACTTAAGCACATGTAGTATAATACAAGTTGCGTTGATTTTAAATTTTTAGAAAGTCTCTTTGAATATGAATTTCTATCTTCAAAGCAGAATTTGTCTAGTAGGTGATGATATCGGAACGAGTAAATAAGACGATTATATACTATAAATGTGAAGTCCAAGCATCCATAAATACAATAAGGATAGGCTACATATTTATGGTTTACAACTTTACTAATAAACAATTTATTAACAAGGTTTAATTGTTACCTTGGCATAAGCATCTCTCTTAGTTTCAACCTCGCCATAAATTCCGCATTACCACCAAGGATAATGTCTGTTCCACGACCTGCCATATTGGTAGCAATGGTCACTGCCCCTAGCCGACCACTCTGAGCTACAATTTCTGCTTCTCTCTCCACATTTTCTGGTTTTGCATTAAGAACCTTCAAAACAATGAAAATCTGTTAGATCTTCTCGTATAATTTACAATGCTACTAATATAATTTATCGTTCTACTCTTTACAGGTAAAAAGTATCATAAATGTAAAAGGAAAAGCGTATGTAAAATACTTTACTTTAACAACAATTTGTTCATCATAACTTTACTTTTAGTTTCACAATCACCCAAGTCTCACTTTAACCATACACATACAAAGCAACCACACCTCGTGGGGAATCCCAGCTTCTTGTAACTGCTCAGACAATGAGTCACTCTGCTCGACGCTAGTGGTGCCAACAAGAACTGGGCGACCTGTCTTATGCATTCTAGAAATCTCTACCACAACTGCTCGCCACTTTCCTGATGCTGCTCTGAATACCACATCAGACTCATCCTGAGAAAGTGATCAAACAGATATTAAGAAATCTAAAAGGCATTGAATAATTTGGATAAGCTCCGCGCACAAGAGTTGCATAATCCCAAATTTTTTATTTTTTATTTTTCCCCCAAATTGATGAAAAACAAATAATTAAGTAAAATTTGCATTACATACTTCCATCTTTTGCTTTGCTTTTACTCTACCTGCATTTTGTACATCAATTCTGATATGAAAACTTCAGAGGAGCAATGAAGATAAGTTATTAATGAATGGCAAGCTAAATGAGTATACCTTTCTAATCATAGGTTTGTTTGTAGGCACAACTGTAACTTTTAGTTTGTATATGCTTTCAAATTCTGTGCTTTCAGTTGCTGCAGTACCAGTCATTCCACAAAGTTTTGGGAACTGGAAAAGTAGAAGATGTGAATATCATGAAGTGAGAGAATAAACTTTAAAGATGCGTCTTTTAATGCATTCCAATAGAGAATGCTCCAACCTGGAGAAAGAAGTTTTGGTAACTAATTGAAGCCAGTGTTACAGTTTCATTTTGGATGGGCAAACCTTCTTTTGCTTCAACTGCCTGGTGAAGTCCATCACTCCATCGCCTTCCCTGAAAGAAAAGGATAACCAATATGATTATTCTCAATGAGAAATTAAGAATTATTACCTTTTTCTTTCCCAGCCTTTTATGTTTACAAGGTTGAATATAGTTAACTATGTTGTATTTTTTGAACATGCATTCTTAAACTTGATGAAGCTGTTTTGCTTGCAGATAACATTAAGCCTGATCTTAAAAATTAAAATTCTGCTAAAACACTCAAAGATATTGACAAGATAAAGTTGTGTAAAATTTGCTAAAAGTATGGGTCCATGATAAATAAAAATTACCTGCATAACTCGACCAGTAAATTCATCTACAATCAAAACCTCTGTGCCACGTATGATATAGTTTACATCTCTAAGAAATAGCTCCTTTGCTTTTATTGCATTCAGAACATATGAAGCCCATTGTTCTCGTGGATCATACAAATCTTTTACATCTAGAATTTCTTCAGCATCTTCATAACCCTGTTCTGAAAGAAGAACTGTTTTTTGCTTTTCATCCACCTGAAACAACAATCTCATTTACAAAAATGAATTTAAAAAAAAAAAAGGAAAAAATAAAATAACTGCCTGCTTTCAACATCTAAAGGATTACAAAAGGATTCTTCTAATGCATCATCTGCAGGTCCAATATACCATACAAAAATTGTTTTCTTTGTTCACAACGATACAATAGGCATCCTTACAGTGTAATGTATATCTCGCTCAAAGGCTGAGGCTATCTTTGCTGCTTTATAATAGCGGTCACTAGGTTTTTCTGCAGGTCCAGATATGATGAGAGGTGTTCTGGCTTCATCAATAAGGATGGAATCAACCTCATCAATTACACAGTAATGAAAACCTCTCAAGACAAGCTCCTCAACACTCTGTAGATGTCAGAAAATACATTCAGCTAGAGTAATGAAGTTAAGCAACTCTTCAATCACTGAAATTAACCATAATTAAGTGGAAAAAAAAAAAAAAGGAGTATATAAAGCAAGAATTACTTTCCGTGGCAAGATTGTCTCTCAAGTAATCAAAACCAAGCTCACTGTTGGTGACATATGTGATATCACAAAGATAATTTTCTTTTCTTTGTTCGCTTGTCATGTTCTCTGCCAAAACAAACTCCTCTCGTTAAGTTACAGTTACTACCTTAAATATAAAGCTGATGTACAGAAGAAGCAATGGCAAGTGACAAAGAAAAAAAATACCAACTCCTATCTGATCTCAAGAAGAGGTGCAGTTAGATACGCATATTGGATAGTCTACTGAAATGATCACCGGTAAGGAGCAACTAAAAAGGAGAATTTTGAAGAAATTTAAAGGCTTTATCATTGAAGATGCTATTTTTATTTTTATTTTTTATCATTGAAGAAATTTAAGAGAAAATAAATAAAATAAAATAAGAGAGAGATCGATTGAATGATAAGTTGAATCTCGGCCAAAAGGAAAGAGAAGAGAGGCAGATAACATATATATATATATATATATACATATACTAGAATGAGACATACGTTGAATTAGGCCAACCTTCATTCCAAGAAAGCGAGGAACTTGACCAACCCACTCACAATCTCGGCGGGCCAAATAATCATTCACAGTAACAACATGAACTCCATTTCCAGCCAAGGCATTCAAATAGGCTGGTAAAATAGCTACCAGGGTCTTCCCTTCTCCAGTTCTCATTTCAGCTATCTCTCCCTTATGAAGAACCATGCCACCTATACATGTTGGAAGAGAAAACAAAGGAACCAACTCACAAAAGGATCATATCAATAATCAATACTTTGTAGCGAATAATAAGAATCATTTTGCATTTGCAGGTTTCAAATTCAGATAGAATAATAGAATGGCAGAATCCAACTACCTATGAGTTGGACATCAAAGGGACGAAGGCCTAAAACTCTTCTCGAAGCCTCTCTAACGACAGCAAATGCTTCCTGCATATACTGGTGCTTTTAGCTAGGAATAGGAAACAAGGGATTATATAACAGAAAACCGCATTTGACGAATTACAATTTCAATTTCAATATCCCATTTACTAATTTACTACGCAACAAATTGAACAACTCACGGGTAAGAGAGAATCCAAGGACTCCCCCTGCTGGGCTCGTTCTTTCAACACGGACGTCTTGTCCCTCAGCTCCACATCCGACAATGCCGACATCTGAGCTTCCAAACCGTTGATGACAGAAACAGTAGCAGCATACCGCTGCCTGGTGGACTCCCCAGTGTCAGTCCCTTTGAAAATCCCGCCTAATAATCCTCCCAGTGCACCAACTGTAGGGATTCGCCGCCGCCTCCTCTTCTCGCCAACCAATTTCCAAGTTTTCCCTGAAAAGTCCAACACTTTAACGGATTTGGAACCCAAAAAGGACGAACCCAATGAAGGTTTACGGTGAAAGTTATTGACGGAAGACAGACGAGAAACAGAGGGGTAATGTTTGAGCAAGGACGATTCACACAACGTGCAAGCCATATATGTTTATATATATATATATATATATACACTTTGAGTTCAGCTACACACACACACACACACAGAGGAACGGAAACTGGAAAGAAAAAAAACAGAAGAGAAATGGATTGGTTGTTGTAATAAATCTGTTTAATTCATAAATTAAATTTTAATGGAAGTGGAAGGTAGCTTCTTCAAGTTCTGGTTCTGGTTCGAGTTTGAGTTGGGAGTATTCTAATGTTCCGGAAGAAAAGCGAAGACCGGGGGGACGCGTGGCGTTGGGATAAGATAGAACCCGCAACTAATACAATCTACGGTTGTAAAGCTCCCCTACACCCCTCAGCCACCAAAATAATGATGCTTCATGAATCATGATTATAGATTTTCAAGCCCAATTACCAAATGTCAAAATCATACATAAACATTATATATCCTTCGAATCTAAACACCTTTTTTTTTTTTTTTTAAGGAAATCTAAACAGTCGTCTACCAAATTCCATTTAAGCAGTTATAATCTAAAACCCCAAGATGTCATCGTTCAATAAATTTTTACGTGCTCCTTGTTGTTGTGGCCCATGTGTTTTTGGTGTATCATAGTATTTACTAGTTAGTTTTTGCGGTACAACAATTCTATTTTCATAAAATTAAACAAACAAACGAATACCTATTTAAGAGATTAAAAGATAACAGTAATGAGCTATACACAGTAACAAGACAACTATGTATTAGTTAAATAATAATTTGATAATATTTCACTCATCTTTTGAAATAGGAATTACAGAATCTGTTACACTTTTGCCTTCCAAATTAACATGCAAATCATTTGACTTTTGATTTGCAGCGGCACGGTAATCTGCTCCTGCTGTTTTATCTGAAAAATCAATCTCACCATTCACAGATATAGTTTATAATTAATTAATTAATGCATTATAGCTTGCTATTTGCATTCGAACTTGTTTCCTACAGCATCTACCGTACAGATTCGTATACCAGTTATGCGACAAGATACAACACGTTATTTTTTTAAAGCTCAACATAGAATAGATGTGCTTCTTTTTCGGATAAAAGAAACAGTAAATATCTAACTGGCCCCACTGAGTGAGACCAAGGGGACGGGCTGTTGGGAAGCGAACTGTTTGGAATTAGTAAAACTCGCAATTATACAATTTTGGAAATAATCAAACAAAATCAATGTAAATAGCAGCCTTCTCTCCAGTAAGGATGGTTTTGTTTTTTTTTTTTTTTGGTTGTTGTTGTTGTGGGTTGGGGCGGGGAAAGAAAAGAAAGCAAGAGCAGGGCATTTAGCCATTTAGCTAAGCTAGCTAGGTTCTGGGGGAACCACTTTGAGACTTCGCAGCCACTCACAGGTGCTGGGTTCATCAAAGTGAATAAAACTGCTTTTCAGCTTTGTCCGCTGCTCTGTCGTCAATGTTCTTAGCTGAGGGAACCTTGCCTCCTGCAAATGTTACATATATCACTTCTATAGTTAGCTTTCTACTCGATCCAAATAACATATAAAGAGATTTTTTTTTTTTTTTTTTTTTTTTCCCTCCTCTCACCTGCTCATAAGGAGGATCCTTGTGTGCCGGTATCAGCCGAGAAACAAAATACCTAGCCTGAGAGCTTCCCTCCTGTTCCATAAATCTAACCATCATTTTCACTTTCTTCCATAAATTATCCGTAGCTATATAACTCACCATACAACCAGGCAACAAACCTTGAATGCAAGGATGCGAGGGGCTGGGAAACGGAATTCAGTTAGCTCTTCAGCCAACGTCCTGCATGCAGCCAATGCAGCTGCACTTCTTCCTTCATCAACAGCAAGTTCAGCTCCCTGTATCCACCACCAACCACATCAAGGAAAAGCGCTCAACTAAATATATTGTGGACCAGGAAAACAAAATAAGACAGACAACTTAAATTTCTGACCACATAAACCAAGAAACCAAATCTGACGTTCAAAACCACAAATGTTTCAGCTACACTCAAACAGATAAACAACAGACAGACAGACAGACATATAGGACTCCAATTTATGAGCAACACCATGAAAAACATAGAACACCTCAGTATGCCTTTCTACACTTGAAGTTATCCATACGCTCACAATTAATCTCCTTTACCTTTTTCACCAGAAGTCTTATTACAACCAAATGACCAAAAGTGGGAAACACCATGGGGGTAACCAAACCCCAGAATTCTGTAACCCATCTTCATCCTTCTAACCAATCATAGCCTCATCATCTATAAATTCATGATAATAAGAATCTCTGATTCTGAACATTTGGTTGGTCTAATTTCCAACCTCTCATTTTCTATCCTCCATAGAGCTTAGCAAGCAAAAAATGGAGCAGAAAAGAGCCAACACTCGTCCCCTTTCTCTCCCCCACCCCCCTTCCTGCCTACCCAGAAAACATTGAGAAAAGCACATGCCAAAGAAAAGTAGATGCCATGCAATAAGGGCAACAAGATGGGCTAAAGTGCATACCAGCCAAATGAAGACATCTGTACCATGGTCAAGGACAACTGCCGCATCAGACTGCATAGCAAGGTCATAAGCTGGTAGTTCTTCAAAAGTTCCTCCTTCCCGGTGCATTAGACAACGAGGGGCTACCATCCGAAGAGACAGGTCAAAGGATGCATTCAAAAACAGGTTTCGAAGTACAGACCTCTCATCTTCATGCCCAACAATGCTTCCTAGTAGTGGACCCCTTTTGAGATGGAATAGAAGCTCTGGTAATAAAGAAATCTCCTTGGGGAACCGGTAGAGCTTTGATTTTGGTACTTGAGACCCAAATTTCAAAGCAATGTCTTTAATTCTTTCATCTATTGTTGATCGCATGTCAATGGCATCAGAATAGTTTTTGGCCCTCAGGAGGGTCCTCTTGGCAATAAGGACCGCTGCCACTTCATCTTGAACGCTCTCAAGATATGAAGAAACACTATCCACGGTTGGCAATCTGACAGTAATCACTCTTGATATATCAGCTTGATACACATTTGAATACTGAATCACAAACTGGAAAAATACATAATCACTCTTAATATCCCCTTTAGTTTCCATGGAAAGTGAAAAGCTCTGTGTTTCTTCAACACTAAGCATTTGTATATAAAGAGAAGAGTCATTTTTAAAGGTTTCATGAGTATCAACATGTGCCTCTTCACCAGGACCCACAGCTTGAGATATGAGAATATCATCAGAACAGCGTATTTCCAATATACCGTGGGAACCTGCCGCCCTAGTAGACGCCCTTTGCAAATTTACACCAAAGGCCTCACCAAAGTCGTCATGAAGAACTAAAACACCCCCAGAAGCCTTTGCAAGAGGCTGCACAACGGGAACCCTTACAGGGCATGTCCCGGCACATAGAATGTCAACAACTGTATTGTGTCTATGAGCCTCTCTCCCTAGATGTTCCATCCATTTCAATGCAGTTTTTTCCATATGAGGATAATTTGGATGACTGTAGGAATGTGGAACAGATCCAGGACCATATGTATTAGGTCCACCAGCACACACAATAATCCTGCTCTTACCTCCTGACCTAGTGATTAGCCCTCGAGATATTTCTGCTGATGGCCCTTGCACTATAGCAAGAGCAACCTCAACAGCTGTACCAAGGCATCGATCTCTGGAAACTTCTGAAATGTTCAATTTATATGGCCTCAGTGATGAGAATATGGCATGTGCAACAGGCAGTGAAGCATGCATTGGAGACAAGTATATGCCAGTTCCATAAATCAATGACTTCAAGGACTCCTGCGTCGGTGACTTCTCACCAGGAAGCACATCGGCAGATGCAATTGATTCCTCCGAAAAATCATAAACTGATACAGTTCGACCATATAAGATGATCCCAATTCTTGTGGTTGGTGGAAGCGAATCAACAAATGCATGCAATGAGCTCTGCAAATGTTGGAGGTGTGGCTCATCTAAACACTCATCTATGACAAGCACAATGGGTGCAGACATTCTTGAATCAGAAACTGGAATAAAACCAGGTCTCTTGTTCCCAGTTTGAACATAATCAACCATAGGAGATGACAGCTCTGAAAAATTACGAAGGTCTTCCCTGCTTGGAGCTATATATTCACCCTCACTTCCATTCAGTTTCCGACAAATAACGCACTGCCACTGGCCTGATCCAAGTAATATTTTACAATAGACATTTGCATAAGCTCCACAATTTTGGCAGCGATGTGGATCACGTTGTATTATCTGAGGACCTGGTGAAATCTCCCTCCCAGGAGAAACCAATGCTCCAAAACCCAAACTTGGCACATTAGCTAGTTTTTTCTGTTTCAATACCTAAATGACAAAATAGGTGGGACAAGGGTTCAGGCATATGATAATCAAATGTTTACGAGAGAAGAAACATCAAATTTCAAACAGAAGTCCTCACCAAAAGCACTAAGATTGTATAATAAAAAATAGAACAGAAAAAGCCATCCAGTATATGTATATGTAACATAATATATGCACATGCATATGCTTGTGTAATTATGGAGATTTAAAGGTTTAGCAAAACGAAATGGAAACAGCTCTCAGAACAACAGTTATTTCAATTCCAAAAAGGAATCATCATAAACACAAATCCATTAGCTTTAAAAACAAGATAAGGAAGTACCTTATGGGCTGAGAATAGAACGTAAGGTGCTTCCCCAACAGTTGTCAAATCCTCTGTTACATCAGAAGTTTGGTGTAGCAAATCAACCGATCCATTTGAAAAATGGGGAGGGGAAGACGTTGGCAAAGACGAGCCTGAAGAGAAAGCAACCGGCTGAGGAGTTGAAGGTGAAGCGCGAAAAGGCACAGCAGCAGGCCGGACAGGAGAAGAAAATACAGGAGGTCCAGGGGGAGTGCTCAAATGAGGTGGGGGGCTGCCAGATTTCACCCCATTTGCAGGTGACGCTGTAGTTGGGGCTTGGATTGAAGGGGAAGGAATCTGATCATTTTGAAATTTAGGGGGTGGAAACCTATGTGCGCCAGGTGAAACAGAAGGTGGAGGAACAGGGCTTCTCTCAGGATGAGAACTCTGAGTTTCTGGGTGTGAGGAAGCGACACCAACAGAATACCGAATTGAAGGCTGCGCTTGATTTGCCATCGAAAATTCAAAAATTTGTCTTATTTAAACAAAAACTGTTCAAGAACCCAGAATCAAGATTCGAAAATTTACTGGAAACTACCAAGTAATCTATATCTCAAAACACATTTCTAAGGGAACCAAAAAAAAAAAAAAAAAAAAAGGAACACAAGGTGAGGACTTTGGTTGCTAAGGCAAGTCCAGAGGTTTAATTCCATAATCCGTTAAAAAAAAAAAAGAAAAGAAAAGAAAAGAAAATATTGAGGAAGCAAGAAGAAACACAGTCCAGGAAAACTGAAGCACCTGAATTATATTCCAACCCTGAGGTTTTCGCAACTTAGATAAACTAATTGGAGACCTAAAACCTCCCAAAACCCCGGGAAAAAAGAGGGATAAGAAGAACAACAACAAGAAACGGATTTTGATCCTAACACAGGTCCAAGATATCGACAGCAAAAGTCAATAATTCGATCAAATACCACAGGACAAGCCGAAAGATCGCAACTTTTCCAGGATCAAATATTAACTCAGGGCAATACGCTGTCGGCTTATGACAGAAATCTCATCGCCCTTTTGGGCTTTGTATCCATTCGGCGTTCAAGCTTCCCAGATTTCCCCTCTTCCACGAAGAAATCTACATTATCAACAAACAAAGTTACAGTTTGAACTGCGCTTATTAAAAATTTAAACATTAAAATAAAATAAAAAATGATCTAGGGTTATTAGGCAGGCAGCGAAAATGGAAATCGGATAATTGATTGATTTATAAATCCATGCGAAACTATAGAAATCAGGAAAATCAGCGTACCTGAGAAGAATACACCTAAAAACACAAACGTATTAAACAAACGAGAAAAATCAAAGACCCAATATCATAATTTTGACTTCTTTGTTTTTTTTTTTTTTCTTTTTTTTTCTTTTTTTTGGTGGGTACTCTCGATTCTGACTTCGGTGACCTTTTTTTCTTCGTTTGTACCGCTCCCGTGTTTTTCTTTTTCTTTTTTTTTTTTTAATCTCTTTTTCCTATTTTAGAAAACGTAAGGCAATATTATCTGATAAGATCATCCTCATTAATTTATATAGCATCCAGTTTTAATAAAAGAAATAAATTGTATTTTTAACATTTTTTAAAAAAAATTTATAATATTTATTTGATATTAGATGAAAAATAATATCAAATACGATGAGGGTAAAATTTTCAGTTATGAACTTAATGATGACGATGATAATAATAATAATAATAATAATAGTAAGAGTTTTGAATTGAAACCTAAAATGTTAGAAGGTAAAAATCATAGGAATGTTAAATACAAAATTATGTTACAAGAGAAAATACAAAATTAAAATTGTAATTAATTGGATGTGAGCTGCGAGAGGAATGTGGAGGGTAAAATGTGGAAATCAGAAAATATCAATTAAGAGATTGTTAGCGATTGACACTGGGAAATATAGTATACAGACAAATTCGACAGTCTGAGTCTCCACTGTCTTGCAGCTGCTGAATGGTGTTGCATTTTGTAACTAATATTTTTTTAGTATTTTGTATTCACACACATTAATTAAGAAAGAAAAACATAAGATGCTAACCAATTTACATCTTATTTTCCATTCAAATTCACCTATCAACTTTAAAAAGAAAAAAAAAGAAAAAGAAAGGAAAGAAGCAAACTAGACTGGATTAGCTTAGAATATATAAAACCACCAAAATATATGGTTTTATATTTTGGATTTTCTTTTACAAAAATTATATACGTTAACAAATAGCAGATTTAGTTTAAGAAAATATTATAATGTGAATAAAAAGAACATATTTTTGGTAAGATAGATAGTAATGAAATAAAAATATAAATTATCATCTTTGATATTTGAGGGAAAATGTGTATAGCTTTTGTTATTTGCATAGTATTATCCAATTATCTATTAGAAATATCAGATAATAAAATATCAATAAAATTTAAGGGCTGAGTAGGCCAGTTAATCTATAAAGCTCGCGAAAATATGAAATGTTTCTAAACCGCATAAATTTCCAAGCAATAATGTATTCACCTAGATAACAGAAAAGTTACTCAGTTAATAAATTGTTTTTAATATATATATATATATATATATTATTTTACGGAGGAGAATCGATTAAATAAAATAATAAATTGATTCAACAACGTAATAGCATGTTTTAAGTGTTTTTTAAATTGGAAAATTGAAAAAATAAAATTAAAAAGCTTTTTTTTCTTTTTTTTTCTTTTTTTATGTGTCAGAGCGTGGGGCAACAGTGGGTAAAGCAAAAAGGGTATTATCGCCCGCCATATAACGACGCGGTTTACGGTGCTGTTGTTGAGGAGAATTGGCTATTGAGCTCAGGCGTTCGAGTTTGAGCACGTCACTTTTCGATTTTGGCCCTTTTTCTTTCCAGGGGAACAAAGAAAGAGAGATCAGCCCCAAAAACCGTTCGACAAAAAATCCAAAACCAAAATCCCCTTTTTTTATTCCCATCCCTGTCCTTCTCTCAAACAACCCTAGCTAAGTTAGCTCTGTCGTAGTACCGCTCTATCTCAACTCGCATCGCAGCCTTCCTTTCAGTTTCAGTTCAACCCCACATATCCATACGCATATACCCATCAAGATGGACAGAGACGGAGAGGACCGTCGCAGCGACAACGACGAGGATGGCACCCCCACGATCAAGATTAAGAAGCCCCGCCTGGACGTCGGCCATTCCCATTGGATCCGAGAAGAGTTCGCACACCACCAGCTGGGCATTGCCCGAATCAACAACGGAAGCTTCGGGAGCTGCCCTGGCTCCGTTCTCGCGGCCCAGCGGGCTTGGCAGCTCCGTTTCCTCCGACAGCCCGACGATTTCTACTTCAAAACGCTCCCCGACGGCATTCTGAAGTCGCGCACCCTCATCAAGGACTTGATCAATGCCGACCACGTGGACGAGGTCTCGCTAGTCGATAACGCCACCACTGCCGCAGCCATAGTCCTTCAGCAGATCGGCCGCGCCTTCTCCCAGGGTTCTTTCTGCAAAAACGACGTCGTGGTGATGTTCCACTGCGCCTTCCAGGCCATCAAGAAATCAATCCAAGCTTACGTGGTCCGCTCCGGCGGCACCGTCCTGGAGATTCAGCTGCCATTCCCGGTCCATTCCCGCCAGCAAATCATCTCGGAGTTCAGGAGGGGCTTGGAGAGGGCCAAAGCCAACGGTGGCACGGTCAGGTTGGCCATCATCGACCACATCACCTCCATGCCCTCATTTGTCATTCCCGTCCGCGAACTGGTCCAGATTTGCAGAGACGAAGGTGTCGACCAGGTGTTCGTGGATGCGGCCCACGCTATGGGAACCGTGCCCGTCGATGTCAAACACCTCGGGGTGGACTTGTATGTCACCAATTTGCACAAGTGGTTCTTTTGCCCGCCTTCCGTTGCCGTGTTCTACTGTCGGAAATCGGCTTTATCCTCTCAGGTACACCACCCCGTGGTCACCCAGGAGTATGGAAACGGGTTGCCCTTGGAGAGCTCCTGGATTGGGACCCGGGACTACAGCTCGCAGCTGGTGGTGCCGTCGGCTTTGGAGTTTGTGAAGCGCTTCGAGGGTGGATTGGAGGGGATTATGAAGAGGAACCATGATGGGGTAGTCCAAATGGGGAAGATGTTGGCGGATTCATGGGGAACCATTCTTGGCTCACCCCCCAATATGTGTAGCAGTATGATTATGGTGGGATTGCCTTCCAGATTGTGTATTAACAGCGACGACGATGCTTCCAGGTTGAGGTCGCATTTGAGGGTTCATTGTGGTGTTGAAGTTCCTACTTATTATCATCATGCTTCTCCTGGAGAGGGTGAAGAGCAACTTCAAGATACATCACCCAGAGATAAGGACGGCTTCATAACCGGTTATGCTCGAATTTCTTATCAAGTTTATAACACGGTTGAGGATTATCACAAGTTTAGAGATGCCATTAATCAGCTTGTTGAGGATGGAAAAGTTTGTAAATTTCTTTCAGCGGAATGAAGAATAGGTATGCTTAGTCAGCAGCAGCATTAGCTTTCCTTTCTTTTTTTCTTTTTTTGTTTTTTGTTTTTTGCTATGCCCCCAGGCCTCCCCGTTCCCTCCCCAAGACTCGAACCAGCGTCCACTGGCCGGGCTGTGGTGCTCTGACCACTGAGCTCACACGCGAGTCTAGCCGCATTAGCAGTTGCTTTGGTTTACCTGTTGTCTGTGTATAGATTTATTAAAAACAATTAATTTCGGTTCCTCCACTCCACTCCACTCCACAGTTTAGGATCAGTTTATCAGTTTAATGTAATGTAGCTCTCTTTGCAATGCACTGGTGCAGCGTGCAGCGGGGTTTTCTTTTCCCTTTGTTTTTTTTTTTTTAATTTTCAATCAATAATTAATTCTAAACTTGCCTCATGAAGAGATTATATAATATAATTTTCCCTGCAGGAATCTTTTTTCCTTTAGTCAAATTTGGAATAAGTTGAAGATTGTGATAACTATTTATATATATATATATATATATACTGGCAATTAAGCTTTTGTTGGCATCGAACTGAATTTTGTTGTTTTATCTTTTTGCTGTCCTATAAATTTAGTTCAGACTTCAGAGTCGCAGATTTGTTTGTTTGAATGTGTTTTCTCCATATTCCCTATGCATTTCAAGGCAGAAACATAACCTAATTGAAATAGTGCCCCATCCCCTGTCCCTGTGTTGCAAAAAGAAATCGTAGTAGCAACAAGTTCTTCAGATGGATGAATGTTACAGACATTTACACATAAAGAGAATTCGAATCTCCTAATCAAAACACAGTTTGTCTGTGGTTCCTTGTTGCTACTAGGTTTGCTATGTATATAAACGTTGATATATGCATTATAAGGGTCAGAATATGTCACTTAACCCATGTGAAATGCCCCCTTGTGATATAAAGCAGACCCACTATCCTTCAGCAATGCAAAGCAGCAATGACCGTTCCTTATTAAACCTGCGTGTTTGACTTCCACTGCTCCGCCTTTAGATCCAGCATGACACTCCATTGTGGACTTTCACCTTCTCTTTCGTCTCCTAATCTTGGATTACTCGTGTTCTTTTTTCATTGAACGAAAGATATACTCTTTTTTTTGTAGGCTAGGAAGTTCACAATTATTCCCAAAGGAGAATTAAAAATTTATGTGTGCAAGCAAGCTTCTCGGTAAGAGCACATTTGAATGTGTGTCTGGTCCTATGAGTTAAGGAATATAAATTCAGGAACAAACGCATTTCTATTGTATATTCTAGTACAGTAGTACTTGCAAATTTCTCTTAACCCTCTTAAGCAATTGCCATTTTTGGATTCGTGAAAGTTGGAATTTTTTATTTAGATTTAGAGTTGGAGCATAGAACTATTTAATTATAGTAAAATTAGAAATATAAATTATTAATTTTAACTATTCAATTATAATAAAAATATGAAAAAAAAAAGTATAATATATATTTTATTTATAATATATATTTTATTTAGTGGCATGTTGGGGTAAGTAGTAATTTAATTTTTTGACAAAATAATGATTTTTTTTATTTATATATTTATTATGAGATAGAAAAGTGTAGATTTAAGAAATTAGATTCTTACCAATATAAAAAAATATCATTTAGACAATCATAGAGAAAATAATTTTAAATTTTTTTAAAATACATATTTATCTTTAGTTTATTATACAATATTAAATTTAATTATTTATAAGTTACTATTTTTTTATTATTTACCAAACATATAAAGAGAAACATTAATTTTCAGTAAACTAAATCCTAAAAAACTAAATTTTGAAAATTAATTTCTCTCTCAAGTTTGAAATCCTTGTTTGCCAAAAAATAAAAAAAATAAAAAAAAACAAAAAAACAAAAAAAGAGCTTGAAATCCTTTGGGGAAAGAAAATATATAATTTTTTTTCATTTTTTTTCTTTTGGTAAATTTTCTTTTGTTTTCATTGGTATGCAATCGAATAAAGTTACGGGATATGCTAATATATATATATATATATATTTTAGGAAAATAAGTTGGGGTGATACTGTAACCAAAATCGAAAGAGTCATTCTTTTTACAGGATTAAAATTTCTCCTCCCACAATTTTACATGACCAAAATTTCTCCCCCCACTATATCTTCTATTTACACTCTTTAAAAAAAGAATTTTACTGTAAACGTCTATCTACAATTTACTTAATATATGAAATACCCTAAATCCATAAACTAGTTTTAAAACTAAAAACCACACGATTTTTATTATTCCATTCAAAATAATCGCGTGAAAAACATAAGAGCAGAGAATCGTGTAAAGGACATAGAGGGAATGAGTTATAGCGAAACATTCTCTATTCCTAACTTTGTGCTTTAAAAGAATATGATTATCCATTCTTTATTTTTCTTCCTTAATTTCAGTTTTTTTTTTTTTTTTTTTTGGGTTGATTTTTTATTGGTTTAAAAGAGATGTTGGGGTTTCCGGGTTTCGAATTTTGGGCGTTAATGAGACTGTAATATATTCTCCGATTTATGCTATTAGGATTCTCCAACACTAATTTTCATCGTGATTCTCAGTTTTTACATAATATATATATTATATATATTTTTAATTTTAGATGAAATTTTGGGTTTTGGACGCCTCTGAGATTGTTATACATTCTGTTGGCGCTGGTTGGGCACGATTTGGCCTTTGGTTTTCTGAACAATCTACCCAATAATGATTTTTATTTTTTATTTTTTATATTTTAAATGTTCATCTTTTTTTTTTTTTTTTTTTTTTTTTTTCCTTTTTCAGTAAAAATGGTTCATCTATCAAGTGTTTGATTCCAACCAACATTTGTGATATTCCAATGAGTACAACAGAACATTATAAAGGTTGTTTAGAGGAATCATTTAAGGTGTGTATTAAATAATGTATTGTAGAATAGTTCTTTTAAATAATCTTATGCAGAGTTAAAATTGTTAATAAATAGTTGGAGTGGGAGAAGGAATTGTGGCGGTACAAATAGAACAGCACGTGCAAAATGTGTAAGCAAATGGTAGTTGGACGCAGGCCCAGCGTTATAAAAGCACGATGGTGGCCCAACCCAACCCAATTGATCAAGGGAAGTGTTCCCGCTGTTATTGTGGTGGGGGTGGCGGGTGTGGGTGTTGTGCTGCAGAAACATACGTCAATCGAAGTTGAAGGTCGAATAAGAAGCACTGCGTTTGAAATGGCTGAAGAATCTACGACTACGCGTCCTATCAGGCTTATGAATTTTGTTTCCGAGGACCAGGTAATGATTCCCTCTCTATTTTCTTATATTATTATTTTTGAAACATTTGGGAACCCTAAAATGTTTCACTATAAAAAAAAAAAAAAAAAAAAAAAAAGAAAGAAAAGAAAAAGCATGTAATTTTTGATTGTTGAAAGCAAAATCGGAAATGGTTTGGAGCAGTTGGATGAAGCAAAGAGAACAAGGGGTGAGCGTGTGGAAGATGGCACTGCTCAGAGGGATAGACCCCTTTACGAGGTTTATTTCTGTCGCTTTCTCTCTCTACTTTCTGCTTTCCCTCCAAATATTCAGTGTTGAATTTTGTAGTTGTTTTGGGTAAAACGCTCACTTCATTTTTTCTACTCAAAACCAACCGCAGATCTTAAAGGAAAATAAAGACAAGCGGGATGCTGAGTTTAACGAACGCTTCAAGCACAGTCTGTTTTATTTCCACTTGCCTTTTTTTTTATTTTAATAATTTAATTAATTAATTAATTAATTAATTATATATAATCTCTCCCTCCCTGTCCCCGAATTAATATTCCACTATAACTTACAGGACCCCCCAAATCTCTCGACGAAGATGAGACCGAGTTTCTTGACAAGTTAGAGCTGGTAAGTCTCATGTAATTGTATTCATCCCACACCACCCCTCGTGTTTAAATAAATATTTAAACACTTTATTTTAATATTTCACTTTCTTTCTTTTAATTTTCCCTTCTTATTATTCTACCTTAATTAACAATAGTTTTGTTCCTAAAGTCAAGGAAGGAATATGAACAACAAGTGGCAGATGAGGAAGCTCTTCAGCTTCGAAGTTTTCAGGTAAGCTTATAATCATCTTTAAATTCTACATTACTTTTAAGGTATTCCCAGATAATCTTCCTCTTGGCTGTTATATTTTTAGGTTTACTTGTCCCTTGAGATCTCACTTTAATGGTTTTTCTAGCCACGTTAGGAAAGTTGTTTATTGAAATCTATCTATTACTCAAACGCTTTTTCCCCTCCCCAGTAAAAGCGAATTGATTTTACATGGTTAGCAATCATGTTTAACCTGCATTTCCGTTAAAAAGGCATTATTATTATTGTTGTTGTTGTTGTGATTTCTTTTTTCTAGCGTTTGGGATGTTACTGATCAATCAATGCTTGAACTCTTAAAAGGCATGTTTGTGCATATTTATATGCTTTAGTGGTGTGATAATAAAGAGAGGGAAGACTTTTTTTTTTTTTTGATGTAAAATGTTATGTAAATAATTCAACTAGCAAGTTAAAGCTCTATTCATCCATTTAGTTTGTCTTCCAAGATGGTATCTTTGTGGGCTTTATTTTAGATCTTACACTAGATGTTCACCTTCTTTGTTATCTAAAGACATTATTATTTTGCTTTCTGGTTCAGGCAGCAGTCGCAGCTAAGTCTATGATTGTTCATGAGCTTAAGGAATCACCTCCTGTTCCAGTAGTGCAGGTTGGTTCGTTACTAATTTTTATGCGATAGTATGCTTCTTTAATTTCACTTTCTACTTGGTGTATTTGCATTCACAAACCTGCCTGAAACAGATTTACCAAAAAAATCCTGACTCAAACAGTGCAGAATTGGTAGGTAGTGGTGGGATTGGAATGATGTTTAGGGACTAGGACAGCTATACTGTGGCTCGATTTGTACTATTATGTAGATTGTGGTGAAGGAAAGAAAGAGAGAGGGATGCCAATTCACATGCTCTGCGTGTTTGGTATAGTTGAAACTTGGAAGTTAATTGGTAGCTGTATATGCATCGTGTTTCTGCTTGCAGGAACAGAAGTCGGTTGGGAAGAAGAATCCTCCTGCTCGTTCATTAGGCATGCTCATAAAAGTCAAGCCACAACCAAAAAGAGCGAAGTTGGATCAGGGAGATGTTGAAGAGCCTTCAAACGCGGCCAAAGTACCTGATGTAGGTATTGAGAAATCTTCGCAGCCAATAGCAACACCTAATGGTGGTGGTGCTGATAAGTGGAATGATGCTGCTAAGACTGGTCTGGTTTCGTATAGTGATGAAAGCGAAGAAGATGATTAGCATTACTAGTTTCATCCTTGAGATATAAGTAACGCTATTATTTTTCTGATTTATTTTTTTATTTTTTTGGATTACTTTTTATATATTTTTCATATATGCTGAGAGAACTGGAAAAAAAGGTGTATAGGGAGTCGTTTTAAATTCAGAAAATAGGCATTTCGGTGGCAAATGTATTTACCTTTTTTTTTTTTTTTTTTTAAAAGGTTGTATTCCTGTTCTTCGTAACAAAACAACAACGAGTTTTCCCTTGACCCATTCTATCTATTTTATTAATTTGCAAACAAAAATACGAAAAGGAATACTAAAAGCGGAGGAAAACAAATACGCGAGTACAACACTCGGCAATTCCTTTTAACTTGTATGTGGTGTGGTGGACGGTAGCAGAGGTTTAACCATTTTTTTTTTCCTTTTTTTTTTTTAAGATGGAGCTTGTTGTTGCAAGTTGGTAGTCAAAGAATGTGGTTGTCTTCATTACCTGTTGTTCTATTTGTTTTATTTATTTATTTTTATCATTTATAATAATTTTTATTTTTTATTGTTTTGAACTCGCAATCTTTTAATATAAGTTTAAATGGTTTATCAATAGAGTGAATTTCACTTGACCTTTGTTTTATTTGTTTGGTTGATTTTATTTAATGCATTTTCCTTTTTTTTTTTTTTTAAGTAAATGATTTTATTTTATGCATATGTAAATGAAGCGATGAGCAAAGTCCAATGTCAAAAACAAAAAAGAAGATCACAGTGGAAGTCAGCGTAAATATTTTGGATTCTGTAGTTGCTGACTTGCTGATGTCTTTCACTGTGTCGGTTGAACTCTGAGACCTCAACAAGACACGGGCCGCATGCATTTCCAAGTAGTAATTTTAGCGTTTTATTTCTAATCGACAAATTTATTTCTTCTATTTATGGAATTGACAAAAAATTTAGCCACGCGTGAGTAGGAGTGGGATAGCAAAGAATATTACAATGGGAATGAGAATAGGATAGAACGTAAAAGAAAGAAAAAGGAGGTTATGGTCGCTGCTTTAGTTGGTGCCTTTTTATTTAGTGGCAGCTGCGGAAGTGTGAAGGGCAACTAAGGAGGCGTAAAAGCCATCGGTTTTGTGAATCAAAGTGTCATGCCTGCCTTTCTCAACGATGACTCCATTCTTGACGACGGCGATCAAGTCAGCGTTCTTGATGGTGGAGAGGCGGTGGGCCACCACCACGGTGGTCCGGCTGACCATGACTCGGTCCAATGCATCCTGAACCACTTTCTCCGATTCAGCATCCAGTGCACTGGTTGCCTCGTCCAGCAACAGTATTCTGGGACTCTTTATGATGGCACGTGCAATGGCTACCCTCTGCTTCTGCCCTCCCGACAATTGCACTCCTCGTTCCCCAACCATGGTGTCGTATCCCTGCCATGCCATTATCGCCATATTAAATTTAATTGCAAAATGTTGCCAATACCATGAATTCACTAACGCTATGATAATGACACATGCAAAAGCCAAAAGCCAAAAGCCAAAAGCCAAATCCTCTATTCCTATCTACCTCGTGTAAGCCACTGATGAAGTTGTGAGCATTGGCCAACTTGGCTGCTTCCTCAATCTCTGCCTCTGTTGCATTCCCTTCCTTTCCATATGCTATGTTGGCGCGGATGGTTTCGTTGAATAACACCGGTTCTTGGCCCACCAACCCCATCTGCTGCCTCAGCCACTTCAACTTGAACTTATCAAGTTCTATTCCGTCCAATGTTATCTGTCCTGAATCCGGATCATAAAATCTTTGCAACAATGCTACCACTGTGGATTTCCCGCTTCCACTCTCTCCCACCAGGGCAACTGTCTGCCATTTGAAACCTTTTAACTGTCATTCTCTTTTCTCCAATTTTTCTGTATATTAAATGGATAATATTTACTCATTATTATTATTATTATTATTATTTACCTTTCCAGAATGAATAGTTAAACTGAGGTCCCGGAAAATCTGAGTATCTGGCCTTGATGGATACGTGAAGCTAATATGGCGAAGCTGAATTTCTCCCTTCACATTATCTAATGTTGTTCCTGACTCATCGCTTGGGTCTATCTTCGACTCCCTGTCTATCATTGAAAATATGGATGCAGCTGCAACCTTGGCTTTGCTAGAATCAGGAGCCATAGAACTTGTTTGAGAAATTCCCATTGCTGCCATTGTCAATGCAAAGAAAACCTGCAAAAAAATATTTATTAACCATCGCCACATCAAACATTAATTAATAGTGTTATATTGATCATGCCACACTCTCTCATTCCATTTCCAAAGGCATCAGATGCAATGCATGGTTAACTTACTCTAAAAACATCTGAAAATGTGGTTTTCCCAGATTCAATGAGCTGAGCTCCAGCATAAAAACTTGTTGCATACACGTTGAAAAGCAAGAAGAAAGACACCCCAAATCCTATTCCACTGATCAACCCTTGCCTCATCCCTGCCTTCTCCGGGCCTTTGCATTTATTTTTGTATAGTTCCATCACCTTCTCCTCAGCACAGAAAGAAGCCACAGTTCTTATACTCCCAACTGCATCGGTAGCGACTTGGCTGGCTTCCTCATACTTCGTCTGCAACCACATTAAATTTTGCAGTTTACATATCTGAGTGAACAATAAACTACCATGAAAGATTAAATTCTTACGATATCATTGGTTTTGTGAACCATATTATACCTTTGCGTCTGCACTGAATCCTTTCATGAACTTAATCTGAACATATCCATTAACTCCAATTAGAGGAAGCAAGACAAGGATGATGAATGCCAGCTGCCAACTTGCAACAAAAGCAATGACCAGACCTGCAACTGCTCCTGCAATGTTTTGAACCATCTGTGACAGTGCATCTCCAACCAAGGCACGCAGTGTTGCTGCATCTGTTGAGAGCCTCGCACCAATTGCACCGCTTGAGTTCTCAGGCTCATCAAACCATCCAACTTCCATGTGAACCACTTTCTCAAAACACATCAGTCTGATACGTCTGATTAACTTGGATCCAGCTACGGCAAAGAAGTATCCTTGTGAAGGGATTGCCACAAATGCTGTGAGACCAAGGCCCATAAACATTAGTGCCCAAAACTCTGAATCTTTCTTTTGCTCATCAGGCGGTTTGTAAAACATGTTTATTACACTGGAAATAAGCAGTCCAAATATTGGAAGTATAACACCGCTGATGATAGCTGCTACAGTTCCAATTAGAATTACTGGTATCTCCGGTTTGTTGAGATAGGCAAGGCGGCGCAATGAGACATTGGGGAGTCGTTGTGCTGCTAGTGCTGGGTCTTCTGGCTCCGTCAAAGTAGTGTCATGGATGCCAATTCCTGTTGGTATACCAAATGACATGGAGAATGAGTGACGGCTGCTATTTCCTACAGATGATCCCCGACTTAAGGATCGCAAGAATGACATTTTTTGGCTCGACTGTCTAAAAGACTCTCTTTGACTTGACTGTCTGAGAGACTCCATAGTTGTTATTTCGGATCTGTTCTGATTTTCTGACTCCCTGGTTGCTTCTTGCATGCGTATAAGCTGAGAGTAAGGTCCATCAGGATCCTTGAGCAATTCTGAATGTGAGCCTGATCATAAAAATTCATATTATATTGTCATGTATAATGTATCTATCTTCCTAGCTAATTCAGTGACACTAAAAAAGAACTTCAAAAATAATATTTTGATTTCAAGGAGGATGTGGATTGAAAATTCTCAAAACTACTGATGATGTTGTTTTCTTTATGCTTAATGAAATAATCAGAATCACACAAAAAAGACAACACAGTTCAGCTAATAAATCTACGACATTTAGGTGGGATAAGCTCCCAAATAAGCTCCAATTGCAAGAAGGTTTAAAGGGAGTTTTCTCATGGCAATATTATGGTTTACCTTTCTCAACCATCTTTCCTCTATGAATGACAGCAATCATATCAGCATTCCTCACGGTGCTCAAACGATGAGCAACAACAACAGTAGTCCGGTTTACCATAATTCTGTCCAATGCTTCTTGCACTATCCTTTCAGATTCTACATCTAGCGCACTTGTAGCTTCATCCAGAAGTAAAATACGCGGATCTTTCAAAATTGCCCGTGCTATTGCAACTCTCTGCTTTTGACCACCAGAGAGCTGGGTTCCATGCTCACCGACCATGGTATCAAGTCCCTGAATGCAAAATTGACATTCATGAAAGCAATTTAAGAATTATTCCGATCATGAAGATGGACACACACAATACCTTGAAATTGAAAATTATCTGCGGATAAACAAAACCAACCTGGGGCAATTTATCGATGAACTTGGCTGCATTTGCAAGTTCAGCTGCTGCCCTGATCTCTTCAATGGTTGAGCCTTCCTTTCCATAGGCAATATTATCCTTGATGCTGGATGCAAACAATACTGGTTCCTGACTGACAAGACCGATTTTACCTCGAATCCATTTAACCTGAAACTCTTTTAAGTTGATGCCATCTATCCTAACTTCACCAGCTAGTGGATCATAGAATCTCTCAATCAGACTTATCACTGTTGACTTCCCACTTCCACTTTGTCCGACCAAAGCAGTAGTTTTGCCACTAGAGATATAAAGAGAAAATCCTCTGAATATTTGCTCATCTGGTCTGGCTGGATAGCTGAAATAAACATCCTTTAATTCTATGTCTCCACGAATGTCATCCAATTTCTTTCCTCTGAAGTCATAAGCATCTATCTCTGGCTTCCTTTTGATAGTCTCAAACATTTTAAATGCTGCAGCTTGACCAGCAGCAAATGCACTCAAGCAAGGAGATGCCTGTCCCAAGGACCTGTTTTATCCATATAGTTCAAAAAAGTGACAAGTAAATAAATAAAATAAAAGAGAACCACTTTCACTGGAGGCTAAAACAGTATAAAAGATTTTAGCTTACATAGATCCCGTCAATACAGCAATAATCACATTTATCACTACACCTCCATTGTAACCATTATCCCTTATCAACCTTGAACCAAACCATATAGCCAAACCATAGGCACCGAAGAAGACAAACATGAGAATTCCAAGACCGGCTCCAGTAGCTGTGCCTTCTTGAACACCAGATTTGTAAGCGCTTGAAAGAAACGTTTTGTACTTTGCTATTGCTTGTTTCTCCCCAGTAAATGATGCAACCTAGACAGGAAACAAAAAATGCTGATATCATACTTCTTTGGGGAAAAAAGAAAAACAGCAATTACAATTGATAAACACACACTTTGTTGAAAGTTAATCAAGAATTCATAAGTTCTCAAGCATATATATGTATATGCATATATAGAGAACTCTGACATACTGTTCGGATAGAGCCAACTGTTTGTTCAACTATATTAGCTGCTTGTGCATAAGCAGTTTGTCCACGGGATGCTGTCTTGGCTATGATTATGGCCATAGATGCACCAGCTGCCACTATAAGAGGAATAGCAGATAACATGACAAGGGTGAGAAGCCACCCTTTGATAAATGCTATTATAAAGCCTCCAATGAATGTCGATATCAGCTGTATAAATTTCCCAACCTGCAAAATATAAAAGACTATTATGAACTCATGGTTATACCAAAGAGAAAAGAGAGGTAACTTGAAGGTGATTTTGAGGTATGAACTTTGGCTGCATCTGCAATAATTGTACCTTCTCACCCATGGCATCTTGAATGAGAACAGTGTCACCGGACATTCTTCCAACAACCTCTCCGGTGTTTGTGTCCCTATCAAAGAAAGCAATATCCTGTCGCAATATGGTTTTCAAATATAAGTTACGAATTCGTGCAGCTTGTCTCTCCCCTGTGATCATCCAGCATGCCACCTCTGACAAAGAAAAAAGTTAGATCAGCTCCAAATTAATGCATGAGAGACAGCAAAGTTAAGTTTCAGTGATTCTAGGCCTAAGATGTTACTTACGAAGAAATGCAGCAAAAAGAGCCCCCGCTGCCAAATAGACAAATTTTAGAGAGACCTACCAAATTTTGCCAGGTTAACTTATCAGTTACATTTTCAGATCAATAATTTAACAAGTTCGAGGAGGAGTGTTCAGAAAAAACTATACCATGGACAAAGCAAGTTTCATGCTTAGTTTCAGTTATATAAGTTTCCGATTCAAGTCAGAGCCAGAGAAAGCTAAAGCATATATATGTATAATTCGTTGTACCTTGGAAATGATATCAACTATGTCTTTGTTGCTTTGGTTGCTTCCAAATGAATTAATCATGTCTCCAAAGAGTATTGTCATAATGGGCAGACATGAGCCATTCCCAATGCCACCAATAATTCCGAGGATCATCAAGATGATATCAGTTTTATCTGCAAATGAGAACAACTTGAAAAATGGAACCTTCTCATCTGGTTTTTTCTCTTCAGAGTTGTTTTCTTCTTCAACGGGAGGAGGGCCTTTTGATGTGCCTGCATCGTTTACATGCAAACCACCCAACTGCACCCCATTCTCTTCCGCCATGTTATCACAGCTTCTCCAAAATGTTCTTTCCTACTTCTTAATCCAAATAGTCAGCTGCTTTTGCTTTAGCCTCTTCTTCTGCTTCTGCTTTACTAAGAAATTAATAATTTCAACCCAATTTTCACCTGCATGCGGAAAAGCAGAGCAGCATGAGAATTCATCAACTTGAAAACAAACATTAAGCCGGCATACAAAACTGTCCAAGGGAAAATGACAAATTAAACGGAAATCTAAATCAGGGCTCTGAGTAATTCCAAATCTACGAGCAAGCAGGCCAGAAATATATATATATATATATATATATATAATACACATATAAAGCCAGAGGTTGACCCGGCATCTCCTTCCTCATTGGATTATATAGAAAATAGTTATTATTATGTAGCAAGCAAGCAATCCATCCGATCAAAGAACTTGTTCACATCAATAGATTCACCAATTATCATATCCATCTTACAAGACAGACAATTCAGAGCATTTACCTGCAGAGAAATAGAATTAAGCAAACACAGTTTGAAAGAGTTCTTTTTTGAAGATCCTACTTCATATTCCGCAAAAACATAGACAACGATACATTGGCATCCGGTAGTTATACAACTTAAAAAAATTAAAAAATAAAATAAAAGAAAGGTTTCATCATTCAGCCCCAAACAGAAACAGACACTGCCTAAGTTAGTGCTTACTGCGGTCAAACAGGGAGAAACAAAAAGGAAAAGAAACTTTTTGTACAAACACTATTTTGACCTGTCGCCCATTAAAACCAGTCAGAAACTCTTCAAATTAAAAGCTGACTCTTGCAATCCAAATCATTAAAAATGCTCAACATCATATTTGCAAAGAAAGCACAATAATGAATAGAATATATACATACATAAGCTAAAGCCAAAAGCAGCAGAAGCAAACTGAAATATCTTTCTAGTCAGTCTTAATGATTTTCCTACGACAAAAAAATAGAAGAACAAAAAGCTTACCGCAAAGCACCAGCTCTCTGGGATTTGATTTTGTGGGGAGCTTTAAACTATTGGAAATTATGTGATCTAGGTGCTGATGTCTGTGTGTGTGAGCTGTTCAAAGCACATTTCACAATATAAAAAAATGTTATTGGCTTTGATATTTCTTAAAGCGCAGTCATCTCCTCTCTGTATTCATCTTAATATATATCTAAATGGACGTGAAGCCAGGTCGTTGGTCAAAGACTCAAAACTCAAAAAGAGCCGGAACTTAATTCACTTTGTCAACCAAATTATATCCAAGCTTTTTAATTCCATGGTAATGGATTGGACAGTGGGACAGGGCAGCATTCTTCTTCTTATTAATCAAATTCAAAACTTACATAAAAGTTAATGTCGAAAGAGATGAAATTAATTCATCAAATAATTTTTTTACAACCAACTACATCTGCTCTACTTGCTATACATGGAGCATATGTCATAGCCTATCCTCTTCTACCCCCTCCCCTCTTTGTTTTTCATTTTTCACCGTTTTGGGTTGGCACAAAAGTCTTGGTATGAGCAATTTACGTATTAAATAATATTTGTCTCCGGTTGGTTTCCAACCACCTTCACTTACCGCTACGGGTTAAAAAATTAATTTTAAAATTTTATTCTAGAAGTTGTGAGTAGAAAGTCTACCTATTATTTATATATATATATATATATATATATATATATATATATATATATATATATATATATTTAAGAGTGAGTTAGAAGTCTACTTGCGTGTTAAGATTCAACTCCTTATTATGATTCACACACACTACATTATTTGTTCATTTCATTGACAAGTAGTAGGTGGAATTGAGTTTTGAGATTAAACTCCAAAATTGGTTTTTAACATATATACAAAGAGCAATAAGTGTTGATGTAAATTGCATATTTTATATATATATATATATATATATATAAATGATGGTTGTCAATTCTCAAGTGTGAATAAATATATTTATATATATATATATATATATATATATATATATGATGGCATGTTCAAACTTTTCAAATCGTCCAACTTGGCTTCTTTCTTGCTGCATTTACATATATTATTTTTTCACGACTTTGATTTTGTTGGTAGAGCTCAGGGGTTAGGTCTCTGCTGGTACTGCAGGAGACTTTTGAGTATTTTATTCTATACATATAAAATAACAAGTAAATTATTGATTGATGGTGAAGCGTCATTTCGTGAGAACTCTAATTAAGTTTGATGGCATGCAATCCCATTGAGGTTGTGTTGTGTGTATGAGAAGCCAACTTTTATTTTAATTTTAATTTTAGTTTTTATGCTTTATATCTTCTTACTATTAGATTGTGTGTGTATGTGTGTGTGTGTGTGTGTGTGTGTGTTTCTTTTTTTTTTTTTTTTTGGTTGTATTTCTTGTGTATATATATATATTTTTCTCTCTCTGTTAGACTGTTTTTAGTGGGGAAGAAATGTTCAACTTCAACCAAACCATCATTGTTTTATTTTATATATTCTTATGGCCTAACATGGGGATACTTCAGCAAAGCATCAGCGGTTTCATTAATTGAATTTTTGACCCTTTCTTTTATTTATTTTATTTCATTTTAATTTTTTCTAAACTTAATTAGCTAATTAGCGTTGGTTAAAGGGAAGTAATAGATTTCCTTGGTCTCTGGGCCCAGGCTTTACCAATGAATAAGTCAACTTCAGACCCGCCATACCCTGAGGCACCACTTGCCATTTTTATTTTTTATTCTTTTATTTTTATTTTTAATTTAATTTATTTTTTATATTTTTATATGATCATTTGTTTTTATTTAATTTATTTGATTAAAACCTAGCCCAGTTAAAGTACAAATAATAAGAAGCGAAACTTTTGACGTTAACCTTTTTATAAGTTGGTGCCAATAGTTTTCTTCTCATCCATCATCTTTTTCTTTGTTGTTGTTGTTGTTTTTTTTTTTTTTCCTTCTTTTTTTTTTCTTTATTGTTATCCTGTATATTTTTTCCTTTTTTATGATTTTCTTAAAACCACATGATAATGATCGAGGACCAAGTCTAACGCCAAAAGTAGTTACAAACAAAAAAATTCTTAGTATATGATCAACTCTACCGATCAGTTCATTGCGTAGGAATGCATGAAGATTATATGTATCCTCTATATATCTAGAGTGTGAATTTGTCTTTGTTTTTGTGTTTCTATTATACTGTTATTTGGCCGGTGCTTAAAGATTGAGTTATCCAAAGAATTAGAATATGGTGTATATATATATATATATATATATATAGATATAATCTACAAAAAGAAAGTAGTCAAAGAATACAATAACTTGATTGTTTATGCATGATTTCAACATGAGAGATAGGCATTGATTCAACATTAACGGAGGGAAGCATCATTCGCATGTTCAACAGTTTGATATATAAGCATTTGTTATTTGACGTGAAGAGTAGGATTCTTAATTTACAACTTATATAGAACATTAGCATTTGTAATTATATAATGAATATGAGTCTAAGTGCCGTGCACTGAGTTTGGCTGAGCTGTTCATGAACTCTCCAAACTTCAAATACTATTTTTCCCTAGAGGAAATTCTATCGAAGACTCACCGGCAGGAAAAGCCAGTTCACCTCAGCAGTCCAATTAAAGAAGGTGGCCATTTCTCCATTGAGATATCATTATAAGTAATGAAATTAGGAAGTTGGAATCTCATTCCGGATTGGTACTGTGACATATTTAATGTATAGAAATTTTATTTTTTGAGTTATTTTATTTTATTATTGTTTTTGGGGCAAACATGTTACACTAGATAATATACATGTCAAATCAAATTTTTATAAGTTAATAGTGTTTCATTTAAAAATTTGTATTGCCCAAGGAATAATAAAGGAATTTATTCACACACACAAAATAAAATAAAATTGGAATAAGCAATTTGTTATATATGCTACGGACTGAATATCTTTTAAAAATGGATTGTCTCTATAGTATCTAGATATATAAATATGTTAAATTTGAAATTAATGGGTTTTTTCTCTTACGGTACTTTAACGAAGGAACGATAAAAGAGATTAAAATGTGTCAATATAAACGCATTGTCCTTATTACAGAATAGAAAATTAAGCAGTGCCAAGTTCAGCATATATTAATCAATTAGGTGCACATATGTATGGCAGATTGATAGAGGGAAAAGCAGAAGGAACTAATCGGTCTAGGTTGGAAAAGGTTCATGTAAATATTGGAAGGTAGGAAATAAGGATATATATATATATATATATATATATAAGAATTAATCAAGGAAATAGTTTGATCATGTGATGAATGAAGGGTTGGCGATGAGCCTCGTCCACACACCAAGTCATCAAACGGACACCTTTGTTTGGGAAAGGGAGGCAACCCATGATGCCAGCGGGGATGAAGCTGGACCCTTGGATTGGCACGATGTGCAGTGGCGAGCCCCACCCGAAGTCAACCTGGTTGAATCCCAGCCGGCCCCACTCCGACAAAAACAACGTGGTGTAACCCAGGGGAGGCGCAAAGGGATCGTCGATATCCCCCTGATGATCATCAGATTCATCACTATGACTATTAAAAGTAATGCTAGTACAAGTACTAGTAGTATTATTCTGCTTCCTTTTGTTCAAATACTTGGCCACTTGATTTGGAAGCTTAGCCTTGGCTTCTTGGACCAGTTTCACCACGTCCACGACGGATGTGGATGGCCCAGCAAGCCATTCGCTTGGCGCTTTTACTACCACCGGAAAGAAACAGTTGCCGTAGAAACCTTCCGGCAACGGAGGCTCCATCAGGTGCCGGCAATTTGCAAAGAAAACCAACGTCATCATCATGACTTGAGCTTGCTTGTTATTATTAGTTTGGTTTAGTATTGCTTGGGTCCTGCACCTCCAAAAACTGGCTGCAACAATCTCAAACACAGAGCAACGTCGTCTATGTCCTCCTGTTGATTCTTCAAACTCCTGCTTCAGCTTATTGATGTTGTCAATGGAAATGTCTATGTTTGTTTGCTCTAGCCGGTGGTCGATCATGGAGTAATTTGGCACAACATCAATATTCTGGCAGTGGCCGGTTGAATTAGTTGAAGACGCAATGAAGTGTCGATGCCAGACCGGTGCTATGCTGGGCTGCTCGAGCCCTCTGGCCAACTCCCCAACAGCTTTTAGGAATTGTGCAGCTCCCAGGCCATCACATATGGTGTGAGAGAATTTCAGACCCATAACCAATCCACCACATGCAAATCCAGTCACCTGATCATAAGTGTATATAGTTAATTAACTAATTAATTAATTAATTAAACTGACCAAATTTTTATTAATACATGTTTACCTGCATTTGCACAAGGGGTTCATCGTTGCCTAATTGGGATTGGGATTCAGAAAAATGATGATGATGATCAGGAGGAAGAAGGTCATCATAATCATAAGGGATAGAAGAAGAAGAAGAAGAAGAAGAAGAAGCATGTTCTAAGTAATTGAGAGAATGAAGGGTAGCGCTAGTATACGCCTCCACAAGCCACACACCCTGGCCGCAACATTCAACCTGCAGCTCGGCAGCAGACTGTATAAGCCGGCCGCCAAGAGGGTAGTAGGGAACCAATGCCCTTGACAAGGCTTCTCTTATCACCCTGCACCCTGCACCCTCATCATTCCCATATCTGTACACATGCACCGTTCGAGCCATGCATCGGAGCACCGGTATTTTATCCATTACTGACAGATCTAGCCTTGTCAATGGTGTCTTCTCCCACGGCCTAACTAGGCTTTGCCTTGTTCTTGTCACCGACAAAGCCATCTTTGTTCAACTGATAGCAGGTGTATCTATTTTCTCGATATTTATATATTGTTGATCTATCTAGCTACAGCGATATTGTTATAACATGCTAAACATATATGCATATATATATATATATATAGATAGATATGGATATAAGAGTTTTCCTATAAATTTTATACATTAATCATCCCCCCAAGATCTTCTTGGCTTTGAAGTCTAAACTTGGTTTGGTATGTACATATATTATATTGAAATTAATGGATAACTTTGCCAAGCAGAATGTATATGTTTATTTTAAGTTAGGTACTCGGGGATGATAACTTGAAGTGAAAATTACATGGAGAAATACTTTTATCTATTATATAACCACATTCCAACGACGACGCTAAATTAAGAACATTGCATTTTCACCATATACTTAACTTAGTATTGTTATTAGAGTCGGACTGTATGTACATATATATATATATATATATATATATCACAAAATACATATATTATTATTATTATTATTTTATCATGATACGAATGTTTATACTTTTTTTAATTTCAACATCCGCAAAAACGATGATTTTTAAAAAAAATTATTATTTTTTTATAATAATATTAATGATGATTTATTCAAAAATAGTTGTTTTTACGAATATTCGCACATTTAAAAAGTGCAAACGTTAATACCATAGAAGAATTGTGTGCAAGCTTTATTCTTACTCATACTTTGTCAAAGATATATTTTATATATAGAGCTAATCTCTTATCAAAAAAATTTTGTCGGGTCATTTATTGATTATAATGTGGTTTTATAGTAGGAGATAAGTTAATCCTTGATAAAATAAAATTTTTATCCAAATTCCAAATAAGGGAGTTTACTATATATATAAAATTTTGTAATAAGTAAACTAATCAATAAATATGAGTGTTCACTTTGTTACATATAATCTAGCGTGCACACATTTGATATGTGTGTATGTGTTTTATAGTAAAATTGTATATATATATATTAGTCATTTTTTATTACACGATTTCAAACTTTTTATATTGTCTAAGTAACATCCAATTATGTGTTGTATAAAATATTTTATTCCAAATTATATGTAATCAAACGGCAATATAAGCTGCTGGACATCGGCCAATAAAATTATTTCCATAAAGTATAAGAGAGAGCTCAATTCATTTTGTATAGTGAGTGGCCCTTGTTGGACATCATGTATCCAACCATCTAGTGGTCACCATGAATTTAAAGACGGCAAAAGTTAAGAGTAAGATATAGAGAAAACGTAAGTGAGAGTACTACTAGCAACTACTATATTTACATTCGGAATTCTTTATTAATAAAAGATGTTCTAGTTAGCTTGGGAGCAAAATCCAACTGGAACGGACATTGAAAGAAACAAAGTAGAAAGTAAAACAAAATATAATTGGAATATTAGGCATAGTGTAAGAGTCACACACACCTTCACATTTTGACTGTAATTACCAAGCCAAGTTCATCTAGAGTCATTAGTCAAGTCCATGGTCACTTGCTTGAATTTCTAGTTTTTATTGTAAGATATAGTGCCATTATGATTTTTTGCATATTTTGATGTATATTCCTGTCGGAATGAAAATGGCTCAATAAGCTTTTTAGAAGGAGGTGGCTAGTCAGCAAGTTGTTGGGCTAGACCACTAACATAGGTGAGAACTTTTACTAGCGTGCTTGTAAACTTCTCTGCTGTTCTCTCCATCAAGACCGAATAAAATGAACGCATTTCCTTCAATTGTGTTATTGCCTTGTTTGCTTGTCCCTTTTTCTAACGATTGTTATTGTATGCTTTATTACTTACTTTATGCTTGCATAATACTAATATCGTATGGATTATTTGCTTGCGAGGGACATTAACGGTTGGCTTACTATCCTGAGGGGCTAGTAAGCATCGCACAGCCCGCGTTGTACACTCGAAAGAGTGGGACCGTGACAGTTGGTATAAAAGCGGGGTTGGGAGTGACTTGCACAAGATGCCAAAGCTAACAAACGAAATGAGGTTCGATGCCATCGACTAGTAGCTCGGGGAGCTTGTTGGCGTTGTAGATGCATAAATCAAAGGCCATAACTGATAGGAGGTCTTCGAGAAGATGGAGACCGTCGATGACATAGCAAGTCAAGTGAGCGCACTCAAGGGGAAACAAACCCCATGGGGGAGTACTAGCCCCTCAAGCTCCACTATGGGCGAGCGAGATGGAGCCATGGAAGAGGCCATAGACAGCCTAATGGCCACAGTGAATGACCTGACGGAGGACTTTCGAGCTACTATGGAAGCATTGAAGATGTAAATGGGGCAAATAAATACCAAAGTGCATGAGCCTCGAGCGTACGGAGGGGCGCACAATGCGAAAGAGCTCGAAAACTTTTTATTTGACATGGAACAATATTTTCGAGCGATAAGACCGGATTCGGAGGAAATGAAGGTGACCACGGCTATAATGTATCTAACCAATGATGCAAAGCTATGGTGGCGATCCAAATATGAAGATATCAAAAACAACAGATGTATCATTGACACATGGGATTAACTATAGAAAGAACTCAAGAATCAATTCCTTCCCGAGAATGTGGATTAAATTGTTCGATGACACCTAAGAGAACTGAGACAAACTGGCAATGTGAGGGATTATGTGAAAGCATATGTGAGGGATTATGTGAAAGCATTCTCGGCCCTCATGCTTGATATCCACGACATGTCAGAAAAGGATAAGCTTTTTTATTTCCTGGAAGGTTTGAAACCTTAGATTGGGACCAAACTCCAATGACAAAGGGTGCAAGATTTAGCCTCAGCGCTAGGGGCAGCAGAGCGCCTAATGGACTACTCGACAAAAAGCCCCAGCAATAGAAGACCACAACTACCTCCCTCAAATGCCAATAGTGGTAGGTTCTTTAGGCCCACCAATCTCACCAGTCCTGGGGGAGGCGACAGCAAGAAACCTTTGAGCTCGAGAGACCTTTCACCGCGAAACCCTGACCTATGACATGTTTCTTATGCAATGATCCCCACAGAGTTGCCGAATGCCCTCACAAGACTACCCTCAATACACTACAAGCTTCCATTCGTTCCCAAGAAAATGAGAGAAGGGATAGCAGAAGAAGGAGAAGACTACGTCCAAGTAGGGGCGCTGAGATTCTTAAATGCCTTCAACAGACAGGTCATTCAAGCTAAGAAGACTAAGGAGAAAGGTCTTATGTTTGTGGAAGCAGTGATTAATGGGAAGGCCGTTAGAAGCGTGATGGTGGATACATGTGCCACCCATAACTTTTGCTCAGAAAATGAAGCTAGAAGGTTAGGCCTACGCTTACAAGAGGATGCGGGACAAATGAAGGCTGTAAATTCCAAAGCCCTACCCACGGTGGGCTTGGCAAAACAAATACCTCTCAAGCTGGAAACTTGGGACGACCGAGTGGACTTGATTGTAGTACTAATGGATGACTTTGATGTCATCTTGGGAATGAACTTCCTGGTGACGAAGAAGCTGATCCCCATTCTGGTTGCTAACAGTTTGTTGATGATGAGAAAGCAAACAGTAGCAGTCCTACTACATAGGAAGCAGCTAAACAACTCCAAATTTCTATCGGCTTTCCAATTTAAGAAAGGGTTGAGATGTAAAGAACCCTCTTACGTAGCATTGGTAGTGGTAAAGGAGGACGAAGATGATGAGACAACCCCTCCATTGGTGTTAGATGCATTGAAATCCTTTGACGACATGATGCCAAACAACCTACCGAAGAACCTATCTCCTCGATGAGACATTGACCACAAGATAGAACCGATACTGGGAGCAAAACCTCCAGTTAAAGTGCTTTATCGAATGGCCCCGTCCGAGCTAGCAGAACTACGACAGAAATTGACAGAGCTATTAAAGGTAGGGTTCCTAAGACCCTTGAAGGCACCTAGTTCTATATCAGAAGAAGAAAGATGGAAGTTTGCATTTGTGCGTAGACTGCTGAGTACTAAACAAGGTCACTGTGTGGAATAAATATCCGATCCCTTTGATAGTTGATTTATTCGATCAACTAAGTGAAGCCAAATTCTTTACCAAATTAGATTTGAGATCGGAGTACTATCAGGTGGGGATTGCCGAAGGGGAGAAAGAGAACACCACTTATGTCACACGATATGGGGCCTTCGAATTTCTGGTGATGCCTTTTCAGTTGATGAATGCACCGGCAACATTTTGCACTCTCATGAACCAGGTATTCCGAGACTTCTTTGATAAATTTGTGGTGGTGTACCTGGACGACATTGTAATCTTTAGTCCTACCCTAGAAGAGCATGTTGAACACATTGGAATGGTACTTCAAAGGCTATGAGAAAACCAATTATTTGTGAAGAAGGAAAAATGTGCCTTTGCAAAGAAACAAACTAAGTTTCTAGGCCATATTATTGAGGAGGGGAAGATCCGTATGGACATGGAGAAGGTAAAAGCCATCCAGGGGTGGAGAACTCCTAACAACATGAAAGAACTTCGATCTTTTCTAGGATTGGCAAATTACTACTATTGCTTCATCGGAGGATACTCGAAGAAAGCAACTCCTTTAACAGAGTTGCTAAAGAAGGATGTGCTTTGGGAGTGGAATAAGAAATGCGAGGGCGCATTTGAGGAACTAAAGAAAGCCATGATCAGTGACCCGGTGTTGGTCCTTCCAAATGTCACGAAACTTTTTGAAATCCAAACTGATGCATCTGACTTCGCTTTAGGCGGAGTCCTACTTCAAGATGGTCATCCTGTTGTCTATGAAAGCAGGAAGTTATCGGGAGCTGAAAGGAATTATACGGTTCAAGAGAAGGAGATACTTGCCGTAATTCATTGCCTGAGAACCTGGAGGCACTACCTATTGGGGTCAGTTTAACAGTAAAGACTGATAACTTTGCTGTTAGTCACTTCCTCACACAACCAAAACTATCCCCGAAACAAGCTCGTCGTCAGGAGTTCATCGCGGAGTTTGACCTTCGTTTCGAACACAAAGCGAGGGCTAAAAACTAGGCTGCGGACGCCTTGAGTCATAAGATGGAGCTCACGGCGTTAAAGGCACTGGCTAATGTGGCTGCAAGCACTATTGCCACTTCGATGCAAGAACTAATAAAACAGCATTTAAGAGGAGACCAGTGTGCACAAAACATCCTAAAACTATGTAAAGAGGAGAAAACTCGCCAATTCTGGGAAGAGGATGGCCTGTTATGGACAGAAGGAAAGAGATTGTTGGTCGCAAGGGCTGGAGACCTAAGAAAAATGTTAATGCAAGACTGCCATGACACTTTGTGGGCTGGACATCCGGGATGGCAAAAGACATATGCATTGATCAAACAAGGATACTATTGGCCACAAATGCGCGACAATATCATGGACTACATCCGAACCTACCTTGTGTGCCAACAAGACAAAGTAGAGAGGCAGAAACCATCGGGGTTGTTGGAGCCATTATTTGTCCCGGCGTGTCCATGGGAGAGCGTGTCAATTGATTTCATCACCAACCTTCTAAAGATCAGGGATCTCTCAAGTATTTTGGTGGTTGTGGATAGATTCTCGAAATATGTAACTTTTATCCCAGCGTCGAAATACTGTATAGCTGAGGAGACGGTCTGTCTGTTTTTCAAATTTGTGGTGAAGTATTGGGGTGTTCCTTGACACGTTGTCAGTGACAAAGATGCGAAGTTCACGGGATCTTTCTGGACCGAATTATTCAGACTTCTTAGGTCCCAACTCAACATCTCCTCCAGCTATCACCAGCAAACTGATGGACAAACAGAAAGATTCAATGGCATGTTGAAGGAGTAACTATGCCACTTTATCAGTGCCAACCAGAAGAATTGGGCACAATTCCTTGATGTAGCACAATTCTGCTTCAATGCACAGAAGGGGTCCCCCACGGGTAAGTGCCCTTTCGAAATTGTTAATGGTCAGAAGCCTTTGCTTCCACATACAATCAGCGAGTATCAAGGTAAGAACCCAAGGGCCTTCAACTTCACTAAAGAGTGGAAGAACAACTTGGAGATAGCCAAGACTTACTTAGAGAAGGCGACAAATCGAATGAAGAAATAGGTAGATAAAGAACGGAGACCCCTGGATTTCAATATGGGGGATATGGTGATGGTCAAACTAACCCGAGAGCAGTTTCATTGGCTAAGAGATATGGACCCCAGATTGATGAGAAAGTATGAGGGACCAATGACAATCATCGCCAAAGTCGGGAGAGCCTCACATAAGATGGTAACCCCAAAATGGATGAGAATGCATCCGGTATTCCACGTTAGTAACCTTAAGCCATACTATGCAGACAAGGAGGATCCAGAGGCGCAATACTCTAGCAAGAGCTGAAGTCAAGAGCAAGCTGCCGAAGACGATGAAAGAAATGGAGGAGATCCTTGCAGAAAGAATCAAACACGTGCACCGACAGCCAGTATGGGACTACCTCATCAAGTGGAAGGGGCTAGGAGAGGAGGAAACCAGCTGGGAGAAAGAGGTCAACTTGGCACTTCACATGCAGAAGATCAAGGAGTTCAAAGCAGCTGAGTCGTTGAGGGCGTCGACAGAATGAGTGGGGGAGGATGTAAGAGTCACACACACCTCCGCATTTTGACTGTAATCAAGTTAAGTTCATCCAAGGTTATTAGTCAAGCCCATGGTCACTTGCTTTGATTTCTAGTTTCCATTGTAAGAAGTAGTGTCATTATGATTCCTTGCATATTTTGATGTATATTTCTGTCGAAATGAAAATGGCTCAATAAGCTCTTTAGAGGAGGTGGCTAGTAGGCGAGTTGTTGGGCTAGACCACAAGCATAGGTGAAAACTTTTAATAGCGTGCTTATAAACCTCTCTGTTGTTCTCTCCATCGAAACTAAATAAAACGAACGCATTTCCTTCAATTGTGTTATTACCTTGTTTGCTTGTCCCTTTTTCTAACGATTGTTGTTGCATGCTTTACTACGTGATTTGTGCTAGCATAATACTAATATCGTGTGGATTATTTACTTGCAAGGGATATTAACGGTTGACTTATCGAAACAAAAAGGAATTACTACGGAGTATTTAAATTCAAGCCCGTGTGGAAAAAGGGTGGTTATCTTCACTGGGGACGTTGCAAGATGATTAAGCCAACGATTTGTCCCATATTATTATATTGTGTCATTTAAATTTCGTGCAGTTAGACTAATATATTGATGATTCCTTGAATTTTCCCGTTTCTTCTCTCTAATCTCTCCCATCAAACTCTTGGTTTTGTAAAGTCAAGCCATTTGATCAATATGTGTGATTCCTACCATATTTGTCCGTTCCAAAGGTACTTGGTCATTTCTCATTTCTCTCAAGTCAAATGACATTTTTTTTTTTTTTCTACAACTCAATCAAAAGACTTTGGTTTAGCTTTTTTTGGTATATGTGGGAAAGGTTATAAATGTTACATGCTCTTATTATTATTATTATTATTTTCCTTCTTCTTTTTATCTTATTTGGAATATCATATATAACAAGATCAAAGAGATTTTGTATTCAAAAGTCAACAACTCTCTAAACCTAGCTGATCCAATTTTCGAGTCCAAAACACAAATGTAGCTTTTTGTAATTTGAAAGCAAAGTGCTATAATTCAAAAAGTGAAATGTAATTAGCCCTATCAATTAAGGAAGGTATTTCATTACAAATCATCTTAGGTATTAAACATATATCTGTATAATTTTATGGCTATTAAGCAATATCTATATAATTTTACTATACTATAGTAAATTTTATGTTTTTGCTAAAATAGGTATTTCACATCCTATTGTATATAGTAAAAAAGTACTTAAACCAATTATATATCTCACGGTATATAATGGAACATAAAATGCTTTAAAAAATTATACTTAAAAATAATTAAATATACAATTTTTCACAATTTCTCTATACATCTCTCGTTATATTACATCCAGTTAAACATGTATATATATATATATATATAATGCAGTTTATGTTGGCTGATTGTCTTATCACCCATCAGAAAGCGGCTAATTATATATAATACACAGCATGCATAATACATTTAATATATAGCAAACATACAAAACAGAGTTTTTTTATGTTTTATTTTATTGCGAAACACTCAGCGTCTATATCTCAATTATTTGTGGGTCCCATGAAACTTTTATGAACGGTCGTTAAGCCAATAGATCGCTCAAATTTCAGAGAACACACTTTAGGCCAACTACCACCTTATCTATTCCCCCAGTAAGTTCCGGTTTTTATTTTTCTCCTTGTTTTCTGCCGATGGAAAATGAGCCCTTTCTCGCCGCCCAAACAAGGCCCCATCAGCAACAACAACAACAACTCCAGCCCATAATCGAGCACCAAGATTACTCCTTTCGAGTCGCTCCCTCTCTCAGCGACTCATTACTCATCTTCCAAGAAACCCCACCACGACGACAAGACCCACAGTCGTCAGCCGCCTCAACTGAATACGATGCCCCAAAGAGGAAGCAACTCCACCGGTGCAGAACAGCCCCAGCCATGTCCGTCATGCGGGACCGAAAAGCAAAGGCCGCCCAGATTCCTAAACCACAGTTGGATTCTAGCTCCATTATCATCAGGCAAGCCGTGTTTTTGCTTATCATATATCTCGCTCTTGGAGTTGTCATCTACTCCTTCAACAGGGACAGGTTCTCCGGGATAGAAACCCACCCGGTTGTAGATGCTCTCTACTTCTGCATAGTAACCATGTGCACGATTGGCTACGGGGACATAGCCCCCTTAACGCCGCTTACGAAGCTCTTTGCTTGCGTCTTTGTGTTGGTTGGTTTTGGGTTCATAGACATTTTGCTGAGCGGGGTTGTCAATTATGTGCTGGACTTGCAAGAAAGCCTAATACTGGCGGGGATTCAAATGGGCCAACAACAACATCAAGCCCAGTCCCAGTCCCAGTCCCACTCTCACCACCATGGATTTTCTGCTAGGGACTACATTTTTGATGTGGCCAAGGGCAGGATGAGGATCAGACTGAAGGTGGGTTTGGCTTTGGGAGTGGTCGTCTTGTGCATCGGAATGGGAGCGCTTGTTTTGCATTTTCTGGAGCATTTGAATTGGATTGATTCCGTTTATCTGTCGGTTATGTCGGTTACGACAGTTGGTTATGGGGACAGGGCTTTTAAGACTCTGCCCGGGAGGCTTTTCGCTGCCGTTTGGCTTCTGCTATCCACGCTGGCCGTGGCGCGTGCTTTTTTATATTTGGCAGAGGCTAGGATTGATAAGCGGCACAGGAGGATCACCAAGTGGGTGTTGCATAGGGATATTACTGTCCAGGATCTGCTTGCAGCCGACATCAATAATACCGGTTTCATTAGGTACGTCTTGTCCGTGGGGTGTTGTTGTTTCTGCCATTCTTTATCGCTTCCTTGAAGAAGCTTTGACAAATTGTTGTTTGTTGAATGTTGAAATTGAATGTATTTATTTGGTTGGACGTAATTGAGATTTTGAAACAGAACCGGACTACAGGAAAACTAGCTTATTGGTTTTCAGTTTATATGTATATGTTATTGACACACAACTGAATCTTAGATGGTCTTGTTTATTCTTGATGTTCATAAAAGTTTTAAGTGGCATATATATATATATGGTTATTATGTCTCTGTTAAGATGTCAAAATAAGATGCCAAAGAAAAAGGCACCTGCCCTTTACTCGATCCCCCTAAATTGCAGAAAGCTTATTTGTTGGAGTCAGGGAAAGGCTCTAGGTCTGTTTAGTCTATAAAATCCCTCTCTTAGCTAGAGGTCCTGGGCAAAGAGAGTGGACGCTATGTAGTGTTTTGTGCTTAACTAATTAACCTCTAATTTTATAGTCCTAATTCTTGAGCAAGCCAATAGTTATATGCTGAAAATGAAAAGAAGATTGCTTCCATTAGAGAAAAGGGGAATGCATTATGCATATATATATATATATAGTCGTTTCTCAGTGCCAAAATAAATTGGTTAATGCCCATCACATAATTTTGCAGAAAGGAAAATCCGTAAATGTACCATTATCAAGGGAACAAGAAGAAAGAAATACATAAATTCTTTTCTTGATCAATCAACAGTCTCAATGCAAGGGATTAGCTAGGTTTCGTATTCACTAGCTAGCTGTTGTATATTGAATTCTTTTCCTAACCTATGCTTTTATCGCAGCAAATCAGAGTACGTCATTTACAAGCTTAAAGAGATGGGAAAGATAGGGGAGAAGGATATATTGCAGATCTGCAATCAGTTCAGTAAGCTTGACCCAAACAATTGTGGGAAGATAACACTGCCTGATCTGTTAGAGAACCACTTATGACAGCAAAAGCCTTTCAAATGAGGATCTGTCTATAATTATTTCAGCGAAAAGGAAATAAAGAAAGGGTGTCAAGACTCAAAAGGGATGGGGGGCAGAGCACCATGCATTTATACTCATGCATTCCTTGGCCTGGGGAGCAGAGCACTGTACATATATGAAAATTGTACAAATTTTAAAATATTTTTAAATCTCAATACTGTAACGATGTATCAAACAAAAAAGAAACCATCTAAAAAGAAAAGAGAGCAGAAAAATGCAATGGATATCCATATATGCATTTCTTTTTTTCTTTTTTCTTTTTTCATATTTGGACTCCAATTGCTTGAACTTGGGAGGAATGCAAGCATTATTCTATCATTTTTTGGCATGCAGAATGTGTCATTTTATTAAATTACAAGCGATCTTGTTAAGTAGAGTTAGTGATGACCGAAAAAAATGTAGATGGGTAAGGACCTTCAACTTTTGTGAACAGAACTAGCAGTGGTTAGTGAACTACTCCATAGCATAGCTAAGTTGAGCTTGACCCAGATAAGGTCATTAAAAATTTAAAAAAAAAAAAAAAGAAAAAGAAAAAAGTGAAATTTGTTTGACTAATTGAACTTTTGGGCCATTGCTAAAGAGTTGTCTCGGTTTTGACACTTGGAACTTTTGAGTCGGGTTCAGTAAGGAATAGCCCACTCACTCCACTCCAAAACAAAGAATTCGATAGATTCCTGATTTCCTCTTGGGACAATAAGCTCTTGTCACTACCATTGATATATATCCACGAATCATGCAATGTTATTTTTCTGCAAAGCCAATGTCACACCTCTTGTTGTTGGTTTCTGATGAGCGGGTGAATGTAATGTTCAATCTCGAAAGTTGCAATCACAAAAAATAAACCCCATTGCGGACAGCCAGTTTACTTGGCATTGTTGTTGTAACTTTGCAAACACGATCATCATGCTTGGATTTTGCATTGGCATTGCAATTGCTACTGCTAGGAAGTTGCCTTGCTTAATTTGTAGCGACCCAAAACCGGATCCCTCCCCTTGAATTTGTCGAATAGGTGATTGCCATCTTTAATACCTCATTCATTCATTTTGGCATAAGTCCAGAAAACAACACAGATTTGATAGGAGTTCTAATTCAAGGGAATAACAAAATCCTTCCTTCCAGGCAAATTATGATGCACAATCTTTAATCCACCTAATTGACAAGTCAGCCAGAACCAGATAAACATCTTATTCTACCTCTTTGCTGGTTTGGTCTTTTATTTGTCACCCAACCTAACACTCCCTGTTCCCTTAAATTTGTTGGACAAATTAATTACATGTTTTAGCTACTTAGCCAAATCACATGCTGCGTACACGGAAACAAAATAAATAATTATTTACTCATGATTTTTCCCTTTCTTCCTGGTACATGTATACTAGTACTACTATGACAACTAAAAACATGCTCTTTGATAATGATTCTGTATCAAGTAATCATCTGAGCCAATCACCTTTTAAGATTATTATGACGTTCATTTACTACCATAAAGCATTATTGTTGTGTACACCACAACACATTTAGTATTTTCTTAATAACGCTATTTGGTTTCAATAAATTGCAATTTTCAAACCACGATTCTGTTTGCTCATTAATTCATCTACTCATCATTAATGATTCAGATGAATAATCCAAAACTAAAAAATATATCTACATAAAAAAAAAAAAAGAGGGTTTGGCTTAGATTTGGTGTTGATTAAAATTGAACCTTTAGACCCAAGACCTTCTAAACTCGAACTGTAAAAAAAAAAAAAAAAAAAAAAAATCTTCTAAAAAAACTAAAGACTTCCTGGAGCATAATGTTTTATTGGTTAAATGATTATTTATGCTATTATTCCAACCTTACTCCATATTGGTAAAATTTCAATCTCTTCAAAGCAACTTGAAGTCGCAATAATGGTAAATCCATACCATAACTTCGCTAGAATGAAGAAAAAGGAAATTCTCACCTATTTTATTTTTGCGTTGCTTTCAATAATTACGCTAACAGGACATATTCCTTTCTTGGCTACTTTTTAGACAAAACACGGTTTGGCAGTCAGGCTTTTTTGACTTTCACGCACGTAAAAGTTGTACCCAATTACAGTGACAGTGGGCCAAAAGAAGCCAACTACTGCTTCAATTGATTGTATGTCGCTTTACTACAATTCAAAAAATATCAAATAAATTTTCCCAAAAAAAAAAAAAAGAAGTAAAGTGCCCGGAGTCAGTAATATGATATGAGATAATCTCAGTTTCCAGGAGAAAAGAACGGAACCACACCTTAAATTGGGTAAAAACTGTATCACACACAACTTACCAAATACATATGAAATAATAAAAAACTTACCAAGTACATTAAATGTAAATTATGTTAATTAACTCTGTGTCCCAAAAGAATTAAATATAATTTAATTCAACAATAAAACAAAATAAAACATCATGGTAAGGCCAACATCTCTCCTGCAAGCTAGCTGAGCCCGAGGAGGCCCATTCCCGGACACTAGATTATTTTTCTTACTTATAAATAGGAGCTGTCCCGTGTGCCTCTTCAGTCTGTGAAGTGTGGAGCACACAGCCAGGCTTTGAGCCATGAGGAATCAAATGAATGAGTTATTTGTGTGGATCTTAATGCTGCTTATAAATAGTGTTTCTGGTGCAAGCGGGAAACAGTACACCTCGGCTGTGGGAGACCCGGGAATGAGAAGAGATGAACTGAGAGTGGCCTTTGAAGCTTGGAACTTCTGTAATGAAGTTGGTGCAGAAGCTCCTGGCATGGGTAGCCCAAGAGCTGCTGATTGTTTTGATCTCAGAGGTAAGGTCCCAATATGGAGTACAGACTAGTGCTTAGTTTTTTGTTTTTATTTTCTGCTCTTGCCCCTGGGTATGTTATCATTAAATCTTCCATTTTAATAATTGATTCAATGCTATACATTTAATATTATGTTCCTAGTTCTCATAAACCCCCACAAGACCAGAAGCTTTTTTTTTGTTGATAGATATAATTAATCATGCTATATATATATATGATATGGGGCAGGTTCTTCTCTGGAACACAGAATAAGAAAAATTGATAACAAACTTGGAGTTGGCACACCATTCCCAGGGTTGAGTCCAGTGGCTCTAAACAATGCAGACCTTTATGCAGCACACAAGGAGCTCTATCTGGGTTCTTTATGTGAGGTTGAAGATTTCCCAAAACCATGGCAGTTTTGGATGGTCATGCTTAAAAATGGAAACTTTGACACCATGTCTGGTTTATGCCCTGCTAATGGGGCAAAGATACCACCTTTTAGGTCAGAAAGTTTTCCTTGCTTTGGAAAGGGGTGTATGAATCAGCCAACCTTCAGCCATTCAGAGACTGCTTTGTTGGATGGCAATATATTGAGAGGAGGTTTTAGTGGTACTTATGATTTGGGTTCTGATCCTAACAATGGACTTGATGGGATATCTTACTATGAAGTTGTTTGGGAAAAGAAAGTCGGTGCTGGAAGTTGGGTATTCAAGCATAAGCTTAAGACTTCAAAGAAGTACCCATGGTTGATGCTGTACCTTAGAGCGGATGCAACCAGAGGATTTTCTGGAGGCTACCGTTACGACACAAGAGGAATGCTCAAAACTGTAAGTGGAAACCAGATTAATTTTGAATCTGTAGCTTTCCTTCCCCTGAAATTAGTTCAAGATTACGCTTGAGCTACTGGTCTTGGCTTTTTATTATTCTAAAGTCTAAATAATTCCCCAAATAGGGATTTAATTTCTAACATAACAAAGAAGAGGTAGATACTCTGCTTGTTTGTTTTGATGATAAAACTGTAATATAGTGGTCATATCATATGAGAGATGAAAGATTATATGCTTTCTTAATTGCTTGTTATGAATGTTAGATATTTGAGAAATGCCATAATGAAACACAGTGGAGCAATAATTGTGCGGCTATTTGTCTGATTGCATTTTGCAACCCTAAGGGAAATGGACTTTATTTTAGGTGATACATACTTTAACTGGGGTAAAGGCTTGAATAATTGATCTAGTTTACCTGTCATCACCCAGTGAAGCATTCTCTAATAAGTTGTTGTATATTTTCTTAGCCAAGCACGGGAGCGTGGCAGATAATAGTTTGTGAGTTCTATAGCATATCATATTTTTAGTATTTTTGTATTGGGCATGTGTAAAGGCTTGAATAATTGATCTGGTTTACCTGTCATCATCCGATGAAGCTTTCTCTGATAAGTTTATTGTCTGTTTTCTGAGCCAAGGACGAGAGCCTGGCAGATAATAGTTTGGGAGTCCTGGCAGCTAGCATATCATATTTTTGGTATTTTTATATTAGGCATGTTTGCCTGATATAAATATATAATGAGAACAAATGGGGTGTTTATTTTATTATGTAAAGTAAAAACACTGAAAACGAGATTTGACATATGTATGGTTAGTTTTGTGAATTGGTTGGTTGGTTGGTTGGTTTTTATAACACCAGAAAAGTGACAGTTCTGAGTTGGATTTCAGCATCCAGAATCACCAAACTTCAAGGTGAAATTGAATTTGGATATCAAAAAAGGAGGAGGACCCAAGAGCCAGTTCTACTTGATTGATATAGGAAGCTGCTGGAAGAACAATGGGTTGCCTTGTAATGGGGATGTCCTGACTGATGTAACCAGATACAATGAGATGATAATAAACCCAGAAACTCCTGCTTGGTGCAGCCCTACAGGATTGGTGAACTGCCCACCTTACCATATTACTCCTGATGACAGAAAGATTTACAGAAATGATACTGCTAATTTCCCATACTCGGCATACCACTATTACTGTGCTCCTGGGAATGCCCAACATTTGGAGCATCCTGTGAGCCTTTGTGATCCTTACAGCAATCCTCAAGCGCAAGAGATAGTTCAGTTGTTGCCTCATCCCATATGGGCTGACTATGGCTATCCAACCAAACAAGGGGTTGGTTGGATTGGAGATGGCAGAAGTTGGGAGCTTGATGTTGGTGGCCTTTCCAGCAGGCTTTACTTCTATCAGGCTAGTAGTAGCGTTAATCCTTATATTATATAAATAACAATTAATTATATATATATATATATATATACACATATATGTCAGATGTGAAATGTGTAATGTAATTCATTTTTACAGGATCCTGGCACCACTCCTGCTACAAGGGTATGGACATCAATAGACGTTGGCACTGAAATTTTTGTCAGTGACGAAGACGAAGAGGCAGAATGGATTCTAAGTAACTTTGACGTCCTTCTCACATAAATTTCAACTTGATTATTGTTTCCATCATTTTCCATCTCAGACTCATCAAAAAATCATTTTCCATCTCAGAAATACAGGATTTGCCCTCAACATCAGTGAACCTAAACAAGCCCGTAAGGGCATGTTTTTCTGATTAATAAATAGTTTACATTTCTTATACCAAGTTCATGTTGTGAAATTATATGATAATTTGATATTAAAAATGATAATGCAATCTGAAAAATGATTGGATTTGGATTTGGAGGTTTTGGTGTTTTGGCTGTTTTGGATTCACAAATTGTAGAGTTGTCATTTAAGAATGTATAGCATATATGGACCTACCATGTGGGTGCCAGGATGTGGGGTGGCCACCAAACCTAACCTTCCACATCCAAACAAAGACCCGTCTACGCCACGCCGGATCTACCAATTCGTAATTTGCTTAATTAATTAATTAATTTTGTAAAAAGTCGAAACTGAAAACTGGAGTGTGTTAAGAGTATATAATGAGATTGACCATTTGATGTTGGGTTGGCCCAAATGAGATGAATCCTAATTATCTCATTTCATGGGCTTTTGAGTTTGATGTTTCTTAAATTTTTAGTAAGGAGAAATGCCAGTGGATCCTTTCGTCTAGTCAAAAGTTGTTATCTAGGGGGAAAAAAAGAAAAAAAAAAAAAAAAAAAAAAAAAGAATAGGAAATGCAAATCAAGCAAGCAAACCAAACAACCTCTTGCAAATCCCTGCCCTATACAAGTTCAACTACCAGATGATGCTGTATTTTGTGTAGGGTTGCATTTTCTTATTTTATTCTAATCCGCTTGGGAATCTTTTGCTCAAAAGTAGAGGAAACGAATATTTATATGGTGGAATATTGTCCACATAAAACACAAAAGGATCCTGAATCCATACATGGTAATTTGTCAATTGACTTCATGATGGAGAGGAGTCTTTGATAACAGAATGCTGCTTTTGTCCTAGAATCAGTTGGAAGGAAGCTTAGCAGTTAGCAGTTAGCAGTTAGCAGCTAGCAGCAGTTATCCAAATTTTTGTTGTGCCTTTTCTCCCCGTAGAATGTAGATCCAATGTTGTTTTGTTGCCCATAATTTGGCTCGTTTTGCCCTTACTATTGATAGTTTCTGTGTCGGGTTGGAACTTGGAAGAGGGCCCTTCTTCACTCCAGTACTCTTCGAATAATGATGCATTTGATGTAGTAGTACAGTACAGGTTGGGGTGCAGTACATATAATTTTGGGCTTTCATCAGATATTTATTTTTAATATGTTTTAAATTTAGTACGAGATTGTAGTACACGGTGAGCTTAGTGAACTGGGTGGACAGTACATGTTTGTACGATTAGTCTCGCATGTTTATATATATATTATATATATATATAACTATAAATATATGCGTAGAATGAAAAGGCTGATGAAGAAATTGATGAAATTCAAAGCGAAATTGTGGAATGACAGGCAATTTCTTGGTTCGGTGGCAAACAAATATAGAGGTAAACGTTGAAATCCATGGATGGAGAAAAAAAGAGAAATGGGTTTGGAAAATAAAAAGACAGGGAAGCGGCAGAGCATGGATGGAGCCATCACCAGAATGCGGAAAGCTGTTGTGGCTCTACTCATGCACTGCCTCTTCCCTGGCTTGCCATATCATATCATTCCTCTCTTTCTTTTTCCCTCCTAATTCATTTTCTTATTTATCTATTTATTTTTAATTAACTCACTCTTGCTTTGGTACATAATATTTTTTTTTTCCCCCTTTTCTTTATTACTTTTGGAGGCACATCAAGATTGAGAAGCAGCCAAAAGCACAGGTCTTAACCAGATACAACAAATTACATGTGGTTTTGGTTTGGTTTAGTAAAAGTTATAGAGGGAGGGATTTCATAATTCATAGGCCTTCATGGTCAAAAATCCAACCGCAGCTCAATGTGGTCGATACCCAGACACCACGCGGAGCGGAGGAGCTTTGCATAGTTTGCAGTAGTAATGAAGAAATGATTTAGGAAAAGATAGCATAGTTATGTTTACTCTTTTTTTTTTTTTGGGGTAATGGCATAGTTATGTTTGCTAGTAATTAAAGTTGTGACTTGTTCATGATTTATACTCATTTCTTATATGACATTCTTAATTTCATTACTAGTGGTTGTTTGTACTTTGTAGCCCCTCAATTGATAGTCTTGCTCCCTTATATCCTTTACATTGATTCCAATTTTTGCATCAGAGAGAGAGAGCAAGAGGAAAAGAAAGAGAGAGGCCGCCAACCCATTCCAGTAAATCAATTTTTATTTTATTTTTTGAGGTTATGCAAGAAGATAAAGTGCTTCATTTTCAAAATTTAATTAAAACTACATGCATCTTAAATTACTTGTAATCAATTACACTTTTAACATAGCTCTTCTCACTTGTTGCTTTGCTTTGCTTCGTGCTGTGTGCTTCTGTTGGAAAAGAATGGCTTTTCTACTGCTGCTTCTGTGAATACACTAATTCAAGTCCAACTGAACCAGCAAACTGTACCTCCACATTTTACCCAAAATCACAAAAGAATAATGTTGTAATTCAAAGGATGTAATAATTACATGAAATCTTTGACTCTGTTTTCAGTGCGGACTGGGTACAAATAATCACTTAGCACCAAAAACTTGATAACTCTCTCTACTTAAAATAAATAAATAAATAACATTGAACCTGAGCCACCCAACCCTGAACATATATTAGTTGGTTATTGGAATGCTATTGGTATTGGACTTGAACGCTCTCGGCCCTTCTATGCAGTTCAAGTGGGGGCTTTGCTAGAAAACCACCTTAGAAAACCAACAGGCTTTCGCCAACCACACCATTTTGTAATTTCCTGATGATTTCCTATCCAACGGCAACAATCAGCGCCAGTCACCCCTTATCCAATGGCTTTTATTGTACACGTGGAAGAGCCATATCTAAATATTTTCATGAGAGAGACACTAGAACCACTGAATGTTCATACGATCAACTACTCCATATGACATATTGACAATCACAATTTCCCATTCCCTTGTAAACTCTTACATTAATTTTACCCCTAAATTCTTAATCAGAAAGTTAGGACCCAGGACTATCTGATTATGCTGTCACAACTGGAAAATTAAATTATAAAGGGAGGCTACATAATTATTAAACTGAATTACTCGAAGGAATTTCAAGTACAGAAAAAGCAATATGCAGATTTCATGTGGTACTGCCTGAACATATGTCTGTTTGCAGAGCCATACAAGAAACTGATTCTTGCAATTAGTTTACTGCTCCTTTTGCAACAGCAAGAGATAATGCATATGTCTGTTTTAGTGTTAGTTTTTTATCAGCTCTAACTTCAGAAATTGTTCCCCAAAAAATTAAAATATATCAAACCTTTCAGGCTTGGTTATATAGATCATTTAAGTTATAAAAGGACCATAGAGAAACAACCTTCATTTTTTAATTTAGTTTTCTACCATAGCAAATTAAGTAGCAGATGGGATTGGAGCACGTGGATTAGGTTATGTAGAAGTGGAAACGTTTAGACCCCAGAAAAAAAAAAATAAAATAAAAGATACAAGAGTAATTAGGAAATTGGAGTAGAAGAGAGAATGATACATACTCGTTATCTTCATTGGTCCAGCATACGGCGGATTGAATACAGTCGAGTTGGACATAATTATTGTGTGCTTCTCCCAGTCCCAGTCCCAGTCCCAGTTTATGGTCCAATTGACCAGACTCTATGACCTGCAAATCCTCCAGAAGGATAACGTAATGTTTCTGTACATCCTCAGCACTCTTCTGGCCTCCAATCTTGGCTGCGACCTCTTGCCACCGATCTGGGTCTTGTTCATCAACCACAGCCAGAGCCAGCTCAAATTGCTTGTTCTCCTCCCAACTCCAGCCACACAACACCTTGGGAAAATCATTCGTATCCATATATATATATATATATATATATGTATATGTATCACCCTTCGATTTGATTATCACTCTGACCAGTGACCAGTGACCTGTGAGTACAAGTGACTAGTACTGTCTGAACTAAATATAGCAGGGATGGCCCAAATATTCATAATTCATTACTTATTCTTGCATGTTAATATGTATCGGAGAAAGAATCTTTTCCTGGTACCTCGTCTGATTCTCTTGATCAGATTCTAGCAGACACCTTGCCTTTTTGTGTCTTTCTTGCTTTGCGGGGGCTAACCAGATACTGATCAACAGCTACTAACTCAGGTTTCTGACATGGTTACCAATACTTGCAAACTCTGGTTTGTTTGCAAGTGTAGCCGATAACCTTATTTTCAACCCACCCAGATCTAAACTTTAACCACCCAGACTCTATTATATTAAAATAAACATAAAAATTAAAAACCACACGTAACACGTAATTAAAATCTCTATCCGTTTGGGCCAAAACGGGAAACTAATGATCAAGACAAAAACTCAATACCTCATTAACCGTTTCTTGCAAAACCGAGAATCTCTTTTTTATATATTTTATATATATATATATATATATTTTTTCCCTAAAGCAAAAAACAAAATATATATATATATATATATATTTTCCCATGTAGCATTGGATTCCAATAAGTGGCGTGAGAATGAGATCCGGGATTATGGCATCACATGTAACTTTACTGTACCCTAAAAATATAACAATATAGGCCAGGCCATAATATAATACACCATAATATTAATTCCATATACATATTTTCTATGATTCGAGCTTGCAAGAAAGGAAAGAGACTTGTGTGGGTAGGATTAGAGGATGCCTCTTCATCTTTCTATATATCCACGAAAATTGCATATATATATATATATATATATATTATAACCAGGATTGGGTCACTTTGAAGGACTTTTTATTCAGAAATATTATTTGGGCAAAAAAGACTGACTAAGCTACCATAGATTAATGGAGGACATCGGAAGAGCTTAAAAAAACCCAAAAAAAAAAAAATCTAATAACAAGATTTCATGTATGAATTTTAACGTTAGGATAGGTTATAGGGTCGCTAGTGGAAACTCATCGGACCCTACAACTTTTTGATCTTCTTGCATATATGATACATCAGGGGCAGCGACTCTTAGGGCAAGATAGTGCTTTTTGTTAGATATGCTCACCTGTCTCCTTTGCTCCCCACAGGTTTGGACCCAGTGGAATTGCCCCCTATCTTTGGGCTTTGTTAATAGCAAAAACACCTCTTCAATGAGGTATTTAAAATCGAAAAAAGATATCTTCATTGGTTCTACCTCCCTTTTTTTTTTTTTTTTTTAATGAAGAAAATGAACTTTTTTATAAGGATCAGATCGCGCGTTTCTGTTATAGCAGTCGTTGAACTTGGAAGAAAATTTGTAATTTTTTTTTTTTTTTTCGTTTTTGTTTCGTTTCAACTTAATAACGAACCCAAAACTGCCACAACTCGGATACTGCCTCCCTTTGAGGTCCAATACCGTTCACATTAGGAGACTATACAATTAATCATTATTATTTCTTTTCTATCATCTTTATTATTTTTGATTTTATTGGAAGGCTAATTTAATAATAATAATAATAATAATCATGATTTTATCATCCACTTGTTTATGTGGGGGCAGAACTTCTATGCTATGAGGATAACGACTCCTTGATTGGTGGCGACTCTTCCTACCAGAGAGAAGAGAAGGGACTTTACTTTTCTTTCATTTTTTTCCCCCTTTCTCATACTGGTCTTGATAAGAACCGGCACTTGAAGGCAATCTATTTTTTTTTTTTTGGGTAATTTTCTATTACCAAAAAAATAATAATAATAATAAATCTATTTTTATTTTCTAATCCCAAGTCAAGTCCCAACCCATGTCAAAAAGCTGCTATCAAACCCAATTTGGACATTTTGCACGCAAGACGCAACACGATCCAGCTCCTGGCTAGCCATTCGGGTCGTATGCAGTTTGGGAGTTGGGACTTGACTGCTCAAAACACATCCTTGCTGCCTACCTAACAACTTGCTGTTAATGTCATCCCCATTCTAGGTTCGCCAAACATCCAAAAATGCTAATAAATACAACAATAAAATCATGAACATTTTTTATGCTAAGCAATGAAAAAAAAAAAAAAAAACATTTAAACATTACAAAGTCGGCACCAGGCAATACTATCAATCAACTAGTTTTGCTGGGAAGAACTGAAAGAAGTAAGTGCATCCATTTCCTGCTGCAAAAGAAGAGCATCAATAAAGACATCAAGATTTTCACCCTCCATTACATCATTTACTGCATGATGAGTAATGTTGACACGATGATCAGTCACACGCCCTTGAGGGAAGTTGTATGTTCGAATGCGTTCAGATCTGTCCCCACTGCCAATCTGTTTAAGGTTGCAAATTCTCTATCAATCATAAAAGTTGAGAGCAAAATACAAGCTAAGTAACTTTAACCAATTTGTGTCATACCTGTTCCGATCGAAGTTTTGATCGACTGCTTTGAATTCTAAACCTCTCCATTTCATATAGCTTGGCACACAGCACCTTCAGTGCCTTGGCCTTGTTCTGTAAGAGATCCAAGTAATCAGAAAGAGATAATACGGGGAAGAAAAAGAAATTATAAAGAGAACAGGAACCAGATGAAAAAGAAGAAGCAGCTATCCTGCAGGATACTAGACACTGTTAAGCTGATTGAAATATACAGATAACATGTGCTGCATGAATGATGATGTAATTTATTACTGACATTGACATCTGGAACTCCATATCCATATGAAGATACAATACTAATAGCTTAAAAACTCCTATGTGAGAATCTTCATGCTGGCAGCATCAAGTCTATACCAGAGGAATTTCAGTATCATAGATAAACAGTTGGGGGATGAGAACAAAAATTGAAGAGCCAGGCCAGTCTAGAAAAGAAATTACACTTGTGGTTGACCCTAATCATTTGAGCTAAATACTATGTGCAATAGTACTGATCAATCATTGAATTACCAGGAAACAGACTGCATATATGTTTTAATTCATGTGATTCCATGGAGTTGCATTTCTGAATAAATAGTAATTGGTTAACGAATACAAGACCAGTGCCATTTCAAACTTGAGGACACTAAAGGAATCTAGTTGAAATCATTTACCATGTGCTGGGATCGTTCATCTTGAATGGCCACGGCTATGCCACTAGGAATATGAGTTATTCTAACAGCACTGTTAGTGGTATTGGCATGTTGACCACCTGAACCACCAGATCTATAGGTATCAATTCTCAAGTCTTCATTCCTTAACTGGACATCTACCTGAAGAAGCTCCAAAAGACATATAATAAATAGACAGGAGAAAATAACAAGAGATTATCATACACACCAATAATCACATTATTGACAAAAAGCACAAAGACAACCATATGAAAAAATACATAACCCCTCAGGTTGAAAACCAAACAATGGAACTCATTAATAGGCAGAAAACACAATCTCAAAATGTTAGCACCTCATCAGCCTGAGGAAGGATAGCAACAGAAACAGCACTTGTGTGAACACGTCCAGACTTCTCCGTCACAGGAACTCGCTGCAAAAGGGAAACTAGTAAGTTATTTCTGGTGTCAGCCATATATATTGTGAGTTAGACCATATATATTGTGAGTTAGACAGGTGGGATAAAACCTGCACTCTGTGAATCCCACTCTCAAATTTAAGTTTCCCATAAACATCAGCTCCTGAGATTGCAGCACTAGCTTCCTGATAATGAGATTTAACAAGTTTTAGCATAACTGATCAAATATCAAAAACAAACTTTAACTGATATAGGCACCAGGTAATACTACTTATGAACAATTATAGAACTTTTGTAAAATAAGGCCCAGGCCCAAAAAGAGGCCACTTTGATATTTAAAGGGGATGAACCATACCTTATATCCTTTAAGATCAGACTCTGTAAGATCTACCACTTCAAACTTCCATCCTTTCTTTTGTGAGTATTTCTCATACCTGTTGGATTTAGTCTCAAATGAAAACTTTCAAATACTTTACAACCACTCATATTTAGAATGTAGTTGTAACTCACATTTTAAATATGTCCATTGCAAACAAAGAAGCTTCTTCCCCACCAGTTCCTGTTACACCTTTTGTCAATAATAAAGAAAGAGACGGTGCAAAGGAAACATTTCGAATAAGCATTTTATTAAGAATATATATCCATGAACTTGCATTAATATGCCTATATATCCATGAACTCGCATTAATATGCCTATCTTAACAGGTAACAATTACCTGCTCTCACCTCCAAAATGCAGTCCCTCTCATCAGCAGCATCCTTTGGAAGCAGTGACTTCAGCAAGAAATTCTGCAATCTTTTCTCCTCCTCTATGGCCTGGCCTAATTCTTCAGTTGCCATGCTAAGCATGTCATTGTCTTCAGAACTTTCAGACATCAGTAATTTCAAACCATCAATCTCCTGCAAAGAGGAATGAAATAAACACCACATCACATACAAATGCTAACCCCTTTTAAGGAAGCAAACATTTGTATCTTCTAAAACATTAAAGACATAAACTTGCAAATAGTTTTTTTATGGATTACGGCATTGAATCAATAGATTTAGCCTCCAGCAAAAAAGAATCATAACCAAAGACAGTGTGAGTTATAACTGACAACTAACTCTGGCTCTGAAATGGACTTTCTTTAAAGTAAACAAATATCAGTAGAAAAACATGTGACCCAGGCTACTGGCTAGGACCTCAACACAATTGCTGATTAATTTACAGCTAAAAAGCCAAATAAGATATTTTCCCAATCAGAAAATTTGTTTGTCAATATAAGCACTTCCATTGAACAAATTTGGGTCAAGAGGAAACAATTAAAATATGTCCAAAAGCACTCCAGAAAGCTGAAAAGTTATGGACCGACATTATGCACTTATGGCATTTCTTAGCGTACTCCATCAGGACTGCGACTAAAATGGAAGGATAATGTACCAGCCACACCCAAAAGTAAAAGTGGTGATAGTAAACCAACTTATTCACTAATTAAAAGCTAAAGTAGCAAATGGGGAACATCATAGTCCTTAAAAGTTTCTTTATATCAAACCAAGAGAACATAGACAGAAGATGGGGGTAAAGGCGTGCAGGAATCATTACCTTCTGCTTAGCCCTTAACTTGCTAATGAGGTCCGTTGAAGTTCTAAGCTTCCGAAGCTCCTTATTAGCCCTTGCATAATCTGCTGGTGAGGCTTCCGGCTGTCTTCAATCAACAGCAAGAAAAGAAGTAATCACCTTTTAATATCTATGATAATCCGAAAATATTAAAAAATTATTAAAAAAAAAAAAAAAAAAAGTTGTGCAAGTAGAAAAACCTGGTTTATAAGATTCTGAAGAGAAGCGCTCCTGTGTTCAATTGCCGAAAGCCTCTGTTCCATTATCCTAATAATGTTTGCCGACAATTGGGGCTGCAATTCTGCTAATTCCAAAATGTTATGTTATTATAATCCCAAAAGGAGTCTTAGAGAATTTCTTTAAAAATCAAAACCTTCACTCTTAATTTTACAAAATTTTATTTTTAATAAATAAATAAATTCTGAGGGAGTAGAAAACTCTAGTGCAAATAAAAGTTGAAAAAGAGATTGGCAAGGCAATTAATTAAAGGGGCCATAATACCTAAAACAGTTAAAACCAAAACCTTACCTGTTGAAGAAAAAGAACGAAGAAATGAGGGAGAGGAGGCAGCAATTGGCGGTGGCACAATAATAAATACAATGGAACTTCCATTTCCATAGCTCTTGCTGTTTGGGTTCGTTGGGAAAACTGATTGGAATCGCTTTAGCAGATTTCGCCACGAATGACTTCTCATTCCCATTCTAATTCTCAGATTGTCCAACTAAAAAGAAATAATAAAAACATAAACAATAATAATAATAATAACAATATTAGCCTAATACACAGCCAGTGATTCAGAAGAAGCAGACGAGAGTCGTACGGCGCGCAGTAGGGAACGGCTTCGTTTTGGTGTGATTTTTGATGGTTTACCATGTACATCTTATACCCCATTTGTAGGTTCGGCCCACTGCTAAAATCTTTATCACTCTTCATTTTTTTTTTTTTTTTTTTTTTTTTTTTTTAGAATTATATTACACACAGACACACACACACACACACACCAATGGCTGTCAGTTTAATTTCTTTTAAGTTTTTTTTTTCCTTTTTACTTTTTGGTTTTTTAACCGTCGTTTTCATGATATAAATGCATTTTAATATATTTATATTTATAGTGTCTATTATCTGTTTGTTCCTCTTCAAATCTTTTATTGTAACCCGATGAATTTTTATTTATTTTTTGAATGTTTAAAGATAAAGAAAGTTAATTTCATATTAAAAATTATTAAGTTTTTGTTAGAATTCTATATTTTTCATAATTATCTTTTATTTACAAAAGAAAACACAAATCTATCCTCTACGCATAATTTGGAATCTTATTTTATGGAATATTTAACTATAGATAATAATGTATTTCTTATACAATTTTACATAAAGTTCATAGAAGGTGGAAAGTTATGAATGATGATGGATCACATATATATATATATATATATATATTGGATATTTATTTCCCTAAACCTTAAAGGCCAAAAAAAAGAGTCAGATTTACAATGTTAAAATAAAAACTTAAATTAGTGAGTGGATGCAGCTTTTCAATTGTAGAGAATCAATATAATAAATATTAAATTGCAACAAGATATGTGGGAAAAGTAAGGGAAAATATAAAAAATAAGTCATGATGATTTATGAAAATTGCAAAATTAACTAATAAATATAGAAAATATAATTAAAGAGTTTTAGTTTTATTGGAGCTATATATATATGTGTGTGTGTGTGTGTGTGTGTGTGTGTGTGTGTGTGTGTGTCCATATATAAATCACGATTTAAAAAAATTGTTGAAAAGATGCTGTTCAACTTCAATTATAGTATTGTCAAAAAAAAAAAAAATTCAATTATGGTATATTTTAAATAAATAAAAAACACTTCAATTATGGTATATTTCTTAAAAAAAATATCAATTATAGTAAAATAAAAAGTAAAAAAGGGGAAAACTTAAAAATAAAAAGGGGGGGAAATATAAATAGGAGGAGGGAAAAGTTGCAGTGTTTTATTAATTAATTGGTGTAAGGGACTCCAAACTATCTCTTCTCTCAGACAGTAATTAACAAAGGAAAGAGCAGCCTATGCGAACAAAAAACTAACAGTCATGGGTTGATGAAGTGGCACAGATCGATCCATCAGATGATTAATTTTTCACACGTACGCATAATAAAATATTTTACACTAGTCAGCAATACATGATATATATATATATATATATATATTTCTTTTCTGTTAATGTTGGGACGTTAAATTAATCCATCAAGAGCCAACTTTGCCACCCCCATCGATTGGCAATTAATTTTTTTTTTTTTTCGGGTTACATAATAAAAGTAGAAAAGAAATAATCTGAAAATTGATGATGGATCATCCCTTCCATCACTCTCAGAGTCGGGACTAATGTTGTCACGCATCATTTTTAATTTTCATCACCAAATCATCATCGTCGTCACCATCATCATCATCAGGAGGGGGTTAATGAATGAATGAATATTGAATGAATGAATTCGAGTTGAATTGATTAACAATACTAATAATAGTAATAATGATGATGATGATGATGCAGATCACCGCTTGAGGCCAGCGAGGTAGGGAATTCCAGTGTACTTAATCCACCCGTCTCCTCCAATGAAGCGTCCGACAGTGAATTGAAGAGCCTCATTCCTGCCGATGACCCTGAAGCCCTTCCACTTGATCCTCCTGGTGGTGGCAGCACCGGGACCGCGGTTGGCATACTCGGCATAGTAGAGGGTGTCGAGGGCGAAGTTGCCGGCCCATGGGTACCAACCATCCGGGTTGACAAAGTCTGCCAGAGTGGACTCCATGATCACGGTCCTGGAAAACTCCTTCCACGGCCTCCCCAAGTATGTTTGGATCTTGAATCTCATAGGGAACAGTTTCGCCTCTGGCACGATGTTGCAGTTGTGGATCACCAGCCCTGTTGTCTCGTGGGATTTGGATCTTCCTTGTGCAGTCACGGTGTTGAGTTGGTTGTCCATGGGTTTCCTCACTATGATCTTGCAGTTCTGGATCACGGCGGTCGAGTCACCGAATATGAAGTCTATGGTCCCAGATATCACGCAGTTCCTGTAGAATTGACGTCCCGCTTGCACGTACAACGTGTCCTGGTAGGCGTCCATTCTGCAGTTGAAGAAGGCCGACATCTCCGATTGGACACGCAGTGCCACCGCCTGGTGTCCATCGGGACCTGCTGTGTTACGGAATCCCATGGATTTGCAGATGAATCCAGGTCCAATAGCGGCTGCATATACAACAATGTAAAAGGAATATTATATATGGGGGTCTTTAGTAAATATTATATATATATATATATATATTATAAATATGGATGGATGGATGGCTGTTCTTACAAAAACTGGCCGTCCTGAAGGTGGAGAATCCTCCGCGGTTGCTCTTGTTGCCAGTGACGATGGTCTTTCTTGGGCCATCTCCGTACATGAAGATGTTGGCCATGTTCTTCTCGACGGTGATGTACTCGTCGTACACTCCGGCCTTGACGTAGATGATATATCGGCCTTTTTGGTTCTTAGGGTAGGCTTTGAGGGCAGCACTAATGGTATTGAAATTGCCGCTGCCATCCTTGGCAACTACCACATTGGGCTTGACCCCTGCTGCCCTGCCAGCAGCTGCCATAAGCTTCCTATCGGCTGCAGAGAACCAAGTGGGGAACCCATCGGCACCCACCTCCGTCGTGCCCAGAAGGCGGCGTCCACCAGAGTTGAGTGCCTTGGGGTCCAGTTTCAAACCGAAGGCCTCGAGGACCTTGCTCAGCTCCGAAATAATAGCCAGTGCATTGTCCGTAAGAGCAGACGCATTTCTAAGAGTTTCCCTCATGTTCTCCTGAATTTTGGGCTCAGGAACTCCATCAAGGCATGTCTCGGCATAGGTAACGACGGAGCTCAGCCAGCTCTTGAGCTCATCGGAACGGTCATTGAGTGTGTGCATATCCTTATCTCCAACCATGGAAAAAGAGGCTTGGAGCTGATCGACGGCCAGATCCAACATGTCCTTGCAGTCCTCGAGGGACATCTTCAAACGGGGGTTGTCTTTTGCATCCACCAGCAGAGACTGAGATAAGTTCAAGGATTTGCTCACCTGGTTGGCAGTGGCCTCCAAAACGGCCTTGATATAATCCTTGTAATCCGCGCTGGAGTTCTTAGCCACGGCCTCCAGGCTTTGCTGGCATGCGCCTTTGTAATCCGTATGGGAACACAAGGTATTCACCATCTTGGAGGAGGATGAGACACCATCATCACCACCATGTTTGCCATTGTGAACCACGGCCACCACCGCAAGGGCCACCCCGACTACAAGAATCAAGGATATCCCCGATGCTGCTACTTTTCCTATCATTTTTTTTTTTCTCTCCCTCCCCACCTCTAATCCTTTCCCTCAAAATTAAAAAATACCTTTCGGCTTTTATATGTATATATATATATATATATCAAGGAAATCCAAATGCAAGGCAGGGTCGGAGAGATAGAATATCAATGAAAGAAAGCAAGAAAGAGAGAGATGGACTAATGCCTCGTCTCCCTCTGAGCACACACACCTCTGGGACTTATTGAAATAAGACGATGCATAACCATGGTTTTATATAGAGAAAAGAAGTGGTTCATAATTTCCTCCTCCAATTACCCTCTTCTCATCTGCATGCATGCATTCACTGGTTCACCGGTTTTTGAGCGGGTTGTTGTTCGAACTTTTGGCCTAGCCACATTTGCCAATCCCTATTTTTAGTATTCATTTGCAATAGTAATCAATGTTGTTGCATGCTCCATCTCGCATGTGTAATCGATCTGGAATAAATTTATTCAACTTTGAATATATTTCGTTAACCATTTCTGACAATATAGATCCATTGATCTCTTTGACTTAATTATTTATTTGTTATCATCTATGTATATGAATGTTCAAAATTTAATCGATAAAAATTTACAAAAATTGATGGAAATTTAATAATGAAATTTTTCGTTGAAATTTTAAAATTATTTTATTTAATTAATCAATTATCAAATTGATTATAAAAATATTAAAAAAATATTATATTTTTTTAATCAATTTAATTTATAATAAGTGTTAATAATTATAAATAAATTATTATTAATAATAATATGCAAAAAAAAAGTATATATTTGATAAAATATTATTTATTAATTAAGATAAAATAATTATTACAATTACATTATATTTCATAAATATTATTTTAATATTTATACAATTTTTAGGTAGTTAAAAATTATTGATTTATTCTTCGGTTTCATTTTAAGATGTAAAATGAAAAAAATAATTATTAAAATATATTTTTTTGATAATTTTTCATATAATTATTAATATGTCAACAATAAAATGTATTATATATAGTTGTTTAGCATAATATATTTTTTTATTTTTTTTATTTTTATTTGCTTAATACTATTAATTTAAATATTATCAATACAAATTTTATATACTATTGTATTTTCATATTATTATTTTATATTATTATTTTCATCTTTTAACGAATTCATATTATATAAAATATATAGCAAGTATATATATATATATATTATTCAATTTAATTTATTTTATTTTATTTATATTATTAAATATTTAAAAGATAATTAAAAGGTAAATAAACTATTATTAAAGTTAATTTTGTAAAATAATTTACTAAACATCAATAATATTTATAAATTTTTTTATAAAAAAATTTTAAAAAATTTCAAAGATATTTTCAAAATTTCCATAGAAATGTCAAAAATTCTGATGAATTTTTAAAACATTTAGATGTATATTATGGAAATTTTACTCGTTTTCGTTTAAAAATTTAATTTTTTTCATCCCTTTTAAAAAAAAAAATTTAAAAATGAAAGTTTCAAATATTTATAACCTTATTCATATACAATTTCAATAACCACTACATGAGATACGAGATGGTGCTAACATGATATCTTCACATATGGTTAAAATTGTTGCTAAATAAACTTCTTCTTTAGTATTTCTTAAAAAGAAAAAATCTTTGGCAAATAAATAAGCTTATTCTTTAGAAGAGACAAGTAATGCTTAACACATACACTTTGCATTGGTAAATATTGATTTAATTGTTTCTTATATCTTCACGGAGTCATTCCTTTTTTGCAAGTGATCATCAAATATATATATATATATATATATTTATTTATTTATTTATTTATTTTATTTTTTTGGTTTTAGGAGGTTATTTTTAACTAGTTTCATTTTATATATATATATATATATTTATTTATTTATTTTATTTTTTTGGTTTTAGGAGGTTATTTTTAACTAGTTTCATTTTAATGGAATTGGAATTTATTATCAAAGTAATTGAAAATGTTGATAAATGCATAAATAAATGAATGAATAGGCATGTCGCAACTTCTACTTCATTAGCTGACGAATAACTCGCGGCTCATTTTTGGAAAATTACATTTTGATGGTATTAAAATTTAGAGTCAACGCCGTCTCAAGTCAAATCTATTCTATTTTTATTGCTAGTAAAAAAATAAATGAATAGAGGAACATGGCATGACAACATTTAGAGGCGTCGGTCAAACTCAAAACTATGATTACTAACATAAAAAATATTTCAACGTTGTTTAATTCTTGATTATTAGACGCATGATATGGCAAAAGCATGATTTGTGAGCCAATAGAAACGCACCACCTGTCAAAAGCATTCAGATGTATAAAAAAAAAAATAAAAAAAAAAATTTTCCAAATAGCGGGGAGGAGAAAAACGGAAGCTAATTGCAGAGGAAATGAAATGATTGCAGAAAAATATGCGGGGCGATGAGGCCAGGCTCGTGCTGGGGTTCCCTCCCAATTATCGACCGACTCCTGCTCAGGTAACAACATTAACTCCCAACTCCCAACCACATCCCTCTCCAACCCTTCCACAGTTTCTCTGCCTTATGAGATTTCATTTTCCTACCAACTTGATTCTCGGCCATTCAATCAATATAATTATTCTTATACAACCAAAATTTGCGAATAAATATTAATAGGTAAAAGCAGCTTACAAAAGAAAGGTATGGGAATCTCATCCTGACCTGTTTCCTTCTCATCAGAAGCCTCATGCAGAGTCTAATTTCAAGCTGGTAAGAGATTTTGCTTCTTTAATTTTTTTTTTTTTTTTTTTTAAGCATTAGATCGTTTGTTTACTACTTTTTACCGGCTGTAGTGGTATAATACAGCTTGCCATTTGGAAATACAAGACTGATTGCTCGATACAACCATTTATTATTAACCAATGTTGTTACCCTGGAATTAGGATATTTTAGATGATGTTATTTTGTTTGTCTACACAATTTAGGAATATTGAGGTGATATTGAATTTATTGTATCAAGTGATTTACATATTATGCCCTAAATAGTCAGTCTTTCTCATCATAACACCTTGATGGATTCTACATCAGACCTCCCTCACCAGTCCTTATATTCCTTCAAGGGCTGAGATTTAAAGGTGAATTTGAGATTTATATAAGTCTTAATAAGGCTTACTTTGCCTTCTTAGGGTTTTAATTATGTCACTAGACTTATATAAAACCCCAAATACATCTTTAAATCTCAAACCTTGAAAAGAACCGAGGGGCTAATAAGTAAGGTCCTGATGGAAAATCTATCAGGGATGTCCTTATAAGAGATCGACTGATGTCCTAAAATTGCACTATGTGATTGTAATTCTCACTTTGCATTCTCAACTGCCAAAAGAGACTTGTACACGAACATTGTATACTTGTTTGTATACAATTTCAGTTAACTTTTAGACTGAGCAAAATGAAAACCATCTTCACATCTCAACTCTTAATGTTTATAATGTTGATAATACCCATGGTTGTTCCTGTCATTGGCTTTCCAATATAAAATATAAGAACCAGTTACTTTATCCATTGTTACAACTTAAAATTTATGTCTGATAATGTTATTAGATTCAATTGTATAAATTTGCCATCATTTCTTTTTATTCAAGAAGAGAGAGAATCTTTTAAATTCAAAATTTATGATTATTGTTTCAAGTAATATTTGAATTCACTTTGCAATAAAAGAATGTATCTGATCTCAATACTTTCATTTGCAGATTTCAGAAGCTTACACTTGCCTGTTGTCAGGTAATTTTATCCATCACTGTGTATTTGATCAAAGATAAAATAGAAGTAGGAAAAGTCATGGTTTGCAAACTCAATTGGATGATGGAGTTTATTGGCTGACCTGTCACACTCTATTGTTTTGTTCTGGTACACAGCAGAGCTTAAGAAATAGATACACTTGTAGACTTTTAGAAACGGCTTTTTATTGGATCTTGAATCCTTATGGTGTTGGCTCTCTTCCATTTGTTGGTTTTGCTGTAACTTGCAAAATTTGTTGTTCTGTATTTTGTTCTTTCTTTTTTGTCGTTAACTTTTTGTTATTTTGTTTTCTCATGGTCTTGATTCTTTGATATTACTGCATGACTTTAGTTTTCTACTCACCTGGTACTGAAGTTTTGTTAATCAGCCTAAGCATGCTTGAGGAATTTATTCAAGAATCAAGGGTTTTGAACGACTGCATGCCAGCTGATTCTGGGAATTGTAAAAGCATGATTTTCGATTTAAAAAAAAAAAAAAAAAAAGTAATTAATTAATTTAAAAAACAGATAGGGTGTGCCAACAAAGCAACTCTAATTTATGGCTAAACCATTTTATTTCTGTGTTTGCAGCTTTGTTATTCAAAAATTTGTTTTCCATTATGTGATTGTTTGGTTAGGATAAGAATCTATGTTCTGTTGATGTGCTAATAAGCTTCATGGTGACAACATGGAATAAGTTTCTTGGAGTTGCAACAAGTGCAACTGAGTCAAACTTGTTATGTTTTGGACGTGAGCATACCTGAAGCACCTCAGTCAAGTTCACAGCAAAAGGCATAACTCTCAGTCACACAAGAGATGGAATGACCTTATGTACGTTAGCTTTAGCTTGCAACTTATAGACAGCAAACTGGGAAGAAAACCGGATGACTGGATTTCCTTTGACAGTTTCATGATGGAAAGTGTACTTGATGACTGCGTTGTGGAAATAGAGAAGCAAGCTTGGTGGAAGATGAGTTACTTCTCGGTCACTGTATACTTTTGCAACAGATTCACCTCTCTCTCTCTCTCTCTCTCTCTCTCTCCCCGTCTCTCTTGCATGTTGCCTCGTATTCATTAGATTGATGAGAACTTCAAGTGAAACTTTAAAAATTTTGTTCCTGGTTTAGTTGAACCATTGGAGATGCTCTTGATCTTGATGGTGGCAATTTGACAGACTAGTTGGTGTCTATATGACTCATCAACATGGTGTAAGCGGTGAAGTATACATAATGGAAATTTGGAGTGCTTTCTCATTTTTATATGTAGCTTTTCTTTAGGTAACTGTAGTTTAATGCCTTGCCGCCAAAAAAGATAATGCGTAGTTCAATGCCTATCTGCTGCCACATAACAGTCCTATCTACCCCTTACCTGTTTGAAGTATACTGAATAGTTTACTTGAGTCTTACACTTGACAATTCAGTGGCTTTTTGGACTTGAATAATTTGAATAATGTATTTATTATGTTTTCTTACAGAATGTTTATCTGTTTCCTCCAAGTCAAGTTTCCTACTTAATATCTTACATCTTATTTACTTGACAAGTTTTTTTGGGCCTCAATCGTTGTTTCCATCGTTGATATCTGAGACGTATTGTTTGCATTTATGGTTGTAAATCTGTTGCCGTAAATCCTCTCATATTAGTTTCTGTGCATCCTATTACAGTTTTCAGCAACACAATTGACACCAAGCAACATAATTGTGGGGGAAGTTAATAACAGATTATCCTATCAAGTTTAACTTGATTCGAGTTTTGCAAACCATGACAATAACGATAACCATCTTGTTATATGAAATAATATTATTGGGCAGTAATACTGTGGGTTGCATAACAAAAAAGTCACAGAAAAATGTTCAACAAGTTTTGATGGGCTACCTAAATTGTTTGCAGGTGGGAAAGGAGAAGACTCTGCATCGGGTAACTTCTTAACTAAATTGTTCGTAGCATATTTTAAATTAAAAGCTATTATTCTTTCATTACTTATTTGTAAGATATGATCACTCCTGATTAGCTACATATTGGCGGGTAGTCAAAACCGGAGTTCCCAGGACACATGGACATGGGGGAAAGAGAAATCACCCTTTTATTCGACTCCCCTTCCTTTTTCTTATCGTGGGGACAGTTGCACTTGGAGGATTGAATGCCACAAGGTGATGTTGATTCAGTCTTAACCCAATGGATATCGCTTCTTTTTCTGATATATTACTGGGAGGAACCTAATATATGTGTTTCTTCTATCTATTGTTTTCTCCGCAGGGCTTATAGAAAGCAAAAAGGGGAATACCCTTCTCATAATCCTTTTCTTCCTTGATCCAAGACCTTGGGTATTAAAAGTGTTGCCAGAGGAGATACGGAATTCTTGAAGAGCAGAAAATTCATAATCCGTCTTAGTTGTGCTATATAATGTTTCAATACCACACCATGGCAAAATATATATCCAAACCTTAAATTGGTGTCTTTACAAATTTAAGCACAAGTACCAAATACTCAAAAACATGTTTGTACTTCCTCTTGGCAATAGCAGGACGAGATAAATTGACCATAAAGATATTAGTGAAAATTTACAGGACAATGGATATTACGCATTCATTTGAATTGTTGACATTCCACCTAACTCGTGGTGTCTGAGAATGGAATCCAGTCCCTTTTTGTGAGATGGATTCTACGTTTTGGCTTTAAGATTAACAGCAAATAAGAGCTTGAGAAATGTAATTTAATTTGCAATTAAGGAGGTGAATGTGGAGCTTTGATTAACTGAATTCTTTTTTGCTAAATTTAAGAATATATTGGCAGTTGTAGTTAATTTGGAATCGAATCCCATTCTTGAAACCTTATGTAAAAGGAAACTTACAAGGCACACGCAAAGCAAGGTATAAAATTCAACCTCCATCGACAAATATTGAATAAACATACCCAACTGAAAGCCAGGTATAAAGTTCAATACATCATAACATAAACTTTCATCAACAACATTGAATAAACATTCCCGACTCGGCATTTGTAACTAATGCGAACTACGGACAAACAAAACCTAACCTTACATTATTAAATTGCTTCAACGACAATTTATACAAGGACTTATAAGCATTCACAAATTTCAAGTTCCTGGTTCAAGCCAACCTGTACCTATCAATCAAAGCTTGAACCTGAACCTTATAACAACATGAAAGGTTGAAATGTCGGTTCCAAATTTATGTAACTATTATTCACCCTGGATTGTCCTGAACAGAAGGATGATTCATACAAACAGTTCCAAATAGAAGACTACTAGAGTAAAGTACCTTTCCAACACTATGCACTTAAAAAAATTCGAATTCCATCCTTCGTATTTCAGAAATTGTAGGCAGACTTACAGGCATGTATTTGCAGAATGTTGTTCTGTAACATCCTTCCACAACCGCCCTTACAGCAGCCTCCCATGAAAGAAGATTTAACATGTGAGTGTAGTATGCTCCATCAATGTCTATTTAGTCGCTTCAAGCTTTTTCCCTCCAACTTCCCCTGATGTTTAATTAAATAATATGCACTGTGTTGAAACAATGGCCGACATAGAACCTGTTCCTCTAGTTCATATTATCCAAGTATGAACTAGTGTTCAATAATGCTAATCCCACAGGCAATTTGCATATGTCTTCAAAACATAACCACATAATCCCTTCCAGATGGTAAGATACTAAAACTTTGACCACAGCTAAGTACTTGCCCAGTAATACTTCCCGATGCCATCCTTGCTTATCTATGGTCTAAAAGTCCCGCTTTAGGCCAAAGTGCCCGACCAATCAACTTGTCATGCATAAAATCCCCACAATGCAGATGTGCACCTTCATAAAAAAGGCAGCTGATAACTGCATCTCTGCAGCCACAGCTCGCTGAGATAGGTAATAGGTGACCTCACCCATAGTAGGTTTTCATTCAGTAGAACCCCCATAGTAACCACACAAACAAAAAGGCAAAAAAAAAAAAAAAAAAAAAAAAAAAAAAAGAATGTCCAGCCTACTTATTTTCTACGTACTTTGCGCACAATCTAAAAGTTCCCTCTCCCTTAGTTTTATAGATATTCAATAACTATAGCTCTTTAAATGTGATCCACAATCCTCAGAAGTCCCAATAAAATGTTTATGGCTGCCAAAACCAAAGTAAAGCCAAGGCCACTTTTCCAGCACCAAAACAATTCTTGATTAAATCAGGCACTAGTTTCAGTACCTATATCAGTTTGAGTCTCTGCAAGGGTAATAGTAATTGGTTTCCATCCCGACTGATGATGCATGATCCATTTCTTCATGGAGACGATCATATTCAAGACCTGGAGTACGTTGCCCAAGGAAAGTTCTTCTAAGCATGATTTTTTTAGAATCAAAGCTGCCTCATATCTGTGTAGCAAATAAAAGGTGGATGATAATTTAGTCGTATTAAAAAAAAAAAAAAAATACATGAAGTAACCAATTTTATAATCATATTCACCTGCATTGAGAAGCCAGTAGTGCAGATCGTCCAGCTGAAGAAGCTAGAAACTTTTCTACTCTGTCCCACATGGGTTTTGGATAATGATTGACATTACCACCTATAAGGTTCACACACTTCCATAGTTTCTCATTTTTACCAACATATAATTGCACTGCACCTAAGTTTTGCTTCACTACCATATGCTGTTCTATTGCACAATCCAAAGCTTTCTTTACATCAGTGTTGCAGTGTTTTGGATCTCCATATCGAATGCAATCAGTAATGTTGACTTCAGTAGGCATAATTTTTTCAACTTTCAGGGTGTTTAAGGCAAGTAAGATAACACCAATAAGACCTTGAACATACTCAGGTGGCGGTGCACATCCTTGGGTTCCCCAGATACCATTACTAGAGACACTGTTTGCAACAACAGGGGAGGATGACACGGGTACATAATCAGAACCAGGAGGGTACCTATTGTTAATCGCATCATGATGAAATGCTTGACCACCATTGAAATTATGGCCTTTTTGGGATATATTTAAGCTAGCTGAATTTGCTGACTCGGCAGGCCTCGGTTTATTGGCAGGCCTCGGTTTATCGGCAGGCCTTGGTTTATCGGCAGGCCTCGGTTTATCGGCAGGCCTCGGTTTACACTCTTCTCCATTTCGATGGTGGAAATTTTGTGGATTTTGAACATAATTGCTGTATTCCAAGATTCCTAACTTACCAACATCAGGAATATTTGTAGGTGGAGCTGAAGAAAATCTAGGGCCATCGGGTCTGGTAGGAACAGGCCGAAAACCATGATTATGAAAGTTAGGGGGATGTAGATTATCTTGTCCAAAAGTAGGCTGCATATGGAAGTTGTTTGGCCTCAAAGGCGGAGGATAGTGACTTTGAGGATTGCCTAGAAGATTATAGACGTTACCACCTGAAGGATCAGAGTTGCCAGGGAAGAAATTTGTAGTAGTAGACCTGCTAGCAGAAACTACAGGCTCATTAGGACCAAAGTATTCGTGTGGTGCTTTCTTAAACTGCTTTGCCTGTGCATATTCTTGTTGGTAAGGGTGATCAGTGTTCTTACTCTCTTGAGTCACAACTGGCACATTTGGGGCCCTCGATATGATAGGCTGATTTGAAGTTTTCCTAACCAGTTTCCCTTTAAGTTTAGGATCACCAGTCCTTCCAATGGTGTTGGGCTTCTGATTTCCCAAAGAAAGGGTTTCGTGATAAATCATCGGCTGATTTGTCTGGAAAGGTTCAGACCCTGGGTGCTGCAACGTTTCAGGGTTAAAGGAATGGTTACCATTAGCAAGCTGAGATGATTCACCATTTGAAAGTGGAGAGCCACCAGCAGAGAGGCTCGTCCATAGCCATACGCTCTTTGCGGCAGCAATGAGGGGTGCAGAAGCCTTTTGCGGCTGTGCTAGGAGAATATTATATCTTCTCATTCGCAGCTGATGAAGGGCATTAGAGAAGTCCCTATCACCAGATATAAGCAAATAATTTGCAGGGGCTGGGTTATCTACGGCCCAGAACAGCATATCAACTAGGATTTTCTTATCGCTCGCATCTTTCACGCCTGTCACAGATCTTAAACAAGTCAATGACAAAAAGAAGACATACATTTCAATTACAATGTCAGTAAGAATGAGTTCACATGGGATGCAATCAAGAGAGCAAACAACCAAGAAGGGAAAACAATGGTGATACTGATATAGTGATAAAACCCAAAAACTTTCTTCGTACACCAAGCGTAGAGCCTATAAACGAACAAAAAGCATAATTGGAAGGAAATAAGAAAGAAATTAAAAATAAAAAATAAAAAATTGAAACTATTTTTATCAGCTAGTAAACAGAATTCTTTTCCTTATATACACATCACGGTTTGTTCTTCTTCTTCTTCTTTATCTTTACTTTTTCTGAACTCCATTTTGGTGTAAGAATAAAGTAACGAAATTTAGGTTCAGTATGTGAACATCGGGAGAAAATTTGACTAGTAAAAATACTTTTTTCTTAATATATATATAGTTAAATAAATAAACTTTAATTTTAAAAGTAAACTCCATTAGTAGATCTCCTAATGGAAATCACATGCAAGCCTTGGATACCCATCGATAGATCAACGATCAATAACTGCATCAGCCTAGCCTAGCCTAGGGTTTCAGTTTCATCTCAAAAAATAAATAAATAAATAAATAATACCGGCGGGGACATGGTTAAGAGCGATGCCGGTGCTAGAGAGCGCGTGCTGTACAGACGCAGGGATGCGGTTAGTGTCGCCGTAAGCAGAGATTGAAACAGGGCCGCAGTAGTTGATCTTGACAAGGGCGGAGCTGATGTTCTGAGCTATGGCGTGGGGGTCAGAGCCTTTGGGAACCTGACAGTTCTCTATGTCCCACCAAACCGACGTCTTCGCCTTTACATACTGCGGCTCCGCCAAGCCGGCTCGAGCCGACGATGAGTCTGAGCTTGAACTGCTGCTGCTGATTGTGCTTCCGCCTAAATCTCCACCCATCGCCGATTTTTGTCCGATCGATCTCTCAGATTCTCACCTTACAACACGGCCGATTCCTTTCCCTCCAGTCGATCAACCTTTCTCTACGGCGGCCTGCCTTATTTTTCTCTTCTTTTACATGTAGTACTACATATTATTTATTACAATAAATATATTATTTATATATAATTTTTTTCATATTCTCTCCCAATTTTTTGTAATAACATATATGTATATTGAAAGATATACAAGGATTAGAGACAGAGAAACAGAGAGAGAGAGAGAGAGCTGCTGTGTCTGTGTTTCTTTCTTTTTCTGTTGAGAGTCTCTTGGGTGTCTGCTACAACTGGCTTCCAGATCGCAAATAAGAAAGAAAGAAGGAAAGGAAGGAAGCTTATCAAATTACGATATTAGCCCTCTCAACTCTTAACTCTGAAGTATCTCAAGGCGTTCAATTCGAGAAGAGAAATTGAGAAAAACGAGTTATTTGGGCATTGCCACTTAACCTTGCTCAGACTGGCCAATTGGCAATTGATCATTGGATACTGGTTTTGTGAATTCTAACGTGGGTTTTGGGGGGGGGGGGGGGGGGGGGGGGGGCAGGGCATCTAGACCGACGCCACAGCCACGCAATTCTTTGTGGTCCCCACGGTCATTTGCTTTCCCTTTTTTTTCTTTTTCTTCGTCTTTTTCTTTCTTCTTCTACTTCCTCCTTTATTTATTTATTTATTTTTTTCCCTTCCTAAATTACCACTTAGGAGTAGAAAAGGTTATATCTTATTAGCACTCCATAAATGATCAAAAAATTTAGCACCCCATAATTTAAAAATTTTTCCATACATATACATAGTTAACTTCCAATTTACTATAATTTTCTTCTCATAGTTATTTCCACCAAAAATAAATAAATAAACAAAATTTCTTCTAGGTCAAATTGACCAAGTAGTAGTCAATAGAAATTTGTTTACTAAATAACAATATAAGGCAGCATTTACTGTGGTTGTTGAAGACACGTTTTAATGATTTTCAATGGGAGCAAATCTAGAGTATTCCTTTTCCAATTAAACAAAAATACTATAAAATTTTGGAAGAGAAATAAAATTCAAATATTATAATTATAAGGGGAAATCTCATTTGTATCTTTTTTTTTATTATTATTTCACTTAAATTTCATACTTTTAAAAAACGATCATTTACCTTTTTATAAGTTTTTAAAACTATAAAAAAATACCATTCTACTACTTAATTTTAAAATTAAATATCAAAATTATAATTTTACAATATTATTCAATTACAAAATATAGATTTTAAGTTTCCCTTTGGCCTTTGCTAAAATTAACTCATTTAACCTGTTTCATTATATATAAATAATTAAAAAAAATAAACAATAAATTTTCAAAAGTATAAAACTTAAATGAAATAATAACAAATTAAAATGGTGCAAATGAAATAAAATGGCATGATTTGACACTAACCACCTGGACCAAGTCTCTTTTAATATAACATTGCCAAATAAATAAATAAATTAATTAATAACTTATTATTTGCATTCAATTGCTTTTTGTTATAAAAATATTATAATAAAATAATTTAATGTAAAAAATATTTATTAAATTTCGAACATGATGGGGCTATCTTATTGTAATTTAATAGAACAAATCTCACAGGTAGATGCGTGATGTAAAAAAATAAACAAAAGGTAAAAATAAAAATTTAAACTTTAATAAAAAATCTATGAAAGGAACTTGTACAACAACAGCAACGAACTCATTGTTTTCGATTTTGCTTTTACTGTTACTATTATTATTTGTAGAGAATAAGAGTGAAAGAACAGAAACCTTTTTTTAAAGAACCAGTAAGAGACTAGAGAGTGACCTCTCGGAATTAGATTTTTTTTTTTTTAATAAAAAATTAACCTGGTGGAATTAGTTTGCTTTGTAGAGATTAGAGAGTTGATGGCAGAAGCAGTAAACCTCTTCTAAATGAGCTCCAGCCGCTTTGATTAGACTTTTAGAATCTTAAGAAATCATCACTTACTGCGACTCTCACCGGTTCACCGCCATCACTAACCTAGCTACTCCTCAAAAAACAACAACTACGTGACGATAATAACAGTTACCAAAACCATTTCAGATCCTATATAAAGAAGAAAAATAATAATAACGATAATAAAATAAATAAAGGTATTTAGAACTTAATAGATTTAAAATAATTTATAAATTTTAATAGACTTGATAAATTATTATGAAATTATATAGATTTTAAAAAAATTTATAAAAATCTAATGCTATTTAAAATAAATATTGAATTTCATGTTAATAATTTTTTTTATAATATTAATTGTAAAATCTTTTCAAATCTATTAAAATTTATTATTTTTTAAAATTAATGATTTTTTAAATAATTTTATATTTTAAAAATTTTTTTTAAAATTTTAATCGAATATATTTAGAGTTTAATGAACTTTTACAAAATCCATTAAAATCTAAATTAAATATTATTAAATTTATATAGATTTTTTTAAAATCTAAATCGAATATTTCTAAATTTCTAAAAGCTTTTAAAAATTTTTAAATTTTAAATTAAATACGGTCCTAAATCCCCTTTCATTATCAATTATTATCTATATTTTTTAAATTCTAAATTGAATACAACCCTAAATACCCTTTCATTATCAATTATTATATACATTTTTCTAAAGTAGAAATGCATTTTGAGGATGCTGCTTTCTACAACCCACCTTCACTTTGGCACTGAATTGGCATATTTGTCATCACTCGTCAGTTGTCACACGCATTAAGAATACAAAAGGTAATCTTTTTGGAAAATAGGATTTTATGCGAATCACATTATGTAACAACTATTGATTATGTGATGCTATGCGGAAAAAATAAAAATAAAAAAATAAAAAAAGAAAAGAAGAAGAAATCTCCTAAAAGAAATGAAGGGGAGAGCTGGGGTCCAACTCTTTTTCTTCTTTCTCATTGCAATTGGTGTTGTGCTTCTAATGCTGAGTGTGCATGAGTGACCACTAAAACCGGCTTTTCCCAGGATGTGACACAATCGAATTAGGAACTAGAGGCATTTCTTCATGCACAATGGAATGTGGATCGGTATCATTCCGTTCACTCCTTCCTACATTCCTTCGGTTATCATCATCAGATAACTTCTCCATGTTCACGTCCTGTAAATATTTGAAACTACATAAACCTTCCAATACGCACCCACAATAGAGACACAGACACTATTGTACTGGTGGCCAACAACCGCAAAAGCAACTGAAGACCCATGAAGAAAAAACATGGCCAATAGAAGGCATAGTTTTTTTATCAATCAAAGCGACAAGTGTCCCTGGACGCTGTTTGATACATGACATTATCAGCTACGTACCACGTGCCACGCATGCACAATTAAATTAAAATAAGAGGGGAGGTTTTTCCCTCACAAGTTGATATTATCTATTTATTTGGCACAGACACCAATAGTAGTTCCACCGAAGGTTGGAAAGTGAATCTAATATTTCAAAAGTAACCCGTGTTATGTAAAGGAGCATACATATTGGACATGGACCCCAGTCAAGGAAATGATAAGAATTATTTGGAAGATTACCTTTACTGATTTATTGGGAATAGTTTCTGGAGGAAGTAGAGATGAACGAGCATCTCTCATCTTCAGATAGTTGTACACAACAGCACCGCATAAAGCCGCAAAAAGTAGTTTATTCAACAGCAAGTTAAAAACCTTAGTTATATGATAAAAAAGTACATAAAAAACATGAACAATAACGATTAGCATGCATATTTATGGTGAAAAAACACACCTATCGCATAACCAGTTATATTGAGACCAGTAATGGCAGATTCAGGGAACAAAACTGTTGAAAGTGCAATCAGTATCCAATCTTTTATGACTCCAGCAACTCGGATGGTTACTGCACCACTGCTACCAATTACTAGGGAGGTTGAAACATTCAATGCCAATGCACAAAGAGCATTTGAGAAAAATATCCAGAAATTAAATTGAATCTGTGAAACATCCATTTCAGAAACTCTCCAGAAAATACCAAGGGAAAAACAGAAACGCAAAGCTGCACAAGACAATCAACATTTTAGCAAAAAAGCATAAATTTAATTAACAACAGACCAAGGCATCTGAGAATTGAAATCGGATAACAATTGGAAGGTGAAATATTTTTAGGGAATCAAAATCAACCTACAATTTTTATGCTTTCTTTTCCTAACAAAAACAATTCCTGCTGGATTTGGCCATGTTCAAGATAAGATGCACGAGAAGCAGCCAGTCATGGAATCAAGAAAAACAAATATTGAGATTATAATTCCCCTCCCTCATAGTTGAAATTGATCAGAATCATACAAGGCAATATACTATGAGTTTATGATGATAAGGCTAGTCCCAACTTGCCAACAGAAGTACAATTCATCACAACAGTGAGTTGGAGATCGCAGTTCCAAACCAAATACCATTCCATTCATACACAATATATCATGAAAATAACAGGAGAAAGCTCAAAAATAAAACAGTTAAACAGAAGGTTCCAGATAGGTCATCACAGAGTACCTGCATGGTGCTATGTGATACAAGGTGGTGATAGGATTTAGTGTTAAGCCCTTTTCTGTAGAAGAACTTGTGTCAATACAAGCCTGAGGGCTTCTACAAAGATTCCCATAACCGGTAAACTGTACCCAGCACGTTAAAATGAATTTCCCCATATGAGGATATGATCACTCTAACACTGATTAGCACCATGTTCAGGAACACATCGCACCTTAAAATGTCAGTGCCACAAAAAACAGCCACCAGGAATGTGGCCACTGGCACTGTAAACTTCAGAAATCAAATAATCAGCCGCATAGTAGCATTCCAGGGCACAGCAACAAAATGAATTAGATAAATATTTACATACTTAGAGCCTTGAACATCTGGATGAAGGCCACTGAAATGTACAAATAAGCAGTATTGCCAAACCTGTAAAGACGTAGAAGAGAGCTTTAATTGGTAATTCTAACCCAACTAATTTCTATTTTTTAACAGAGACAGAAGGTCTAACATAGTTGCATATGAGAAATCAAATTTTACAACATAAATCACTCACGAGAGACTTGATGCAAAAAAGGCGCTTATAGGAACTACGCATGTCACATATCTGCAAAGCAAAGAAAATTTCTTTCAGGAGCAAAAATTTGTGGACATGAACAAAGGTTATGCAGGTAGCAGACTTACATGTTGAAAGTCATTTTAACTGGAGAAACAACCTGCACCACCCGCAAAGATTAAACTCTTTGACCATGGAACAGAACAATATTATGGGACAGACAAAGAATAATTGAAATGGCTTGCTTTAAGACCTCAACTTAGGCAGTATTTACACACCAATTTAACACATAAAGCATGAAAAGGATTATCCATAAGAGAAGAGCAAATGAGAATAAATACTGATGCACTATGGTAATATATGAAAGCAAGAGCATACATAATGTCCTCGTCACCATTCATTGAGCAACTACCTTTCTATACAATCTACTTTTATCCTACTCTTAGTTAGCACATCTATCACATAAGAGAGATCTTTAACAGAAGAGAAGACTGTTTTGTGGTGGCAAATCCAATAAGCAGAAGAGTGAAAACAAAGAAAAAAAAAAGGCCTAATCAAAGCAAAGGTAATACAAATTACAATATGGTCATACCTACAGAACACGGATAAGACAGAAAGCCACCAAACCAGAAAAACTCATATGGATCATGGTGAGTGTAATTGGATATTGAAAGTTGAAGTAATTTGAAGAGAGGAACCCCTGAAAGCAAACAGTAAAGCCCCACAAAATATCCTTTACTAAACAGGTGGAATCCAAGTTTAAGAGGAAACTAACAGTGTTAATAATATACAGTACAGTTTTCAAACAGCAAAACCTCATGAGCCATCATTTCTCATAAATTAACAAAGGAAATCGAATTATACAAACACCCAAAACAGGCTATTTAAAGATTTCAATAATGCCTAACCTTATTGTACAAAATAACTCCCGAAGAAAGCGAGATGTAAACAAGAAGGTACACATACGTCAAGAGATATTGCTTGCCGATCATCATGTGCATCCTATGAAAACCCTTTCATCAGCATTTTCTAGAAACATCAACCAAATTAAGAGGCTCGCACCTAAAACCCAAAACATTATAATATTTACAGTTGGAGCCTAACTATTTGTTGTGCAAGTATGGTTAATATATACCAATATTCAGATGATTAAAAGACGAAAATAAATAATTATTAAAAAAAAAAAAATCCAAACTAAACGGAATGTAGGATCTTTCTGCTGCTCTCAGCAATGCTGAAAATTCAAGAGCAATACAGATAGAGAAACAAAGATAATAGAAGCAGAGTTTATTTGGTGAAACAAAATGACAGAGTAAAACCAACAGCTAAGAAGGCGGCCTTGCCCATAACTCAGTGTTACATTAAGAAGTTTTGAATCTAAGACGAAAAACGACACCATATGAATGAGTTGTTTGGAGAGTTTAGAGAAAGCGCAATGGCATCTAAAACAGGCTCAGGTTGCCCCCACCCAGAAAAAAAAAAAATATATATATATATATATACATATAAAAATTGCTAAAATAGGAGAATTGTGAGCTGCAATTACAATAAAGAATTCAACGAATCCAATGAGGATATAGAAACGAACATTGATATTTTTCCCCAAAAAAAAAAAAAGAGAGAGAGAGAGAGAGCGGAAATTAAAATAAAGAATTCAATGAATCCAATAAGGATATAGAGATGAATATTGATATTTTTGGAGAGAGAGAGAGAGAGAGATGAATATAGATAAAGAAATGAAGGAATGCTAGTAATAGGAATTAAGACGGTCACCTGCAAATCTGATCGATACAATTGAGAGAATTCAGCTTCACAGAAACACAGAGAGAAGACAGCGGGAAAGACAGATCCGTCTACAGAAATCCGTTTCTGAACTAGAGTAACTACGGGCAAGATTTTCCCGGGCAATCTCCTATTTTTTCTGTTCTTTTTTAATAAACTGTATGTGCGTTTATTCTCTCGCAGGGCCACTGATAAAAGTAGAAACGCCGTTGTTTTCTTTTTTCCGATTTTTATTATTTCTTTTTTCCGAGTTAAATATATGTTGATGCTTTTGAACTTGGTTCCTTCCAGTGTGCCTTGGACTCTTGGGTTTTTGGGATTAAAATTGTAAAACAAGAACAGCCAATTGTCCCACCTCTGAAGAATTCAGTTACAAGTAAAATGGTAATTTCATCCTCAAATCTTCAAATCAAAACCATCGTGTTAATTTTTGTTCCTAATATCACAGAATTTCGTTTCGTTTTAACATCGCCAACAACTACTGTGTCATCTTTTTTATTTTTATTTTTTGTTTCTTTTTATTTTTTCTTGGTTCAGAAATTGCAATTTGTATAAGCTATAATATGAAACGATAACGTACCGAACCCAGAAAGAGGGTTTCAGGCCCTGCCTTGTTTTGTTCTCAATTTTTTCTACCATCATAACTAAGTTTTATCTGACACTCATTTTTTATTTTGAAGATTAAAGTGAAGTTCAGCATCCGTTTATGATTATAATAAGTCTATTGGAGAGAAGAAATCAAGGCAGGGAAAAGATAAAAAAAAAAAAAAAAAAAAAAAAAAGGAGAAATATACAAATACGGTATAACAATATCAAAAAAAAAACCCCCATGCATTATGAACAGATCAAGATACATCATTAACAATGGAATGACATGGAACATAGTCTGAACAATATACCACGATCTTCAAAAACAATCCCCTCTTTTTATATTTTTTTCACGCTCATACAAAAGAGATTTACAAGCTTGGTGCTTCACCAGCAGGTCCAGGTCGGGCATTTAACAGGGGCTGCAGGGCTTTAACTACAATGCTCATGTTTGGCCGGAAATCAGCTTCATATTGTACACACAAGGCAGCAACGGCAGCCATCTGTTTTCCATACAAACAAAAACATTCAAAAAGCATTATTAGATATTTCATTTAAATGGGATATGCTACAAAAATTTTGAACTGCCCCTCCCTCTGTATCTTGTATAAGATAAGAAAAATCACTGTGTGTACTACATAAGTAAAATGAATATGATAAACACGGTGCATACCTTTGCAACAGCCTTAGGAGGGTATTCTCCTCCTAGTCTTGTATCGATGCACTGCCTAACTTTGTCCTCACTAAGTTTTGGCGTAGCCTATATCATTCCAATACAAAATTAGCTTGGGTACAAAGATCAATATCTATTTTATTTCAAAGCCATGGAAACAGAACAGCAGAGCAAAGTATAAACTGTATAGAAAAATGGTTATTACCCATGTCACCAAACTCTGCTGTCCACGTGGTAATGTATGATCAACAGGCTTTCGTCCAGTCAGAAGTTCAAGAAGGACAACACCAAAACTGTAAACATCACTCTTTGCATTCAACTGCCCAGTCATTGCATATCTGCCAACCACAATAACAAAACCATTTATGCATGGTTACCAATGCTTACAATCTTAAAAATTGACAATGATAACAATAAATAATTTCTAAAATATAGTTAACCGGTGCTATGCTTGATTACTGGGAAACAGAGAAAATAAATGATAACTTGTGTTATATAAAAATATATATAAACTATGAATTTCACAAACTTTAGAAGTTCAGTTAGCTATATAAAATTTCAACATTTCATTTCCTCACCAAAAAATCATCAACAATTAAAAAGGCACCAATTTGTGTCAAGTTTCAAAGAGAAAACACATGTATGGCACAGCATATTACATATATATTAATCATTTATATGATATAAATACGATTTGAAACTTTCATGGGCTTACTCAGGGGCATGATAACCAAAGGTTCCTAGCACACGAGTGGAATGAAGACGTGCTGCCATATCAGGAGCTTGGTTTGACAAATCAAAGTCTGCAATCTTAGCAACATCATCATCAAAAATTAGTACATTGCTAGATTTGATGTCACGATGGATAATGTGGGGATCAGCCTTTTCATGCAAGTATTCAAGCCCTTTTGCAGCCCCTACTGCGATTTTCACTCGTTGTGCCCATGACAGAACAGGACCAGGCTGTGCTCCTTTGACACCTTTCCTCCCTGCATGAACAAATAATGTAACTTATACATCACTTTGAGAAACCGCAAAAGTGACAACTCTCTTTTAGCAGACTGAATGAAACAGCAGAAGAACAAACATCAAACATATTACAACAATTTCAAATATGTCTCACACACCATGTAGAATATCATGAAGAGATCCATTGGAAGCAAACTCATAGGCAAGAACACGTGAATTTCCATCAACACAGTAACCAAGCAATTGAACAAAATTATCATGTTTCAGCCTTGAGACCATAGAAACCTGCAGAGTCAAACATAATAGATGGATGAATTTTCTACTTAAAAAACATGGTGAAAATATAAATTAACAGGCAGCTGTCTAAACCTGGGCTAAAAATTCCTCATCTGGCTGTTTGCTGGCATCTAACTTTTTGATTGCTGCACCCTGACCATTTTTGAGAAGCCCGTAATAAACTCTTCCATATGAGCCCTCTCCGATCAAAGCATTTGGACCAAAGTTATCTGTCACTTCCTTTAGCTCATCTGCTGATATTTCAGGAACTTCAATAGGCTGGACTTTCACTGTTTGAGAACCTTTGGGTGCAGCTTCTGAGGCATGATAACCCCCATCATTTCCTGTATCATGAAAATCAAAAAGTTACAGAAATATGGATATGCAAAAAAAATAACAAAGCTGCTGGAGAGGAGCACATAAACACCCTTATACAAGCAGCACATGCATTGCAGACACATTAAACCTCAAAGTGAATTAATAAAAATAAAATACAGCCTCAGCTACTTTCTAACTTGTTAATAAATACAAGTACAACTATAAAGATTCAAAAGTTGATAAACTAGAATAACAGTTTTGGTTAGCTTTTCCTTTTCCTACGGAGTTATGTTTAGCAGTTGCAAAACATTATCATATATGGAAGGCCTCTTATTTAGCAAAGTGAAGTACCTGCCGAATGTCTCACTGTGTACGGACCACCACTCTCAGCAGCTTTATGCATATCATCATCTTCACAACACCCGAAGCAGCTCATGATTCTTTTTCCTCAAAGACTGCTATATCTGATTAAAGATTAAAAAACGAAAAAAAAAAAATTCGTTTTAACCAATTTTAATACATTCACAGATGTAACAATAACATGAGATTGAAGCCAAAAAAATTTAAAAAAAAAAAAAAAAATCTAATATGATAAATGTGAAATAGTTACCACGAAATAAGAAAACAGAAGCAAATTGATCATTCACATTGCATAAAGCATGATGCGCTATCAACAATAGCCTATGGTTAAGTAAAAAGCTTTACTCAGCATCAAAACTAGTATTCCTACTGAACACAATTCCCAAACTTGTATATACCTTACCAATCAAATTATCTTCATTTTTTCCCTCAATAAGGGCCAGAATCATTGTCCAAGCCTAGTTAACTAAATTTATTATTCCCATTTTTTTTAACTTGTGAACCTTCAACTAGAATAAACAATAACTCTTACGAAATGTCAAGCACTCTTTGTTCCCCAAATTTCTTCCGATTTTAGCATGCGATTGTCGAAAAACAAATCGCAATTGGCGCTAAACAGCAGAAAATATTAAGTAAATGATTTCGCCAAATTATAATATCCAATCAAAATTTGTTTAGCTATCAAAACAACAGATCAAACACACAAATCACCAAGACATTCAGAATTTTTTATTTTTATTTTTGAAGACAAAAAAAAAACAAAGAAAGACAAAACAAAACAAAAAACAGGAGAAAAAAAATGGAAGAATCAGCTTAATTAATTGATTTATTAAACAGATCGAGCGAGCGAACCTGAAATGAGAAACACGGGAGAAGTGGATGCTGGAATAAGTAAGGAAGAGTGAGCGTTGGAAGCAGTAAAGGGAGATCTGAGGTTGGATAGCCGGCGACAGATGCGCAGGATACAGGAAATAGAGAGTGCGTAGGAGAGACAGGCTGAAGAAGAGAAAAGAAAAGGGGGTGGACAGCCTTGACTTTTCCCTCTCGGTTACAGTCGCTCCCCAGCTTTAATTGTATTTTATTTATTTATTATCGAGATTGGATTTTTGAATTGGAATTAGATATTATTTGGTTTTATACGTGAAATTGGAATTTTTACAATGTTAATATTACATATATATATATATATATACATATAATAATAATAATTCTTATTATTATTAATTATATATATTTTAGAGCCGATTGGTTTGGAGGCAGCCCGATTTGACTCTTCTTTTTCTCCCGCTGTCAAGAAATTGAATTTTCAGGAAAAATTAAATAGATGGATTTGGTCTGGCCGGTTGAACTGGATGGAAACGCTGTTTGACAACGTGTTCCATGGTCATTGGCCATGAATAGTACAAGTCTTTGGCTTCTGGTGGCTGCGGACTGCTGACTCTCCTCGTACCCATTGGAAACCGTCTATTTCTTTTTTTCTTTTTATTTTTTAATAAAATAAAAACATTTGTTTTCTCTGTCTTTTTATATCAATAATTAAACAGTTTTTGGTTTATAATTTATGTTTTTTCAATATATAATTATAGCCTAATAAATTACGAAAGATCATAAGCATGTGTTTTTTATTCTTATTTTTGATATATGACTGTGTTTTACTGGTCAATGTTGACACTTCTTAAAGCACGATAAATATGGCTATCTATTTCATTTATATATATATATATATATTTTTTTTTAATCATACTCGCCCTGAATGAAAGGGAAAAACAATTATTGAAAGAATATTATAAACTTTCCAGTGTCCTGACTTTTCAATTTTTAATAAAACCATGCAGAGATTATAACGTTTCATAAAAGTTTTATCTTAATCTAGGACGCTACAAGCCTAAAAACCTCCCGAATGGAATTAACAGGTCCAATATCAAGGCCAAATTTCGTTAATAGTATGTGTATTTGCATGCACTCGCTCCAGTTTTATAATTACTAAAAATATATTTTCAAATATACAGTTCAAATCTTTATGGAGAAAAATCTCACCCCATTTTTTAATAAAAAATTAAAAATAAAAACAAAACTTTTGTTTGTAGTATCTACTCACCATGACATATTTAAAGAAATTTAAAATAAATTTGGTTTATCACGCAAAAGAAAATTACAATAATCTTATCTTATTTCAAGGCATTATAATATTTTTATCATATCTAAACTATATTCTCTAGTTATTACACTATAATCATTATTTGCAAGTTGAAAATAATTTATGATAAAATGAATACTTAATAAATTATTTCAATTTAAATTTTACTGCGATTCAAATAAACGATTTAACTAAAAGAGATTGAATGAATCGCAATTGTTTTTAGTTTTTTTTTTTTTTTTAACAACCAAAAACACTGGGAAATTTTTTTTTTTTTTAAATATATATGTAGAATGTTTCAAAAACTATATAATTTATGTACGTATTTTTAGTTGGACATGGTGCTATTAAAGCAGAAATTCAAACCAAAGATTCTGTCCCATTTAAACTAAATAATTGGGTAAAAACAAAAAATAATATGATAGCAATTATGCAATTGACAACATATACAATATTGTTAGATTCCCATTGTCTGTCCATAAAAATAAGTTTAACTCTAATTTTTCCTTACATAATGGTTTTGGAAGACATTTAAATCTATAGACAGAAATTTTTTTTTTTTTTTTTTATAAAGTGTATAGACAGAATATATATGCATGTGGGATGTTGCATTATACTTATTTACTAGACAAATATTTAAACGTAATAAATTAATGTATGTGTTTTTAGGCTAAACAGCAATAATATTCAGATGGGATTTTTTTTTTTTTTTTTCCGTTTGGGAAAGAGATTTGGACGGGATTTCTGTTGAGGTCGTGTATTATATATTGTGCGTGAGTGGCAGTGATAGACATTATGATAATATGATTAATTTTTTACGGAAGAGGCTGGAAAATACAAAGAGAAAAATGAAGTCGTTTGGGCGGTGTAGGACAGATTCGTGGGCTCATGTGCCCACTACCTACCCATAACCCACACACCGTCAAAGCCCACGTTAACTGGGGTCTGGGGCTGGAGGTGAGCATCCGCTCCTTGGTCCTCCTCAACGTGATTTTCTCTTGCAATGATTTTGAAATCGGCAACGTTAATTCGTTTCACATAATTTTGTCTCAATTGGAACGTCCGGTGGAAATCAGCTTGGAAAAAAGGAAGTGGGATTGAAATAAACGGAGGGATCCTAATTAAGCCAAAATACTCATTTATCTCAATAAAATTATAATGCTTAAAAGACTGATATTTACAAAAGAAACAAGATGTTCAAATTGTGTCGTGGCATGCGATACAATTTGAAGCATAAAATTTGAAAAATTAAAAAATAAATATACTTATCATGTGATTTGGTATGGTGTATAAAGTGGGTTATTATAACATAATAAAAGAGTTAATATAACATTTCCAATTAACATATTATTAATATTATGTTTGTTTCAAATAATTAGATACAAAAAGAAATAGTAGAGGTGGAGAGAGCGCGTAGAAACCAGGCAGAAGGGAAGGAGAAATGGAGGAAGAGACAAAAGGGAAAGGCAAAAGGGGTAATGGATTATGGATTATGGGTGTATTGTGGCTTGTGGGTGACCATTTCGCGTGGACCTCGTAACTAATCAATGACTCTTTGTTATATAAAGGTTCCAAAAGTCAACAATAAAACCATCCTTTTCTTTTCTTTTCTTTTCTTTTTTTTTTTTTTTTTTGGGTCATCCATCCGACACATTTTCTTTGTTTGTTTGCTTATAGCTACTGAACGCCGATGCACTGAATCAGTCCTCTTTCTTCTTCCCGGATTTAACACTCATCATTTGTCACTAAATCTTGGTTAGGTCGGAATAAATTTTATTTATTTACATTTTATGCTTGTGTTAGGCGTTTAAAAGTTTCCTCCATACACATTAAAGTGGATAAACTGAACTAGGAAAGGAATTTACCTTTTTTTTTTTTTGCCCTTTCCGCAATGAGTAGGAAATTACTTGGAAGAACATAAAATAAAGCAAAATAGATAATAAATAATATGATAAAAAGTAGATAAGCAAAGAAACGTGTTATTGCCGTTAAAGTAGGCCAAAACCAAAGAAAAAATAAACAAGTAACGTACTAATATTAGTCAGTGAGAATGTAAAAGGAAGGAATGGGTAAACAACTGAATATCAAGGAGGGTGCATATCAATAATTCAAATTGGCAAAGAAGTGAAAAAGAGCAGTGGGTACTACAATAATAGTACAAACTCCAAACAAAAGGAAGAAAAAGAATAAAAAGCATATATATACATTTTTTACTTTAAAGGTGAGCGGTGCGTGGAGGAAGTGGGTCCACCACTGTGATGTGTATGTAGGTGTTGGGTGGGGCCGTTACTGGGCTTTTTTCTTAAAATTGTTAAAAATGAAAAAATGCAAATAATGGTTTTTTTTTTTTTTTTTTTTTTGAAATAGCAAATAATGGGTTTTTGATGATCGTGTTTTTTGTGGTGGTTTTTGTAAGATTTGTGATTTGGAAGGATAATAAATTAAAATTAAATTAAATTAATTAGCATTTGGTATATGTGTACTTTGTTTGTAGGCATACCCAAATACATAAGACAAGACAGGAGAGGAGAGGGGAGAATAGAATACCATAATAATATTGAATAATAAAAATAAGATTAAAATAATAATAATAATATAATAATAACCACCCAGCTGCGCACATTCACATTTCACATTTCACATTTCACATCATCACCACCATCATCATCATCATATCATCATCATCATCATCAGAACCTGTCGCCCACTTGCCTTGCCTAACTTGTTCACTTTCCGTCATCTCCATTCCACCGCCGTTCGTCTATCAACCTGCATCACCGCCGCTCCCAATTCCGACCGTCGACCCCGATCTTCTTCCACTTTGTTTGGTTTGTTTATGGAGCTTTGTATGTGGTATATTTTATAATTCTCTTCAGATATGAAATGCCAGTTGAAATCAGCGGCATCGTTTTGGGGCTTTAGTAGCTGAGTGTTACAGGCGGCAAGGGAGAGGGGTGAGTGGCTGAATTAACGTTAATTTGGAATGTCGGATGCCATCACTTGGAACCATGGGTGTGTCGGTATGCTGTTTCTCCGCTTCTGGGGAACAAGTGAAGTTGATTAGTTGATTAGACCTGCCTAGGGCTTTTTCTTTCTTTCTTTCTTTTTTGGGGTGTTCAAGCTCTGATCTTTTTTTTTTTGGCTCGAATTTTCTCTGCCGTAATTGGTTTCTTTGGTGTTATTTTAATTCATTCTTAATTTTGTTTTTATAATCTGGGTGGGGTTTGATTAAAAAAAAGAAAAGAAAAGATGGAGGCTAGATTCGGAGGCCATCATTTCTATGGAGTGAGCTCCGGGAAGAGAACACTGGAGTGGGATTTGAACGATTGGAAGTGGGACGGAGACCTGTTTATCGCCACGCCGTTGAATCAGGTGCCGTTGGATAACAGCATGGGCAGGCAGTTTTTGCCACTTGGGTCTGCTGGGATCCCGGTGACTGGGGGATCATCGAACAGTTCTTCATCGTGTTCGGAGGAAGGAGGGAACGTGGGGACTGACAAGGAGAAGAGGGAGCATGAGAAGAGAAGGAGGGTTCTTGAGGTGGAAGACGAGGACCGTTTAAATCAGGAAGGCGCCGGCACCCTTAGTTTGAAGCTTGGAGGACATGGACACGGTTACCAGGTGTCTGAAAGGGAGGGAGGGAATTGGGAGGGAGCGAGTGGTAAGAAAACCAAGTTGGGTGGGGGTGCCACTCCAAACCGTGCAGTTTGTCAGGTGGAGGACTGTGGGGCTGATCTGAGCAATGCCAAGGATTATCACAGACGTCATAAGGTCTGCGAGATGCATTCCAAGGCTAGTAGGGCTTTGGTGGGAAACGTCATGCAGCGTTTCTGTCAGCAGTGTAGTCGGTAAGTTCTTTTTATTACTTGCTCCGCTCCATATTTTTACCTTTTCAATTTTCATTGTCACCAAGTGGTTTGTTCAGAAAAAAAGAAAATATATGTAATAGACGAGTTTGGGATTCTTAAGTTGCTGAATTTACTGGTTTTTATGTAATTTCTTGTAAACTATTGGCAGGTTTCACGTCCTTCAAGAGTTTGATGAAGGGAAGAGAAGTTGTCGCAGACGATTAGCTGGTCATAATAAACGGAGAAGAAAAACAAATCCAGATACTGTTGTTAATGGAAATTCACTGAATGATGACCAGACTAGTGGTTATCTGTTGATAAGTCTACTAAGAATACTGTCCAACATGCACTGTAAGTAAACTCCATGCGCATTCTAGTCCAACTAAAATCTTATGGAAATAAATTTGATGGAACACTCTTTCACTTGACACTAGGATATTTCCTTGCCTTTCGTCTTATTTGCAATGATCGTCAGTAATTGGTGTGTGTGTGTGTGTGTGTGTGTGTGTATATATATTCCTCTCCTCCACCCCCCCCCCCCCCCCCCCCCCCCCCCCCCCTCTCTTCTTTCACGTCCTAATTGCAATGACCTCATTCCCCAAAGTAAGCTAGTCTGTAGCAGTGCTTGCTGCTTGTCACTCATATGCACCTTGTTTGGTCATTAATTGTTTTAGTTGATGATGAATGTCAAATTACTTAACAAGCTTTCAGATTGTATTTTTGTCTTTGATTATATCCTCTAACTCCCAGCGAATAAGCTCATAGATATATTTTTAGATAAACACCATGGACCTTATCAAGTGCACAGTTGTTTCGTCTATGAAATATGTGGAAGAGCTGTTGCATTACTTGCAGTTATAGTGAATAAACTGTGTTTAGGAGGGAGGAAATATTGAAACATTTTTATATGTGCATATTTATCATTTTCTCGTTTGTTTGACACTGATATGCCAATTTCTAACAAGAAGTGTCCTCCTATCAATGCAAACCTAGTCATTTATTAGCAGGATATTATGTTCATATCCTCCATCTCACTTATCTGGAAAGAGAAAGAAAAGATAAAAAAGCTAAATACAGAAGTCTTCTTTTGCTTTGATTTCATTCTATTTATCTTTTTGCTGCATTGACTGATGCTATTACCAGAATAATATTTCTGATAAATGATTTTCCTTTCTATAATTGTAGCCAATAGATCTGACCACAACACGGATCAGGATCTGCTTTCCCATCTTCTTAGGAGTCTTGCCAACCAAACAAGTGAGCATGGGGGAAAAAGTGTAGCTGGCCTTTTGCAGGGGCGTCAAAATTTGCTGACTGATGGGACTTCAGTTGGGCATTCTGAAGCTGTGAATTATCTCACAAATGGTCCTCAGGGACATCCGAGGCCTGTCACGCAACATCATCAAGCAGTATCTGTATCTGGAGTTGCACAACAAGGGATGCATGAGCATAATGCTAGTGCTGGAAATATACAAGCCACATGTTCTCTAAAACCCAACGTTCTGAACAAGCCTCCAGCTTACTTAGAAGGAAGAGACACCACTGCAGGGCAGATCAAAATGAACAATTTTGATTTGAATGACATATATATTGATTCAGATGATGGGATAGAGAATCCAGAAAGATCACCTGCTCCTACAAATGTTGGGGTGAGCTCCCTTGATTGTCTTTCATGGGTACAACAAGGATCACATCAGTCTAGTCCACCTCAAACAAGTGGAAATTCAGATTCAGCATCTCCCCAGTCACCCTCTAGTTCCAGTGGAGAAGCTCAGGTATGTGAGTTTTGTGGAACATATGTTATATAACTGTATACACCTAAAGATGCTCCAAATGGAAATTATCCTCTTTCTCCCTTCTTGACTAATTTATTTGTTGTTGTTCAAGTCAGTGTATTAGACATTGAGTGCACAAAGTGTTATAAATAGCTGAACATGACCTTTTATTTCTTTTTTTGACCTTAGTTTACCAAATTTCCGTGATGGATAGAAACCCAATTTCCCTGGTTTGGGGAGGCCCCCACTGTTTCTTCTCATTTTTAAAGACTTTGACTTGCTATTTAATTCATTTAGTGGATATCAAGGGTTGGCTCAGTAGAAAATAACTATGTTAGTAATATGAAGCATCATGAGGTTGCTTGCATCTAATGATTGATTATTATTCTTATTTTTTTGCCTCACAATTGCAGAGCCGTACAGATCGAATTGTCTTTAAACTCTTTGGGAAAGAGCCAAATGACTTTCCTCTTGTCCTTCGTGCTCAGGTACTTAAACTGTCAATATGGCCAAGTGGACTGATTTATGTTTCTGAACTTAGAGTTTGATTATGTAAACTTTTTGAACTTTCAGATTCTTGACTGGTTATCGCACAGTCCATCTGACATTGAGAGCTACATCAGGCCTGGTTGTATCTTTCTAACAATATATCTGCGCCAGACTGAGGCTGCATGGGACGATGTAAGTTTTCCAGCATGAAATTGCCAGTATGCGTCCTATTGTGTGTTTGTCTATGTCTTTGCCTGTATCATTTCATGGAAACACCTCCGATGTTACAGCTCTTGGTTTCCTTTTCACAGCTTTGTTACAACCTGAGTTCCAGTTTGAGTAGGCTTCTGGATGTTTCAGATGACACTTTTTGGAGAACTGGATGGGTTTATATTAGAGTACAAAATCAAATAGCCTTCATTTACAATGGTGTGTCTACCATAAATGTTGTAGACTTTAACTGGTTATAATAATGATTATGTGATTATAGGTTTTGTGAAATACTCATCATTCTTACTGCATTTTTTATGATGTAGGCCATGTCATTATTGACACATCCTTGGCTCTTAGAAGTAGCAATTACAGCAAGATTTTAAGTGTCAAGCCTATTGCAATATCAGCATCTGAGAAAGCTCAGTTTTCTGTAAGAGGCATTAATATGGCTCGGCCAGCAACAAGGTATCCATTGACTTGCATATGTGTTTTGTATCAATATCATATCAGGTCACGTGCAATCACCAGTGTGCCACCACAAAATTGTTCATGTCCCTTAACCTTCTTTTCCAGGTTATTCTGTGCACTAGAAGGGAAGTATCTGGTTCAGGAAGCTACTCAGGACTTAATGGACAGTGTTGATAGTGTCAAGGAGCATGATGAGCAAAGCATAAACTTTTCTTGTTCTATCCCTCTTGTGAATGGACGGGGATTTGTTGAGGTGCTGCTTTTCTTAAAATGCTTATAATATATCTTGTTCTAGTACTGTAGCATGTTTTCATTTCTGGTTCCAAAATACAGATGTTATATTCTGTGTTTCCCTATATACATCTGTATATGGGGGAAAAAAAATTTAATAAGCCTGAGTAAAATTAAGACAAGATGATGTTTGATATGTCTGCTTAGTTTTCTTTAAACTTATATTTTTCCATATGTTTTTCTGAGATAAATTTTGAAATAAGATATACTGCTTCCCATAAACTGAGATCTGTATTCCCTTGAGTTTATGCAGATTGAGGACCATGGTTATAGCAGCAGCTTCTTTCCTTTCATAGTTGCAGAGGAGGATGTTTGTTCAGAGATCCGTGTGCTTGAGAGTGCTCTTGAGTATGCTGAAACTGATGCAAATCTCAGGGGTTCTGGGAATATTGTTACTCAAAATCAAGCCATGGACTTCATTAGTGAAATGGGTTGGCTTCTCCATAGAAGTCAGTTGCGGTCTAGATTGGGTCATTTGGATCCTAATGCAGATCCATTTCCTTTGAAGCGGTTCAAGTGGCTTATGGAGTTTTCTCTGGACCATGATTGGTGTGCCGTAGTGAGAAAACTATTGGACATTCTACTTGATGGAAGTGTGAGTGAAGGAGAACATCCTTCCCTTAGTCTGGCATTATTGGATATGGGTCTCCTTCACAGAGCTGTAAGAAAAAATAGTAGGCCTCTAGTGGAGTTTCTCTTGAGATATGTACCCAAGAACATTACACGCAAATTAGAATCAGAAGATAATGTGACAGCTAATGGAGTAAATGGGAACTTTTTGTTTAGGCCTGATGTAACAGGGCCTGCAGGCTTAACTCCACTCCACATTGCAGCTGGAAAAGATGATTCTGAGGATGTACTGGATGCATTAACTGATGACCCCAAAATGGTAATATTTCTGACTAATTTATATTTGAACACAGTTTTTAGGAAGTTCTGGTAAACTGATAAATGTTGACCTTCATATATGCTTTTGTTCGTTGAACACCTCATACTATCTCAAAATTTGGGATGTATTCATTGAATAAATTCCAATGTGGTAGAGTTTTAATTTTTAACTGTTTCATCTGTTTATGTGTAATAGAATCTTGAAAAGTTCAATGGTTTATCTCTGATTTTAGTTAACAAGAAAGGAGCTTTCATAATATGCATGATATTCCAGATATGCCTCAATAAGAAATTTTTGCTTTTACTTGTATCCAGTTTTTTGATAGTGAACCTTGCTGATCATCCTTTTAAACCCGTTGATCAACTTGTTAATCATATTGTACATATTTTATCAAATGTATTGGATTTTGTCTTTACCATTGTTTATGGTGCACAAACGATTGTTGAACTGTGCATCGGTGGCTGTTGGGAATTATCAAAATATATAATGTCCTTTGATGATTATATTATGCGGGCATACAGACAAAAAGAAAAGAAAAAAAGGATTAGTGCTGGTTTAATAATCCAATGCTAACTAAGACATGATCTCAGGTGGGAATTGAGGCGTGGAAGAGTGCCCTTGACAGCACAGGCTCGACACCTGAAGACTATGCTCGCTTGCGTGGCCACTACTCTTACATCCACCTGGTACAGAGGAAAATAAACAAGAGACCAACAACTGCAGAGCATGTGGTGGTTGACATGCCTAACAATGTGAATGATTTGATTGTGAACCAGAAGCAGAATAATGAATTCAGAAGTAGCAGCAGCAGCCTAGATATCGGAAGGTCGGAGTTGAAATGGAATCATCAGCAGCAGTGCAGGGTTTGTGATCGGAAAGTGGGGTATGGAAGCCGTAGCAGGTCTTTGTTGTACAGGCCTGCAATGCTGTCGATGGTGGCCATTGCTGCAGTCTGTGTGTGTGTAGCCCTTCTGTTTAAGAGCTCACCTGAAGTAGTATACATTTTCCGGCCATTCAGGTGGGAATTGTTGGAGTATGGAACAAGCTGAGATCCCATCCACAAGAATATGTACTGTCTTTATATAGTTTGTTGTACGTTGTAAACGCATTTTAGACTGTAAAGTTGGGAGTTCTGCATGTAGAAAACGGAGAGAGAACCCCCCTGCCTACGGATGGGGTGTGGATTCCATGATAATAATATTATTAGTATTATCATTGTTATTCACATATCTTATTTCTATTACTGCTATTTGTTTGAAAACCTGATATTTGACATTGATGTACTCTTAATTTGATATTAATGAATAAGGTGTGTGACTAGGCCATCACCAATGTTTGGTTGTGGTAAATGTTAAAGTAAAAGCCTTAATCTTTTCAAGGATTTTATCATTAGTAACTCCAGTTTAGAGAAGCATGCTATCCTCTGCTTGTTTTCCTTTTGTCCCCTTATGTGCTTGAGTTTGATTTTTTAACACTACAAATATATTTAAACATATGTTTAAATTAATTTACTTCTCCTCGTTAATTTTTTTTGTTGATAAAATGGTTTCACATCATCTATTGCATCAACAATCCAGAGTCCCAAAAAAAAAAAAGGAAAAAAGAAAAAAAATTCACGGTTGAGATTGAATGTTTTAGTATAGGAATTTTTTTTTTAAAAAAAAAAAATAGAAGATTTTTCGGTCGGACAAGCAGAGAGGATCATAATCCATTTAATTTTGCGGTTGTTTTAAATGCTATGTTGGCTCTTCAGTTCTCAACTAGTTTAATTAAATTAGGCCCCACTTTTATCAAAAATAAGACTAGCTAACTAGTTTGTGGATTGAGGAAATACATTATACCTTAACTCTTTTCCAAGCATTCTCTCTAATTTTGTTTCTATGGAGAGTGGCTGAGTCCTTCTCCAGCTCGTAGGTGGTTGCCTATGGTTTATATAACTCCAATTTTTAGCCCAACAAAAAAAATTACGAAGTATATTATATTATATGCAATCGATATATTATAATATATATAAATATATACATATAAGAGGAAAATTAAAGGCAAAAACGAAAAAAATAAAAAAAGGGAAACGAAATCTCTACAATTATGTAAATTTGAGATTTTTACAATCACACAGAGAATAAAGAAGATGACATGTTTGATGTTTTGTTTTGGAAGAGACAGAAAAAGGCAGAGGGCACCCCTTGAATACGCAGGCATATAATATGTCTTAGCTTTGTTTGCAACACACAAAAAAGAAGTTGGAATTGAAATGGTTGTGGGAAATTAGCATTTTTAATTAACTTTATCCTTCGGCAGCAACTGAAAAATGGAGATGTATGGATAATAGGCACACAAGCGTTATGAGTAAATGTCACACCAATTTAACAGGAAGAAGTGGGTAGGTCATTAAGGTAAAGATGGAATCACACAGTTGACCATCATCAACAAATGTTTGGGTTAGTTAATAGATTAAGAGCTACGTGAAGTGTGTTGATGTAGGAATGACAATTTGTAATAAATTTGATCAGATATCGGATTATCTCTAGATAAACTGGACATAAAAAACTTAATCCAAATTAAATTATTACTTAATGATATTGAGACCACCAAAACACAAATTACAACAATATAATTGTTCTAGCTCAATAATTTCATGATCTTAGGCTATATGTATCCCAATAAATATGAATATATACGGTTGGTTTTAACAAGTATAACTAACAGAAAACTGAGCAGAACTTGTTTATTTTAAACTCAAAACACTCATCATGATAATCTTGGCTTCAATGCTCAGATTAATTAATTAATTAATGAAATAATAGGAAAAACCAAACATACAAGAGGCACAGAAAAAATGGAACTGGATTGCATCTGGATGACTGGATTCACGAATGACAATCGTGCAAAAGCATATCAGAACTACAACGTCTCTTGCCACCTGAATTGTCCTTATTCCTTAAAACTATTCAATGACGCTACTTTTCCACCAATGCCCACCCACTCCAGAGATTCTTCTTTTCATCAAATGTTTTTTTTTTTTTTTTTTGGATATTTCCAAATAATTCATTGCTTTAAAATTGCATTTTGTATATATATTATGACAATGCTGCCCTCTGTAGCACGCGACCATCTTAGCAAAGGCCAAAGGGAAGGGAGGGGCATCTTCTGTTTTTGATTCCCTACGCCATCTGTAAAGCATTCCCTCAAAACCAGTATAACTATAATGCCTTCATTGCTAAGCTCTGTGCTCTCCTTCTCACTCACTCACTCTTACTCTCGTTAATTTACAATTGTCCGCCAGAGATTATAATGGGGGTTGCAAAGCGGTCTCCGGTACTCTTATTGATAACGTTGGGCATTGTTCAACTGTTTTTCTCTCACAGCACAGGTATGGAGGGCATGCATGCAAAGATGAAAATACATTTTTCAAATTATTGTTTCAGAACAGTGGAATAATTTAAGTTTGTCTTTCAAGTTTTTGTTTTTGTTTGTTTTGTGTTATGTTTTTCTGAATGTTCTTTTTTTCATTTTGGGCAGAGTTTTTCTCTATTTTTTTTTTTTTTTGGCTTTACTTCGTCTATCAAGTTATTTTAGTATTTCATGCCTATATTCCTGTGTTGCAGGGTCGAGGACTTTTGCCACTGAAAGCGATCAGGTGAGACCTAAATTACTCCATCAGTAAGTATATCCATCTGTGGTGATTCGATTTGTGCACGGTGATGGTGCACACTATTTTCTTTGTTTTATGTGGATATTGTGATTTGCAACGAATAAATGTAAGAAATTTCGCACAGATGGGACATTGGCCAATGTAATTACTAATTATTAATCAACCTGTGAAGGAGCTTTTGAGTCGCTTGAACAAGATCCAGAAAACATTGTGTTTTTCTTCAAGTAGGAAGCAGATAGAGGGGAGGCTACATGGTGCATTGTGAAGCCTTCAACAGAAGGTGAGAAGCTTAGGCAGAACACTGATTATAGCTGCGACCAAAGTGGAGTGGACTGTAGGACCATTCAACCAGGAGGCAGCTGCTTCAATCCAGATAACCCTGTCTCGCATGCTTCAGTTGCCATGAATCTCTTCTACAAGGCAGCTGGGAAGCATCCTTGGAACTGCCATTTCGATGGCACTGGTTTGATCGTTTACCGGAACCCATGTATGCTTTCACTTTCTCACTCACCACCACTTGTTGTTTCGTTTCTTCAATTACACTAGAAAAAAATCCTTGAATAATATTAATGTTAAAGGAGGGATAGCTGAAAAAACCATTGTTTTGCTTTTACTTTAAACTCTACTGTTGCATTGATTAAAAAGCTGCAACTGAATTTGTGATTGAATTTTTGACAGCTGTCGGAAAATGTGACTATCCGGCTTGATGACGGAGCTCAAGGGCAAGGCGTCAAATTTGTGGAATTTAACAAAACAGCTGGTTTGGTTGTACTTATAGACCATTCATATTATTAACTTAAAGGATGAATCTAGCAAACTTTGAGAGAGCTCTTTTGAATAGAAACCTGATGAGAAACTTTGGGACAAGGAAATGTCACCAGCACTTTCTTTACATTTGGAACTATGCTTTACATGGTGGTCAAACCGATTAGTTCTACATGGTTTACTCTAAATTTTGAAAAGCTGCTTTTATATCAATTCCCTTATCTTTCCTTTCAACAAAACAAAGGTTCCCAGCGATTGCGAAGAACTGCAGCCTACTCATATCATATTTGTCTAGTTCAGTGATTGTGGATTCAGGTTACAACACCATACTCTTAAGATGTGTTTGTGCAAAAGAAAGAGAGCGAGAGAGGGTTCTGCACTTAGAGACGTAATTTTGATGTCTAAACAAACGAGTCATTTCGCTCCAATCGGGGAGTGCAAGGGTGGGTGAGATATTATGAGGATTTGATTCCTGAAATGTCGTTAAAGTTGCTTTCAGCTTATAGCAATAGGACCGGACAATGGAACAAGGCAATCGTTTTTGAAATTTGCTCTGAATCTTTTGTGGACTTTGTCACCGTTTCTAGATGCAAGAATAGATGCTTTTGTTCTGCCGTGTTTAACGGATCTTTTCGATTTCATAGCAAAAATAAATGACGAAATTATAGGATAATGAAGGAAGAATTAAAACAAATAATTCGTTTTTGACCAAAAAGAAACACAAGACTGGATTTGCTGCTGCCCTGCTGCTCTATTCTACAAGCAGTTACTAATACACTACCAGTGCCATAAACTTGGGCAAAATTCTGTTCATTACAGGACACTGACAAATACATCCAATAATAATGAAATAGAAAAATAACCAAAAATTATAAAAAAATAAAATAAAATAAAATAAAATAGGGCATATCTCATGTGTTGAATTAGAACATTAGTTATAGCTTTAAGATGATAGAGCAGCAGCCAAAAAAAAAAAAAAAAAAAAAAACGCAAATTATTCATGCAGTACCCATATAAGCAAGGCATTGAACAGCAGAGGCAAGTTTGATGAAATTTAAGCTTGCGGCTTCTCCCACTTGAGAGGCTTCACAATCTCCCACGTGAAGTCTGGGTCGTCCCTTCCAAAGTGTCCGTAGGCAGCTGTCTTAAGGAACCTGCCATTGCCACCTCTTTTAAGATCGAGGTTAATTGTGATCATTCCAGGCCTGAAGTCGAAGTTCTCCTTCACAATCTTAAGGATTTCCTTGTCAGGAATTTTTCCAGTTCCGTATGTGTCAACAAAGACCGACAACGGTTCAGGCACACCAATGGCATAAGAGACCTGCACGATGCACCTACGAGCAAGGCCATTTGCCACTATACTCTTGGCAGCCTGCCTGACAATGTAGGCACCACTTCTGTCCACCTTAGTGGGGTCCTTGCCAGAGAAGGCACCACCACCATGGGCTCCCCATCCACCGTAAGTATCAATAATAATCTTGCGTCCAGTGAGACCTGCATCACCATGAGGACCACCAATCACAAAGCGGCCAGATGGGTTAAGATGGAAGATGGTCTTCTCGTCCAGGTACTTCTCTGGGATCACAGGCTTAATAACATGTTCCTTGAGGTCAGCTGCAATCTCATCATTAGTAACAGTCTCATCGTGCTGGGTGGAAATAAGGACGGTGTGCACGCGAACTGGAACCATGGCGCCATTGTCATTGTAGTATTCAACAGTAACTTGGGTCTTTCCATCAGGTCTCAACCAGGGGCAGGTGCCATTCTTCCTAACCTCAGTGAGGCGAGCCCCAAGCTTGGTTGCAAGGACATGGCTAAGGGGCATAAATTCAGGGGTTTCATCAGTGGCATAACCAAACATGTGGCCCTGATCACCAGCACCAATCTCCTCAGGGCGCTTGGTGAAGTGACCATGGACACCCTGTGCAATATCAGGGCTCTGTTGCTCAATGTTAACCAGAACCTTGCAGTTGTCAGCATCAAGACCCACATCATCAGAGACAAATCCAATGGTACGGCAAGTATCACGGACAATCTTCTCATAGTCTACAGTGGCCTTGGTGGTGATCTCACCAAAGACCATGACCATGTTGGTCTTGGTGCATGTTTCGCAGGCAACTTTGCTGTCAGGGTCCTGGGCGAGACAGGCGTCCAGCACCGCATCAGAGATCTGGTCACAGAGCTTGTCAGGATGACCCTCGTTCACAGATTCGGAGGTGAATAGAAAGGTTTCCATCTTCTCAAGCTGCAATTATACAAAATTAGTGCACTTTAGCATCATTATCATTAGCAGCAATATATGTTTATCAAAGTCAAGTGTCGGTTGGGTTAGTGACCATCAATCACCCTATCAGATCGTGTATCAATTATACTAATACATACTATGCTTATTTTAGTCAAAGCAGTATTGTAGCCAAAAACAAAATGGAGAAGAGACAGATTCAAGGAATATAGAATAAAGAAAAAAAAAATATATATATATATATATATATATATTTTGAAACATATATTTGATAAATAATGGAGAATGGAACACAGAATAAAAATAAAAGCAATAAAATATCCTTCATATAGATCAAAATCTAACAAAAGCTTATGTTCCCAAAACAGCTAAACAGAGAGGAAAAACAGACTTAAAGATGAAAGAATCTAATAAAAGCCATCAAGAAAACAATCGTGCCACTCTCAAGTTTAAAGCAAACAACTTGGAAGAAAGTCTCAAATCTGAAACAAAAATCTTCGTTACCTAGTTCTAACATATAAATAAATGAGTAAAATAATATGGAAAAAAAAATGCCAATTATATCAACAGATCTACTCAATTTACTAGATGAGTAAAGAGTCTGCTTTAATTTCTAAGACATTATTTGAATAATACCAGTCAAATTCAATGACCACATTACGACTCAAAAATCACTACGTGTTTTTCAAATCACAGTTTGAAAATTTCTCAATTTCTATCAGATCCTTTTAAAAAAATTTTAAAAAAAAAAACTCATAAATCTCAATCAAACATAACCAGATCTGCAGACAGCGGACATAGCAAGCAAGCAAGCAGACCCTGCTGCAGAGAAAGAACTTCTAAAAGATAAAAAAAAAAAAAATAAATAAAAATAGTGCTACCATGCGAAAAAACACAGGAGAGAGATCCCAAAAACATAAATAGCAAGGTCCCCTTTACCTTTGAAAGGGGATGATAAGCAGATCTACGGCTGCTCAAAGGGCGTGTTTGCGAGTAGCTCTCTTGAACCAGACCCCTAATTCAGCGGAACTCAACGACACGAAGACTACGTACCTCAAGTGACTCTATTTATAGACCAACGGCACCAATACCGCTTACCGGACAAGTCGGTATGGATTCGCCTAATTCTATATTGTGTTTATTATCTACGGAGTCTGAGATCTGACTCTTGAGTGAATTCGGTTGCGTGGAACTTTATAGCCGTTGGATTGTCAGAAAATCCATGGATGCGATTGGTGGGGTTGGTGGGATTGTAATAGAACATTTTTTTGGCTGCTTTCATAACACAATCCTATTGCTACGCACATTTTTTTTTTTTTTTTTTCTCCATGTTTTGGGCCTCTCATGTTTTTGCCGGGAACTCCCGGTCATTCACCAACCCTAGCCGGTCCTCGGCTTCGATGGCTTCTGGGTTTTATAGCCAATGGCTTGGCTTAATGAATGTGGACAGGAATCTGCGCCTTCTGCATTTTTCCGTATGTGTTCAATTATTTTATTTTTTATTTTATTTTTCTATAAATGTATTTCTACATTTTCCTTTTTGACCCAAAAACTAGAAAATATTTGTTTTAAAAAAGAAAAAAGGGAAGAAAAAAGAAGTAAAACATTATAGACGGATCTAAAGAGATAAATTATAGTTCCATAAATAAATAAATAAATAAAAGAAAGATAGAAAGCATAATTAGTTCAGTTTGAGGAATATATGTGATCTTAAGGAATGAGAATGGGATTCATTGCACCATTCCCAAAGTATATTATAAATTAGGGAAAAGGAGGTGATAAGGAAGGATTATTATATAGTAAATTAATTCTTGTTTATTATAAGACATTTTGGGAAAACAATTAATTAGAAGATGGAAGTGTATAAATGACAAGGCTCCAAAGTGACATGAAGCCTAGCCATGGCATATAGGTAGTATTTAAAAAACGTAAAGATCCCTAAGATGACAAGATCAAGCCTAAATTTTAAGAGTATAGATGAAGTCTAGACGTGAAAAAATATTTTATAATTATATTATTTTAATTATTATAAAGCTATTAAATAAATAAATAATTTATATTTTAAATGTCAAAATATATATAAAACTATATTATTTTTATATGTATAATAAACATAAATTAACATGTAATTGATGATAATAGATTTATGAAAATTTATGTTTTTCAAGTTTTCAACAACAAATTAATTTCAAAATATATATATATATATATTACAAATCCATAAATACCTAATAATTGTTATATTAATACATATTTTAACTATTATTATAATCTAATTCCTGTCTAATTCAATATTTACATCTTTCGATAAAAAATCATTTTTTTCGGGCTTCCTAATTTTAACTTGAGCATTTCTATAATCTTTTTTAGATGTTAACATATCATCATCATTTTCATCATCATAATAACATTTGACAATCCATGATTGTGCACTACTAGTATTAGTTGCTAGTAGAGTCTCTAATTTATTACTATTTTTTTTATTCATCATTTTTATTTTTTTAGTTTAAGAAAAACACTTAATCTTAAAAAAAAAATTTAATTTTTTAACAATATTTTTTATTTTTTATTTTTATTTTTTAATTTCTTATGAATTATTTTTTAATATTAAAAATAAATAATTTAAAAAAAAAATTTTGAATAAAAAAACTCGTATCTTTCAATGCTTAGGCGCACATTATATGGTCAACATAACATTTGTCTCTTTTTTCTAAGCCTTATTACGAGACATTATCTAAAAATATCATATGGTTCACGGCTAGGTGCGCTTAGACAGAGCATTTTCACATCTTTTAGAACACTGCATATAGGTATATGAAATGTAATAAAATGCCCTTGTACGTGTAATACGCGTATACAGATGGGTTTGATGGCATAATGGTCCTGAAGTGCCACCGACAACACAGTGGCCAAAATTGAGCTGGAGGTGTCAAGGCAGAGAAAACAATCTTTTCAGTTAAACATCATTTTATTTAATTTGTGAAAAACGAGAAAGAAGGCAAGCTTCCTTATTTCATATTGCTGTCAATCCCTGTTATAAATAAAGAAATAGATCTGAGATCATATCAATAATTGCGTCATTGGCTTGGGCGCGTTTTATTCATGCTGCATGTTGGGGCCGGAGTTGGACAACATTATTTTTTTTTGGTTGGTTGGTTGGTCATGCAAAAAACAAAGTATTATTATGGAAGACATTAAAAAAAGTAAGTGATATGGGGATGAAGAGCGCGTTTGGCCACCAACCCATTTGAATTCGAGTATTTTGACCATACAATTACAATTACAATTACAAAACAAGGGATAAAAATAGAATTTAGAAGTAGAAGCTGGAGAAGCCGAACGCATGAACCATGACCCATGAGTCTTTGGCGTGGCGGCAACTATGAGAAGGAAAGTAAAGTGGGTTTGGGTTGGGAATTCCCAAAACGTTGGGGGCCAAACCGGCACGTAGCAGTGGTAGGGACGCAGTTGGTAAGACTGACTCGTCAAACGTCCTCACCCACCATATCGACCAAATTGACCAAGAAAATTCACCAAATTCCCACAGCAAAATGTAAATGGAGTCTTTATCTTCAACAAGGTGGATGGTTGGTTGCTGAAGTTTAAAAGCACGGCATGTCATCTGCACTTCCATGACTACTTATCTCCTTCATTTTACAATCGACATTTTCATCTTCACCATCTCCATCATCATCATGGGACCTTCAATTGTTTCTTCATGTTTAATTTTATTCTGAACCAAGTGGACCCGCACCCGCCCTGTATTATCTTCTCTAACACAGATCAGATCAGGTACTTCTTAGAAAAATAAAAAAAAATTCAACTATTCCTTCCCACAACAGGGCCATTAATTTTCAAAGTTTCAGCATGCGTTGTGTCTAACTTCTCCTGCGCTACTGCACAAGTATATATAATAATAGTACTATTATAGCACCAATTCCATTCCATTTTGATTTTTCCATGTAAATGAATATAAATCTATAATTTCCCTTTTTTACTTTTTTAAAGTTGATGAATTTTCCATATAAGGTACAGGCCAATATGAAATGAATCACAAAAGAAAGAAAGAAAAAGAAGAAGATTGCAGTACAAGATAACAGAAAAATATGATGTTGATTGAGTTTCAAAATCCTTCATCCTTGCCATGGAATCGAATTTGTTTTTGTCTTTTTGGTTGGATAACCCCATTCCGCAGGGAGGGAGGGACCATGATCCATGTTGGTTTTACCATTTTAACTTCCTTTTCTTTTTTACAAAAAAATAAATTTATTATTGTTTATTTCCTTTTATTATCTTGGGGAATGGACAAGTTCGTAAATCAATGTGAACATGGGTGGGTGGTGATCGTCTTTAACCGGGAATCTCTACTTTATAAGAAAAATATATATATCCCCAGTTTGTCTACGATATTATCAACCATTAAGAAAATAATTTAAAGGCGGGCCAGCCAAATTCTCAGCAGCACAACACACCTAAAAACTACGCCACATGCACAGGCGATGCTTCAGCTTATCGTTTACTCAGTATGCAATACTAACTATACAACATTACCTTTTTAACTTTTAAAATTTTGATTAATAAATGAGATATTTTAGAATATCCATTGCAACAAGGATAACATATCTTCGTCAACCCATTCAATGCTGCACATGCACTGCCTCCCCATGATACCCAAAACCAACTTGGTACCCTTTTACAATACACGCTAAGAGCCTGTTCACGAATCACCTGGCCCAAAAAAAAAAAGTACGCCTAACCGGAAGACCCAATCATCAAAGAGCCTAGCCCGGCCTGGCCCAGCCCAATCCGGAAAGCAACTGTCCAAACGAGTTCAATCGACGGTACCATTTTCCTTATCAGGAGGAAAGCATCATGTGGAGAACTCGACCATTTGCATCCCTCTTCCAGCAACTGCAATCTGATAGTGACCCCTGCATAAAACACAAAACAATTGACAAACTGCAATATGATAATTTCTCATTTTATACAAATTGATTATGTAAAATATTCGCTACACAATGAAATTTGGCAATGAAAGCTCGATTTACAAAACCTGCTGCAGACTCTGGCATCCAACGCTTCTGGCTCTGGCACACTAACGATTACATTGTCAAACTCAGTTAGCTCACCTTGTTCCCCAACACACCAGCACCTAAGTCGCTGATCCAGACCAGCTGAAAACACCCAAGAGCCATCGGTCCAAACACCTTCATATATGAACAAAGAAAGAAGTATCGACATGAGTTGCAGCAGTCAGGAAATGGAGAAAGAAAAATAATAAATTGCACGATTTAATGTAGAAAATCACCTTTTACAGCAGAGCTATGAGCTGAGGGAACATTGTAATGACTTAAGACTTTAATTTTATAGTTCACGTTATGGTTTTGGCTAGAATGAACAAAGTCATTGACACTTCCAGCACCAATAACAGAAGTTCTGCCATTCAGCATTACTAAATCACATTCCTGCGTTGTTAATGATGGTGACAATTCAAATCTAAGACAGTGAAGGGCTTGATCATCACCCCCACTAAGTACATTGTAAAGAAATCTGCCATCAGAACTTTGGCAACCCTCAACATATGAAACATGTAGACAATTGACACCAGATTGGTGAATGTTCTTCAAAACATGCAAAGGCCTTATTTCACTTATCTCAGATGATGAATCATCTGCATTCAATTCTACATTCAGGAAGGCAGTATTAATAGCCTGTGAAGAAACTGTAGTGCTACTGTCACAATTTGTTGAGCCTTTACCCGTGACATGATTTACCAAATTATGATTAGTACCCTCCCCAATATTTACTGAGATTGATCCACAGCCCGCTCTTTTTTTTGACATGCTACCTAGGGATCTCCACTGCCGTCCACCCTGACTTCCCCTTCCTGTGCGTGGCCGTTTCTGACAGTCAATCAACTTCTCTACTTGAAGAACTGATATCTGTCGCATAAAACCCTCAACACTTCTAGTCAGGTCCCAAAAGGCAATACTTCCATCAGTAGCTCCACTAATGGCAATGAAAAGACTTCCAACCTGAATCTCCTCTGTTAATCATGCATACAAGAAAACTGTAAGACTTTAGAGAAAAGTGAGAAATGCCAAATTAAAATGTAACTTTCTCAAATAATCATTACAAGAATGGACATGCTAGAAGTACATTATAGTAACAATAGAAAGAAAAGAAACGTTATAGTCCCCTAATCAACATGAATGATTAATTTTACTGTGCAAGTAACCTGTGCTAATCGTTTAACACCACAACAATTTCATGGAGCAATGCTTCTGCCATTTCCACAAACTGAAAACTTCAAAAACAGACTTACCTACAGAAGATAGAGATGTGGGGATAATAACATGCTGCAACGCCAATACTGGGGATGATAGAGGAACCAGAAAAGCCACATCAAACCTGCAATAACATTTTATTAAAGAAAGAGACAATGCCAAGAATAGACATGGAAACTTGAAAGGCTAAGGAAACAAAATGATCAGCTCCCTTGTTAGTACCATAATCTGTGGGGCAAGACCAAAGCCCGTAATACTAGCGTAGCATTTGAACAAGCTACAACAACAAAACAGATTGTTAACCTGAAAGAAATCAGACATTAATAAAATTTCATTAGAGGGAAGGTTGAATATAAGATAAGCAAGATAATGAGGGATCTCCTATCACCTGGAACCTGCACACTTAACAAGGAAAGAGGTGACAGCCAGGTATCTCCAATCATCTTCACATTTGTCTCCAATGAAAGATTTTAGCTGTGTATTCCCTTTTTCAGGAGACTCTGATCCAAACCCAGTAGAATTGATAGTCGATACATTTTGAGCTAAACCGCAAATTATTTCCCCAACATTTTTGGTAAGTTTATTAGTGCCAGAATACTTTGGTGGCATATCCGTGGAAAGCCACTGGAATGACATTGAAGATGACATATCTGATGAAATGCCATTTCCAGATACTCTATGTTGCTGACTAAGTTCTTCTCCATTATTGTCTAGCTTCCTATTCCTTAGTAGCCAAGAAGTTAAAACTCGCTTAGCACCCACTGAAATCAATAGGACTAAATTATCTTCCTTCTCAGTTGATGCATTTGGTAAATTGGTAACATCCACTGAAATTAGATGTATCTTTGACACACAGCATATTGATCTCACGGCTGATCCACCAACATGCTCGCCAAGCAACTTCGATTCCAACCAGTTTTCAATACCTGAGGTATACCTATGCAAACCATATCACAGCCAAGTGGTCACGTACAAGCATCATTAAAATCAGGCATTTTCAAGACCAAGTGAAATCAGAAACTTGTCCTGAGAGAGGTTTAGAGGTGGGTAAAAAGGATAAGGAATGACTGAGGAAATTTTTGTCCACAATTAAGTCAGATTCTATGTAGAGAATAATTATTGTCATACCTAGTCAACCTTACAGTGCCATTTTCACATCCCGTTGCAATCCAACTAAATCTAGAGTAGAGGTTGTGCTTTCCATTCGCTCTAGGTTGCAAATCTTCTGGAATAAAGCATAAGGTGTGCATCTCTTTCCCATGGAATTGCATATGCAAGTTCTGGGGAAACATCTTCCGGTCCACATCTGGTACCCAGTGTCTATGAATGTAGATGGTTTCATCCTGAAACAGAAATGAGTATTATACAGTTACTAAACATATGAAGAACCAATAATCTCTGCAAAAAATGCATGAAGTCCAACTGCAACCCAAACCATATCCTATTGAATATGAGGCCTCAGCCTAAATAGAATCAGAGGTTTACGCCTCAACAGGAAGAGCCTTATATTCCTTGTCTTGAGGTTATAACATTGAGGTCCTTGCATTATGCATCGTCTTGAGGCATGACCTCAAGATTTAAGCCTCAAATGTCTTTAAAAACATTATGCCAGTCATTAGAAAATTATGGCCCATCACAAATTTGAAGCAGAACTATAGTCGCAAATACTATATAAACATTTGACAAAACTGAAATCTAAAGTTAATTTAGTTGAGATCCAAACCTTAAGATTCTCTTCATTCTTTTAAAATAATTTTAAAACAGCTGTTACAAATGATGTTCTTGCCTAGAAGGTGATGATTCTAGTATTTGCACTTATTAAATTAAATCATGTTGACAGAATTGTACCTTGACATATGCAAAGCAATTCTTTAATTCTGGCACATCTCCAAGATAATAAGAATGAGGACGACGCCATCCACCACAAGGAATTCTCACAACCTGCTTTATCTCAGGCACCAAATATGAATCAAACCTTTGTTCATATTAGCATTGGGGACAAAGTGATAGAGAGGAAGAACATACCTTCATTTCAGTTTTTAAGTTCCAAATCATAAAATCAACTGATGAAAAACCAGAAGCATAATGGCAGATGGACAACTCATTAACAGAATTATTCTCGGCACAGACAGATCGAACAAGACTCAACTCTTTCACTTGTTTCATCCCAATAAATTCCAAAATCTGTCCATCTCTATCATATTCGAAATAGCATATACACCCATCTGCCCCAGTCTGAATTAGAAATAATGACCCATTAAGTACATAATATCATCAGAAATTCTGGATAAATAGGATGTCATCTTCCAATCTTATTTTATTATCGCCATACTGACAATTACATTAGTCTATAGAAAACATTTCTTTTTCTAATGGTGAAAACAGGAAAAGAAAGTGCATGCTCAATAATTACTATCTAACACATACTTATAAAGAGACAAAGACAAATTCAGACAATACTTGAAGCAAGTATATTGACTATACCGAACATATTTCAATCTGATTGGGACTTGGCCCAGCAACTGTGACACTGGTGACACTTGATATCCCATGAGCACCTTTGAAATAAGTTAAGGCAGATATTTTCACATCTGGGGCCGCAGATGTCCTCAGCAATACAGTCTTTAACAAAGGAAATAGAACGAGATTACCACGAATATCTCCACACAACAGCACCTGCAAAATTTCGGCTATAATGGGTGGTAACAAATACTTCATGAGAAAAAACTCTATCTGAGATTCACATTTTGTGCTAAATATTATTACAATAGTGCTTCAATTTATACTTTTACCAGAGTAAAGAGAAGAGGGGGGGGGGGGGGGGGGGGGGAAGGTTTTTTTTCTTTTTTTTTTTTTTTTTTTTCCTCCTTCTTTATTTGTCAGTGTATCTAAGAAGCAGCCACTGTTTTAATTTATTTTAACAAGATATTTAAAATTGATCTAAGCAAGAGAGAGAGAGAATTCATGCATAATAACATGGACATGAGAAACCTGGAGAAATCATGTTAGGAAAACATATTAAATGGAATTAGACAACACAAAATCATTCAGGCTTATTATAATTATCTTTCATTTTTTGAGCCACATAGGGTCAATTGCGTAATGAGTAGCTATGCCATTTATTATTTCCTTTTAGTGATTTGGAACACTTGAGTAGACATTCCAATTATAGTCTCTTAAAAATAAATAGAAATCAAATTGAAGAGCTTTCCATTCACAAGAACGAAGGAAACAAATACCTCATTCTCAAAAGATGCATCCAAACACATTATTCGTATCCCAAAAGATGACATGAATTCTGCTACAAGGAAGGCATCAAGACTACCCGCACAATTATGAGAAACAGACTGTAATTGATCACACAACCTCCACAACTTCAATGTGCCTCTTGGGTCAGCAGTGAAGACATACCTGAATCATATGGTAAACAAAGCACATGTTGATAATAATTCTAAAATGTAGATACTCTGAGAGTATAAATTCCATTGGCATAGCCTAATTTTGCAACAGATTGGTATGGTGGTATAGGACTTGTCCTTTGACATCTGAAAGTGGTAACCATGACATAATCACACCACCTAAGTTCCAAATGCTGGTGGGTTTTGAACACAAAATTGTGTCCACAATGTTGATAGTTTAACCAGCAATCCATTTACCACAACCTAGAGGACCTGGACATGTATTAACATTACATATAAACTGGTAGCATCCAGATATTAATAATATTGAGTTCCTGTGCATAAAAAGATAATTTAATGGAATGAATGGTCATTACCCCCAACCTAGTGACTTGGACCAATGGGTTCCTAAAAGCTGTCTCTCTGGTCCAGCTGACCAAGTCAATGCAACACCCACTTTAGGTGCACATACATCACTCACAACTTGGATAATTGTCACATTTCCTTTGCCATCTCCAAGCGCAACCCAATCCTCAACGCCGCAGCATTGTTTAAACGGTTTGGACAATAAATCCATACAAATAATTGGCACCACTTCACCAACCCGGGCAATTTCAGTCCAATATACATCACCAATTTCAGATAATTTAGCATGATAAAGATAACCGTTGTTTGTGGCCACATAAAGAACGTCTTCACATGCAAAGTGCAAGCAACGGACATATTCACTTTTGCTGAAAAAGGTCAGAAAAACCAAACAATTCCAATAAATATAAGAATTAGATAATAAAATGGTAATAACTAAATTTCCGAACTAAACTAGCACAGTAAAAAATAAAAATGTTGGGAGTTCTTAAAGTTCATAAAAGCACCAAGTTTTGAGTTTCACATAAGCGATGGTATCTTAATGATCTATTCAGTTAGTTGTTCATACTGAGAATGTTATGACACCTCTACCACTTCCATACTCAGAGTTACTCCAAACTTAGAACACTACCTATCCATAAGGCAAACATGCTCTGATGAATTAGGAATATGAACAATATACAAGTTTGTTCCGTCAATGTTGTTAACATCAGAATGCCCCTCCAAGCCGAGGAAAAGTGAAGCATGCAGCTGATGCACTTTGATAGCAGAGTCGAACCCAGCAGTAATAAGCAGCAAAAATTCAGGATCACACAAACATCGCCATATTCCCCTTCCTCTGTAGACAACAAAAATAAAGGCAAGATCAAGCTTGGCAAAAAGCAAGTGTCAATAAGGTCCTATAACTAATACAAATCAACTTTCTTCCAAGGATCACATCATTATCACATACAGATTCCTAACTATCGGAAATCAAAACGATTTGAGTTTGTCCATTTTTCATATAAATTCAAAAAACATTAATTAATTATCTAGATATCACAGAAAAAGATCGGGAAAGAAGAAGAAGAAGAAGAAGAAGAAGAAGAAGAAGAAGAAGAAGAAGAAAATGCACTTACATGTGTTCCTTGAGCACCTGAAGCTGTTTACCATCCGTTCCCCACACACGACATGTACAATCCTCACCAGCCGTGACAATAAACTGAGAAAACAAAGGGAACTGATTTGTTTGTAATAGAAAACACATCATTAAAAAAAGAAAAAAGAGAAAAAAAAAAAAAGGATAAATAAGTAATGGAATTTCATATAAATTCATAAATTAATCGTAAAATCAAATTTCAGCTGATGAGGAAATTAGTTGATGAGAGATGCTATGGTTCAAATCCCAAGCATAACAGCATGTAGGTTTAAAGCAGTAGGAGTGATAATTGAACAGCTTAAAAAAGATCAAAAATCCATTTAAAAGGTGAATTTTTGTTACCAATTAAATTAGCATTAAATGATCTCTTTTATTTTAATTTGATTTCCCAAATAAATTAATCTTTCAGACCCCAAAAAGAGAATATACACTAGGATCTTGTGAAGCTTACAGAATCAAAAATACAGCAGTCCCAAACTCTTGCATTGTGACCAAAAAGCACAAGCCCAACAGATTCCCCTGGTTTATTAGAGTCTTCTATGTCAGCACAAACTTCCCAGACACGAACGCTGAACCAACAAAGAAAATCAAAAAATTACTTGAATTACTAATTAAGAGAAAAAATAAAATAAAATTTAGAATAGCACTATTAAATCATTGAATAGAAGATAATAATTCACCTACGATCATCAGAGACAGAAACCACATTGGATCCATTGGAAGACCACGATATGCGAAAGATTGAACCTTCATGTCCAACAAGTTTACAAATGTGAACAGCTTCATACTGCTGATGATGATATTGTAGAGAATTTGAGAATGAACTGCTATGACCAACGTTGTCTTCCACTTGACATTTAAAAGGAGAAGCATCAATGTGAGGTACCACTTTCCAAATAATGATCTGCCAAATCCAATTCCTTAAGAGTTAACAACAGTTAATCGTTCTGACACAGTAAACACGTACCACTGTAATCATTAGCAGGGGAAAAAATCGACCGCAACATGATGTTACCTCATTGAAAATAGTGCCAGATGCAATTTGAAGAGATTCAAGATGATCACCCCATAGACGCATTGAATAAAGAAGACTCCTCTCTATATGTGAATATAAAAAAATTATATCAGAAAACCAAAAGTATAAAACCACCCTCAAACAATTTAAAATTGGTCAGAGAAAGCAAAACTATTTAGACACAGTAGAAGAAATACATTCGAAACAAAATGTTTGAACCTGCCCAAGTTAGAGCAGCAAATCAGGTTGTTCGAACCTTATAAGTTTTACTAACCGGGAGACTGAACTTCAAGAATCACGCAGCACTTTGAGATGTCCCATACGTGGACAGAGTTGTCACTACATCCTACAGCAAGATAGTAGCTACCCCTCCCCTCATGTGAAGAAATGCCGTCTCCCTACTTACAATCAACCAAAAATAAAGAACAAGTAAATTCATACTTCCAATTTCCAAAATCAAAGCCAGAAAATAAATTATGCTTCATTACCTTCAAGAAGGAAACATCCAAAACCCAATTCCCAAACTTAGGCAACAACTTCAAAAGCGTGAGATCCACGCTTACTCGGGATTCATTCATGCCAATGCGTAAGCAAAATAGCTTAACTCTCCTTTCCCCAAACACGACTACTTTGAAAGCAAGCTCGGAGTTTACGGCATCACAATCAATGAGAGAACAAAGAACCCCATGGACGCGAATTCCTTGGAACACGCAAAACGACCTTACCATCTTCCTTGATTCCAAATCATAGACCACCAGCTGGGAACCAGAACCTGCTTATCTTATATGAACCAACCAAGAAAAACGATATGCTCAGTCACTGAAATTAATAAAATCTTTAAAAAAATAAAATAAAATAAAATAAAACCGTCGAAAACATGCCGGCGAGGAGGTAAGGAAGAGAAGAGATATGAGAAGGTAGGTGGAGAAGACAGAGGGCGGAGATTTCTCCAAGGTATTGGCTGCTTTGCAGACGATAAGAACTGCTCTGCTCCACCGCCATACTTGGGCTCTCCGAGTCGGCTGCCTAGGGTTTAAGCTAAGGCTCCGCCTGAGAGATCAACTGTTTCAAGTTTCAATGCTAACGGAATGAACCGGGTTTTGGCGCAAGAAAATCAAATTCCCTTTTCTTTTAAAAAACAAAATAAAATAAAAAAATAAATAAAAAAAAGGAAATAATAATGATAATAATTAAATTTTAAAATTGCGGTGAGCGTGGATCGAACACGCGACCTTCAGATCTTCAGTCTGACGCTCTCCCAACTGAGCTATCCCCGCTTGTTACGTGGAGACAAAAAATTCCAAGGTTTTATAGTACGTAGTGTCTGGGACACGTTTTCCTCCTCCGTTTTCTATTTGTCTTTCTTCCTGGGTAGGGGGGTATCTGGCTATCTGTAATCTTTCACATCCTGAGGAAACGCACAGGCATTAGCATTTTTCTGACAGAAACATGGGGAAGACGAAATCTTTCAGGGACGACTTCGCATTCGGTTTGTTCCAACACCTTTGTTTTTTTCCTGTGTGATTTTTATTGTTAGGGCGGTTATTATGGTTTAATTCTGAAAGAAAGTAAAAATCTTTACGCGCAGAGCAAAGGGTTGAAGAATCGCGGGATATTGTGGCGAAATACCCCGACCGAGTCCCTGTAAGCACACCCGCATATCTTACTTTTTTATTAAAAAAATTAAAAATAAAAGATCAACTTCATTACATGACATGAAATGGGACTTTGGCAGGTAATTGTGGAAAGATACTCCAGCAGCGACCTTCCTGAATTGGAAAAGAAAAAGTACTAAATCCTTTCTCTATTCATTGCTGCTTTCTATTTTCCAAAAATAGAAATTATTTTTGCATATAATTTGGCCTTCTAGAGGATGCTGTTAAAAGTTTGTACTGATGTAAAAACTAATTTACAAAACAGTCAGATTAACCAGTTCTTACTGATACATATTTATATTTGTTGGTGTTGTGATGATATTGATAGATACCTCGTTCCCCGGGACATGTCAATTGGACAATTCATTCACATTTTAAGCAGCAGGCTCCATCTCACCCCGGGAAAAGCTCTCTTTATATTTGTCAATAACACTTTACCTCAAACAGGTTCTGACTACTACTCATCTTATCTTTCTATTGTTTAGCTTCCGAAAAAGGAAATCTTTTATCCTCGGAATGAATGAATGAATGAATGAATATGATGTTTCTGTTCTTAACTGTGATTTTGCAGCTAGTTTGATGGACTCTGTCTATGAATCTTTTAAGGACGATGATGGATTTCTATACATGTGTTACAGCACTGAGAAAACCTTTGGTTAGGCTTTTAGCCTGAGAGCCTGAGATTGAGATTTGGATCCATTCAGTATTGTATTATTGCATATCTTGCAAATCCCACTTTTTCCTTCATCCAGAGATTTTTTTTTTTAATTTTTTTTTATTTTTTTTTATTTTTTGGGTTAACTTTGAACTGTGGTTATTTATGTTAATAATGCTTTCATTTAATTGTCAACACATATAAACGGTCGTCAGTTCATGTCATTATGAAGTAATACAATGTCATGTTCAATATTGGCCTTCTTCCTTAAGGAAACATGTTTCTTGGTGTGGTGTATGGGACCGCATGTTATACAACTTGTTACTTCTGTTTCAGTTATACCATATACCACGAGTTTTTACTTTTTGTTAACGGACTTTTAGGCAACCAATGAACTTGGACTTAGCAGATGTTTAGGATCCAGTATAGGAAATACAAAATTGTTGATTACAAATTCAATTCGAAAGTATGACTAAGATTTAATAAAGTAGATTCAGCAACATCCCATCTTTCTTTAGTCCTCTGAAATTCAACAGTCTAAAATCACAAGACAACAAGGAACTCTTGCAGTAGGCAAATTTTAACAAAGCGTTCACCATCTGCGGAATCCCAACTTCTGAAGCAAATTTTAATTTGAAATGCAACAAGTGAAAAAAAAAAAAAAAAATGATGCAGAAAAATCAAACCGTTTGACTATATTCTCATTATGGTATATATGAACAGGCATCGACCTTTCCCCGTCAAAATTATCATGCTACACAACCCTTCGCACAGTGTTTAAAGGGTTTGCTTTTCCATCATAATATGCTGCTAAGAATTGAACAGTCTATGAGCTCCATTTTTCCAAACACCACGGGCAGGCAACCCTCCTGCATTGTTACTGCTCCCATCTAACTTATCATTATCTAGATCTGGATCTGGATGAGAATTGGAACTGTTGAGATCCAAAAGTGCAGAGCCATCACCAAGGCGAAGCCGGTGAAATTTTGAAGTTTTCTTCCGTTGCTTGCTCCCACCTCCCCCATCTCCTACTTTTTTATCAGATTCACCACCTGCTGCTGAGGAGTTCTTCTGGCTCCCCAGCTTTATTGACGGTTGACTATGAGAATTCAATTCCACCTGCGGCTCATCAATTACCAAATTTGTTTTGCCTTTGGAGCCACGATACCCTTCTTTTGACAAAACCTCCACCTCTTCTTCTGAAGGTTTGTAGCTCAACTGAAGCTTTCGTACAGAGTCTGGCCGTGTATTCTTTGAATTACTGCCTTCTCTGTCTAAACACTTCCCCTTACCTTTCTTGGAACGATTACCATCTTTCAAGCGAAGATTGCCATCGGCCAGGTCATTACCCTCTTCAATATTGGTTCGAAGACTGGTATTATAGGTATCGAGAAGCTCTTTCTGTTTCCGTGCATCAGGACAGAGTCTAGCTAAATCAAGGACAAGATGCGACAAGCCAAATCCCCATACATAATCCAGATAAATTTCTGTATCAAGTAAACCCTGACGGTACTGTCCAGATATGTCTTTGAATATGGTATATCTGTCTTCATCAAATTCAAGAGCTGCTCGAATCTTTTCCACCAGAGACTTGTTTGCAGTGTGAACATCCTCCAAATTCAGCAAAGCCTGGCTACTTGAGGGTAACTTTCTCACTTGCACTGCAGAAACTGGGGGAAAATCTGAAATTGAAGGTTCAACAGATCCATTCTCAACCAGATTTGGTGCAGATGTAGAGTGACTGATCCTACCAGGGTTACTTGAGTTCTTCGAAGAACTAGATGTTAGTCCGTGAAATGTTGTGGGCCGAACTTGAGCAGAACTAGCGTAACTAGATGAATCAGGTGCATTGCCAATGGAAGTCTTATTCTGGCTAGAACCACGAGAAATTCCAGGTGCAGCATTAATAGCAGGCCAAGCCTGAGATGAATTGCTTGAAGGTATCACAGGTCCACGGCTAGCTGCTGCCCAAGCCTGACCTGTATTAACAACAGTCACATTATGGTGGCCTTTGCGGCGAAGATGTGCTGCCATACTGTTATTAGGCAAACCATCTGAGTCATGTTTGGGTTTCAACTGACTGCTGCTGCCAGGTGCATTGGAAAGGGGAGGGAAGGCAGATTCTTCCAAACGCTTATTCCTTGAGTGCCCCAAAGCTTGAAGGTATCTAGCAGATGCTTCAGAATCAGTTGCAGCTAATGTCTCAAATGGCTGAATGATTGGATCTATATCACTTTCTTGCCTGAGATCAGGAGCTACTTGCCCACCAGATGGCAATGATGAATCATGAACTGCATTATTGGCATTAGCTGTCTCCAAACTTGCTTGAATAGCCATAGAAAGTTCATTTTCAGAAGAATCCCGAAGAAATGTCTGTCCCCTTCCTCGGCGATGACCTTGTTCATTACTTCGTCGATATCGGAAGCTCGTTGGTATCTGTTATGGATTTGATTCACAGGATAAGTAAAATATGAAGAAATAGAAAAGACTAAATCAAATAAGTCAAAATAAGAAATGGCCAAAAATATGAAACACCAAAAGCAACTACAAGTGGTCTAAGTAAACTGTGGATTTTTTTTTTTTTTTTTTCCTTCCTTCTTTGGAGTGAGAGATTACAAAGCAAAATACATGCCTGAAGAGCAGCATTACGCTTGGAACGAGACATACGCCCTCCATGCTCAATAGTATTATGTCTCTGAGAAACAGTGAAGACAAACAGTAAAAATCTGAAGACTACAAGACCATGCAGAAACAGAAACAGGTAAAATAATCATGCTCTAAAGAGCCACCTTAATTTCACTTTCAGATTGAAAGACAACAAACTTTTTGGCAAGGCAAGCCTCATCTTCGCATAGGAAATGCGCTTGACGGAAGTGCATCTGTCACACAAAATAACCAATTACGTTCAAAGACAATCACAACTGAACAATTAAAAAAAGGTTAAAAACTATGTCATGATACAGAAAAGTAATATCAATAATAACTTGCCTCCAGGTCATCATAATCCTTATAATATTCATATTGTCCAGGATGCTGCCTGCATTATACAGCATAAATTGTAACTCAGCTACATTGCCTTGTTTTGCATTTACAAGGGATCTTCAGTTGAGCACACCAAATCAATAAAAAAGGGAGATATAGTTTACCTTTGGCAAATATGGCAAGTGTAGTGTTCAGTAGACATATGAGAGTACAGTTCATTATCCCCATAGAATGGGGTTCGGCAGAACTCACACATAGGGTGCCCCATGAAACCTCCTCTTTCACTCTCACTTCCATCCACTTCAGAGTCACCTGTACTTATGTGCTGATTCAATTGTGCTCTCGTATATAGCCTTTGTTCACAAATAAATACCTGTATTGTACAATGAAACCAGAAATCAACATGCAAACCAGATATGCAGCAGACGGAAAGCTTTGTCAAGTGCATATAAATACTTTTCTAATTCCATACGCTTAATACTATCGCATATGAAAATCACCTTCCTTCCCTCCAAACATAGGCTGCACATAAATGACTTGTGCCGATGGAATATATGCCCCTTAAGCTGTTCAATGTTCCGAAATTTTCCACGTCGTTTTGAACCATCATTGAATTGCTCCTCCATCTTGTCACATATACTGCAAGAAAGCTTGCACATTGCCTTGATCATCTTATAGTGATCCACATCATCAAAGAAGGCTTGTGTGTCCTCATGATACCAGTATGCTCCAACACGTCCCTCCTTTACTTCAGATGGCAAGACTGAAAAGTCATTAATCATCCTTGTATAGTCGCCTAAAGCCTGCACCCATACCCAAAGCACACAGAATGTATAATAATGAGTATAAAAACAGCAGCAACGTAAGATGCAACAAATTATTACCACAAAATTAAAAAAATTAGGATAATTCAGCAATGCATTTAACCTCAATATTGCATCTAAGGTTCATATTAAGCAGGTACTTCGTCAAACGAGTAAATACAAAACAAGTTACGAAATTTACAAGAAAACAAATCATCGAAAACGAATTTTCTAAAAATTGAAGAAATCATTCTGATAAGAAAACATAGAGAGCAGGAACCCTAACCTTCGTGACGAAGACGACGTCGGATTCGGTCTTGCAGATGCAACAACGGCGATCCTCGCAGATAAAGCGGAGGCGCGCCACGCAAGTGGAGCACACCTCCCGGTGACCACACGGCCCATAGGCAACCCATTCAAGGGCGTCGGCGCACACCGCACAGCTATCGTCCATGGCTTCTCCCTTTCCAATAAAAAAAGAAAAAACCTAATTTATTTAGAGGTTGAAGACGGATAGGAAGGAAGATCTAAAAGGTTCCAGACAGAAAAAAGAAATAAAATTTATATATATATATATACATATATATATGTATGTATATAACAGTCAAATAAATTGCATAAATATTGAGTTGAAGGCACACAAAAATAGTGAGTAGGGGCTGCAGGGCAGGGAACTTGGTGGAGACGAAACCAAGGGAAAGTCGGATTTGTGTATTATGCGAATCCTCAAAGACTATTCGAAATTCTTTTTTTTTTTTTTTGGTCCGTTGGGAATGCTATTCCGAACGGTTTTTCTTTCTTTCCCTTTTTTTTTGTTTTTTTGTTTTGTTTTTTTAAATAAATGCATATAATAACTAAATAAAAACTCTGCGAGGGTGAAATGTATTCGTGCCACATCTTTCACACAACATTTGGCATCTATCACAGTATTTCTTATGATCTGTTTTATCATTTGTGAATTACCTAATCGCTTCTTGAGTTTAAACATGTCAGAAAAATCACATAATAAAGGAAAGTAATCATACAGTCTCTAATTGTTTGCTTTCAATAATAAACTAACATAAAAATATGTATGTTTTTAAATATATCAAGATGACTATTGACTATCCCAAAAATATATATTAATAATATGTACAGAGGATGTAATTTGGTCTAAAAAATTGGCGTCCGTCCGTTTCGAATATAACTTTTGAAGCAGAGCTTTTTGAAGAAAAAAAAAATATATATATATATATTTTTTGTACTATTCTTACACAACAGTATAGATATATATATTTATTATATTTCTCAATACTGTCTTCATAGTATTGGGGCAAAATTACTTATTTTTATATACACATGTCCAAAGTCCAAACCATCTCCAACACGCCAAAAAAAAAGGTAAAAAACCAGCACACCGCCATTGAAAGATGGTTATTTTCTAGTATCGTAAATACAACATCTCTACTATTTCTTTCTATTTTATAAGTTGTACATAAAATGGTATTTTGAATTGTGTTTGTAACAATCGACTATTAAAATGTCGAATTTAAGACATCGTAAAAGTATGAAAATATGCTCTAAAGTGCAGATTACTCTATCTTTACAAACCATTATTTTGTTAACTCTTTTATTAACTGAAGTTCAATACAAACACATTTTTCAAAAAAAAAAAAGAAAAAAAGAAGGTTTAATACAAGCAACTTATTATATTGTTATTTGTTACGTGTTATTCATATACATTCGGTGATGTACTTATGCTGTTTTAGAATATATCAGTAAACACAAGCAGATAATGTACATATCAACCTTGATAAATATAAATCTGACCAATATATTTACCCCAAAAAAAGAAAAATTTTAACTAATATATTGTAATTTTCTTTATAATGCATTTATTCGCCAATTACATATTGTCTTATTCAGAAACACACACATATATATATATATATATATATATTTTTCCAAAACGATGAGAAAAAAAGAAAAATTGGATGCAATATTACAAACAATACAACAAGCTCCATCAAGTTACAGAAGAAAGGAAAAAAAAAAAAAAAAATTAGAAGTCACAGGAAATCCATAGAGGCTCGTCAAACTGACCCTTGAGAACGTCTCCAACACCACCCTCCAAACACAAGCGGTCCACGTCCAACTCATCTTCGGAGTTCCACGCTGGTGTCCCATTTTCGTATCCATTCCACGTCAGCCTCCTCAAGCCACTGCCATCCAATCTCACCATGTACAAATCCCCGTAAGGCTGAAACTGGTTGGGCCACGACACAGGCTCAGCGGTTACGCCGCCTAAGTTAGCCGTAAACAACAGCCAGTTTCCATCCTTGCTAAAGCACACGTGGTTTATCCTCTCCCTATCCGCGTCATCCGATCCCTCTGGCCCTGCCACGTAGATCCTCCTCAAACAAGAGCCGTCGGGCTTGATAACATAGACGCTGAAAGCCTCCGCGTTATCCGGATTATGTCTATTAGAAGAAAATGCTATGAGATCGCCTTTGGGCGACCAGCTTGGCATCGTATCAATCCATGGACCCTCCGTTAATTTGCGGACACCGGCACGGTCCTCCAACTCGCCATTAAGAGCATCGAGAATGTAGAGGTTTTTGTGCCCGGACCTTCCCGATCGGAACACCAGCGACTTGCCATCCGGCGAGCACGAAGGGAAGGCGTTATTCCCCGTGTCTTCCCCTGTGAGGATCTTTACATCGCATGGGATGTCACTGCGATCGTCAACGAGATCCGATGGGTCAAATGTGATTCGCGCAATCTGGACAGCTGCTTTTACGGATTCAAAGATGGGGCCCACAGATGTATATATCACGTGTTTCCCAGAATCTGACGGACTCCAGGAGTTGCAGAATGCTGTGCGGCCAGTGAGTAAGGTCCAGCACTTGGAGCCGTCCGATTTGACTATCTTTAACGTCCAGCACTCGGAGCCGTCCGATTTGACTATCTTTACGCCGGGGTTCACATCGAAGTCGGGGTTGAATGCAACGAGATCACCCTTCGGCGAGAAAGACGGGAAAGAACCGTTGAGTCTCAGCATCCGCAGTTCCTTAATCGGAGACCTTACTGGATCCAGACGCGGAATTACTGACTCACCACCAGGGACTGACTCGCCCCGGAAACGGTGGTACCCGATAAATTTGGAATCCGGAGAGACAAAGGGGCTGTAATGGTGGAAATTGGGGTTTATTGACCCTGTAATCGGGTGGAATTTCTTCGATTCAACGTCGAAAACCTCAATGTGCCGAAAGTTATTGCCACGCCGCCGTGTTGCAACGGCAATCCGTTGGCCGTCGTGCATAGCCGCTGGAGTGAAGCAATGGACCCCAGGTGGCGTGACTCGGACCGGAAGGATTGGAAGCCCAGAAAATTCGAGGTTTCCTGGAAAATCAACTTGGTAAATGCTCCACCAGCCATCATCGGCTTGGCGATGAAAGTAAATTACATCATCACCGGACCAGGTGGGCCATCCGCCTCTTAGGGACAGCAGAACACGTTTGGTAGGCTCGGATTCTTGGAAAACAACAATATCAGTGCAGAGCTCGTGAAATTCACCACCCCAAGGGCGTGAGCCATAGGACGCCACGGCTACGAATTTTCCGGAGCGAGAAACAGCAGGACTGTAATCGACAGAACCATAGGGAGTTAATCTGGTGATTTTATTGCCATCGAGCGCGGCGGCGTATAGAGCGGACCAGCTGTCGAAAGGACGATGGGGGGGTTCGTGAGCGGAGGTGAAATAGAGGGTGCCATTCTTGACGATGGGACGGTCGTGGAAGAGGCTTTCGGGGACGGAAGGCAACAATTGGGGATTGGAAAGTCCTGGTCGAGTCTGGTAAATCCTGGGAGAGCCGGTTCTCTCAGAGATGAAGACGAAGGTGTGATTGTTGTCAACGAACTGGCCATTGAAATTGATGGAAAGGCCATCGCTGAGGCAGATCTCGGAGGAAGAGCCAAGGGTGAGGGTGGGTTTGGGTTGGAGTTGGAGGGCGAATAAATCGAAGCCGTAGTAGGGCCTGCCAACGGTGCTGAAGATGACGGTCCCTTTTGGATGATCCATTACGATGAGTGGGGATGGGATATGAATATGAGGGCAGGAGCAATACAAGAGTCTATGGCAGTGGCTGTGGGAGTGGGGATGAGAGTGAGAGAGGGCGGGTGGCTGGGTGTTAAAGAGGTGGAGGTGTAGCTCGAGCTAGTGATTTGGATGATGACTACGTATGAGGTGACGTAGCATTTCGGAGCTTGGTCTCCACGTTTTGGTCTCCCGGGCATGGAGAGTCAGAGTCTACTGCAGATCAGGTTTGTTGCCGTACACGACAAAGGATTCGTTTAGATATTATCCGAATTTATTTTATGAATAAATGTTACACTTGTTTAGTTTTTAAATAATAATAATATTATAAGTTGAAAATTAGACAACAGGGGATGTAGCTCAAACGGTAGAGCGCTCGCTTTGCATGCGAGAGGTACGGGGTTCGATACCCCGCATCTCCATTTGGATTGGATAAATTGAATTTTTATTTTTTTTGTTTTAAAATATATATCAAGTATTGTTGGGAGAGCTCCATGTATAATCCAGAGACCAATTAGCTAAATCATTAAGAACTGCATTTATAAATTGGCTTCATGAATGCTGTGCTTATGCTTTGTTAATGTCTTTAATTATCTGCAAGCTATTCTCTTTAGGGTGCGTTTGGTACGCAGGACAGATTCGGATCGGACAGGATAGGTTCGGATCGGATCGGATCGGACAGGATATAGTAGTGCAATCCTATGTTTGGTATAGATCCGGACTGAACGATGGACTAGCTGTTCCATGTTTGGTGCAGGATTAGACTGGATTGGACTATTTTAAAATTTTTTAATTTTTTTTAAAAGAAAAATTATAAAATTCTATTTATAATTACAATAAAAAATAATGTACCTAATTAATATTGGAAATTGATATAAAGTTTATTTACATATTTCATTTACCATTTTTATTACATCCACAAACTATATTAATTTGTAATTTTAAAATTAAATGAAAATTAAATTATAACATAATATTTTATAAATAAAAATTAATGAGAAATAAAGTTAAGTAATGAAATTTTGTAATTGTAATTTTGTTTTTACATTGTAATTAAATTGTAATTTTTTTTACACCCACAAATTATGTTAATATATGGTTTTCAAAACAAATTAAAATGATATTATAATATGTTAAATCATATGTACAAATAAATAAAGTTAACATCATATTTAATTAAAAACTTGTTGATAAGTACGATTTCACATACTTGTCTCCATACAAATGTATATATTTGATTTTACACCAATAATCTACTTATATGCCAAATAAGTAAATACACCCATTGATAGTAATCCAAACAAACATCCGATTATAAAACCATTACGCCACTCATTATTCAAGTTGGCACGTGTATGTGCGGTGATATGTTGTATTGGATTTGCCTCATTTAGATTCCTCATCATTCGTTCTACATACTCAGCATATGCTATTTCAGCTTCTTCAGTTGTATTATATGCTTGATATAAATTATCCTTAAATCCTTGCACTTGTTGATGACATTCAGGCCAAGAATTATATATTCCTGGTTGTCTACCTTCAAACACAACATAAACTCTTCTCCTTGCCATTTAATGTTCCTGCATATTATAATAAATTATAACATAATATGATAAGATAATAATAAAATTAGACAAAATAACAATTAAATAAATCAATCAGGTGCATATTAATACACTAAAACATAACACATGCTTCATATAAGTGTCTTTACATACATAATTAAATACTAACATCCATTACCATACCACATGTCCATAAACGACCATACAACATATGTCCATAAAGTTCACATCCAAGTGTTCATAGTTATTATCCCCTCATACATAGTCTTAAATATATGATACACAGCAACACCTAGTAATTTAAAAATTTTCTAGCAAATTCAATCTTGCCCGTATCCGTTCTAATAATCTTAAAAACCTCAACGTTCGATGGATCCAATCTCATTGCCTTAGAGATTTCGAGATTGTCATCAACAGAGAAGCCTAACCTGTCTAGCTCCATAGCTAAGTATTGTGGATAATTGGCTTCCGATTTATCTAACTTTGCAGCCAATTTATCAAACAATTTCTCTGCTACATTGCCAAACCCGCTCACAATGTCATCATCCTTCATTCCAGATTTTCTCTTACCTTTTGATTTGGGTCGGGTAGACGGTTCACTATGGATTTCATTCACAGACATTGGAGAACATACATCATTAAATTGTTCATTTCCACTCTCCAAATTCAAATCATTGACCATATCAATTGGAGTTTGTGCTCCATGTCCTGTTGCCCGATCCTTTCCAAAAATACTAGCAAGCCTCTCATATAGCGGAAACGGTTTACTTCTCCATGCCTTTGCACTTGGGTTACTCTAAAATAAAAAAGCAAACTTTTAATTGTAAACAATAGAAAAACATAACTTCATATATCAAGTGAAAAAATTCAATGAAAACTGATGTCCAAATTTTCAAAACCTGCACATATGCTTTCCAAACTTCGTCACTATCAACGTCCACACATTTAAGAGAGTCATTCCATCCGAAGCCACTTTTGTTTAGCATATCATATATTATACCGTATTGTTTCTTCCACTTTTTCAGCTTTGACTCAATGTGTGGATTTGCTCGCAAGCCCGAATTAGGACATATCTCAGCCAATCGCCTCTCAATCATAGTAATTGTGCCAGGCTTGAATGATCCGGTGTCACACCGCTGCCCACTAGCTACAACCTCATCTAAAATAAGCAGCAAAGCATCTTCCTCCCCTTTGCTCCATGTACGTCTAGATTCAATCCCTCGGATATCGTGACTGCTACCTCCAACTTCCATTTCTATTAAAATACAAATTTTTATGATTTCAACAATACAATAACAGCAAGCAAATAACAGCAAGAAAATAAGGAAAAATCATTCACATATGACAACAATGGCATATAATATAAATTGGTTTTCATACAAATGATCCAAGATGTTTAACAAACAGTATAAAATAAAACATCTACAAGAGCATTAAAACATGCGACCACTAATGTCCATGACATCTCCTCTCAGCAAACATTTGCTTAGTTAAATCATTTCTCCAGTTAGTCCATTGGTCCGAGGAAGAAATCGATCCTATAATGTCATCGTCAGTACTAACGGCAACATCTTCACTCCTATCAAACTCAACTTCCCCAGGATCAATTATCATTTCTCTTCTAATAAGATTATGTATAAGGCAACATGCGGTAATGATCTTGATTTGTGTTGCAATAGGATAGAAAGATGGACTTCTTAAAATTGCCCACCGCTTTTTAAGAACCCCAAAGCATCTTTCTATGACATTCCTAGCAGATGCATGCTTCATGTTGAAATACTCTTCATGATTTATGGGTGCACAGCCCTCTCTCCACTCAGAAAGATGATATCTTGTTCCTCTATATGGTGCAAGAAATCCTTCACCATTAGTATAACCAGCATCCACTAAGTAATAACAACCTAAAAAACAAAAACATATCTCCTATTAGTGTATGCAATGTTGGTTACTACAATTTAAATTTAAAAAATTAGCCTTACCAGTTGGTACTCTTAACCCATTTGGCCTACTTAATGCATCACGGAGTACTCTTGAATCTGAAGCGGAACCTTCCCAACCAGGTAATACAAATATAAATTCCATATTTGGATTACATACACCTAAAACATTTGTGGCTATCTCACCCTTTCTTGTACGATATCTTGGCTTATCGATTTCTGGTACATTCACCTTAATGTAAGTTCCATCTAAAGCTCCCAAACAATTCTACGCCATTAACAAAGTTACTAACATCAGATAATGTTCCAACTAATTGAACTATAATATTAATAACGAAGCTATTCCACAAACGTACCTTAAATACTTTCCATCTATCATCCAAACAATTATCTGATATTGGTTTTGGAGGGCTCAACAGAATCTTATGTAAGCGCAGTACTCCATGCAACACAGAATTGAAATATCGACTTATTGTCTCTCCCGATCTAAAAAATCTAGTGATAATTGTACGGTTCTTGGTATGGTGAGCAATTATGTGCAGAAATATACACACTTGCTCTTGCAATGTAACAATGCCATCACTTTTAACATATCCATCATCGTCTAATAACTGACATAAAGTATCAAATGTTCTCCTATCCATCCTAAGCTGACTAATACAATTAACATCATTATCTAGCAGACTATTTAGAAAAGACATACGCAATTCTGCATTCCTAGGTAATTGATTTCTATAACCTCTAACATTTCGCCTTATATATGCCCAGTACATATACATAAGCAAAAGTAACATAAAAGCCGTACAAAAAGACTCTAATTGTGAATCATTTGGAAGTAAAAGGAATGCAGCGACTTTTCTTCGATCCATATGTACTACAAAAAAATAAAATAATAAAATAAAAAACAAAAAAATGCTTCAAGAAAAATAAATAAATAAATAGCATATTAAATTTGATAAACATAAACTACTTTGGACTAAACAACGCAAATCAATTCCAATATACATCTATTTATCAGCATGCTAAATAAATAACTCAATTTGAGAATTGGTAAATATCGGCAATAATGTCATGTCACTTTTCCAACACATAAAAGGATCCAACCTTTTTTTTTTTTTTTGGTGAATAATAAAAGGATCCAACTTGTTACCAAAAAAGAAAGGAAAAAAAACAAAAAAAGCATCCAAACTTTGATTTTCATATATAGAAATAGATTAAACGATAGCAGAAATGTTTTTTCCAAGGATGAATTTTTTAATTATAAGAATACATGACTGTAATGATCAATATATATATATATATATATATATTATAGTTTATTTAATGATCATGGTCAATATATTTTTTTCTGTAATTTGCAGTGGTCAACGATAGTAGAAATGTTTTTTCCAAGGATGAATTTTTTAATTATAAGAATACATGACTGTAATGATCAATATATATATATATATATTATAGTTTATTTAATGATCATGGTCAATATAATTTGCAGTGGTCAACGATAGTAGAAATGTTTTTTCCAAGGATGAATTTTTTAATTATAAGCATACATGACTGTAATGATCAATATATATATATATATATTATAGTTTATTTAATGATCATGGTCAATAGATTTTTTTCTGTAATTTGCAGTGGTCAACGATGAAACACACCTTTATAGCTCGTTTTCTTTTACTTTTAAAATTGTATTATTTTAAGGAATTAATTTTAGCATAACGCCTCGTATTATTTCAATATTTTTACACGGTGTGCATGAAAGTAGCATAACATCTTTAACGTAGTTTGAAGCACAGCTATATCAGTCCAAAACTTTCATTGTAAAAACTTTCAATATTTTTTTAACTTATTGTAAATGATTGCAGGAGGGGGAGCAATATGCTCAAGAGAATGGAATGTTCTTCATTGAAACATCAGCAAAGACTGCAGAAAATATTAACGAGCTCTTCTACGAAATAGGTGAATTTTTAATACTTCATCATAAAGAAACATATTGTTCCACTGTGCAGCAAGACAGATGAGAGATACACCATGACCATTTGAATTTCAAAAATAGGATATTTTGTTCATAAAAATGCACAACACAAGTGCCATAGAGATAAATATACATCATACATTTAGAAATAGTTGCAAGCATTTTGGCAAATTCTGCTGTGATTTGGAAACTAATATCTGCAATGTGTGGTTTGTTGTTACTGCCCCGTGCAGCAAAGAGACTCGCAAGAGCTTCTCCACTAAAGCGTACAGGAATAAATCTAAACAACGAAACACAGAGCAGAAGAAAACTATTTTGCTGTTCATCCTGATCTGTGTAGCCTTACCATTTTCAAGTCCTATCAGTAATAATGCTTAACACAGTCCTATCATAAAAATTCAGTATATTTTTTTTTGTGAAAATATAGAGTGAAAGTGTTTAGGTGAAGGTTTTTGTTTTGGAACCCATCAGGCAGTGTGTAAAATTTGCAGATTATCTTGGGTGCAATAATTTGTATTGGGGGAAATAAAATTTCACAAATGCAGAGAAAAAACTAACAATTTGGGGTTCTTTGCACGACAACAAAACAGAGAGGAGAGGAGAGACAGATCCCACGACAACAAAACAGAGAGGAGAGACAGATGAAACTTACCTGGGTTCTTTGCAGTTTGGGGCTTTGCTTGCAAATGGAATCCGCCTATAAGATGGCCTATACACGAGTTTGGGAACAAGAGGCAATTAGTCTATCGCATCACCAGAAAGAAGAAAGGAAAAACTAGATTTTTGGGTTTTAAAACATGAACCAAAAAATGCAAGTTTTTTTGAGAACAAAAATGGAAATGGTTAGAAAACATCTGTATATGCAGATATCTCGGTGAGAGATCAAAAGTGGGTTTCAAATCCACACCCATGACAACATAAAACAGAGAGGAGATGGAAGCCCTTTCCCAACCTGAAAGAAAACACAAATTGAGGGAAAAAAATTTCCCACAGGCAGAGAAAAAACTAACGATTTTTTGGGTAACATTTTTAAGCAAATTTTTTTTTTTTAAAGATATATCGGCGAGATCCCACGACAACAACACAGAGAGGAGAGACAGATGACACTTACCTGGGTTCTTTGCAGTTTGGGGTTTTGCTTGCAAATGGAAGCCCTTTCTCCAGATCGACTATAGTAGATGGCCTATACGAAGAAATGTCACAATACAGGAAGAAATAGAGAAGAAAACAGATAGAGATGCAGAGAAGAAAACAGATATAGAGATGTAGATAGAGATACTCACCAACCGAGCTGTGATTTTTCCTTTGATCTTCCACGCGAGGCAACGATAAGCGAGAGAACAAGGGCTTTTTGAGTTTGGGACAAAAATGACCTAGGGGGAGAGACGGGTCAGCTGTGTCCTGATCATTTGGGATTAATTTACTGTTTCGGTTACATCTGTCCCGAACTCAAAATGATCAACCAAACAGCAGACTGGGACTGTGTCCCATCCAATCCTGGCCAATCCAACAAACCAAACACACCCTTATTGGTCTATTTATGCTTACTCTGCAAAGAAGAAGAAGGAGATGAAGAACACTTTATTAATGTCGTTATTTGTCTGCAAGCTCTTCTCTGAATTGGTCTATCTATGCTTACTCTGCAAAGAAGAAGAAGAAATCATGGTACAACCAGTTAATTAAGAGATGTTATAAGATACCATTAATAGTGGCTTTTGGTCATCCAAATATAAAACTTTTGAATGCAAAGAAGTCTCTTTAGTTTGGTGTTTTTTTTTGTTTGAAAATGGGTGCCACGCACCGTTTCATTAAACCAAGAAAAAAAATCTATATAGTTTTGTGTTTTTTTTTTTTTGGATTAAAAATGGTTTCATTAAACCAAGAAAAAAAATCTATACAGTTTTGTGTTTTTTTTTTTTTTTTGGGATTAAAAATGGATATCACGTACCATTTCATTAAACCAAAAAAAAAAAATCTCTAGATTTTTTTTTTTTAATAAATGGGTGCCTACCAATTTATTAATCTTATAAAAAAAAGTCTCTACAAGTATTTCAGGTAAAGTTAACTGCAACGTTTTTTTTTAGGATTTTCACTTCATAACGTGCGGACTTTTTCACACTAGAGTAAATCTCCCTCTCTCTCTTTTCTCTCTCTCTCTCTCTCTCTCTCTATATATATATATATATATATATATATCATTTTATTAATTAAATTTTCGGACGGCAGAGATTTATCTAGATGTTAATATACATATTGTCAACCACCTCAGAATATATCATTATTCATCAAACCGTTTATACATAAAAAATTGAACCATTCATATATCCTATAAATATTGCAATTTAGGCAAAAGAAACTCTATTAATTTCCACGACTTGATCAGAGTTGAATACATATGACCCCATTTGCCTGTGACAGTTTTCAGCATAAAAATAAATAAATTTATATATGTATATATATATAAATAATTGGAGGAAAACGAGAGTTGTTGGCCGTCCTTCTTAATTTAATAGTAGGAATTATTCTCTGTGCTGTAGAGTATGAAATAGGAAACATTCAAGAATACAAATCAGTTTCTCACGGCTGAAAGCGACTATATTTGTACAGGTTCAAAGAAGAATGAAGAAGTCAGTCAGGAATTAAAATTTAGATTATAAATAAAACAAAACATAAAATAAAATATGGAGTACTGAGGAGAGCGCGACGAAGATGAATCTACGATCAATAACAATAGCAGGACAGAAGCGTTCAAAGGCTAGAAAAGTTCAACTAGTTAAACGCATATCTTTACCCTGGAGTTTATACACCAACACCTAAACACGTTAAGAAAACCAATTCTTCTCTCCCCTGTCTTCCCCCACCCCTATAAATTCTCACGCATGATCACCTCTTCTTTCCATCGACCCCTTTTTTTCATTCCCTTTCTCCTATATCACCCTTTTTTGGGACGTCAACTTTCTCAGTACAAATTAAGCTGAGTACATATATATATATATATATATATATAGGTACTCCTCATCATCCTGTGTCTGGCTACTAATTAATTAAAAATGGGTTCTACTCGTGGTTTTGGGCTTCACAGTAGTGTTTCAATTCTTTCATGCATGTATCTCTACCTATCACTGTCAGCTTCTACCTTGGCTTCACCCTCCCTCCAAGTAGGCTTCTACCAATCAACTTGTCCGTCCGCTGAGGAAATTGTAAGAAAAGCGGTAAACAAGGCTGTGTCATATAATCCAGGACTAGCTGCAGGCATAATTAGAATGCATTTCCATGACTGCTTTGTCAGGGTACGTGTGCTTATGTACTTACGTATACTTTATAAAACTTGCAACAAACTTACAAGATATATAGTTTTTAATATTATAAATTATTAACAATTAATCATATGTTGAATATTTTGTGGTTAATTAATTAATTATGATTTCAGGGTTGCGATGCTTCGGTGCTGTTAAAATCCACACCAGGAAACCCCTCCGAATTGGAACACCCTGCCAACAACCCAAGCTTACGAGGTTTTGAGGTGATAGAGGAGGCCAAGGCTGAAATAGAAGCCGTATGCCCAAGCACTGTTTCATGCGCAGATATCGTTGCTTTTGCCGCTCGAGACGTTGCTTATAAACTCGGAAAGATACAGTATGAAGTCCCAGCGGGTCGCCGTGATGGCCGATTTTCCAGTGAAAAAGAAATTCGAGGAAATCTACCACCTCCAATTTTCAATGCTCAGCAGCTAGTAGACGCTTTTGCCCGAAAAGGTTTATCAGCGGACGAGATGGTGACCCTCTCTGGAGCACACTCCATCGGCGTTTCCCACTGCTCTTCCTTCTCAAACCGACTCTACTCCTTCAATGCAACTCATCCCCAAGACCCTTCTATGGATCCTAACTACGCTGCTTTCTTGAGAACCAAGTGTCCTCCTCCGTCCCCGCCTCAGCGGACAAATATTGCAGCAGATCCAACGGTGGTGCTTGATTCTGTAACGCCTTATCGTCTGGACAAGAAATACTTCGTGGAGTTGAGGAATCACCGTGGACTGTTGACTTCGGATCAGGCATTGACCAATAGCCACTTGACCTCCGCGATGGTGTTGGACAATGCCAAACAGGGTTCTGCTTGGGCTGACAAGTTTGCAAAGGCAATGGTCCGCATGGGTTCCATCGAAGTCCTCACCGGTTCTCAGGGAGAGATTAGAAAGCTTTGCAGCAGAGTTAATTAATTTAAACAACACTACTACTTTGCTTTACCATTTTATCTCCTTTTTTTTTTTTCTTTTTTTTAAAATTCTTTTTCGCCTTTGATTTAATTTGGTTCCAGCGCAAACATTGATTAATGTCTTGTTTTCTTTCATCGATTAAGTTGTGTATCGTTCTCTCCATTCAAATGTAAATCATTCTTTCTCAACTCTGAGATAACATAATCTGCAATTATTCTATTTTTATTTTTTAAAGAAAATATATATATGTTTAGTTTATAAACATATAGAGGTAATTTTTTTTTTCTTATTTATGTACGTCTAATTATTAATAAGACATTATTATATGGTCGCTGCAGATTTGGTTAATCAAGATTTGCACATATAGTTATTGAAAATGAGATGGTCAAACGTCGACCTTATTGTCATGCACATACTTTGTTGGCTAGCTTATATTATATAATATAATATATATATATACATCCTACAAATTAGCTGCTAGACTAGACTACACTTGATCAAATGACGACGCATAGAATGAAAGGTGACTAATTTGTTTGACAAAATCACGTGGAAAAGTAGACTCGCCGTGGAGCTGCAGTGGCAGAGTTTCCACATCCCAGCCTGTGCGTGCTCGGGATCGAGTCTTTGGTTGGGGGAGGGGAGCCTGGGGGCCCAGCCACACTAGCCAAAAAATTAAAAAAAAAATTCACGCGGAAAAGTCTATTTTTTTGGTAAATGACGTGGAAAAGTCTTGAATCTGGAAAAAAAAAAAAAAAAAACCAACTATTTATTTACTGTTGACCCAAAAAATTAAAAATTTACTGCTAAAATCCGACTATTTATGTTTTCAGGGAAAAAAAAAAAAAAACAACTATTTATTTATTTATTTAATTAGGTAAATTATAAGTTAAACTATTTTCTAATTTTTGCGTGCTGAATAAATGGCACACCTTTTTATTCCATTTTATTTTATTTTTATGTGAAATAACACATTTTGATTGGAGGAAATGTTGGATGAATGGTATATACTTTTACAGCGAATAGGAATATGCCACGTTTACACTCTTAGGCCCCCTCCGTAGTTTATGAAGAAGAAGAAAGGGCTATAACCGTAATTCAAAAGAACATTGGCGCCCCCCCAAAACCCTAAATAAGCCCCTCTAACCTCTCGCCAAGTTTCTGTGTGCGCAGAAAGCAGCAAAGATGCAGATCTTCGTGAAAACCCTGACGGGTAAGACAATAACGCTAGAGGTCGAGTCGTCGGACACCATCGATAATGTGAAGGCGAAGATCCAAGACAAGGAAGGAATACCGCCGGACCAGCAGCGGCTGATATTCGCAGGGAAGCAACTGGAAGATGGCAGAACCCTAGCCGATTACAACATCCAGAAGGAGTCGACCCTCCATCTGGTTCTGCGACTCAGGGGAGGAGCCAAGAAGAGGAAGAAGAAGACTTACACGAAGCCCAAGAAGATCAAGCATAAGAAGAAGAAGGTGAAGCTGGCTGTCCTCCAGTTTTACAAGGTGGACGATTCTGGGAAGGTCCAGAGGCTGAGGAAGGAGTGCCCCAATGCCGAGTGTGGTGCCGGCACTTTCATGGCCAACCACTTCGATAGGCACTACTGCGGTAAGTGTGGCCTTACCTACGTTTACCAGAAGTCTGGTGGGGATTGAGCCTCTCTGTCAGATTCATACAACAACTTGGAGAGGGAAGAGAGCGATCCAGAACCTTCTTTTAGATTTTAATTTTACCATCGGCTTTATATTGTCATTATTATGCTTTTTTTATGAAATCGCTTAATTTCAAATTAACGAAATTTAGGAGTTATGTAATTTAGTAATTTTATTTTGAAGATCGATGATGTTTTTAATATTGAGCTTCTGAAATGAATTCGGTTTTCCGTATATGATATTTTAAATTTGGGGAATGCATTTACTTCTGGAAACAAAGATATGAAAGTTTTCTGATAGCGAATGGCCCAACTCTAATTCCTGTTAGTGACGGTGATTTTCACTTCACTTGGTGGTGTTTGTGGGTTCAGTTTGTAGTTTGTAAAGAAACCATTCTATCAAACATATTGGTGATAACCAATCTGTCAAACCTTGATATTGACAAAATGACAATGTTATTATAATAGCCGAAATCCGAATCATCTTCCTTGTATAATCAGTTTAAAATTTTAACTTAGTGGATAGTGTTTGAAGTAAGATTCGTGCTTGTATTTGAGATTCGTCAAGATATCCTTGTGTTCCACCAGTGTGACATTAAGAAAGATTGAAATTACATACTTAGCTATAATTATAAGTGGTTTACTTATGGGCATGGGATTTGGTAAATGATTCATAATTTTGAAACCCTTTACCAGCACCACCATTCGAAAGTCGTTGTATTACAACTTATCAAATATTTCCTACCACGTGCTACAATGGTCTCCGGGACACATGCAACCAAAATCCTTGTGGGAATTGAACGAAAGCAATTCTACGTCCCTGGATAAATTCAAAACCCACTTTCGGTCTTCATTCTACACCTTCACGAATGCATGGGGAAACAATCTGGAGAGAATAGAATCTTTGCCTTTCACGATCAATGCATATATCCAATAACAGGGAACGTGAAACAGAGCCAACCCAAAATAACTGTAGAAAGAACAAATTCAAATCAATATCTGTATGCATACTTAATAATACAAAAATGGATTGGAATTTGAAGGGCAACAAATATAAATAATATTGCTACATACCATAGGGGTGCCCAGGGTGTATCAAGTTCGAGAAAAGGATAGGGCCACCTGGAAGAGCTTCTATATGTCATTACCAGCTTTCAGCTTTACCTCTATGATGCATGCCATTGAAGCACTATAACATTAATTTTAATGATAGCATAAAAGAATAAATTTATACCCTGTTGAAGAACCAAAGGCGTGAATGATCCATTGGAAGCTGATATAGAGGCAGCTCCACAGCACAAAATAGGCAAATCCAACCCATGTGAATGTCTGCAAAAACAACATGGAACGGGAATGGCGGCTTAAATTAATACAGACTTGATTTGGAACTCTAATCTTTTTGATGACTGTCTATCAAGGATGGTACTTATGATGGCTTAGAAAAACTTCAATACTAGCTTTTTTATTTGTGAAAAATTTCATACTTACCAGACCATTGAGAGCAGTGTCTCCGATAAGCAGAAGTGCATTCAAACTATGCAGGGCACCTATCAACTGCAAAGCACATTTCAATACCGAGACACAAAGGATGATGGTCAGAACTTGGTCCCTCTAACTCCATTATCAAAGAAGCATAACTAGCATACTAATGATGCAAATGAATCAAAAGTCTGCATTATAGCTACTGAGCACAGATAAAAATGAAGCCAGAACAGTAAGAAGAAACCATTAACCACTCAGAAAACGAGTTCCAAAACCTTATTATGTACTTCAAAATGACAAATAAACATCAATTAGCTGCATTTTAATGTCCATAACAGCAAAAGGCTGAAAGCCACAAGCTACTCTTGATTCCTTTCACATGCAGCCCAATTCTTTTACTTAAATTACATCTCTCGAGATCTCAGTTTGAACCCCAGCATCCAAAGTGAACATTTGTACCAGTCATGTAGTTGGAAAATGGCACTCTATTTGCCATCTTAGCACATGGAAACAAACGAAAGCAATTCGCATATTCATCATAGAGGTTAATGGACGAGGAAGAGTAAAAATGAGTATTGAAAAGAGATAGCAGTACTTTGAAATGCTTTCCTTTAGAGGAAGTAACTAAGTGGTGTCTCTGAGAGGGGGAACTCACCAGGGTCAGTTCAAATTGCACATTTACTAGCAATGGGACTAAAACACACCAAAATACTATGTCTGTCAGGATAGAAGCTGCTCCGGAAGTCTGTCATAAATATAATAATATAAGCTTTCATCCAATTCGGAATTCACACATCAAAACATTTTAAACTCAACCAGACGGTAAGAGTTCCAACAAACAACTAACATTTCGCCATTAAAATATATGTCACGCCTAACACGAATAATAATAAAACCTTTTCCTTAGCCAAGCAAGTCAAGATTAAAGAATTCAACATGTGACAGAAATCGAACAAAACGCCAATGAAGATGAGATCTTGATGAACGGACCTGATACATAGCGTGCATTAGATATCCCCAAGGACCCGCAAGGATCTCCTTTTGAGCAAGAGGGCCCAGTCTCTTGGATTTGCCCTTGAATTCTTTGTCCCTGTTGGTAATTGAGCTTGAGGATCCGCAACATCCGTAGGCGGATATAACAGTCCCTAGCTATTACAGAAAGTAATGTTAGTGTAAAGCAAGAGCTAGAATATGGAATTATAGTGAGAATGGATTTGGTTGATGATTGAATGTGTATAATGTGCTTCACAGTGATTACATAAAAGGTAGTGATATATATATATATATATAAATATTTACACATATATATTATAAGATATGGGGTAGATTGGCATACCGCAAAGTAGCACATGACTAGTGCCAAAGTCCACCTGCACACCAATTCACAGCAAAGAAATATTACAATTGAAAAACGACCCAATTCATATTAAATTTAATCCCTGGAAAAATTTAGCGGGTTTTTCAACTTACTGAGTGTAGAAATAATACAAGACAAATGCTCCATGTGACGAAACCATGGAATAGAGAGTCCAAGCCAAGCAAAGACAGGCGAAAGCTCTATAAAACAGAAGCCAAAGAGGATTGAGGTTTCTCCAGCATGGTTTCCACAAGACACAGGATTTGAGAGGCTCGGCGTTCCCTTTCCTGATGAAGTTGAGAGCTATGACGGCCGGGACGATGAAGATGAGAGCACAGACTGGAACTTGCCATCGAACCCAGTAACCAAATCCTTGACTAGTAGACATTTTCTCAGAGCACGAAGATTCTCTCTCGAGGAAGAGACGTACAAATACGATACAAGAAGTTAATTCGAAGTTAGTAGGCTTACATGTTAAAGAGGAAAAAAAGAAAAAAAAAAAAAAAGGTTTTAATTAATTAATGAAGGTTTCAGAATTGGACAGTGCCATTGGACGGTCGGCGCATGCCCAAAGAAAATTGGAAAATTGATCATCTTTTGATTAGATTAGATTCCAACAAACACCTTACCACCCAAATCAATAATAACACGTTTGTCTTGTTTTGCTCAGGAAATCTGGCACTTTTAGTGAGTGACTAAAACAAGAAACAAAGCGCGTGGGAAAGCATCAGTGGGGGCCATCCTAATTTTCTTGCCATAAACATTGGTCGTTTAAATCGTTTTTCCCCCTTAAGCCCATTTAATATATGACCGACAGATGTATGGTCATGTTACTCGTGTCTCCTTTGCTTTCAACCATTTCGGAAGTCCCTAAGCAGCTGCTAACTGCTCGGTCAGTGCCACCGTCCCTTCTTCTCGTCTAGCTTTCTCTAAATTTGAAGCGATTGGTCGTTCTTTGTTTTCTATCATTCACGTCTTTTGGGTATTCACAAAAATCTTTTATCTCATAGCAAAAGAAAGGAAAACATCTATATATATATATATATATATGTTGCAATCTTCCATTTTGTTTATTGGTTTATCTAATCCATGGAAAATTAGCCACACTCAAGTGCAAATACTAACCAATAATTCATAATTGAGAAAGTCAGCAACACAAGAAAAAGGGAGCTGGCAGGTTTTTGGCATTGGTTCGAATTTCAACTCCAAAACAAACATGATAATGGATTTGCAAATCAATCATAAAACTGTAAAGAAGGATAGACCTGAGCATTCCCTTCTCTTTTTGCAAACAAATTAAACCATCAAAAATCAAAACTACTATCCAATATACTAACAAAGTTTTCTATCAAGGGGTATGAAACTAAAATAGCTAAACAAAGTCATGGGGAAACAATCTGGGGAGAATTGTATATTTGGCTTTTATTATCAGTGCGTATATCCCATAACACGGTATGTGAACCAGGGCCAAGCAAAAATACCTGCACAACAAACAACGCTTTCCTATTAAATTCTTTTTTACCTATGAACTTATAAATTAACCTGAAAAGACATGGTGGTTTACCACAGAGGAGCCCAGGGAGTGCCCAGCTCAAGGAAAGGATATGGCCACCTGGAAGGAAGGAACTCAAAATTATAAATTCAAATCGGAGAAAAAGTTGAAAGATATTGTTATTGTCCGTGCGTACCATGAGAAACCACACGCGTGAATAACCCATTGGAAAATCACATAGGTACAGCTCCATAGAACAAAATATGCAAGCCGGAACCAAGGAAATGGCTGAGAAAGGTGCATGGAAAGAAGCATCCATCAGTAGACGTATTATTAGAAAGCCATTAGCTATAGCCATAGTGGGAGAAACATGTTCTATTACATATATATATACACTCCTTTTTATCTCCAGAAGGAACATAGAATCAAGAATTTCTACTACCTCTTAGCAGTGTAATTGTAATACTTACAAGGCTATTCAGAGCAGTGTCCAGAAGAAGAAAAACAGCATTCAAAGTGTGCATGCAACCCATCAGCTGCCAACCATATATGGATCCACATATAAAAGTTAATCAAGCAAACAAGGAAAAGGGCAACCAACGGTGTATATATGCTGGTTGTGAAAGTAGATACAAGGCCTTAAATTTGCTAAAAGGTCAAGTTAACAAGATTCAGTTAAAACCAGATTCCGTGTTCCTTTTTATGTGGTTCTTGTTTTCAATTCTTTTGGTTGGGGGGAAGGGGTTGTGGAAAGCAGTATTCAATGTCTGATTCATTTGTGCAAAATCAAAATGTATGGTTTTGTGTTGACTCGACCCAATATGCATTAGCAGATTATTTTCTGCAAAATTATGATATTCTCATACATCATTCCACGATTATTTGATTCTCCAGTATTCCTTTTCCAAAATGATATGTCCATAGTTGTTAGCTTAAGCAATACAAAGATAAACAAAACAGTTCATAAAGTCATTGATGGTCAGAAGCATAGAAGAATGTAAGGAGAAAAGGCAGAATGAAACACCAGTAAGAAGATTGACATGAAATTGATGGTTCATAAGGAGTAGGCTCACCACATTGAGGCGGAGATGGGCATTTGATAAGAAGGGGACAATGACACACCAAAACACAACATCAGTTAATATAACAGCGCCTGCACAAGTCTGTTTAGGATCCAAATATTAGCTTTTCTACTTGCGTTTCAAAAAGCATACCCTAAAACAAGGCATGATCAAAAGTTCGAAAAGCTTGAAGCAACTCTACCTGCTAAATTGTTAATGGAAAATTCAACATGCTATATCAATCTGGTCAGCACTTCAAAATTGATATATATATATATATATATATTGTTGGACTAACCTGAAACGCAACTTGCATTAGATATCCCCAGAATCCTGCTTTTTGCTGAATATCCTCCTGAGCGTGGTAGCTTCGCAGCTTGATGGAACCATTGATTTCTTTTTCCCTGTAAGTGTTGGTAGCTGCATTTCCACTTTCTTCCAAATCCCTTCTTGAAGACTCAGTCCTTTCTACATTTTCATAAGGAGGTTTGTTCGCTGATAGCCAACATCCATATGCAGAGACAATAGTTCCCAGCTGCAAAAAATATATTATAGTATGGTTTTAATAGATTTGCTTGAAAAGAATATCTCTATTGTTAACCTTCTATACCAGGTTGCATTTTGGCTTGTCTATCTGTCGTTTCATGTACAAGCATAACATACATGCAGACAGGTAGCGACTAACAAAACCCCAAGTGCATAATAAGGGAAAAACATGAAAGAAATTATGAAGCCTGACGTACCACGAAGTAGACAATAACTACTGCAAAAGTCCACCTGCACATCAATTTACACAAACGAAGTAGAAGATTAGGGCGCTTCCATTGTTATCTCAAAACAATAACTTTCACTAGGTTCCTCTGTTTTCTTGACAGTAAAATGTAAATTATTTCAAAGAACTAACGGATTAAATTGGTGTGAGAAAACATGTCAAACAGTATGCTTGCACTGGCAGAAACCACTGAACATTAATAGCCTCCATTCTACAATCTCGACATAAAAGAAGAGTTGCGAGACAAGGGACTATTCTGCCTGATCAGGGGATATTAACTAAAGCTAATAACAAAAACCTTCATCATGGGCAAATTTGAATTTGATATTTCTGGGACTGGCACGGTTCAGATCCAAACGGTTGTTCCTTTTCTGAATAAAATTTCTATATAAAAAAATAATAATAATAAAAAAAAAAAAAAAACCCATTGAATGTTTGTAAAATGCAAGGGTTTATAGGATCTGGAAAGGCAGAGGATAGGATCTCAATAAAGGAAAGAGGGTTATATCAAGATGATATGAATTGACACAGTGATTAAGTTGAAACAAGATTGAAAATTAATCAAGATTCAAGACTCAATTAAAAAGGAGGCAGAGAAGAAGGATTTTTACTCAGTATAGTATATGAAAATGGTGGAACCCCACGTGAAAACGTCCCAGGCCAAGAAGCCAGACAAAACTAGAAAGGAAAGGAACCGTGTTGCCAAGAGCCATTTGGGGTGAACTCCTCTCCAACAACTGGTCCACAACTGACAAGTGCTTACATGACCCTTGCACAATCCGCTCACAGTCACGGAAACCTCACTGTCCGGTTGAGCCACAACAAGGCTCTCATACATGGTTGAGTCTTGGAATCTGAACGAGCCTTCATTCCTCCAAATCACCCATAAAGCACCAAAAAATGATATGCCAACAATGCCGAAACAAACGAAGTCATACCAGCATACCTCCAGCGCCATTTCATATAAAAACTTTCTTAAAATCTAAGGATTGATGAGAAATGAAGACCCAAATATTTCCAGATTAGGAGGCCTTTCTTGAGTTGGAGAGGAACATTATGGAATGTGCGACCACCTACAACTACTATAATATTTAGTTAAAAACTTCCTGCTGATGCATGGACTGGTAGTTTTGACTATCTGGTGTTTTGGGAGTGTTAGGTGTTATGCTGAGGTTTAAAGGGGAATTGGGCGGTTAAAGTGTTTTGATAAATTAATTTACATGACAATAAAGAAATTATAGCAATCCAAAATCTAAAAGTAGCTACCCTTCTGCTTTTGTACATAATCGGGAAGGAACCAAAGTTATCCTGCAAAATTGTGTGGCACAACCACTACATCAATTTTCTAGAGTCCGGTTGACGATGGCCAAAGAAAATACAAAGGGCCTGCCACGTTTGTGGGCCAGTAACACAAATTCAATTTATTTTACCCCTATTTAATTATTTATTTTGCAATTTCAGCAATATATATAATTATATATACATGCAATGAAAATCTGTATAAATTAATTTATTCTTAAAGCCATTATAGGTAGACTTTTCTTTTTTGTATGAAATCCTATATATATATATATATATAATTTTATTTTTTTTTGAAAAAAAAATTGTATATAGTTAAAAAAAAAATGTAATTTTTTAATAGTTTAAGATTATTAAGAAAATATATCCTCATTGACCAAATATATATATATATATATATATACATATACACTCTTACCCCAACAAGGGTAAAATAAAATATAAAATGGTGTTAAAGAAGGAGCCGAAAACAACACTATTTTAATACAATATTTTCCGATATATAGGTATAGAATTCAATTGTGTTTGTGAGATGTATAAGTTTTACATTATAAACAGACTTAAAACAAAGAGAAAGGAAATTAGAAGTTTGGAGAAAAGGGGATATATGGTGGTGGGGTAAGGAGTAAGGAAGACGGAGACATAATAGACAAAGATGAAGAATTTACGAAGTGGGATATAGAAAGAAGGATAAATTAAACATATCTGGCAGATTACAAGGAAAATGCACATGGCAAATAGCTGGTAACGAAGTTTGACTTTGAGAAATAAAAGAAAATTCATCTTTTCAAGTATTACAAAAGAGCATCCAGTCCACAAAAACATTGTATCATGAATTGTGATTATCGTGCATTTCATTTTTAAGTGAAGTGGAAAGAAACAAACAAAATGAAGTTTAAAATATTTAGAGTTTTGAAGCAAAGCTGTGATTGACAACGGTAAAGCCTCCATCAACAACCAAATTGTGCCCGCTGATATAAGCGGATTCATCAGAAGCAAGAAACAGAGCAGCTTCAGCGATATGCGTGGCCTTGAGCACAATACCCTTCAAATTGGCAATGGCACTGCTATTAGCCTCAACCTCATGCGGTTCCAGATTGAAAGCTCTGCATGCAAGAGGGGTGGCCACTCCAAAAGGGGAAATGCTATTGACTCTGATCCCGTGAACCCCAAGCTCACTGCAAGCCGATCGGACCAGACCCACCAAAGCATGTTTGGATGTGGTGTAAGCATGTGGACCCGTCCCTCCAAGCGAAGCAGAGACACTGGTGGTGCATATAATAGATCCGCGGATATTCCTGGCCACCATGGCTCGGGACGCGTGCTTGATTGTGGAAGCGACTCCGACAACATTGGTGGCCATGGTGTTGTGGAAGCCTTGGATGTCAAGCTCCAGAATGCTGGATATTGGACCGATGATCCCAGCGTTGCTGAACAGAACGTCCAGGCTTCCATATTTGTTCAGGGTGTAATTCACGGTTTCTTCCACTTCCTTCTCGTCTCTTACATCACAGTGGTGGTAACTCACTCTTTCTGACCCTATTGATTCTACAACTCCATGCCCCAGTTCGTCTTGGACATCTGCAGCAACAACCAGCGCACCATTTGATGCGAATAATCTTACTGATTCCGCGCCAATCCCACTAGCTGCACCTGTCACAAGGGCCACTTTGCCCTCTAACCTACAAACAACACCCCACTCATTTTCATTTTCATATTCGACTTTATATACACACACACACACACACACACACACATAGCAAAATTATCATCAAATTAATTAATAGGCAGATCTCGGTACGCCATATATAGCACGATCAAAGAGTAAACAGTCTAATTAGTAAATTACCTTGGCGCCTTAGACATTGATGTGGTCTTGGTTCTCTTGATGATGGGAAGGGAGCCTTTGCTCAAGCTTCCAGAAAAGGCTCTTGGAACTGCTGCTCCTTATCATATATTATGGCCTTATATATATATGTATATATATATAGTTTATAAAGATTTTCGAACACTGCAACTGCTGGCCAAAAATATATAGAAAATTATAGCTTTACTTATGATGTAAAGTACTAAAAAATAAAGAAATTACAAATAATAATGTTCAGCCTCCAATCCATCAACTTTTATTTTAAGTCAACTGTTCTAAGAACCTTTAAATTGAAAGTGCTATACATATATACATATATATATATATATATATTATGCATTAGAATTGATATTTATATTAATTCAATTAACCATTATGTTCTTTTAATAAATTAGATATTTGAATAATTTATTAGATTTCTTGCAACTTGCCGGGTCCTTTAATAACTTATTTAATCCAAAATGTGATATTAGAATAAGATCACATGGTGATGATATATTGTAGATTACAGTACAGGAACAGAACACTGACATATATATATATATATATATACATATTTGTGATTCATATATATATATATATATATATATTTGGGTAATGATATTTATGATTGATGTGAATCTACTAATTATAAGCTAAGTTAATTCTTACTGTTTTTGTATCCATTGAATGAAGTCCACTTTGGCTCATAGCACTTTTGCTGATAAAATTAGGCTCGCTGATCCCAAGGCATAGGAACTACAGAAGATATGGATTTAGATCAGTGAGCAGCTATAGGAGCGGAGTAGACTCCAGAGAGATCTCAACTTTCTCAAGGGAATGACCTTAATTCAACCGACCAACACTTAATTTTCCTGCTCTTCCTGTGTTATGGACAATGCTCTCTGCTTTGACTTGGTATTGATGAAGGCGGATGGATTACTATGTTAAGGAACAAGGATAAATCCTTTACTTCTTCTAAATGATCTACATATTCAATGAATAGTAGTATATTTTTATAATTGCTTGTTCATCGATCTGTCAATACATAGATACTATAGCTCTTGATAATGGTATTTCATCCAATATGATTGCAGATGTAAAAAGATAGATAGTAATATAGTTAAAGCAACCCTGAATCTAGTTATAGCTTATAGTGTCGTTGATATATAGCGATGTGTAGGATCCGATGTCCATATATTGTTAGTGACGCATTCTTCCATGAAGATTTATATTTATATATAAGTAGGTGTTATGTAGGATGTGGTGCTCGAGAGCCAAAGCAGAGATAACTGACCCAGCTGCAACAGTAGTAAGTGGCATCTCTTCAAAAGAAAGGACCCTGAATGTGCTGATGTTACTACACAAACTCTCAATTTGTCTCCCCACTCCCCACTCTTCATATCATGCACACTCCTATCATGATATTAATATTCAACAAGTATGCCTCATTTTTAGCTTCTCATTCAACTCACTTGTTCCTCCATAGTAGTATTATTATATTTAATATTACGGACTTTAATTAATTAAAGTCGAAAGATGGAATAAAATAAACAAATACCATTCAAATCAAATCAAGTGGATCAGGTCAAGTGAAAATGGGCCGGATTTTAACCCATTTCAAAAATAGTGTACCAAGCCCACATAGGAGGACGAGCGGCTACATTGATATTTCACATGATATTGTCAGCCGGTTAGCAAGGCATTAGATTGAATTGGCGTCAATCTGAATCAGCGTGAGAAAAGCTGCAGATATCCGATACGCGCGCGGCCAGTGGTGTGTGGTTGTGCGGTTTTGACCATGTCGTCTGCAACGGCTGTAGCAAGAGCAGCCTATATTTCAACTCCAAGCGTGCCCACCACCACCAACACATCCACATCCACATCCACAAGAAATCTGATTGTTTTTGGCGCCACTCCTCCCAATCCCGCTCTCACTTGGAGAAGAAGAAGGAGAAGAAACTACTCAGCAGGAGCAGGAAGAGGAGGAGGCTCCTCTTTAAGGCAATTTCCGTCGCTTTCAAGGCCATTCTTCAGAATCCCATGTCACTCTTTGAATCCCAAAACTGTCTTCACCCACTCCAGACGCTTTTCCCCTGTCATGGAGTGGCAGGACTGCACGTATGCTCAAACTCTCCCTCTCTTTCAGTCTTTCTTTTCTGTCTTCCCTACAATCTCTATTTGGTTTGGATTCCATTGCATTTGTATTGGCAACAACTCATTCTGTCTTTTTTCATTTGTTTTTATTTAAATAAAAAAATAAAATTCAGATTGACTAGTACATTACCCATTTTCTACTTCTTCAATCTTTAATCTTTAATAAGTCCTTTTCTATTTTATCTATCTATTTTTGAAGTATTATTTTATTTACCAAATGCAGGGTGAAGATGAAAGTAGACGTGCCTATCTCAGTTGCCTATAAGTGTTACTCTGATCGTGAAGCAATTCCCCGCTGGATGCCTTTTATTTCATCCGTAAAGGTCTGCCAAAACCCAATTGCAACACCTTTCAATGTTTGTAATTTTAACATTAGACCCTCTTCACCTTTGTTTCTTGTCTATAAGGAAAAATTATCATCTTATTGGTCAAAACAATTTCGGATGCCTTCCCTATTCATGTTAAACAGCATAGGGGTCCATTACAAGTTTCAAACTATGGCGTGAAGTTCGCGACTCTTTTTTTTTTTTTTTTTTTTTTTTTTTTTCCTTCTTTTTGTTTTGGTTCTAGTATTGTAGATTGATTATACAGCAAATACTTATGGCTATTCAATTGGCTGTTTGATACGCATATTCCAGTCACTCAGTCAAATATTTTATCCAAAGTCTGTTAAAACGTGAGAGAAAGAAATGATTTTTCTGCAAAAAACTCGTATGCTTCTCGGACGACCTTTTGGAACCGACATTATTTGATGTCAACAACGGTTTGAATAACCTACTTCCTAAAAGAGTAATGATATTATAAAATGTTTCTTGTTTCATTTTAGCTGATAATAGATATTCAAAATTTTACGTGGTGGAATTTGATGCGTGTGTGTGTTTTATCTTTTTTTTCATTTTTTTTTTTTTTCAATAGATATTGGAAGACAAGCCTGACCTATCACGATGGTCACTGAAATATAAAGCCTTTGGTCGTGATATTGAATTCTCATGGCTTGCTCGAAATATGCAGGCAACCATCATATATCTAATTTCTTCCTTCAATTTATGTTACAATTCAATGTCTACAATCTCACTTAACGGCTGATTATCTGTCTCTACCATGTTTTTCTTTCAATCTGTGGTGATTGACTTCTTGCAGCCTATTCCAAATCAGAAAATCCACTGGAGATCTATGGAAGGTCTTCCTAACAGGTACCTGAAACATAATTATAGCAGGGACTCTATTCTACCATAACATTTTTGCTTAATGCTACAAGGCTTTACAGAACGTAGGACTCAACAGATTGGGAAGCATATTTTTCCCTTTCTACCACCAGAGATTGGTTAAATTACCATATTTCTAGACTTCTAGGAGCCCATGCCATTCTTGTTGTTCATACCCAAACTAATATTCAAATGCTAGATTTTGAAATAATTATATCAATAAATATTCTAGTAGCCAATTTTGTTCTTTACTAACTCTTTCAGCACCAATGAGCTTGCTCATGTCTTTGCTTTATTTTTTTCAGCCTGTAAAAAATTATATCAATAAATTTCAATTTACTCTTATATATTCGATTCAATGAAGGAGAGAGAGTACTTCATTTGCCTTCATATTTAATGTTTGAATTTTGATAAATTAATTTCTCCAATTGCAGAGGTGCTGTTCGGTTTTACCCAAAAGGTCCATCATCATGCATAGTAGAAGTGAGGCTGCTTAATTCAATATCCAAAATTTGACTCTTCTAGCAGTTATAGTTTTTAGGATTTTATGAATCTTTCTTTCATACCTCCTCCAGACAGGCCAGATTTCATTGCAGTACTTGGGCTTTTGGAGGCCATCCAATGGACGCCTCAATTGGGAGATCAAACTCCTTAGTTTGATACTTATAGAAGTTTGGCCTCCCCTTGGCCAAGGATGGAATGGCCTGGAGGGGATTATCCATTGTTTTGGTTCAAAATTAGATCATTGTTTTTTATTCTCATTTTTCATTCCCTGTGGAAATGGATTCCTTTCCTGCACTTAACTTTTTAAAGTGTATAAAGTATTCTTTAATGTATTTTCCCGTTTTGGTTGCTCAATTTGCTCTTGAATCTTCTCTTTCCAGCTAACGGTCTCTTATGAAGTCCCACAACTTTTAACTCCAGTGGCATCAGTAAGTACTCTGACTTTGACTGAAACAGACTTAAATCAGTGAAAACAAATTAATATATTTAGAAGATGAATATTCTAAATCTTCTGAAGTGGACTTTAGAAGCTTGTTTCCTTTCGTCCATTTTATGTTTCAAGGACACAATGAATTAAATGATTACGTTTCTTTGATCTTGAAGTGAACCCATGATTTTTTTTCTGAGTGGAAATGTTTATCCAGGCGCTGCAACCTTTTCTTCAAAGCTTACTTATTCGTGGTTTAGAAAGATTTGCAACTTTTGCAAAAAGCTACTAAGTCGAGACTCAACTCTCTTAATCCGGGGGTCCAAATGGGTAAACTTTCTTAAGAATGCCGTTTATTCATATTATGTAGAATATGTTTTTCCAGGAAAAATAGTTGGGAACATATCCGTTTATTGCTGATACTGCTTCCCTGTTTGTTGCAGAGACATGTGGCTGAAGATCTTGCATGCTTGCTGTAGTGTTTTTATAGATATATTGCTCATGTGCTATTTCAGTGACTTCCCATCCCAACGAAAACCAATTATTTTCTGGCAGTATTTCAATGTGATTGTAAAGCACTTTCTGGTTTTTGGACTTCTGATTGGAAAAAAGAAAATTTTCTTTTGCAATCTTGTTTCCTATTCATCTGGCAAATCCGCTAGGAGAAAAGCTGTAACGAATGTTTAATGTGTCTCTGGCATGGAAAATAAATCATTCCCTTTCAATTTATTAGACTGGAAAAATAATATAATAAAATATTTCTTAGGAATATGGGATCATGGAAAAAGGTTCAAAGGTAAGGCGTATAAGGGGCGGGGGGTGTGGAGGAAATGGAATAAATGAGAGATATTGAGAGCTATAGTATTAATTCCAAGATCCCAAAAATCAAGAGAAAAGAAGAGGAATAATAAATAAGGTATAGAAGCATAATTAGTAATATCTTTATTTACTAAGAATGAATTTACATAAATGCACACGAACGAATCGTAAGTGGACTAAATCAAATGGGAAGTGGTCACCCTGGAATGTTTACTAAAAGAATCCACAATGACTTAGGAACATACAATCCACCAGCCGTTGATTAATGATTATATACATATACATAAACCCCTGACCTTTGATTCCAACAGCTACAAAACTGCCAGCTGCTTTTTCTCCCGTAAAACTGAAGCAGCTAGAAACAGCAGAAATCCCTCTTTTCAGTGATAAGAGTTTACTTTAAAAACTATATTATTATTAACATTCATGGGCTGGCACTAGCATCCAAGAGGCTTCTCAAGCTACAGAGTGCTTCAGCAGAGAGGCTGCAGCACCTTAATCTCCTTTGCTGTTGTCGTGGAGGTGATGGATCACCATGATCCACAGGAGAAAAGCATACAACAATCACTGTGAGATTGTCGAATGTGTTGAGGCGCAGAGCCTCCATGACAAGGTCCCTGGCACACTGCTCAGGGTCATCGTGCCTACGCAGCCCACGCCGGACAAGGCTGACTGCGTCCTGGCTTGACATTACGTCCCAGATACCATCACAACCTATAATGAGGAACTCATCATCCTCCGTCAAAACCACCTGTCGGAACTCTGGCTCTGCAATCAGAGGAGATGAAGAACCACGGGGAAGTTTCATGTCCCAATCACCTAAGGCTCGGGTAACTGATAAAACACCATTGAGATAACCATCATCAATATATCCACCGAGTTCTTCAACGCGCCTCTGTTCTGATGGATAAATTGGTCTGTGGTCTTGTGACATGTCAATTGCCTGTCCTTTACGGCAGAGAACTGCTCGGCAATCACCTGCATTGGCTACCACTAAAAGCCTAGAAAAGAAAAACACAGATCAGAATGGAACTTAACAAATTATAATATGATAACAAAATGATCAAACTACTTTATACAGAGGTCATTTAGCAATTACTGCTAATGATTAAATATGATTAATACACATCATGTATAAGAAACTGGTAATGTTTAAAAGCAATTGAAATTGAAAGTTGTTCAAATAATTTTCTCAAATCAATATCATATGTAGCTCATTACTTAGCCAAGAAGAAAAAGGGGTCTTTTAGGCAAAATGGGAAGAAAGATAGTTTGTTTACCTTCCAAAGACCATTGCAGTTAATGCTGTCGTCCCAGAGGAACTGCTTACAGTGCAGTCATCAGCCAAAGCAAGGTCAGCCTGCTGAAACGATTCACGGACAGAGTTCTCAAGCTCTTCTGAGAAAATCTCATCAGCTTCAGGTGTCTGGGGGAAATTGACATCTTCAAAAAAGAGTCTCATCACATTTTTTCTTATATAAGCTGCTGCTTCAGGTCCTCCATGGCCATCAAATACCTGTATGGTAAATTGGATTCAATCTACTAAGAAATAAACTAAATTATAGCGCATTAAAGGCTAGCATTCACAGGGTATAAGTCAATTACCCCATAGAAAGCACTTGGCTTGGGAAACGTAAAGAGTGATCCCAAGTGTAAGGACAGATCATCTATCCGTATATGCTCATCTTCCATGTATCGGCGGGGTCCAATGTCCGAGAAGCTACCAGAACGAAGGCTCGGAACAAATTGCAAGACAGCCGATTCAATACCCGCATCTGGATTCTTCTGCGCAGTTTTAACAACCTAAAAAGAGAAACGAAAGGAACAGGATGTCAATTTGACTTACATAGATATTACAAATAATTGAGCTGAAAGTTGTTCCTGTTTTAGCACTGACATTGTTATTTGGTTAAATGTAATCATGTCATCATAGTTTCGTAAAAGTTAATTAAAAATCCATGCTATTTGAAGTAAGTAACTATTTTTGTTCATGGAAGGGGAAAGGACCCCAAATTACATCCTTTACCGTTCTATCATCTATGTATCAAGGAAAGCATAATTATTGTAGTGAAAGACCATTTGCGGAAGTAAATCAAAATGAAAAACAGACGTGAATCATACAATTTGTTAAATATTTAAATATTGAGTTTGGTGTGCCCAATTGGTGCTTCGATCACGTAAACCTTCAAACTTCTTGAAATTAGCAATTTGTATTCCATGAGATGAGGATCTAAGATCTGCACCACATTCAAAGTTGTGTGTGCGTGTGTGTTTTTTTTATTTTTTTTGGTAAAGATATAAATAAAATCATAGATGCGGATGCAGGTCAGTTTTTCCAATTTGAATCGTCATAAATAAATATCTATATTTGTGACCAAGTAATCAGGATTAAGGCTTATAATCAACAGTAAAAACCATTGTTTGCTTAAACCAAAATCCAGAGGACCAACTACCAAAAGACAGCAGGGGTCAGAAGAAATTCTAAACCTTTAAGATAAAACATTTACGGACACCATTCAATACTCAGATAGAAAAGAAAATAATACAGATGGCGTGATCTTGAGGCTAAAAAATTCAAATATTATCCAAAAGGAACAAAATAAGATGTTCAAATTTCAATTACAGTTGAATTGGTTAAAGACAGGAACATCTAAATTTCATCAGCACCCAAAAACACAAAACATAAGAATGAATGAAGGCCTAAAGCAATAAATTCGACGCTAAGAAACAGACCAGGACTCTTATTAACCCAAAAAAAAAACAAAAAAACACCAGATTCAATTCAAACATTCAATATCACCGAAAATAAAATACAAAAACAGAACTTAAAAACCCAGAGAGAGAACAAACTCACCCCTTGAGGACTCGATAAATCAGGAGCTACATCTTCGATGGCTTCACAGAGATTGGTTCCTTTAGAAAAGTATTGGACTTCCAACACAGGCAATACAACTTCAGCTTCAGCTCCCATTTTCTCACACAAACATACCAAACGAAATTAATCCAAGATTAAAAAAAAAGCTTCTTCTTCTTCTTCTTGTTCTTCTTCAAAGCTCAACCTCAAAAAGACAACAACAACTTTGCAAAACAGGATCAACAAACAAAATATCTGGTATCTTTTTCTTCTGACGGTTTCTTGACGCTTTTCTCGCACCTTCCTTGTTATGGCTTTTTCTCAGAGATAGAGAGGAAACCAAAATAGCGAATAATAAAAAAGAAACAAAATTGAAGGGGCGTGTGGGTTGAAGCAGAATTTATATACCGGGCCTTAAGAGGAGAGGAGACCGGTTACCGGTGGCTACCAGTAAGTTGGTTAGGTCGACGGACACGTGTGAGTGTGGGATTTGGAGGGACTGTTCACTGTTCACTAACACGCAAACGAGGAGCAAATGACAGAGAGAGGCCTGGCTTGCCTGGCTTTGGCTTGGACGTTTGGAGTTTGGAAAAGCTGCTTCTGCCAAATTTACATATAACGCCCCATCGTACACCTTGAATGATGACTTGTCCGGTTGACTTCTTTTGGTGGTTGGAGGGGATGTAAATGGGATTGGTCCAGTAATCAGGGGTAATCTAGAAGAAACAATGAAAAAAAGAAGCGGGCCGCCCCATCAATGCAAGTGCATTCACACTTTGCAGCTTCGTGAATCATCGTGCGTGATGGTGACATGGGTTGCTGCGCGTTGGAGGTGAGGTGAGGTGAGGTGATGATCCTATTCTATTACAATGTGACGGAAATGCCCCTGATTTTGGCATGTTAATTGTCATTGTGATTTGTGAACTCGTTCGTTCAACATTGGAATTCCCAGACACGCTGCCACGCTGGGTCCCAGTGCAGTTGGGCGGAATCAAATTGTTCAGAACTGTAAATTTACAGCCACTAGCCAGTCATGCGGCTGAGATCCAGTTATTCTTCATTCACGCTCGCAATTACACAAATATTAATTTATGTACGCCATAAATTTACAAAATTATAGAGAGGTTGACTTTTTGATGACTTATAGAGAGGTTGAGTTGACATAACAATGCCTTTTACGAGTAGAAAACATAATAATGTATGATCCTGATTTCAAAATAATAATAATAATATAACAGTGATGGTTATAAATAAAAGGACAAGATCCTGCATGCGTAGAGGGATGTAATTAATTCATGTTCTGTATCCGAAAACAGGATTCCTTTCAGTCAGTAAAGCTGTAGTGTTGTTCTTATCATTTCAATTTCAATTTTGGTGATGATGGGTACCTTTTTTAAATTTAAAAATATAATAATTTCATCAATGCCAGTACCTCACGACTACTTTAGTTGCGGTAATTGGAATGGTTGGGCAAAAAGTTGAAAACCAGGAGTAGATGAAGCGGATGGAATAAGATGTAGGCAATTTTCTTTTATCAAATTTGGTTTTTATAATATTAATTATGGGGAGCGACAGGTTAAACAAGAAGAGATTGGTTAAAATATTCCTCTTGGGGTTGACCTCAATTTCTTTTGAAGAATACTTCGTGGTCATTAGTTGCATTCCACATATATATATATATATATATATCTTAAAAATTATTTTGTTGTGGGAATCTTAACTTTTTGATGGGTGTGTTTATCCTAGACCTTTATTATTGGAGGGCATGAGCAAGTGTTTAAGCGTGGCCATGTCTTTACCGAATTTACAAGACCAAGATGCATAAATAATTGGGAATTATGGATGAGCGTCCATCCACGCCACACAAACACACACACACACACACACACACACACACACACACACACACACACACACACACAAAGTATTCCGTAGGAAAGTGGGCTAAAGTAGGTTTGGTGGTCCAACTAGTCAACCCACTCATTTTTTGGACCTATAATTGTATTAGTCTTACGAATCCAATGAGATATACATAAATATATTTGAGGCGCCCCTGCAATTCCATTTAGCCAGAGCTGGACTAAAGATTTTATGAATTTAAACACTGTTTGTCTGTATCTTACCCTCCATGGTCCATACCATACATAGGTCTCTGTTTATGTATGCATGACGGATTCTCGAAAAGGTAACGGAAAATATTGAAATAATACAAGGGAAATTCCGGAAAAAAAAATAAAAAAAAATTGAGCTTAAAGAAGCGCTGACTTAAGTTGTGAATGGAAACCGACCGGCAATTTATGAAGCATTTGGTTTTTTAGGTGAACGTAGAAGCTCAGCATTCAGATAATGGGTAGAGGAAGGCCGATTCTACACGAGTTTGGAAAAATACCCGAAAACGCGTGTGAACCCTGTGTCAAACACGTGGCAAAACCAACTCCTGTTAATTTTTGTCCATTATTATTCCCATCCCATCCAGCTCTTCTTTTTTCTATATTTTAATTAATTTTGTGAAAAGTCATCTCCTAATACGTGTCACAAATTAAGTTGAACTTCCTTGCTTTGTTTTTTTTTTTTTTTAATACTTTACAAAAAATTAAAGAAAATTCCAGGTAGACTGGGACGATCTAGATCTGATTCCTACTTATTATTTTCCCAACTCCCAACTACAACAACGAGTAGGCAGCCGCGTCTCATGCTTAGCGTGCGCAAAAGAGTAATCTACGCATAAAGCATTTGAGTCTGGTCTGGGTTATCTATTATTATATTTATATAAGTATTATAAATATATTGGACTCCTCCCCTCAAATCATTTATCATGGTCCATCCTTTCCTTCGAGGTGAGGATTTACTTGTCGACCGCAAACAGCACCCTAGCACCTACAATTCATGCTAGTATAATATGGAGCTATTTATTTATTTATCCCCAAGCTGTGGGCCTGTTTGTAGATAGGTTGGTTCACCCTTAACCGGCCATATTCCTTCCTTCTCAATGAATATGGGCTACACCATGAATTCTGGGCCAATACTACAGTACCTGGGTCCGGTAAGAAATCACAAGATAATGGGCCTGTATACAAACCCGATCCGGCCCATCATTGTTGTAGTGATGGAGCTTCCTATTTCCTAATTTAATTTCTATGGACACAAAAATCACATGTTCAAAAAAGCAAAATATATATATAGATATATGTAGCGGGTATTGCATTGTGAAATGTGAGGAAGAAACATTTGGCGAGTGGGTGCATGTGATGTTCATCCATGGCATCAGCTCCAAAGCCAAAGGCGTCAAATCAAATGTAATTAATTTAATTAATCAAACAAAAATATGATATAAACAAAGGCCTTCATTCACCAAATATACACATATATATATATATATATATATATGCATACACACAAAACAAAAGGCCATTGAGATGGTCAACTAATGTGGGTGGGTGGGCGCTGACTTTGAAGGAGTAAGAGAAACGACTCATGTAATATGTTATTAATATCAATATGGGGTACATAACAATTCCACATAAACTTAGTTTTAATTTTTTTTATTTTCACATGAGTTATATAGCTACCATTGAGAGCATGGCCCTGCGCGTGATTGCAATCTCAGATCTGATTCGTTAATTTTTGTGGGATTTCTTATTTTCTTAAGATTAATGTCGGTTTTCTATATCCCCATGCAAGCATTCGAATGTATCTTCTTTTAAAGTCCCTTTGCAGTAAATAAATGACGTGCCTCTTTTCCAGGGAAAAGCCGCCCAACAATCATCATCGCCATCATCCTTCATGCATCAAACCTATAATATATATCCCATACGGTCAATTTTGACAGATTATTAATCAAAACCCTACTTTTTATTTGGTCAAATTATTTTTATTTATTTGTCATTTGCTATATGATATCTGGGCCATTCCAACTTAACCTATTAATTTCTACATATATATATATATATATATATATAAATATATATATAAATCTTTACAATTGAGGTTGGCAAAGAGAAGCTTTCAAATTTATCGAAAAAGAATAGCTTTCAAGATCTCAGCCCTATCTACCAAATAAAAAATAGATAATATATTGGTTCATTCTTTAAACACATATAAATAAGTAATTTCCGAAACGGACACCACCGTCGGAAAACGTGGCGATCCAAGTCATTGGTTGCTTACAATGCGGTCTTATAAAAATTGTATTTTCTTGTACGCCAATGCCATTTTAACAAGTGGATATAACATATATGTATATATTTTAAGGAATCTAGCCAAAAATCTATACGATGACTATTTAAGGGAACGAACAAATCTATACAAGGACTATTAAAAGGAATTAATAAATATTTATCACCTTGATTTACATGCAAAGGTAAAGGAATAAATTAAAGTGGCTTCAGATTAGACATAGTTTTCTTCATTGATGACCAAAACGATGTTTTTTAACTTTTCAAAGTCACGTTTATTATTTTTGCTCAACGGGTATTAATAGAATCGTGTAATGGTTTACCAAATTATAACTAACTATTGTATATGTTCATGGAATTTTTACTCTACCGCCCACAATCCACACGTCTCAAACATCTCAAAGTTTGAATTTTATAGAGAAGTCGTAGTTTTTAGGAAATTATGAATACTTCAAAAGTTGACGGACAATTATATTAGATTTTAAATTTCCTATTTAATCAAACTAAAGGAAGTCTTGATATTATTCTATTGCTAACCATTTTAAACACATGTTTTAAATTATATACTCAAGCCTGTATTGCTAAAATAAAATTGACTTCTCTTATTATTTATCAAAAATAAAATTGATTTCTCTTATTATGTAATGTTACACGAGAATATTGATGTTTTGAAAATTGAAATGATAATGTAATTCATTTTTTTTTTAATTTATGATGCATTTTTTTTTTTGTATTAGAGATAATGTAATTCAATTTAACCTATGTAAATTAGCTCTTTTTAATTTTCATTTCTCAGTGAATAATTAATATTCGTTTTTCTCTTAATATATATATATATCTATATAGAATAAAATCTTGATAAATAAATTTTTGATAAATGAATAATCTCATTATATAAATAAATTTTTTTGGTCTTGACTTAGGATTCGCTAAATGCGTAAGATAATAATTTTTTTTTAAAAAATATTTTAGGATCCAAAAACTATGCATCTAAAGTTTATTACTTTTTCCAACATATGCAAAAAATGGAAATATGATTTGAAGTAAGAATTGATTAATTGATTTACAATTTTTCATAAGTAATGAATAAACTAATTAACCAATTCAATAATAGTTTTTTTTTTTTTTTTTTTTTGTATTTATTAGTAAGGTTCCTTCTATGAGTTGATTTATCTGTATGGTGAAATTTTTATATTGATTATTTATTTTTTATTTAATGATTGAATTGTGATCAATAACATGATTGTAGATATAAAGACTGTTTGATTTTTTTATTCATATATATTATATAGTTAGTAAAACAATTTCAAAAACAATGTAAACTTCTTTTTAAATTAATAAATATTCATTTTTTGATAAATTAATAAACTGTTTACTTATTGATAAATTAATAACTTCTTTAAATGAATAATTTTTCATACTCTCATGGGTATTTATTTATAAAAATTTTATTGTATGTATATATATATATATATGTGTGAAATCAAGAAAATTATATTAATTTTGCATTGAAAAATATTAATATAATAAATACATATATTAAAAACTTGATATAAAAAGTGTTTTTGGTTTTTTATATTTGAAGAGTCAAATCCTATCATTTATTTTAAATTTTCCATTTAAATAGTACATTAAAGTTATAAAAAAAATATTTAACCATTTAAAATAGAGATAAGAAAAAAATTTTAAAAAGCTGTTGAAGATATTGAAGGAGAAGTACCATTCGAAGAAGGAAATCAATACTTAAAAAAAAAAAAAAAAAAGAATTAAAACTCTAATTAAAATTTAAAAGTTGTGCTAGTAATAGTGAGAGACACCATACATTAAATGTTATACAGCATATATATTTTGCCCCGTCAACGAACTTTTTTTTTTTTTTTTTTTTTTTTGGATAAATGAAAAAAATTGTTTTACTAGGCTTCATAAAGAACAAACTCTGCATCAAAATTATACTCTTCTGTTTTTTGGTGAATGCATCAAAATTTTATTCCATAAATGGTAAAGGTTTCTAAATCTCAGTTCAGCTGCTCAGGCAATCAAAAGAGGAAAACTGTAAAAAGAATATAAAATAGGTAATTTTGTTGGACTTGGACCAGTTCAAATTCAATCTTAAATTTAAATTTTATTTTGTTGTTGATGAATATCTTAAATTTGATTCTTGAAACAGTGAAATGGGGCTTTTATTCACATTAATCCGCTCGGTCAAAAGATTAAAAAGGCCAAAAAAACAAAAAAAAAAAGAAAAGGAAGGAGAAGACCGTAGGGCCCCTGGGGTGGGGCAATGCCAACTGCCAAAATAAATGAGAAGGAAGAAAAAGTTTGAAAGTGAGGGAGTGGTGGGGGCAGAGTTGAACGGTCAAAAAGGAGAGACTGTTGAAAGTTGAAAACATGGAAACTTAAATTAAAAGCCAGCAACTCAAGACTGTGGAGAAGGAGCCACGGGCTTGGTTTGGTTTTTTATGTTTCTGTTTATAAAATTTCATTAAATAAAATAAAATAAATAATTAAAGGAATCTGAAAAATCCTCTTCCTCCTCAGTTCATGTTTTTGGATTTCGTTTTTTTTTGTTTTTTTTTTTTGGGTTTGTTTTTTGACTGACTCTCTCCTTCCTAAAACGTATCAACACCACGCTTTTTAGGCTTGCTCTTTCACTTTCTCTTTCTCTTTCTCTTTCTCAACAAATCTCAAATATCATCAATTCAATTATACTTGTCTATCCATTTCCTTCTCCGCTAATGAATCCGCTTCCCCTGTTCCTCTGGTAAATTTCTCATTTTTTGCTTTCTTTCTTGCTTTTTATATCTATATATATTTATATATTTGATCTGTTTGGTTTTTGGATTAGGGTTTTGTTTTTGTCATTAATTGTTTTTTGGTTTTTCTCTTTGCATTTTGGTGGATCCGTTTATACGGATCCTTTCGGGGATTCTTCAATATCTTTTTATATATTGTTAAAAAAATTAAAGACTTGCTGTTGTTTCTACAAATTCGCTTTTTTTTTTTTTTTTTTAAAATAGATTTTTGGTTGTTTCGATCAGATTCAAGGTTCAAGCCTTCACATATCTGAAAGTCTTATACGAGCATGTTGTCGCCCAGAAATAGCTTCTGGATTCTCATTTATTAAATTATTATGTTATTTTTGGTAAATTTTAATTACTTATGTTTTCTTTTTCAGAATTTTGGCGAATCTGTTTTACTGTTATTTTTCCTTCATAAATACTCCTTCTCGTTCTCACTGAGAAAAAAAAAAAAAAAAAAAAAAAAAAGGGACCAAGTTATAATTGTCCCCGTAGAATTAGCTTTTGAATTTGTCCAACTATACCTCTTACCTCGTTTTGGCTCCTTACTATTTCTCAACACTATACTCCATTAAAGTTCTTGGTCTAGTATTAAGTCATTTCAGTCTGGTTTGCTTCAGTTAGCTTGTGAAAAAGCAAAACAACCACTTTCTATTTCTGGATTACGGCGATTGTCCATTTTCAGGCATAGGCATTACTATTTTTATATCATCTTTTCCCCCTTGTTTTTCCAATTTTTTATTTTTATTTTTTTTGCATTTTGTTTGAGAAATTATGTTTAATTGTTGCAAAAATTTAATGCATTATTTACTTATAGCGATGAATGGATGTATTAGTGTGCAAAGCCACTTTTATAAGTTGCTCCCTTCTTTTACACGGGATGTTAATGTTGGCCATATTTTCTGCAGGCACATTATTGAATCGCTTTTTTAATTTTGAGTGAAAATCTTTTGAGGAGGATTTTCTTTCTTTTGAACCAATGGCTTCTGTGAGCGTAGTTCCTGCTTCTGGATTAATAAGAGATAGCAGTGCAAGTACAGTTGGTGTTGATAGGTTGCCCGAGGAGATGAATGAGATGAAAATTAGAGATGACAAGGTAAAGGAGGCCTCTTCTTGTTCTTGTTTTATAAGAGTTTGTATGGTATATTATCTGCACTAGTTCATTTCGATAAAGTTATGTTTATAAAAATACATGTATGTGCTTATTATGCACAGGAAATTGAAGCAGCAGTTATAGATGGCAATGGGACTGAGACAGGTCATATTATTGTTACTACTATTGGCGGAAAAAATGGTCAACCTAAACAGGTCAGTTTCTAAACTGTTTGTCCGATGTTTTGGAAATCTTGGTTTTGTAGATTTGTTGAATCTTACAGTCAATTGAATTTTTTGTTAATGATTGTAGACTATAAGCTATATGGCTGAGCGTGTTGTTGGACATGGATCTTTTGGAGTAGTTTTCCAGGTGTGTATTGTCTGTAGCCCTGATTGGTATATTTTTTATTTCATTATGTTGTTTTAAGATTCTTGAGTGTTGATTTATTGACATTCTACAGGCAAAGTGCTTAGAAACAGGTGAAGCTGTTGCTATAAAAAAAGTTCTTCAAGACAAAAGATACAAGAACAGGGAGTTGCAAACCATGCGTCTCCTAGACCACCCAAATGTTGTGGCCCTAAAACACTGTTTCTTTTCAACGACTGAAAAGGATGAGCTGTATCTTAACCTTGTACTTGAGTATGTCCCTGAGACTGTCCATCGGGTGGTCAAACACTACAATAAGATGAACCAAAGAATGCCATTGATATATGTTAAACTCTACTCCTACCAGGTATGGATTCAAATGTTTTAATTGCTTATTTGTGTTTTTATAGAATTTTATATCATTGCTGCCAATGTCTTTATATTTTATTTATTTATTTATTTTTTGGGATGGGATCAATAAATTGATTGTGTTTTTCAATCATAATTCTGACTACTTCTTAATGAACTGTGGGAGTACTTTTGCTTTGTTTATTGATTTATGTAATTTTATGTGCAGATATGTAGAGCACTTTCTTATATTCACAACAGCATTGGAGTGTGCCACAGGGACATAAAGCCTCAAAATTTGTTGGTATGTCAACATTTCTTGTTATTGTACTATCATTTATCATTTACATGTATGAAAGGCTTAGTTAATTGAAAAAAAGTAATAGGAACTTTTGAATTCTTATGAAGTGGCTGGTTATCTATGAGAATCACTAAAATGATATCAAGTAATGCAAAATTATGTGCATTGCAGTTTCAAAATTAAAAGAAGTGATTATATGTTCTGCTTGATTCATTTTGAATTGGTTGTTTAACCTTGTCGAGCTATAAAAAAGGAAAATGGATGTAATTCTATAGTATGTAAAATGTACAAATGACATTCAGAGGTGATTTACAACTTTTGTGCTTTTCTTTGTAACAGGTTAATCCGCATACTCATCAACTTAAACTATGCGACTTTGGAAGTGCTAAAGTCTTGGTTTGTTTCTATAAATCATAATTTCTTTACAAATTCGAGTGCTAATTGATATTCTATGACACTAAACTGAGTGTAAATTGACAGGTAAAAGGGGAGCCAAACATATCATACATCTGCTCTAGATATTATCGAGCACCTGAGCTTATATTTGGTGCAACAGAGTATACCTCAGCAATTGACATCTGGTCTGCAGGCTGTGTACTCGCTGAACTACTGCTTGGGCAGGTTGGTGTTACCTTCTTTATGGTTGATTTCTGTGTCTTTAAGGATTTCTTACAACAAGAAGCTAACTAATAATTATTTGATGCCAGCCTCTCTTTCCGGGAGAAAGTGGAGTAGACCAGCTTGTGGAAATAATTAAGGTGAAAATAGATGCCGACCTCCTTCTTTTTTATTTTATTTTATTTTATTTTTTTTCCGGTGGAAGTAAAAGCTGCTAACCAAGTAGGCATTGGACACAATGATGTTATAATTTGAATTTAATTACGGCTGAAATCTTCTTAGTTAGAAGACTGGTGACTCCTCTATAACAATTTATGTAGATGTAAATCTAAAGCTTTTAAGCTTTGTTTGTCCATCAGGTTGATATGGACCTATGAGTTCTCTTTTCTTCTTGTAGCTCAACGAACATCGTAATTTTTGCGTATTGGTTGAACATTTCCCATATTTCATGCTCCCCTTTGTTTACTATGCAAGTATCCATCTAGTTTGACAATCTATATTTATCATGCAGGTTTTGGGTACCCCAACAAGGGAGGAAATTAAGTGTATGAATCCTAACTACACAGAGTTCAAATTTCCACAAATTAAAGCTCATCCCTGGCATAAGGTACTTAAATGTTACGCATGATTTTTCTATTTTTTAGAAAACTGCATGTAGTAATTCTCACTCCGTGCCATTGATCATTAGATATTCCACAAGCGCATGCCTCCTGAAGCTGTGGATCTGGTCTCCAGGCTACTACAGTACTCTCCAAATCTTAGAAGTACAGCGGTGAGAATTGGATGTTAAGCAAACTCTGAAATTTATTATAATAAATTCATAGTTTAAGCTTGTGTTACGTTCATTGAGCTGGACTAGGTTAGATACTTGTATATGATGTACTAAATGGTATATTTATTTGTTTTGGAGGAGGATTGTAGTACTTGTTCTACTTCAGCTAAGCTTTTCATAATGCTGTCTATTAGGATTTAGTTGATTAAATAGTTATGATGCTCTGTGGTTTTAGTTTATGATATTCCCTGAAGAATTCTCATTAACGATTCTATTATACTGCAGTTGGAGGCTTTAGTTCATCCATTTTTTGATGAGCTGCGTGACCCTAGTACACGCTTGCCAAATGGAAGATTCCTTCCCCCGTTGTTTAACTTTAAGGCTCATGGTAAGAAGCAAATTTTGGTGTAATTCTTTTCAATGCTTTATAATTCCTTCTAGATTTTAACCGATGTTTGTTTCCCTTGCTGTTACGGTTGGTTAGAACTCAAAGGTGTACCCGCAGAGATGCTGGTGAAGCTGATTCCTGAGCATGCAAGAAAGCAATGTACCTTTCTTTGGTCGTGAGGGAGGGGGTTCATTGTAGTTGATTTCTGTTCCTTGCAGAAAATTTGGTTCCCTGTAGACAGTCAGCCAACCTTACTTGTGTCCTAGGGGAGAAGGAAGTAATGGTGGCCTTTTTATTAAATAGTATTCTTACATAAATAATATTAATTAATTTATGTTTACAATATTTTTTTATTTCAATTTATTTATTTTTTCCTTTCTTTGAATTTGGTGGAGATGTTTGGCTTGAAGAAGGCCTTCCACTTTTACACTTGTCCAAATGTATGTTGATTAATCTTTTTTTTTTTTTTTTTTTTTAATTATATGTATAAAAAGAAACTATGAAGGGGTGTAGGTGGTCACTACTTTTTAAAGGAAGTCAGAGCTAAAAAAATCTCTCTTCTTCTGTTTTAACTTATGCCAAAAAAAAAAAAAAAAAAAAGGGTACTTAAATTGTTGAAAAGAGTGGAAGTCTGGAAGAAGGTCTTAGTTATATAGAGCATTGAAAAATCCTAAAAAGATCACAGTGAAGAGTACTAAAAAAAAAAAAAAAAACAAAATTTAGGCATTGTAAAACTAAGGTGTGTATTGATCAAGTTGACACTTTTGTATAATTAAGTTGAGTTGTAAATGTGGGAGTTGTGTAAAAATGTTTGCTTACTGGATTGGTCAAGCAAAAATCGCTAGTAGGAAGCAGTCTGGTAGGAGGGAAATCTGGATCGGTCCATCTTCTTGAAAATGTTTTTGAGTTTATGTGAAATAGAACCTACGTGTCTTTAGTTTATAGGTTTACTGTTTAAGAATGAAGCTCCCTCATGGGTAATTTTTACAGCAAGGAAACTAAGAGAAGGCCAACTGTGGAGTCGGGAAGATATTATTTAACTGAAACCGAACCCCAAATATTCACCCAAAAAAAAAAAAGAAAAGGGGAGGAAACCGAATCCCAAAAGTGACTGAGGCCACTCAAATCCAATATCCAAGTCCAACGGGCATGTATTGGCCGTCACAGATTCAGATATATATATTCATACATAGAGCCACTTTAATTTTGGTCGGCGAAGGAAAGCTTGTCTTATAATGTATTTTAACAACTCCCAGTGGATTTAAAACGGAAGATAAATGGACCATTGCCAAGTCCACAGTTATAATAATTAGAGAAAAATATGAAACCTTTGATTGAATGACCGCAGCAAAAACATCAGGAATGGATGAAATAGGGTCCTGAACAAGGCGTAAAGTTGCCAGAAAAGTGAAAACATTATTTGCATGCAAGGGAACATTGAGGAAGTAATATGTGACAAAAGTTACAGCTGAGACTGAAACAGGGGATGTCCAAAAGAGAATGACATGATATGCCCTTCTTAACTGCACCGATGATAAACATTTGTACTCCACATTCCTTAATTTTTCTATCACACCCTTGAAATGGGTTTCCCAAGCATATAATTTCAACACCTTCATGTTCACAAGAGCCTCGGAACTAGCCTTCAGTCTATCATCTTGTGCCACCATAAGTTTAGTCTGAAACTTATGTTGTAGCTTTGCAAGAGGTGCATTGCAAATCACAGTGAGAATTATCACCACCAGGGCTGCAATTGTAGCGAGCCCAACTGCTTGAGAAAGAATCACTAATGAGATACAGAGCTGAAGGCTAGTTGTCCAAATCTGATGGAACCGGAATGGGAATTCTCCAATCCTATAGGTATCCACAGTTACATAATTCATAATCTCACCGTTGGAGTGCATCAACCTGGCAGCATTAGATAATCTCATTTGCTTCTTATAGATGGCTGCTGTGAGCAAAGACTTCACCTTCATACCAATAAGTCTGGTTCTGAAGTACCACTGCCTTGGCGATAAAGATTCACTGCATTTAGCAAGGAAAAGTGATATGGCCAATACATAACCTTCATACGTGAAACTCTCTTTTCCCTCAGCAACCAAAATGAAGGCATTAAGTAGCAGAGGACCCGCTGAGGTAGCGATTATCTTGAGCAAGGCAAAGAATCCGGACAGGCAAATCTCTTTCAAGTGGCACAAGATTTTAGTCTTCAAAATTGATGGCTGGAAAGATGGATCAGTTTGCTTTTGTTTGTCCAACTGCTCCAAGAACGACAAGTAACAACTCTCTGCTGTATCTGCTTCACTCAACTTGGGTATATCTTCATCCTCAAGAGTCTTTTCCCTTCCCCTTTTCATCAATGAATTCAACCACCAGAATGAAAATCTACTGAGGGATCTAGCTTTGGAAAATGGAGTAAATGGATCACCTTCACTGACTGCATTAGACTCATCCTTCAAAGGTCTATAAAGATCATTCTGTACGCCACTTTCATCGCTCCCTTCACATTTATAATCCCTACAAGAACACAACAGCAATAATATTGCTCCTGGAAAAGCCAAAACATCCAGAGCTAATTTTAAAGTTATTTGTTTGCTTAAGAAGGCAGCATACAGAGATAGTAAACACACAAACCCAGAAGACAAGAATGCCAGTACAGATAAAAGTTGCATCGGTGACTTTGAAAGGTGCTTGACCCCGGATACTCACTGTTAAACCAACCAACAACCCTGTGAAACCTTGAAATAAAGCTTGAAACCACAAACTCAAAGGCAAAGCTGTCTGTGTTTCCTTCAACTTCTCTTCCAAAATCCAGATGCCCAGGAACAAGTACACCATTCCAACACAGCTGTTGAAAATGGCAGAAGTAATCTGCAGACTGGAAAAGCCTTGAATCCTGGCTGGAATGTGAACATTTTTGGAGGAGGATGAGTTTGTGAAGATGAGCATGACCAAAAGCAAAGCATTTAAGCAAATGATCAATGCGAGGCTGATGCATGCATATGGCTCTCCAGTAGTGTCTGAGTAACCGGATTTTTCACAAAACGCAGTCCATTCCACCATCTTTATTCTACAAGCCCTGCACCGTACTGCAATTCAAAAGATAGATGGAGAAGATGATATTAAGTACTAGTTCAAATCAAACTGACATGGAACTTTATAATAATACTGAGAAATAGGAGTATGATTTAAAAATAAAAAGATTGTGACCTTAAATGCGCCTAAGAACAGAACGGTCCTCCACTTAGGCCAAAGCCGACGCAGAGCACCAAAACTAATCTTTAAAATAATTATCGATTTTTAGGTGCTGCTGTTTCTGGTAATATAAAATGAAACAATAATGTGTTTCATAAGAGACAGTCCAAATGTCACTTATCATTTGTGCTGTATATCATACTATGAGTTCAAATTTAATACGTCTTTCTTACTTGGGTATTAAGCATTTATCTGTAAGAATTGAATTCCCTACAATGAATGGTTGTCAAAACTCTGAAAAGGAAAGCTTGTCTTATAATAATTAGAGAAAAATATGAAAAAGAACGAAAAAAAGAAAAAGAAAAAACGTGCTGGTCCAAGGTTGAAGACGACATGCCTCGATCCCATTAGGGAGGGTGTCGTACATGAGAAGAGGGAGGGTCCAGACAAACTTAAGTGAGACTATTTTGCTCCCATTAAGAAGGAGATCCTTCCATGGTGAGGGGGTCTTTTCCATAGGCAGGCGTCCGCACCTCACCCGCCTTCCCCATGAAAGGGCTCCTCCTTGAGGGGTGGAGTAGTTTTACTTGATTTAGTCTATACCTCGTACTCAATTATGCACTCCATTTTATGATAGGAGCCCCTCACCAATAGAGGCAGGGTGTATTGTCTTCAATTTCAAACGGACATAGGAAGGAGTGTATCGTTTTCAATCTCAAACTGACATAGTGTATACATTATTACCCCGTTCCTATATCGGGAACCCTTCCTCAACAGGGGCAGGGTGTGCAAATTTTTTTCACAACAATATTTCATATATTTGATTCCACTCAAATGGCACCCACCACATCCATCAACCACTTCCTTAAGAACTTGGATTCCATTACAACCAGTTGGATTATCAATTGAAGAGCTTTTTGTGCCGTTGCCTTATTTCCATTTCAGTTGACATTGCCATCTTCTGTTGAAGCTTGTGCGGTTCAGAAGAAATGAAGAAGGATTGATTGAAGCTTGGACGAATTAGAAAATATAGAGAAGGATTGCAAACATGACTCCGACTCTGAGGTGAGGAGAGAACTGAACAATATGGGCAAGCTTGAGAGAGAGTGAATTGGGATTAGATTGTTTATAGAGGTGAAGAAAATAGGATCATGAGGTTAGTTTTTGTTTTCCCCCTTCTATTACCAAGGATGTTCTACTATTAAATAAAATAGAAGAAGATATAATTGGTAATTTACTTAAGTAAGGCAAATAAGTTGTGGACAAAATTATTGAATGGGGGAGGGATGAGTATTTTTTTAATATTTTTATTTTGAATGAGACATGGGTATTTTTGCCTTTTCCCCTTATTCTTATTTAATTTATAATGAAGGCATCTGGGCCACAAGTCCACCACTTGGAAAAATAAACCATTCTAGGAACTATATATACAAGGCACTCCTAATCAAATAAGCTCCTGAGATCACACTGCTTCGTTTTAAATATTTGCAAAATCGTTATTGGATTAAATATGAAGTATCTTTTGGCCTCTAAAATGGAAAGTATACGTCAAGGAAAATAAAAAATAAAAAAAAAAGAGACAAAGTGGTAGAATTGGATTAAGAAGGCGGGAATAGATTTGGGAATTGGGACCAAAGAAAGAGAGACAGTTATGGGAAGAACGTGGGGTGGGGGAGGTTATGAAACAGCCCTTGATCTCTTTCCCATCTCATGTATATATCTTGATTTCTTTGTTATTCCGTTTACCTTTTTCGTCAACACTACACTCATACGCACACTCCACAATCCACATTCTCCTAAAAAACATAGGTACCAAACGCCTCTATATGGAATTGGACGGTTTGTTCAGCCCGGCCACCTCTAAAAAAGTAATAATAAAAAAATGGAAATGTTAAGGTGCAGATAAAAAGTGTGAAATACCTACCAGGCTACCAGGTTACCACCACTACCGTTTCATATTATATATACACCATACAGATTCAGCCTTTCTGATGCTCTCTTCTTTACATGCATTATTCCCAAGCTAATTAAACTTAGTTAGTCTTGTCCAACTTGTACCAGTGGCCTTGCTGGTCACTTAGACCAACATATATAGAAAAACCCATTTCACTTCAACTGCTCCCTAATTTCTACTTCCCAAAATTCTGGGTGCATTTCATTCTCTCTTGCTCTCCTTCTGTTTCCTCTGTTGATAGATAGGTGAAAACGACATTTTTGCCTAGCTAGATGCATTGAGAAAGAACATTTCTTTTTTTTTTTTTTTTTTGGTCCCTTCATTTCCCTGTTCCCCATTAATTTCTATACCAAATTAAATTTGTGTTCCTTCTTTTTAATTTGGACTGAAAATGAAGTATTATTATTTCTATTTGTCCATTTTGGTATTCTGCATTTTCTTCAAGGAGCCGACTCAAGCTAGGTTGCATAGCCATAGCCAGACAAAACACAATAAACGCATGGAGAGTCATAATCATCAAAAACTATCCTACATTTCACAACCTCCTTCACCACCACCAGAGCCTGCAGCAGCAAATCCTCCTCAAAATGGTAATTGGAGTGATGTGAATTTGGACGTGAGGAGTTTCGGCGCTGTCGGAGATGGCAAAACGGACGACACTGAGGCATTCAAGATGGCTTGGGACGCAGCTTGCCAAAGTGACAGCTCAGCAGTTATCTATGTTCCCAGTGGATTCTTCTTCATGATACAATCTACCATCTTCACAGGTCCATGTCAAGCTGGCATTGTGTTTAAGGTAGGCACATGTAACTTAAATCTAAGATTATCTTTGCATTGGAGAAGCAGTTTAAAAAGAGTTTAAGATTATCTTTGCATTGGAGAAGCAGTTTAAAAAGAGTTTAGTTTGATTAGGTGATTAATTTACTAGTTTTTTGAATTGGTTTTGGACTACTGTGAGAAGGTTGATGGAACTCTAGAGCCTCCCGATGGGCCTGACGAGTGGCCGAAGAATTACAGTAGGCGTCAGTGGCTTGTCTTCTACAGAATCAATCAAATGTCACTCACAGGAGGTGGTGTAATTGATGGCAGAGGACAGAAATGGTGGGATCTTCCTTGCAAACCCCACAAGGTATATACTTTACATACCTATATATATAATATATGTATATATATATATATATACATATTTCTTTCTTTAATTTGATGCTCAAACGCATAGAGATTAATTAATTTTTCAGATATTGCAATTAATATATGTGATTAAGAGTAGTAACTTTTCTGATGGATCCATGTATTCAATTTCTATACATATGTATGGCACAGGGGCATAACGGAACAACATTGCCTGGACCATGTGATAGCCCCATCGTAAGTAGCAAGCATTAATTTCGCAAATGATCAACAATTAATTGGTTGTTCTAAATAAGTTGAAAACATGATTCTGAATCTGAATCTGAATATTAAATATAAATGCAGGCAATCAGGTTCTTCATGAGCAACAACCTGACGGTTAAAGGACTTAGAATCAAGAACAGCCCTCAATTCCACTTCAGATTTGATAATTGCAGGAATGTTCATGTGGAATCGATTGTCATTACGGCCCCTGCCCTCAGTCCCAATACTGATGGGATTCACATAGAGAACACAAATGGTGTTGAGATATATAATTCAGTCATTTCTAATGGTAAGTGCATATTAATTTATATATATATATATATATATCTGTAGCCAAAGGCCTACCACACATATATATACATTTGTTTATCATCTTATTAACTTAAGATAATAATTATGAAGCTAATAATTTACCAACTGATGGTATAATTTAATTTATATATGAAATACAATTTCATCTGCAGGTGATGATTGTGTATCGATTGGAGCAGGGTGTTATAATGTAGATATAAGGAATATCACCTGTGGACCCGGCCATGGAATCAGGTATCCTGGCTAGCTACTTTTATATTTAAAATTCCATGTGAATGAAAACAAAATTAACTAGTAAATGGTTTGTAAATTAATAATATGAATATGATGATCACCTTAATTTGGATGATCAGCATCGGGAGTCTAGGCAATCACAACTCGCAAGCATGCGTATCGAACATTAAAGTGAGAGATTCGGTGATTAAAATGGCAGACAATGGAGTTAGGATAAAGACATGGCAAGGAGGATCAGGAGCAGTAAAGGGAGTGACATTTAGCGACATTCATATGGACAATGTTAGGAACCCCATCATCATCGACCAGTTCTACTGCCTCACCAAGGACTGCACCAACAAGACCTCGGCGGTGGTTGTATCCGACATTCTCTACTCCAACATTAAAGGAACCTACAACATTCGAAGCCCTCCCATGCACTTCGCTTGCAGTGATTCTGTGCCTTGCACCAACTTAACTCTCTCCGATGTCGAGCTCCTTCCAGCTCTTGGAGATGTTGTTTCCGACCCTTTTTGTTGGAACGCTTATGGAGTTTTGCAGACCCTCACTATTCCTCCAGTCTCCTGCTTGCTCGAGGGTGTTCCTCGATCTATGTTAGACAATGACATAGATTCTTGCTCAACATAGATAAAATGATCATATCATCACCTCCTCCTACCCTACTAATTAATTAAAACGAAATTAGTCATCAATCTCTGTAAAGCTAATGCACAATATCCATCTTTGTATGTATATAATTCATGATTGACGTGTATCATCATCATCATCATCATACAACTGATTGTCTGATGATCATTAATTATGTAGGAGTGGTGTTTTATATGGCCATCCCCCATTATATAAAATATATATGTTTTGCTGCAAGTTCCGGATACCCTTTAAACTCTGAATTTAATTAAATTCGCATGTAAATCTTTCTCTCAACTAAACATTATGCCAAGATTAACTAATGGATGGCACATAAAATTAAACGACAGCAGGTAGTGCACCTTCTCTTTAAGCTGGTGCTGTTTGTTTTGGGTTTTTATAAGAGGTTGGTGGTCCAACATTAATGATATATATTGGGTACAAATATTCAGACTAGATAGTCAGTAATTTATTAGTTCACTAGATAGGTATGTGATCAACTATCATATATATGGTTTATATTGGTGATCTTGCAATTGTTGAAATACACCAGTTTCCTACGTACGTAAATCCAAAACCATCAAACTCCATGATCCTTCTACTATTTCCTTCCACTCTTAAAAACTAAGCCCTAGCTAGCACAGATTCCCAATCATTCCAGCGAAAAAATAAAAGAATAAAAAAATGAATAATGGGATATCAAGTTTGGTAGGCCTCATATCTAAGTTGATGCAGAAAGCATAAAATTTTAATAAGAGACTACTGTCTCTTATTTTATTAACAAGTTGTTTCTTTTGCTAATTGATTAATCATGGATGGGGTATATATAAGGAAAAGTTTGTCATATAGAAATAGTGAGGACGCGCGCGGCAAAATCATGGCAAGTTTAAGATACCCATGATAGATGAGTAGAGTAGTACTACTTTTTAACCGAATTGAAAAAGTGGAAGATTCCAAAGTTCGATATGTCTTTGTGCGCTTCTGAGTAGAAGATTGAGACAAGAATTAATATAAACAAATAGAGTGCAAAAGTAGCATAAAAAGTAGTAGTAGTAGTAGTAGTAGTTTGAAAACGGAATTAGATGAGTAGCTAGCTATAGCAGTGATAAACATTATAAGAGAATATTATTTAATTACATTTACATGAGAGTGAGTGAGGTGCTAAGTAATAGGCAGCTAACAGCACCAAAGTTTGATGTTTTGGAGGAGGATTTGGGATTTGGAAGTGGAGGGACAAGTCCCTTTTTATGTTGGTGCACGCGTAGCCGCTACATTAATCATGGATCAGGGTGTCCATGGATTATGATATCCACTCCCAGAAGTAGAGACTAGAGAAGGGGCTCTGAAAAAGTGAAGCTTTAGGTCGGTGCACGGGCTATAATCCAAAAATCCAATTCCCACCCACCAAAACCAATACTACTACCTTTTCACTCCCAACGGACCCAACCCCATGTTTATATATGTGTGTGTATATATATATATATATATGTATGTGTATATATATGCCAATTCCCAAGAGAGAGATAATTAAGAGAAGAATGGAATACCATGTATACTAGCTGTTTTAAACCAATCAACTAATTTTAAACAGAATTCTCAAATCCAAATTCCCAATTGAGAAAGAGTTGTAAAACTTTGAAAAATATCCTAATTAAATTTCTGTACAATAATATAATTAAGTTAATTAACCTTTTTCAGCTTTCTGGCCCATGCCACCGTTCCACTTTCTCATGATCATCAGCCAACATTTCAAGCTTTTCTCCATCCCATCCACTTAATAATAAAGATGTTAATTTTTTTATACTATTATATAATATAGTTGATAGTTTTATATAGATGTGCTACATCAATCTTTTCAAAACCCAGATTTCAAAACAGTTTTCTTTTACTATATAACTTTTCTCGTTTTCTTTTCTTACGAGGAATTTGATAGTTTGGAAGATTATTATCGAATCTAAATGGTCAACCAAGGCTACATCAATCTGACATTTGGTGAGGACCAAGCATTGTCACAAAGCCAGTCATATCACTGTGTATAATAAATTAAAGCGGCCAATTCTGACCCGACAACATTTGCAGGCATGATGCTTAAAAGAAAAAAAAAGGTTTTGAAAAAATTGAACTAGTTTGGAATTTGGAGGGGGCTCATATGGGCAGGGAGGGAGAGAAGAGTGGTAGTGCTTTGCTTGGGGGTGTTTTGAAGCTTCAAAAGCAGAGTCTCTCTCTGTAGCCTTTTTACTGCCCAGAAATTGTGTAATGTCGCATGAATATGGGCATGGAAGGCTGCCGAAAGCTTTACCCAGAAAGAGAAAAGGAATCTAGTCCACTAACGCCCTCTCTCATCTACCCACTACATACTTCCATATATAAATATATTACTACTAATCATCTTCAAGTGACATGTAAAGTGTCAAATTTCATTGCCATGCTTAGAAGTGTTGCCGATAAGAATAAGAATATATAAACAATTTATTAATTTAAAATAGATAAATAAATATAGAACAAGAAGAAAGAAAGACAAAAAAGTGGAATAATTAAGTGCCACTTTTCCTCTAGCTCACTCAGTATGACTTAAGCTTGCTGCCTTTTCTGCAAATATAATGAATATTCAAACTTCAATAATAATATTATGCCAATGCCATGCTCTTTTTCCTGCTCTTGGACTTAAAGTTCATCTAGCGTGGGGCCTTTCTTAGTGGCCTATCAAATGAACTTGGAACTTGGAACTTGGAAGGCAAGGATACAAATAACATGAGTGATTTTTTAAGAATACGAAAGCAGACTCAAAATTTCTAATTAATTTGTTTTTCTGTTTTTGCATGAAATCATGCTATTGTTGCTAATGACCTCCTTTAATTTTGTATTGATTCTTTGGATCATTCAAAGAAAGATCAAATTCTTCCTAATTACTTGGCAAAATTACTAATCGATCTACAACGGCCATACCAAAGTAAAATACATAAATAAAAACATATTTGATTGATGGTAGTTAATTACAACTTTTTTTTTTTTTTTAATCAATATTGATTGTTTGGTTACAGGTGGAGGAGGATCTTTAAAATGATACACTGAATCTGCAGAGTGAAACTGAAAAACATCTGATAAACACTTTTGGTTTTAGGGCTTTGTTCAATCAGTTTCAACAAAAGAAATGAACCACTTTTTCTTTTTTGGTGGGAAAAGAAAATAGTTACTTAACTAAAAATAAAGAGATTAAGCTCTTAATAAAGAGAGTATGTACAAAAAGCACATTGATCATACAGTCACATAGTCCAGAATAATTAAAAAATTGTGTACCAATGGACAATAGCTAAATTATTAAAGAAAACATTATTATAAATCATTAGAAAGTGCATTCCTTCCGTGGTTTTTAATATGTTTTTCGGAGATTGCATCACGCATGTTGAAAGGGACCGTGAAGATTCTTAAACTAAAAAACTATCTTCATTAAACGCAATCAGAAATACATAACAAAATAATGACACAAAATAATCTTTAAACTTCGTGGGGTATTAGTTCCAACAAATTAAAATCCAATCGGGGATTTGAAAGGCAGTGGAGCATGGGCCTCAATTCCTTTCCTTGGGCTTATATATTGTTTTTCTGGAGATTAAGTTGGGCTCTCAGAGGGTCCTGAGAAGGTGCTCCACCATCTAGACCCAATACAACGGAGGTCTAAATCCCAATCAGTCTTCATCACTCATTCAGCAAACAATTTAAAAAAAAAAAAAAAAAAAAAAAAGGGAAAAATGGTAAATAGAGAATTAAAAAAGATAAACGAAAATGGGATAATTCTTTTTTTTCCTCATCATTACTTATGGTTCGCTTTCAATACGAGAAAGTTTAATTATTTTATTATGGTAATGCGTACCTACGAGTGGTCCTTCCTAAATTCACCTTTCTTGAAAGAAAATTTGTATTGGGTTGCATCGTTTAAATAATGAATGCTAACCGTTTCAAAAGATATGGAGATCCATATCCTATGGTTTAATTTTAATGGAGATATTAAATCTTCCCTAATTTTGGTTAATCACCATGTGATCAAATATTCATCCAATTTTCAAAGATTCAGAATTCCTTTCATAAACTTGTATATATATTTTTGGACGTCACATTCCTTATGTATGCAATATTCTATAAGGAAAAGAAAGAGCGGGGGGGGGGGGGGGGGGGAGAGAAAAATGGTTCTAAATATCGGAATTTAACCTAAGATATATATACACACATACAAGTGTAAAGTTAAATTACTCTCTGATCATATGCGCCAATACCAGCAGCAGTACATGTTCTTTAATTATTGTCTTCAATATATATTATGTTGTACTCATTTAAGTCCAGCTAGCCTTTGATCAATGAAAGCAACATGCAGGGAAACCTATGGTTGCCCTAACACTCCTCGATCATGTCGTCGCTTATCATCATCATCATCATCACCAGTGCTGGTAATATTATATTGTGACAGGTATAGCATTAAGGCACTGTTTTACACCATCCTCGCATGCATTATTTGTCTCTTAATCATACAACTGCTCAGTACCCCAAACGCCCCTCAATTCTACCTCAACTCGTTGTTCATTGGTCCACCTAACTATCCCCATGACGCTAAGTCCAACTCCACCAAATGGGTGATGGATTTTAGTGTCTCAAACCCAAACAAACAGACCCGCATCGACTATGACTTGGTCCAGGTTTTGGTTTTGGATGAAACTGGGGTTGTTATCTCATCCTCAATGCTTGGTCCTTTCTATCAAGAAGGGTTGAGCCAAACGTTATTGCATGCAAATGGTGAAGCAACGATGTCGTCTTTGTCAACATTGTCAAGTTCTTTGGATTATTTTAATGTGAAGATTGAGGCTATTGTTAGGCTTAACCGTGGACTGCCGTGGGAAAGTAAAGGTTGGGTGAGGGCCTCTTGTAGGGATTTGAAGGTTACTTTTTCAACGCCGCATTATTTGATTGGCAAATTGCTTGGAGGCTCTACACAATGCCTTGCCTATTTGCAAGAGGATTTCCATAATGCCGCCGCTGCTGATGATACTAATTGTCTCCTTCAGGATTGTGTTATGTGAATTATTATTTCTTGTTTCTAATACTTAATTACCTTCTCCCTCTCTATCTCTCTATTTATATATAAATATATATATATATATATATATATATATATTTTCCATCGTATGGATATTCACACAATTTCTCATTTCATCTTTTAAACATTGATAATGATTTTTTTTTTAAATTTTTTTTTCTAATTCTGAATCAGAATAGTAAAAACTACTGCTTTATAATTTCTACAAATTTAAAATTTTAAAAATTTATTGAGAAATTTATTAATATATAATGCCATACAATCAAAACAAAGTATTATAGTACGAAAAAAATAAATACTCGATAAATATTTCTGCTACGAAAAAAGAATTGTGATAGAAATCACTGAATTTTGTGCTTTTGCTATGGTTAATCGACTTTCTCACAGTTTTTATATATATATATATATATATATATTACAAGTTATCTATTTATTTCTTTTTTTTGATATTCTAATATTCCCATTTTATATAAATGGAGATCTTATTTTATTTAGCTTCAAAGACATATATAGTTTTTTTTTATATACTTTTTAAAATAGTGTAAAATATTATTTAATTAATTTTTCAACTTTTACATACACTTGATTTGCTGGAACCACAATTTGTGAATCATACTTGCCTGTTTATATATATGTAATTGAAGGTTAACTTTGAGATATATTTATTGAGTAAACCATTTATAGGATTTTCTTTTATCTAATGCTCTTTCTAATTTAAATAGAAAAAAGAATACTTTTTTTTCTTTTACTACAACTATATCGTGTCTTGTGCATGAATGTCGTATTTAGGGAGAACTAGTCCACCGCCAAAGTTTGTCTGCTTGTTTTGAGTTCGCTTCCAATTTTTTTTTTATTTTTTTAATTGGGTGATTCGAATTAGAGGCGGAGCGCCAGAGGAGCCCATGGACCCCCTTGTTTTCTTTATGTACTTTTTACCTTTTTTTGTTTTTTTTCGTTAACTCATTTTACTTTTTCTTTTTGACCCCTGTTATAATGCTCATTTCAAACTTTTTGAATTTGTTTTAGTAACTTTTTATTATCTTTTCTTATAGATATTTCAATTAATCTCTTGATTTTAAAATATTCTAAATAGTTTGTAATGTTTTAATCTTTTACACTAATTTAAACAACTATACTTCTTCCACCATGTAAATTTTTTTTCTCTAAAATAAATATACTAAAACTATTTAGTAATTTATAGTTAGACAATTTAGATATCACTAGAATCTATTTTTTTATCTAATTTTTTAAAGGACTCCAATTCCTTTTGCTCTCATCTAATTCATCTGTATTTCTTTATTTCAGCTTAAGCAATAACACTTTTTATGTATTGTTAAATGTATGAATTTTTAATTTTTAATAAGTTATTTCTTAATTCTTCTTTTTTTAAAAAATCTTTAATTCTTTTTTTTAGAAAAAATGGTGTTCCTCTTTTGGTCCAATAAATCTTTTTTTCCACGTCTTGCCTATATATGAGATTTTTTCCGAACACCTCATATCTAACGGCCTAAGCTTCAATTTTTTTTATGCCTTTTAGAACATTAGTTGAAAAGTATTAAATATGTCGTTTTGGGAAGGTTGAATTATTACTTTTTAAAAAAATTTAAACCAACGGAAAGTGAGTTATTATTTATTTTATTCTCTCTTTTTTAACATTTCTTTTTCATATGTAAGCCTATCTTTTTACAATTCATTTTTATCATTTTGGGAATTAGGTCTTATATATACTGTTTATTTTTTTTTAAGTGAAATTGTTGAATTCTAATATCAAATTGTATTATCATTTTTTTTTTCAAAAACTTAAACTAATGAAAGCTAGTTTAAGGAAAATTTGTAACTACAATTCTACACCCGTTGCTGCTAATAATTTCTGAAATTAATTGCATTTCCAAGAAAAATAAAAGAACAAATATTGAAAAATGCTCTGTTGCAATCGATGGTATGTAACTAGATCGCAACGCCATGGTACGATTAGTAACCCACATACTGTTGACGCTGCAATGGGTGTGTCAGCTAGTTGGTGAAATGACGAAGGCACACTATAAGCCCGGCCCACGCAACTAAGAGCTAAAACTTTTCTATTATTTTTTTCACTTATTTGATGGAACATGTCTATATATTACATCAAAGAGCATTCAACCTATTCTCTATCCTTTGTTTTCGTTAATTTATAACTTTTTTTCTTTTTTCCATGTACCAATTTATTCTAGTTTAAATTTTAAATAGAATATATTAAAGATAAAATTTAAATAGATATTTTTTTATTGATAAATACTAAAACATTTGAATTTCAACACCTTTAAAAATCTCTAAAAAATTCCATTAAACCGTTGAAAATTGCTCTAACAGGCTCTTTTTCTCCAATTGTTTTTCTATTTTTTTCTTTTTGGTAAAGATTCTTGATATCATCTTGTCTACGTTTAATTACGACAACCAAAAAGTAATTAAATACTACGTTATCTTTCTTTTATTCATTTGGTACAGGTGGGCCCAATGCCCATTAAACATGATTTATCATATTTATAAAAAATTCTTTATTAAATATTTTGGCTTACAGAACATTTTTCATATTGATGTATTTTCAACTCTTTTCTATATATATATATATATATATATTTATTATAATTATTAACTAATTATTTTAAATGGTTTTTTTTGTTATTAATTATTTTAACTATACTTAAATAAACTAAAAGGAAACACTCGAATTCGAGTAATGCATACAAAGTAAAATATGGTATGTTAGCTTTTTGAAATTTAGAGCAAAAGATATATGTATTTGAATATTTTAGTAGGCTCTATTGTTAAAGTTTTATTCATTTAATATTTCTGTACTCTGTTATCCGCGCAATAAAAGGAAGACTGACTTATTCACCAAAAAAAAAAAAAAAAAAAACTGACTTGGGAGTTAAAAAAGAAAAAAAGGCCCAATTGAAAAAAATTTACAAAGCATGGATAAAATATACGACTAGTGGGGGGTTAAAAAAACAAAAAAGCAGGGATTTTAGTCGTTGTACATGATGAAAGGGCAAGCATAAATAGTAAATGAAAGAAAATAAAAAAATTGAAGTGTATACAATGATTGAACACTATGACGGCGACATTGTACAATTTCGAGGTGTCTTCAAGAAGCAACCTAGAAAGTGCTCAAAAGTTGATGCTGATCTACAATATAATTACGCTATTATTTCTGGAAACTCAGCGCAGCTCGCACATATATGGCCATGGAGAGCAGTAGTATGAGCAGGAAGAGGACGAGATCATGCCACGTTGATCAAGATGAGGAGGAAAACGAAGAAGAAAAAATAGACAAGTTCTTTAGGCTCATCAAGAGCATTCGCGAGGCTCGTGACCGATTAATGACGCAGGAATCGGATGTATTGAAGGAATCAGAGAATAAGAGAAAGAAGAAGATGATGGTGGGAGAAAAGGAAGAGAAGCAAAAACTACAAGTTTGGAAGCCTTCCTTCCTACTTGAAGATTTCATGGAAGACGCTACTCCTCACCACTTCAACACCTCTAGTGCTGTGGCCTTGGTGAGTCGTCCTTCTTCTCAAAACACTACTGATGATCAATTACAAGTATCCCCTAAGAAAGATGATACGAAACAAGGGTTAGACCTAAGGCTTTCCCTTTAGCCTATTTTAGACTCACGGTCACTGGACGTTAAATTAATGAAGGGCTGATCCAGATATAGGATCCATCTATAACACATGCATGCCCTTTTCACTATCTGTATTATTTCTGCTTAATTAATTTGCATTTTTTGCAATATTAGCATATAGACGCCCGATCTTGTCTATTAGATCTATCTGTATGCATAAGCACCTTTATTTTTATATTTGGATCATATATATATATATATATATATATGGATTTTATATATATAGCCAAAGACTTTGGTTGTGAAATTTTTATAGGATTCTCTCCGGCTACTTGTAAATTAAAGACCTATATATATATATTTATATATAAACAGTAAGGTAAATATTAAGTTGAGGATTTTTTTGTCCATTAATGAATATTTTCAACAATTGAAATTTAAAATATATTTATAATTCATCAAATTCCTAGATAATTAACTTTTCTTATATAGAACTTTAATTTATTATTATATCTATATTAAATTATTATTGATTTTTAAATTTTAATTTTAAAACGATCTGATAACTAATAAAATAATATCTGGTACTAAAATAATCAATTCAATCTGATTTGAACTTGATAATATATATATATATATATATGTATGAATTCAAAAATTAGAAAATAGAGTTTGGATTTCGTTCCTAGCTACATTTTATTGTTGTATATATCCTAACAAATTATAATCTAATTCTTTATTTACTATTGAAGAAAATTCAATCGCTATGTATAAAAAAGATCTATTTAGATGGATGCAGTTGCATGACTAAGGAAGACAGGATACCTCATTTCAAATGAGTAATTTTAAAGTCACTCTACCGTCACTTCATTGACATCACAGCTGTCATGCTTTTACTAAAATTTATCGCAACTCAAACCCAAAAAAAACTCATAAATTGTCATCAAATTCAATTTGGTTGAAATTAAATTCTACTAGAAGGGAAAAAGGAAGAAAGTACATAGGCAGCTTAATTAATTCCATAAAGTGAGGGTTGATTATCCAAGCACGAAGAAAGAAGGGAAGAATTCATCAAAAGAAAAGAAAAAGAAAAAGAAACGTAGTGTGCAGGTAAATTAATCACTCCACAATTCATTACGCAAAAATTAAGATCTAATGACACTCACTTAGCGATGATACGAAACAAACATGTCTAAAAAAATAAAATCGTGATTCTGAGGTTAATTTTGTCAGTAAAAATTCAATAAATAGACGACGCATCAAAAAACTATCGACGTCAAGCAGTCGCTGAATATTCGACTGAACGGAGTCGCCTTTAATAGCGTGCGTATATTTTATATGTATTGTATTGTTTAAATGCTACACTAATGAAAAATGATTAACCAAATATTTATCTATGTTTATATAACAATGAAATTTAATTATACGATGTTGTCGTTCAATTATATAATTTTTCACGTACAGTTTATTCTTGCAAAGTTTTTCACGTAATTGGATAGGGAATTGTCTATCAATCTAATAAAATTAACTACAAACTGTATCAATCTAATTTTATTTCAACTACAAATTACCAGTGAAAATATTAGATCAACATAACTGAGCTGGTTTTTTTTTTTTTTTTTTTTTTTCCAGATTTTGGTAACAGGCGATGCACAATGAAGATTGTGCATTTCCTGTTTTCCTTTTTTTTTTTGGGTTCTTTTAGTCAATCTAATTTTATTTCAACTACAAATAATCAGTGAAAATATTAGAGTAATATAATTGAACTATTTTTTTTTTATTTTTTTTAAATTTTGATAATAGGTGACGCACCTTTTGCGTCTCCAATTAGTAATAGGTGATGCACATTGTGCGTCTCCAATTACTAATAGGCAACTCTAGTAATAGGCCATGCACATTGTGCGTCTCTAGTTATTAATAGGATACTCTAGTAATAGGCAACGCACATTATGCATCTCCAGTTAGTAATAGGCAACGCACATTGTGCATCACCTGTTACAAATATCTGGAAAAAACAAAAAAGAGCTTAGTTATGTTGCTCTAATATTTTCACTGGTTATTTGTAGTTGAAATAAAATTAGACACAATCTTCACTGTGTCACCTGTTACCAAAATCTTAAAAAAAAAAAAAAAAAAGGAGCTCATTAATGTTGCTCTAATATTTTCACTGGTTATTTGTAGTTGAAATAAAATTAAATTAACTAAAAGAACAAAAAAAAAAAAAAAAAAGAACAGGTTTGTGCGTTGCCTATTACCAAAATCTAAAAAAAAAAAAAAAAAAAAAGAGCTCAATTATGTTATTTTAATATTTTCAATGTTTATTTGTAGTTGAAATAAAATTAGATTAACTAAAAAAACCAAAGAAAAAAAAAGGAGAATAGGAGATGCACAATTTTCATTGTATGTCGCCTATTACCAAAATCTTAAAAAAAAAAAAAAAACCAACTCAATTATGTTACTCTAATATTTTTATTAGTTATTTGTAGTTAAAATAAAATTATATTGATTAAAAAAAGAAAAAAACTACCTCAATTATGTTACTCTAATATTTTCACTGGTTATTTGTAATTGAAATAAGATTAGATTGACTAAAAGAAAAAAAAAATGAAAACCAGGACCTCTTACACTTTGAAGGAATCACCACACCATCAGGCCAAATGACTTGGATGTAATAATATAATAAGAACTAGTTAATATAGTTTTAGGCAACACATTCTTTTAACAAAGAGTCTCCAAATAAATGAAAATGCAACGCATTTGCAACAACTGGGTAGCCTTTTCACTCTACCAATTTTTAACTTTTTATGAATTTGAAAGTTGTTTTTAGTAATTTTTTTAATTTTGTAATTTTTTTTTTAAATTTGTAGATGAGTAATCAACAAAACTAATTAAAGATTAAAAAAAAACAATAATAAAACATGGAATAGGCGATGCGTTTTAATGGAATTGCGACGCCTGTTCCTTCAATTTTTTTATTTTTTTTTTAAAAGAAAAAGCAATTTAATAGACTTTGAATTTTTAAAAACAAGTAAGCTATCATGCACCATAAACACATGAAAGTTAAGCTCATTTAACATACTTATGTAGATAAATTGGTCAATAAATGCTTGTTGAATTAGAATTCTATATTTGGTATCCTATCTCACATTAGGTCTTGAGATATTTTGTGTCTCATCTATACACATATACGTGCATAATTGAGAAGAGCATTGACAAAACTATTTTTTTGTTTTTAGATTAATAGAATTTATATTCATTGAATTGCTGCATGAATATATTTGTAGATGAACAATTAAAAAACTATTTAAAGATTATAACGAAAATATAAAAATTGGAACATGCGACGCTTTTCGACCATAATGCATCGCTTGATCCCATAATTCAAGAACAGACGATCCTTCTTGAAGAGAATGCGTCACTTGTTCTCTCAATTAAAAGAAACAAAAATTTTAAAAACATGCAAATTTTATAAAGAATAAAGATGTACTTGAAAAACAGAAAATAAACAACAATTTTTGATATTTTGCTTTGCATTTTTAAAAAATATTTTCAGTTTTTATTTGTAGATGAAAACTAAAAAAAATTAATCAAAGAAAAAAAATGAAATTGAAAGAAAATGCGCATTTTTGTCATTTTTTGGAAATTTTTGACGCGTTTTAAAATTTTTACGCATACCTTTGAATTCCTTTTCTTTTTTAAAACTACATTAAGTACACTATCTAATAGATATTAGATTTGGAAGCAATCTAATAAATACTTGAAGAATAGGATATTTTGAGTTTTATTTTTTATTTGCCTATGTTGTCGTCAGTAGGAAAGTTGGATTTCTCTATGTTGCATGATTTTCTGGATTTTTTCTTTCTTCGTCTCCATCGTTTATGTGAGTTTCCTTTTTCTTTTTGGTTGATGGAGACATTTGGTGGATTCAATTTTTTTTTTCTCATTTTAACCGCAGGTTAGGTTCGTTGGGTTTTATTAATTTTTCTTTTGTAGAAATTTTGTTTGTGATATTGCTTGATATTGTTTTGCTAAGTGTAACAATAATTTTATGTTGAAGATCAATTTGATTCAAGATGGTCTGTTGTTTTAACTTTACCACAATATCGTACTTTTGTTGAAGAAGATGTTCTTGGAGATACTACGATGACTCACAATCCATTTGTAATATAATTGCCAAGTATCAATGAAAATGATAATAAAGATGAATGTGAGAGTGACTATATTTGTAATGACTGTAAAATGATATGGATAAACAATATCTTCTAAATAAATTGGTACGTATATTTATTAACTTATGTTTTAACTAATATTTATAATATTTATTATTATTCATTTAATTATTTTTTTGATCCGCTTCATTATGTGTTTTCCGCTTTTAATTAGGAGAAATACGTCTCGCCAAATCTTAAGAACGATGGTAATATTCTTTAAATTTTTATTTACTAAATTACAAATTTAATAATGATTAATATTTCATTTATTTTGTATAAGTATTAATAACTTTTTTAATTTTTTCATATGCAGTATGAGGGTGTAATATCGTCAACAAGAGGACGTCAACTTCCATTTCAATGAGTATGCATTCATGGAAATTTAATTAATATTAAATTTATCATGAAAAATATAATAGTTTACAAATTATGTCAAAATATGTCAATGAGTTAATATTAAATTTATTTGATAATTAATTTGTCATGAAAAAATATATATTTTAAATTTTTGTATTCTAATTATTCTGGACGAAGCTAGTTTTAGTTTTTTTGTATTTTAATTATTTTTATATTTTTACTATTTTGATAATATTCACAAAATTAAATATTAAAAAGCAAATGGACGACGCATCAACAAAAAACAAGGTCGCCTAACATATTTGGCAACCTTTACTTGCCTATCTTTAGCGACTAACAAATCTAGCGATGCTTAAAATAGAATCGCTAATGTCATTTTTAGTGATTTTTCTAAAGATAAATAAAGAATCGCTGTAAATAATGAAAACTACGTCGCTAAAATCCTCCATGGTCGCTAAAAAGGCGACTCTACTTATAAGTCGCTTGTAATATCTTTATTTAGCGACTCTACACGAAACAGTTACTAGAAAATACGTCGCTATAAGTGGATCGAAATAATGAGTCACTAAAAATTTATATGCGTCTCTAAAAACCCAAATAAGGAGACTCTATAAAGAATCACTAAAAGTCGATCTATGTCGCTAAAAGTGTATTATCGCTAAAAATGAAAATATAGGCGACTTTGATAATAAGTCGCTAAAAGTCGATGGTTGTCGCTAAAAGCTCTAATATAGGTGACTCACGTACTGCGTTGCTAAAAATAACATGTGTCGCTAAAAATTGATGTATAGGCGACTCTCATAATAAGTAGCTAAATGTCTATTTAAATCATTAAAAACTCAAGGATATGCGACTCTGATAATGGGTCGCTAAATGTTTTTCGTTATTTATTTTTTACAATATTTATTATGTCATTTATTAATGCAATTCTAGTAATGATTGTTTTGGACAAATCTTATTTCTTAATCTAGATTAATTCTACTCGACACCTACATATATAGCTAGCTTAATTATTTAGCTGGCTGGCCTAACAAAAATTGAAAAATCTCCAACCTGCAGTCAATTTGAGTTCAATTCATTTGATTGCTTAATTCATTTGATTGCTTTAGACTAGCTACCGAAAATCTATCTAATTTTCTAAGAAAAAGTTGAAAAAAATTTGATCGAGACACCCGACACCAGGCTCATTGTTTTGTTCTGGGGGCCAAAAACTAAGGAAAATTGGAGAAACTAACATTCTTTTGGACCCAAAGGATCATTGAATGTTAATATTATATGTATATTATATATACATATATATATATATATATATAAATATATATATATTTAATTATTTACAGTTGACTGACTCTTGGAATTGGATGTCTCACATGTGTAAAGACTAATAAATCATATAATTTATTAATTTAAGCTAATGTCAATCCCATGTGATGAGTAGGCCACACTTACATTGCAAACATTTTCCTGTAAAGAAAAAGAAACAATATAATATTAAATAATATTTAATAAGGGAGAATTTTAGAATGCAGTCTGGATGCGCAACCTCATGAGACGTCATCCAATGGTCGTCACCATGCTTCGATTGTATCGTATTTTTTTTTTTTTTTTTTTTGGGTGAAATTCGATTTTATCGTATTGTATTTGCCTTTAATCACAAATTAATATTTAATTTCTAACCACGTCAATATATTCAAGAATCAAAATGATGACGCCACGTACTGAGTCGCCCTTATCCATTTACCATTTTATATAAGGTAACCACCGCTCATCCACGGGTATCCCCAGGGTAATTTCGTCCTTTGACTTCCGTTTATATTCTATATATGCATACGTGAGCTACTTGTCCTCCTCCTAAGTCCCAAGTCCGACCCTCCTGATCTTGAAAGGATTTTTTATTTTTTTTTTGGTACTTAATTCGCCATGAACATGGAGAAGGCCGAGAAGGAGAAGGTTAGCCACAATGGAGAAGACGAGGAGGAGCAACACGAAGATATGAAGATGGAGAAATTTTTCGCTCTTATGAGAAGCTTTGGGAAAGCTCGTAAGCGTCTAAGAAAGGAATTCATGGAGGATGCCGATAATACTGATGATCAGGAATTGAAGAAGAAGAAGAATATGATGATCACGAAGAGGAGGACTGCCCATGAACAACAACAATATTCTTCCCCCTGGATCCCATCGTTTCGGTGGGAGGATTTTACAACGGACATCGACTTCATAAGACCTCCTCCGATCCTTCCTAATCCATGTAATTACAATTATAAGGAGCCAAACAAGCAAGCAATTACAGAAGATGATGGTTTAGATCTCCAACTCAAGCTCTAGTCTTGTATGCATTGAAAAGTTTATCCAAATATATATTAGTTCTGCTACAACTTTGTCACATTGGAATATATACGATATTCAATTTTTATAATTAATTTGGTCTGATGCATGTTGAAAATCATGCTATGCTGACCATCATTCATCTGCTCAACAGAAAAATGTGCTTTATAAATCAAACTCATCGTGATTTTGCTAATATGGGCAACGTTGCGCACCATTTAAAGGGGCAGCAATCCGATGATATGCGATTAAATATATATATGTATATATATAATCACGGTTTGATTACATATAATTATATGGATCTGACGAATGCTTATTAATTGGTGGGTGAGGACTGGGGAAAAAACAATGGGCTTATTGGTAACATATTAGTTGAGATGACCAATGTCAAAGTTGTTGTTTATCAACTAAATTTTAAATTTTAAATTATTAATGGATTTGATATCTCTAATATTTTAATATGTTAATATATATTCTCATTTTATATTAAAAATATATTTATAAGAGAATATTTATGATGAGTTTTGGTTCCTTTTTTAAGAATCTTAACTGTTCCTTGTCATAACAACGAAAGAATGTTATACAAGGCAAGTTACAGTTAATTTTATTTTCTTGTGTCATTTTATTAAAATTTACGAAGTGTTTACACCAATACACCTAATTCTTAATACCCCAAAAGATAGTTTTAGATGGAGTCATAAATATCAGGAGTCCATAGTTGTTATGAATTCTTATTGGCACTTCCGGATTAGTGCTGAAAGAAAACCGAAGTAATTCGGATTTTACATTTCATAATAAATTGTGTGTCTTTAATCTTTATTGTGTTTATATAATGAAACCATGCACGCTTAAATGTAAGCATCATATTCAACCCAAAAAATTAAAAAAGAAAGAAAAGAAAAGAAAAATAAAAAAAGAAAAGCATGTGAATAGTTAGGCTTTTTTGTAAAAAAAAAAAAAAAAAAAATTACTATAGGCTTTTTTGTTTTTTTGTTTTTTGGTACAAGCATATATTTGTTGACTACTTTTTTGACGAATATGTGTTGACTGCTGAGGTGTTCAGCAATTGCAAATCAGAATTATTATTCACCAAAAAAAAAAAAAAATCATTTTAATGAATTTATTTTTATTTTTCGGTTTTTTCGAGGCTCATTTTTCATCTGTTTTAATTTTAATTATATTTTGGTTTCGTTGTCAGTACTCTCTATTAACTTTTAATTACGAATTATATCATTCCCCCGAAAGGACAAATTAAAATAAAGAAATGCTGCTCAGAACTGACAGGCTTGCCCGCTATTGTCGTCGTTTTTGTTTTTTCTTTTTTCGTAATTAATGAGATGCCCGTGTTATAACATATTAATATAAAATGACCGTACTGTAGGATTCTCTGTTTTAGAAGCAATTTATATAATATAATAGTATTAAAATTATCAAATATTTATTAAATAATATAATAATATAATTTATTTTTTAAAATTTATTTATTAATTTAAAAATATATTTTTATATTTAAATTATATGCATTTATCATTTAATAATATTAAAAATATATATTATTTGATAAATTTTGATATATACAACTTTATATATGATATGCCACTGTTGAAATTTATAACACATGATGAAGTATCGCTGCAGCGGATAAGACTACAAAAGCTACATATTATTGGCTATTAATGTATGCTGATTGATGAACTTTTAAATCATCGATAAAAAAAATCCATTTTGCTTTAAATAAAAGTTAAAGGAATTAACTTTAAAATGATTTTTTTAAATAATGGAAATTATCCAACAGATGAAAGCTTCGAACACCGGGCCTTTCAATCTTTATTAATATCCGGATCAACACTAATATGCTTATACATAATTTTTTTTTTTCTGCTGAGAAATATGTTTATATATTATAAATGTGTGAAGTAATAATCAAAGTTTAATTTGTTTTTTATTAATTCCATAGAATAAACGTGATGAAACGTATTAAAAAAAAATAGTTTGAGAGATAAAGACAGCAGATTAATAAAATAGAAAAGATGAAATAAATAGAAATAAATTAAAGAATTAACTTGTCATGTGTGACATTCACCAAAAAAAAAAAGAAAAAAAAAAGGTAAAAAAAAAAAATACGTGTCATGTGCGACACGATTAGGAAATAAAAACCAAAAGGAACTAAACAAAATAAAAGATGTGAAGTGCGTCACCATAAAGCAGCAGAATGACGCAGATGGCGCTGGGATTTCAATTATTATTATTTTTTTTCTTTGAAAAGCATCGATTTCACACTTGAACATGCATTTGTTGTTGATTTTGAAATATGATGTTTGTGGATCTTTTAGGGTTTAGGACAATAATTTAGTGAAAAAAAAGAATCAGCATTATAAGTATTGTTTCAAAAATCATTATTTGAATTTTGATAAAGGGTTAGTGCCTCGAATAGTTAACTACCGTGAAGTATAAGTTTCAATCTAATCTGATGTCTATGATAAATTTTTTTTTTTTAAATAATAAAAAAAAGGGAAGATTTTCAATCTTTAAACCATAGGAATCATGGAGTTGGGTTAGTGAATGTTTATTGGTAAGATTAGGAGAAAGAAATGAAGATTTGGGGCACGGCATTTGGGGGTCCCACGAGAAAACCACGAATATAAAAAAATAAAAAAATAAAAAGGCAAAAGCGCTGGCGTAGAGGCTTCACGTGGTCTCCTAGAGGAAGCAACCTCGACCCAACCCAGAAACCCAGCTTGCTGAACTCATATATATGATACGATATGATATATGGATAGGTAGCTTTCAAAATTTTAATAATTAATCTCTGTTTCTGCATGATATATATCTTATATCTTATCCTCCCATGGAGAATATGAATACTGAAAGCAAGAACAACAACAAGAGGAAAAATATTAGCCATGCTGCTGCTGTTGATCATACAGTACTTGATGATGATGATGATGAAGAGAAGAAGATTGACAAGTTCTTTGCTCTGGTCAACCGCATTCGAGAGGCTCGTGACCTTCTCAGCAGCAATTACGGGGCTGCAGGAGCAGGAGGAGTGAAGGAAACCAAAAACTACTACTTAGACAATGACAACAACAAGAGAAGGAAGAACAAGCAGGTTCAGAATGATCAGGAGGAACAATATCATCCTATGCCCACACCAATGAAGCCTTGGAAGCCATTGTTTCAACTTGAGGACTTCATGGATCATGAACACCTGCTTCCCTTTAATGTTCCTCCTCCTACCACCTTTGGGAGTTCTTCTTCCCCAAATGTTCCGCCCCAGAAACAAGACAGTGCCGAGGAAGGCTTAGATCTTAGGCTTTCTCTGTAGCCAAAAACAATATGTCTCTTGTTATATGTTATCTATGTTGTTGATTAGATGTATTTGATGGGAATTCCAATCTATGAAATTAACTATATATACATAGTCTATTATATTTTGCACCCAATTTAATTATTCTTATTTCTTTTGGCCAAGATGTTCTTAACAAAAAAAAAAAAAAAAAAAAAAAAGATTCACTTAGCATGTATGTTTGCGTGTGTGAATTCTTAAATCAAAATATTAAATTGGAGGAATATGGAGACCGGAGCGTAGGGATGAAGAAAAGGATATAAACCAGAAGTGATGGAAAATATATGCTTCTCATTTTTTGTTATTAGTCAAGAGATTAGAATAAAAGAGAATACGATTTTATAGTCGTACTTTTGCATTATTGAATGAAAAAAAGTAAAATTAAAATTTACACATACAAAAAAATGGCTCATTCCTCCATATCTGGCTTTTGAGGTTCATCACCATCGGGTGAATTTCTGGTAAGGGATTATAAATCTGGGCAACATGATTCCATGCTCGAATTCGAGCCAAATCATGAAACACTTGGTACTCTGTAGAGAACCCATGATCAAGTTTTATTTCGGATGTGTATTTGTAAATTTATCCAACATGGCCTCAGAAAGAGAAAGAGGCAAGTGAAAATTGTTCATTTATCCTCGAGTTATGAACTTCCCATTAGTTAGTTTGTTTAAGTGGAATGGGAATTTTGTATAACGCATATTTGTTATTTAATATATAAAAAATAATAAATAATAAGTAGATATGCAGAAAGACATTATGGTATACCACAGAAAGTCTCGAGGGTGAAGTTGCACATTACACAATGGTACTCTGTTTTGAAGTTATATTTGTTTGGCAACATGGTAATTCAACAAGTTGGCACTTTTCACCCATATGTGACTCCCGTGGCTTAATTAACCGCTTTGACCCTAAAAAGGGTACAAAAATTTGTGGGTTGATCGAGATATTTTGAGCCACGGCCACGGCCACGGTTCAAATGAAACCCAGCAAGGTCAAGTGGTGAAGCCTCCGGGGTATAGCCAGAAGAAAGAGAACAAAACCGACAAATGGTATTGGCTGGGATACTTTAAAAGTCAAAATGATAGCGAATCATCACAAGTCATCCACACAACGTCATCACCTTGTACGTCACGCCCGTGTATGTGGTTCTCAGATTGGAGCACACCTATACCTACCATGTTGATCTTTGGTCTATGATCTATAAGATTATAATCTGAGTCCTGGAGGTGACCACGTCAAACATATGATGTCACACCTCTTTCGTCACTCAATTATGCAATTACGCGTAAAATTAGACACCCCAAGTCAAGACTTGAGAGAGGTGTGAGACTGAGAGCGACTATCCACCGCCCCTTTTACATGTGTCTTGAATTTGACACTCATATTTTGTAGCCACGGTTTTTGAAACTAATTTTGTATAAATATATGCATATATTAATTTTATCCCTTGAGAGTCTTTTGAACAATGGGAGATGATAAAATTAATATCCAGAATGGCTGTAGCGGAGAAGATGCTGAGGAGGAGATGAAGATTGAAAGGTTTTTTGCTCTGATTAGAAGCTTCCGGGAGGCTCGCAATCGGTGCCGGAGAAGAGAGGAATTGTACGATCAGTTATCGGAGAAAGAGAAGGAGAAGAAGAAAATGAAGAGGGAGGATTTCTTCAAATTGGAAGATCAGAAGCAATCAAATTGGATTCCATCATTCGAGAGGGAGGATTTCACAACACAAGTGGAGTTTCTTGGACTTCCTCAAGTCTTTCCTCCTCCATGCCCCAATTTCACTGCCAAAAATCATCACCGCCCAAAACAGCCTGTGCAAGACCATGCTTTGGACCTCAAACTCTCTCTTTAACAACGATTGCTTTCCTTACTTACATGCGTGCATTTTTTTATTTTTATTTTTTATTTTATTTTTTTATATAAATGTATTTTCTGTATGCTTGGTTCTGTTACATGTAGTTTTACTTGCAGATGATATAAATTAAATATGATCTTTTTTTTTTTTGGCTAAATATTAAATATGATCTATTTATATCTTATTATTGTTATTATTTTAATATTGGAGGGTTTCAAAACAGAATATTATTATGAATATCATAAAAAAAAAAAAATTAATTGAAATTCAAGCATATGCAAATTAACATGAAGTGTAAAACAGAGGCATTCAATTTCGAAGTGGTATTGTTTAAAAAAAAAAAAGAAAAAAAGAAATTCGAAGTGGTATGAAAGTGGAGGTGCAGGGTGCCAAATTTGGATTTTGTAACGGTCTTTTCTGGAAACAAGCGGTGTTACGTTTGGCCCAAATATTGGTGTCAGCTAGGCCCCATGCATAAGATATTTTCGGGGCAATAGTTGGGACGGATATAAAAATTCAAAAAGAAATAAAAGTAATTAGGTCTCCAGTCAAATCCCAACGTTTAATTTGTTGCTGAATTACGTAACTATCTTTTTCCTTAAATGTTGTTACTTCTACGCTTCTGCAAATCTGTTACCAACTTTCTTGCTTTCTTGAACTCTGATGTGATTCCCTATCCAAATTTTTTGATACCCAAATACCTCTTCAAAACTAAAATAATTCATAAAAATCTAATATATTGTATAATTTCAAACACATATTTTTAATGAGAAGATGAGCTTTATTAGTAAATCTAAATTTTTAATAAATAAAACAAGACTTTCAGTTAAATTTTTCATACGTTGGGTATCCCGGATCGTATGACACGGATACTTCACCATTCTTGCCCAGTCCTGACAACATGGGACATGAAATTAACAAGATGGGCCTTCTCAACCTGTGATCCAACATCAATTGGGTCTTTGGACATGACATTAACAAGATGGGCCTTCTAAATCTGTTATCCAAAATCAATTGGGTCTTTGAACATGACATTCACAAGATGGGCCTCCTAAATCTGTGATCCGACATCAATTGAGTCTTCTTATACATTTTGGGCTTTTTAACGATAACGGCTATGTCATTTAAAAGGGCATGTTGATAACTGTAGGATCAAATATAACAAATAACCACCGCTGTGCAACTGTGTTCGCTATTGAGCATGTAATAGGCCATGTACTTTTTTTTTTTTTTTTTTAATAGGAAATAAGCCCTGTATTAAAGAACAAAGTTAATATATTTGTGTACAAATAAAATCAAACCCAAAAAAAAAAAAAAAAACGAAAAAGAAAAAAGAAAAATAAATGTGCCTTTGTTGCGCCTCTATCAAAATTTAGAATAAATTAAGAATGGGAGAAAATCGATCCTATAGCTTAATTATAAATTTAAAAAAGCAAAGAACTGAATTGTAATTAGAAAAACCATTTAATTAAAACCCAATAAATCATGCATACAAACACATAACTTAATGAAGGACAAACGCAACTTTATTACAAACCATCCAGCAACTTTATTATAAACCATCCAGCGAACATATTATTATGTATACAGACAGAGTCACCCCCAAAAAAAAAAAAGACAAACCAAGGGCATTGCATACATATGTATATATATATATAATGCCTTGTCACTCAAACAGTAGTGGCCTAAATTTCCAAGTTCCAACCTCGAGAGTGTTGAGTATAGGAGGAGATTGGAGCCTGTGAAATGAAAGGACACCAAACCAGACTCAGACACACCACATTTTGTAGTACATTTCCCACCACTTTCACAAGGAAAACATTAGATCATGTCCCTGCAGTGGCTTTTATTATTCTCTCCTAATAAGAAATTCTGAAAAACGTCACCATATCACAATAACAAAACGACAAAACCACATACATATATAATCAAACTGCAAACATTGTCCTTTATGATTTTATTTTTATGAATAATATACTGCAGCAGCTAGTACTGGAGGCTTAGCGACGGAAGCTCCTGACTTGGCGTGGCAATTCAGGATCTTCTCCTCGCAGCTTCACAACGGTGTAGGCACCAGCACCGGCGAGTGCACCAAGTGTTGGTGCCACCAGGTATATCCACAGTTGCTTGTAGTTTCCCGCTGCAACTGCTGGGCCTAGTGTCCTCACTGGATTCATTGAACCTCCACTTGTATTCCTGCCCAGTGCCAAAACAACTAATCACAATTACTTCTCTTTAATGTCATTATATATATATATATTTTTTTTTTTTCCGTCTTTTTGTTTCAATTAAATCAAAGCTTTAATTTGTATTTCAGTTAGTTTAGAGCTTGTCATTATCATGCAGCTCATATATATATATATATATATATGATTATTCACAGAACAAATGTCCCTTTTCTTGCCTGATTGATTACTAGCTAATTATTAATATTTATTCTTTGATTCGATTCCTTGCCAGATCTCTGATAACTGACAACTCCTTGGCCCTTAGTCCTTACCACCCCTAATTAAACAAGCGAGTTGAAATCTGATAGAGCTTTCTTTTGTCTGTATAAAGGGGATAAGGTATACGATAAGACTTTTGATTTGATTGAAGCTCTTTTACTTTTTGTCGCATTTATTTGTTGGCATGCGATCATAGCAAGTCAAATTTCATACTAATAATAACAAGAAATTGATCTTATTGAGCACATCCTCATCACATATTCTTCAGAACCAGTATGGGTGTTTCGTTTTTCTTCAGACTGTAAGGTTTACAAACTATCATAATAATTATTACATCATACTGTGCAATCCATTAGATTATAGTTTTGGAGTTTTAAAATCAAAAAATGGACTTTTATTTTATTCTTTTGCTTGCAGTCGCAGTCATATGTTATTATTAAATAATTTTGTATGTCAACTTCATTTATTTGCTCTAACTAAAATAAGATATTTATAATATCACATATAGGATGGATTTTGATAATTTCAAATAATATATATATATATATATCCGATCGATCATTTATTTGATCAATTTAGAATTATTAAATTAAGAAGCATTAATTTTCGGTTAACAAACGATAATATATAAAACACAAAGAAAGACACGTATAGCATAGAAGAAAAATTATTGAGAAGAAAAATTAAAAAAAAAAAACGAAAATTAAAAAGAGATTGTATGGTGAGGATGTGAAATTATAAAATAGATTAATAGTACTTACCCAGAAATAAGAATGTTGAGCATGACAGTAGCTCCAACAGCTATACCCGCCAATTCGCCGACCTGGATTGGAGGCATGCATGCACCCAAATTAATCCTTAATTAGTTAATTGGAATGGATGAGATTGTCGAGGAGATTGAAGAGAGAGAGAGAGAGAGAGAGAGTATATATATATATATATATATACGCACGGCGCGGGTGTCAGTGGCAACAGCAGTAACAACAAAGAGGAGATTGAAGGTGATGATGAACTCCAAAGCGAAAGCCTGGGCGGTGGTGGCAGAAGGACCCGGAACCGTAACTCCACCGGCCAGGAAGGGATGGAATACGCCTTTGAGAGCGAATGATGCGCAAATGGAGGCGGAGACTTGAGCAGCCACGTAGCCGGGAACTTGGACCCACGGGAAGTGGCGGAGGGCCGCAAAGGCAATGGTGAGTGATGGGTTGAGGTGGGCCCCCGAGATGTGGCCCGTCGACAGAATCACCACCATCACCGCCAGTCCTGCGCATGCCGCGTTCCCGATCAGCGTCTCTGCTCCGTTGTACTTTTGGTTCACAATCGGCCCTGCTGTTGCCACGAATATCAGGATGAACGTTCCTACAAACTCCGCTCCTAGCTGATGATTATTATATTAATATATATATATATACATATATCAACTACGTAATTATTAAATTCATCTAAATTATATAATTTTACATATATATATATATATATACATATTATAGCTATTAGATAAGTTTGGTGGATGCAGTGCACATGTATTTGATCACCATATAAGAAAGAATAAGCTCTACGGATGCCGTTTTCATCTCCACCACAACAAACTCACATTTTAATTTTGACCATGACAATGACTGTTTGGTATTTAGGGTTAATGTCTTGGGGATTGGTTTCTCTATCTCCAAATTTAATATTATATAAAAGATAAAAAAAAAAAAAGAAGAAGAAAATTCTATATATATATATATTGACAATGTATAATTGAGATGGCACATATCGATTCAAACACGAACAAAATATGAATTGAAAATTATAAAAGGTGTCGGTCATAATTCACTTTTTTAAATGGCCCGCGGTATATGTAGCTGAGCTCACCATTTTTGGCACTTCCAAACCATAGGCAATTAAATTAGTTAAGAAAGACTCCTAGCCACTAGAAAAAGAAATGTCATTGATAATGAATATATCCATATACATACATACATATATATATATATATATATACGGTGGTTGTTGGTCCTTGAAACTGATCATATAACTATAAGATGACTTTCTAGCCAGCTAAATGGGAATTAAGTCTTCAGTCTGCCAAGATTAGATCATAGATACAGTATTATAGTATTGGTTGATATATATATATATATATACATATATTTTAATTAATAGATAGTAAGTTAGGAAATGAGGTGGCATGAGATGGCAGGTGTACCTTTCGGGTGAGACTGACATCGGGAGCAGGGAAGCCGTTGAGGCAAGAATGAGGAGGTTCACCCCAAGTTGGAGCCCCCATTGGAAAGCACTTGCAACGTGGCATTGACTTCCTATCATACGACAGCGAGTCCACCCGCGGGTGGTTTGAGAACAGCGGCGCCGGCGTCCCCGGCGTTGGCGGCGCCGACGCCGGCGTCCCAGGTGCAGATTCCGGCATTTCCTTACTTTCACTCTGATAAATTAACAAAAAGCTAGCTACACAAAATTTAAAAAAGAAGAAATTTTTTTTTTTTTTTTTTGGGGGGGAAATTGGGATGTTATGAAGAAAAATATTACATATTTTTGTGATTTTTATAAAGGTATTGCTACACTGTTGGTTGGAGATAGGCCAGAGTGAAGAACAAAACCAGGTAACTAAGGATAATTATATGTGATACATATAAAATAATACTACAATTTTTTTTTTTTTTTTTTTTTTGGTGGTTATTCTGGGGAGGAAGGAATGGAAATAATTACATGATTTGATGGGCTTTTATAAATGTGTTGCTAAGGAACAAAGGAAATGAAGAAAGCCAGGTTATGAACTACAACTGAGCAGAGACTTATATGCTGCCAATGTTCATAGAGGGTAAGAAACTAAATTGAAGAGATTTTTCGCAAAATTCTTTTGGGATGGAAATTGGGTATGCAGAGGCAGAGTTAGATGAGCCAAGATATGCTTAGCGAACAAAAACCGATAACCGGAGGATGGAACTGAGGTTCGAAAAACAAAAAAGTGGTGTGTGTAGCAAAGGGACAAGGAGAGAAGAACAGAACAAGAACTGAAGAAATGAAGAAGTTGAGGGAGGTGGAGGGGGTATTATTATAGGAAGATGTGCGGGTAAGAAAAATACGATGAAAATACTGTTTGATTAACGAAATGGTCATATAAATATAATTATATATAAATATACAAAACAGAAAAAGCAGAGTAGGTAGCTTGGCCATCCAAAATGTCGCATAAGGCATTTTTCTAAAAATAAAGTCAAATGTCCACTCTCATCATGTTTAGTTAAACGCATTTAGTTTCTAGTGACAATCTGCATTATTAATTACTCCGGGTAGCAAGCTCTTACCTTTAATTTAAATACCAAATTATAAGCCAGATTAAGTATTAGTATGTAGGTAGTTAAAATTATCTCCTTTTTTAAATTTAATATATGTCCAAAGAAAAAAAGTGCATTATAACTCGTTAGCCCACCGGCTATGGCCGCTATGATGTGGGCTGATTAGTAAAGTTAAAAAAGGTAGCGTGAGAGATGCGTGACTCATGAATAAATACTGTCCCTTGAGCCAAGGAGAAGAGAATCAATGCGTATAATGCTAGTTGATTTATTCCAAATTTCATTGAAAGAGACGCGTATGATTGACCAAAAGCGCCTAAACGCACATGCCCAGTGACGCCCATTTCTTTTCTTTCTTTCTTTATTTATTCATTTCTATTATTTGTGTAATTGATTATTGTCCACCACCCTCCCTCCAATAATACAATAAAAATTGTTTCCATGTTCTTTAGACTTCCATTTTAAACAATCCTTGCACTTTTGGGCCAGCTTTTTGCTCATTATATGTATATATATATATACACATATTTGTTTCTTGATAATATATATGTATATATATATATATACACATATTTGTTTCTTGATAATATATATGTATATATATATAATTGAGGTTGATTGATTAGTCTGATGATCGGAAGACTTGCAAATGCATTTAGCAATCATATTAATTTTTGATAAAAGAAGCAATATTCTTGAGTAGAAGATGGAACGAATCTTGTCCATTAACTGATTTTTATTATTTTTTTGATAAATTTGTCCATTAATTGGTTAAATATTATATATATGAAAGATATAATAACATGTATCCGATGGGGTTGGGGGCGCAGGGGCCGGGCAATTGCTTAAATAATAATACAGTCCCTGACGTGGGGACAAGTGATCCAATGCCCTTCTACTCACTGTTACATAGCAGGATAATATGGCAGTGGCATACTTAGCTGTTCCTTCTGTATTTATCCCACATTGCGTAATTGTTGTCATTTTCCTTTTTTCTTGATAATTTAATTTAATCAAACCTAGACTTTCATGAGTTCAACTAAATATAGTGTATATTCACAGAACGTGTGACTTCTTGTTATTCCAATTGTCTTATTTTTACTTAACATTTATTATTATTCAATTGTTTCATCTATTGATATATATATCTATATATATATATATAGATATATATTTATTATCGCAAAATGAATTGGCAAGGAGGATTACCGGCGACTAATGTTATTTATAAACGCAAATAACAATGATTAATAAAACAATAATTCTTCTTAATTTTAAGTTGAGATCAATTTTTAGTTTGTTGTAATTAATTAATTTGGAAATTGTGCCATAGAGTTAACCCATACATGTTGCCCTAGCTAAAGTTGTCTGTTAGGTTGTTTGCCGCTAGATCAAGCTGTGTACTTTCGTTGCTTTGATGGAATAAATTTGCTTTTAATCTTTTGCTTTGCTGCATAATTCTTAATTATTCTTTAAGTAAGGGGTAAGACATATCAAACCACAGCTACAGGGCAACTAGCATGCACTCTTGGTAGATGAATGGGCCTGGGTATAAATGAGGCCACTAAAACAAGGTCAAACCTCTTTATCAATTATTATAGTTATTATTTTAATTTCACCATAACTCTTTATTAACTACATAGTATAGCTTGTTTGGATTTTAAATATTATATATACGCCTACTTTATCGTAACCATCAACAAGAAAGAATACTTGACAGCCAAGTGCCTATTCTCGTTTAACTGTTACAACCATCCTATATATATATATATATATTGAATTTGAGGGTGCTTATTAAGTTGGCAGCTGCAATCAAGAATATGCTAATTTGTCTGCAGTCTGAATGCTTGCTGATATGAGTATAGTACGTAATGCTCGTGTTTTGTATATAGCATTAATACCAAATTAATAAAATACATTTTAATTTCCACTATTTGGCATTGCTCAAAATGAAGGAATGATAATTTGACGTCCGAATACTCCAATTGAGCACGAAATTTGATGTTACATAACATGAGCAGTAGTTGTAGTGGAGGTCCTTTTTGAGAGGTCATATATAGCTTCAATAATGGAAGTTTTGAATATCTGCAGAAACTGAGATATAATTTTTCTTATAATAAATTATGAAATGAATTTGTGGGAAGGCCTACTATCTGAATTAATATTGCAAAGTGCAAACAAAAACAAAGCCCAAGTTGTCTTTTTATTGAACTTATTAAAGGTAATTAGTGCATATATATATATATATATATTGGCATTTGTTATGTAGACAAATATTCTAAACCTCAGAAGCATACATAGAAATCTCATATAATTATTCAATTCAATGCAAGGAATTAGCTAAGAAAAAGGAGTTGTCTTTTTACACAATAATGAAGCCTCATAATCAATTGGATCGATGGGAGTGGCAAAGTGCGAAGGTCCTTTAGATTGATGCATAATGATTGCATGTGAGAAAGTCTAGTAGTGGTTTGACCGCTACAAACGCAGACCTAGCTTTACTTCTTATACATAAAAAAGCATAATATATATATATATATATGTATCAATGGCTTAGGTTTAGAGTGGGTAGGTTCAATTCGTGGTTGTTGGTGGGTAGAAATGAAGATACTCTCCATGATTATGGTTTATAAATAAATATATAAACAAGACATTTGACTTTTTTCCATTTTCTCTTTTCATTATATCCCTTCTTTAGAGATCATGGGGATGGCTATTAATACTTTATGTGTAAATGCCAGCCACACACACAATCAGAATTACAAGGAGGATGAACCAGCTGAGACAATTTAAATCACTAGAAGTTTCCTCGCTAGCGCTCCTTTTTTCATCGGCAAAGACATCTTTGGACAGAAGCCTTTTGCAGAGAAAGTGGGATTTTCTTCATTGTGGTTGAATACCAAATGTGTTCCATAAGGAAAATGGAACTAACAAACGAGAAATAAGTCTAATATTCTAATCAATAAAACCATTTGGATATATACCTTTTCAATATTATAGTTTTTTTTTTTTCTCTTAAACAACAATATTATTGGGTTAAGCTTAAACATATTTGCTTTCTAATCCGGGGCTTTTCCTTTGTTTAATTAACTTAACTTTGGCAATTTAAAGTAATAAATAACAATAATATCTTCCATCAGAAAATTAATATTAATAATTCAAAAAAAAAAAATTGTACTACCTATCCCGAAAAGTTTAAATCCGAATATAAGTACAGTCTTTTTTAAATTATCCAAATTCTTCTTGCTTTTTTATTTTTGGTGAAAAAAAAAAGGTGTGTTAAGTATTAACGACCAAGTGTGCGAGGACTATGTCATATATTAATTGTAATGGCCGTTTATCAAATCAAAGATAATAATAATAATAATAAAAAAGTAGTGATGGTCCTTTATGTAGTTGCAGGTCCCACAGATTTTAATTATATATGTTACCATAGATGATAATACTATAGTTTTTACCAAGAAGAATATTGAATTGTTTATTTATTTTTTGAATAACATTTGGTTTAGTGGAAATTTAATTAATGTTGTCCCAAGTTCTCTAACAAGACTCTGATAGATGTGTTGAATTCAATATATATGTCTTAAACTTATTTTTTAAAAAAGAAATTAGAAATGTGCGATTGTACAAGTAGAAGCGTTTAGTCAGATGTAGGAGAACGATAATAATTTATGGTGCGGCTGTGGTAACGAAGATGATGGTGGGATTAATTTTTCAATATTAATTCACAGGAAAAGGAGTGCAAAAAGTAAAAGGAACCAGACCATCTGGCCTCAAGCCCACTGGATAGTGGAAAGCCCAATTCATGACGTTGGAAAAAAGCGTTTTCACGTTTGTTTTGATGAACATAAAATATGACACCACCGACGAAGTACTCACGATGCATTTACTTTATGCCCACACTTCTTATGATGCCACCGGCATCCTTGTCTTTCAGCTTGCATCAGTATCACTATCAATTATCAAACCACCCACGACTTGCTAGTGGCTACCCGCCAAAATTGGAACTATTTGGACAGTCATTTTGGCAGTTGTTTGCACTTTATTTTTTTGCTTTTTTGTAGTTATGGTAATATATATCTATATATTATAACAAAAATAATATTAGTAAAATATTTATAAAAAAAAAACAGTAAAAGATAGGATTTGTAATTGTTAGATTTGTATAATTTTATGATTTGATTGTTATAGATGGTTGTTTTTTTATAAATTTTTTGTTATATTAAAATCATGTTTGATATATTTATATATATCAATAATATTATATTTATTAAAATATTTATCAAATTTATTGATTAAATGATGTGGTAAATGATATGTTAATATTTAATTGGTCTATTTTGATAATTTATTTTTTCATTTAAAAGTTCATTAGTCTATATTTAAATTATATGAATATGTTAACCAATAATATTTTAATAAATAAATTTGATAAATATTTTGATAATTATAGTATTAATAGTATATATATATTGTGTGTACGAATTGTATTTGATATGTATAACCAGATGTATAAATTAATGGTAGGTGAATTATTTTTTTCTTTTTTTTTTTTGACTTTTTTGGTTTTTATTTATTTATTTTTTCTAGATGAAGTTGTTAAGTTTTAAACTTAGAATTTATTGAATTATCAACTTTAATACCAAATTAAATTAATATTTTTTTCAAAAACTTAATTAATAGGAGATAAACTATTATTTCTCTTATATTTTTCTTTAATATTATGATAATAAAAAAGAAAATTACTAGTGAATGTAATCATGTAATAGGAGAATAAGAACGCTGGTTCAATTGAATTCGAGCAAGTAGCGGAGGACAATGGAGGAAGATGGGCAATTTCTTATTAATTTGAAATATAAGTGATGTGCGTTTTAATATTTAGCAATAGCAAAAATTATTGTCGAGGTTCGTGGTTCTTGATGTAGATTTCCTGGATCCTTGTCAAAGGATTCAACTTTCCTTTACGTGTTAAACAAACGAAAAGGATAAGAAATGGATTTCCTTTTAAAAAAAAAAAAAAAAAATTGCTTGAGAAGGCAGGAAGAATAAACTTTTGCCAGTAAGGATGCGAAATCATAAATCACAAATCACGAATCAGGAATAAGGAATCAGAAACCAGTAGGCCCCACATTTTTTTTTATTATCAAATGTAGGCCGTGGCAATCGAACGTGGCCCACAGCAGTCCATTATTTTTGTTCTGGTCGAAGCCAATCATCTACCGTCATCATGTAGCAAATGGCCCACACGTACAGAAACATAAAGAAAGTCAAAATAATAAGTGCGGAATCATTGGCTGAGACTTGCTTAGGCCCCACATTCACTCAAACCAAGTAATGCATAAGGTGAGCTGGGTCACGACTCTCGAGGTTACTCTGTTACTCAAGCTACTTTCAGAAAAATAAAAAAAATATTAATAATCATTAAAAAAAAAAAAAAAAAAAACTGTGCAAGACAAAAATGACACACAAAATGACCGGTGAGGCATCTTAATTCCAACCTCTCACTTTCACATCTTTTTATCTATTTTCTAACTTTTATTCCTTTCTAACTTTTTATTAAACAAAGTGAAGAGGAATCAAATTATAAGAACTAAGAAGAAGGTTTTTATATTTATTACCCCAAAAAAACAAAAGAATAAGGATTTTTATTAATAAACCAAATAGGCATAATTTGCGATACTTTATAGGGGTCTCATTTCATCTTTGATTAATTATAGTTACAAATCTTGCCGAGTGTTTGTAGGGGTTCTCTATTGAATAGGAGAAAAGAGGCCTCTACGAGAGTACGTCGGTTTGTTGAAAATTCTTATGGTGTTTTTTTTTTTTTTGATAAAAAAAATTTATAATGAATACATATGATGGAATGTGTTATTATCTTATCAACTTCTCTTACTTTTTATTTATTTATTTTCAACAAAGTAAAGTGATCTCATAATGCTACTGCGACCCGAAACTTCGGAGCCACAGATTGTGAAAATAGTATCCACCACTTAACTGATCATCCACTATCACCCTGAAAAACTTACATATAAACCACGCAATTCCACATATTTACTGTGTGTCATGTGAGTGTGAGAGAGTCAATTACTAACAAAAGGGCTTCAATTATGAAGTCGAAATGATAACCAAGCTAGTAAGTGGGATTGTAACGTGTTATGCGTAACATTAATTCCAAACTCATTCTCTGATCTTCATATTCTTTACGTAAACTTCAAGTCTTAATGTATATGAAGAAAAGCATATCAATTTCTGTATGTTTTCCGTTTAGATGAGAGGAACATTCGAGATCCCCATAACCAAGTGTCTTAATGGTTCACACAAATTACTCATACCCAAAAAAAATAAAAATAAAAAATAAAAAGGGCAATTGATCATCAAAGTGTGACCCCATCGTTCAAGTGGGAAGATTTCTCTGAAGATGTGCACTTGAAAACCATTATGTGTAATCTTTACAACATATACATCCAACCAGCAAGAACCATATGCTATACCCCAAAAGAAAGAAGATCCTTCTTTTTCTGGAAGAAGAAGATCTCTTTTAAATGTTATACATTTTTTTTTTTTTTTTTGGGTCCTATATGTTTTTCTAAATTATCATTTCGTGATCATCGGATAATATTTTACCCTAGTTTCATCTAGTATAAGAAAAAATTTATATATCATAAGCTGATATATATTTAACTCATGGCACCTTATTAATTTCTAATTCGTATGACACAATTTTGGTAGTCGTCGTCTATATATTAATTAACAACTTCATTAGTTTTTTTTATTTTATTTTATTTTATAATAATTTCTTTCTTCATTCTAAAAATTTGAAACTTATAACCTTTTAAACCTGTTAAATATAGATGTGAACAGTTTATTGAGTCAATTTCATTTAATAATTTCAACTTCACTAGTTTGAATGGTCTGAAAATTAGCCAAGTCCTACTGGATATTTATTCTACACGTTATAATTTGATTAGCCACAAACATTCCGATCATCTGGTAATGATTGCTCTACTTTCACATACATTTAAATGTGTCCATTAATCACTTCTTGGGTGGATACAAGGCCCCCTCCCCCCCCAAAATTTTTCCAAAACCACCTCTTTTGTATCTATATTTTTAATGACTTTCTCAAAAAATTATATTCGGCCGCCCCCTCTCTCCCTCCACCCTCCCCCAGCCAAAACCAAACACCCGAAAAAATTAAAAAATTATAAATTAATATTTTCCACCTCTAAATTTAATGTTTATCCTTTTAAATCACTTCTTTATCATGAAAATAAAATATTTTGTATTTTATAATGAAATAGGTAATAAATATTGTAGTTTTGTATTGTATATTTAATTTTAATATATATATATATATATATGTATTTATACAGTGAACTTTTTTTTGGGGACAAATTATGTATCAAACTTTTTGATGATCCATTCATATATACATACATATATATATATATATATATAAATATATATTTGTTTGACCTTTAAGTTTTCAGTTAACATATTTATCTCAATAGAATTTTATAAGCTGTATTCATTAAACGTTTATCTTAATTAATTTTACTTATGTTTTATTCAAAAAGAATTCTTTGATAAATACTTCTAACTTATGATATGTAATAGATATAAAGTTTGATGCTTAAATTTAATATGCAGAAGCCCTTACAGGTCAACTAGTGGCAAAACCATTGTTTTATTATACAATGATCCAGAAATTGAATCCCCTGCTTTCAAAGTCTAAAAAAAAAAAAAAAAAAAAATGGCAAAACCATTGTTTTATTGTGCATTGATCAAGAAATTGAATCGTCTACCTCCAATATCAGAAAAATAAAACATGATGTGTAAAGTATAATTTCCATATTTTATTATAATTTTGTTTATTTCTATTCAGGTTAGTTAGTTCAAAACCGGCTCCATTAGTAATAAAGAGTTTATAAAAGCCGATTGCGCTGAAGAAAAAGAAAAAAAAAATCTTTACAAATCTGCCACCCCTTGGTAAAATTTTTGGATCCGCCTCTGATCACTTCCTAAAGATTCCAGTAAGCTCATGATCATCAGTCACAATCTAGATCGATCTCCTTAATTGGAAGGCAATAGCACGAACTTAAGACGTAGTTCCAAATAGAGCCACTGCATGATTTCAGACGTGAAACTTTGGAAATTAAATATTATATATATATATATAGGGAAAGGAAAACAGAGAGAATGAAGTAGAAATAATGGTCAATGAATGTGTCAAATCAATTGTTGAACCCCATGAGATTGTGGCCTCTTTTTGGTTAAAGACAAAAGGCGATGCGGAGTCATCAATTTGGAGTTTTCCCACTGAACTGTACATGGCGACAGAGATCTCGGAATCATTAGAAAGGGACATCACCAATTGCTCTACTACGCATATATAAGCCTTCCATGCCCATTCCATTGCTACCTAATAATTAAGTCGATAACATTTACCCAAAAAAAAAGAAAAAAAAAAGAAAATAAATGAATATATATATAATTAAGTCAATGACATGAAAGCAACACCGCCCGCTTTTCCCACATTCTTTCACTTGATTGATGGCCTCAGAGTTAAGAGGAACTCAAAACTCTACCCTTCTTTTTTCACTTTTTGCTTCAATTCAATTTGCCGACTGAGTGCTGTCTTTCTTTTTGGTCTGAAATTATGGCAACTTTGGACCTTTTGTTTGGATGGACAGGAAAAATGAATGAATCTTTTAGTCTGAATGATGATATGACCACTACCTACATCAAATTAAACAATATGTTACAAAGTGTACATCGATCTTTTTAGTCCAAGCTTCTGATACGTTCTTTTTGTTGCACGCACGTTGAATTTAAATCCTATATATATATATATATATATATATGCCACGCGTGTAATTGTGACGTTTGTCGAAATAATGGACAGGGTTTTTCACCCGACACCGCAAATTAAGTAATTCATATACACTTTTACAAGGAGAAACAGGCAAGTAATTGATATCAACTCGTAGAATTAACAAGACTGATACTAATATTTGTTACAAAGGAAATTAACAAACGCAAAAAGCTATGCTTACAAATCTCCTCTGACCAAGAGGCTGGGAGCACAATAAAAGATTTTCTACAAGCAACCATACAAACATTAATTAAACGAAAAAAAAGGAAAAAAAAAAAAAAGGGAAATAAAATTTAAAGTGCAAGCCGCTAAAACTTGTGAACAGGGGTGACCAAATTAATGATATTGGTACAAGCTAGCTACTTTGTTGTTGTGTTTAGAGGACTTTTCCCCAATTTAGATAGCCTCACTTCCCCACCCCTTGGGCTGTTTTGCTCTCTTCCACCAGATCGAGGACTTTGCTCTCCTTTCAGTTCGCTCACACGTGGACTGTTGGAGGAGAACCGAGGGCTCTCAACGATTTTAGGAGCATTTGCTGGTGTTGAACTAGTGCTTGTCACTTTTGGGCTGCTTGTATGCCTGAACTCACCGCGACTTCTAGTAATAACTTCGTCTAAGATTTCACTGTCCCCTGCATAAGTTGCTCCTGAGCCTAGTTCTGCCTCCTGTTTTTAGAGGGTGACAAATACATATGGAAAATTAAATTATATGGATATTGGCCACTTAAGTTTGCAAGGTTGTCTTAAGTGGTAAATTTTTACCGTTGCTAGATTAAAGGGTAAAGCCGGTGCCTCTTCATACTCTGCTGCATCCAAGTCTTGAAGATGTACTCCTTTGAAAAACTTGGGCAGAAAATATTGTCTAACAGGGACCAAAAGCATGATCATTAACGGAAACATAAGGCCAGCTATTGGAACCCAAGTAAGTCCAAAACATATGAGCAAATAGGCCAATTGAAAGAGTGTAAAAGTTGCAATTGTCTTGAAAGGCACAGTTTCAACAAATGTGGCATGGTACTCTTCAAGGACCCTGAGAGACAAGAAAGTCATTTATGAAATTAAAAAAATTGTATTTCCTACTTGGATAACTTATAACAAGTCAAAAAAACAAAAAAAAAAAAGGATTTGCAGACATTACTTGTATCTCCTACTTGGGGCGGTAAAGAGCAACAAGATCCTTTCCCAGAATTGGTTACCCGGAAGGCTTTCAATGGCCATGAAAGCAAAGTAGCCCCAGAGGACTGAGGTTGGGATCATTTTGAGGAAGGGCATGGCTGCAACACATCCTCCTACCATTGCAGCTTGAAGCAAGTTACTGACCCTCTGTTCTTTCACTTCAACTGGCAGTAGATCATCAATCTCCTTCTCAACATCGAAGACTGTCTCATCAACTGGTGCATCAATATAATTACCCATACTAGAAGCCGCTTGAATGGTTGATTCCTTAAGATCCCTTAGCCCCTGCTCAAGTAGATTTTATGATATTTAGAGAACCATGCCTAATAATCAACCATTCATCATTAAGAATGTCCATGAAAATTCATTCTCTGAATGATTTTGTTGGCTATGCAAGAAAGTAAATCAGCAGAATAACATATCATGATCACAAACTTACCCGAGATGAGGCCTCCTGGTATATCAAAGGAGTCTGCATTTGTTGATAGGCCTCTTGCATATTCCCATACAGTTGTCCCAAGCTAGCATTTTTTCTCATACTTCTGCGTGCTGTAGCAACTAGTCGGTTGCGAAGCAACTGCAAGAGAACATTGTGAATATCAGCCAAAGAATAAGAAAATCAGCTAACATTTAAAAAAAAAAAAAAAAAAAAAAAGGAAAAAGAAAAAGAAAAAAAGTTATGTAACAAACAATAAGATCAGAGGGAGTTTGGTTTGAATATTACCTGGTGTTTTAGAGTAGCCAAACTCTTTGTGTGCATTGGAGACTGTGGAATTACCCCATTTGATGGAGGGATTCCAATGAGACCACACAATAAGGTCTGCCATGGGAAAATAAGAGACTAATCATAAAACAAAAAACTAAAGGAAAATTTGAAATTGAAATTAATAATAACAAAAAAGGGAAACAATTTGGGCCTTAAATTTACATACCAGGAACCCCAAAAGAAGCAAGTCATAATGGTAAGATGCTGGCTTTCTCAAATTGAACTCTTTTTGCTGAGAAAGTTGGGATGCCACACTGTGATCAAAGTAGTATAAGACAGCAATCATTGATGCTGGAATGAATGCTCCTATAATATACAGAACAGGAACATTGAGCATGTCCTGCCATTTTGAAGAGATAACCATTAGATCTTTATCTTCTCGAGGAAAAAAATAGAGGCGCTATTAGACAATAACAATTAACAAGCTGAACTAAATTAAACATGCCTTGATCACAGTCCAATTCTCATATGCACCTGGCGACCATGGATTGGGGCTAAAGAGGCGCCTTGGGATCCCTTTTGGAACACTACTGGTTGGTATGTATGAAATGGCTGTCCAGATTAGGACCATAAGTGGCACGCCGTAGTCTGCTACGAAGCTTCGAAGCCAACCTGATCCAAATTAACAAATTGTGTAGATGAAATTAAAGGATTCTCCTTTTACCGCAATTGACCCAGAGAAATTTAGAAGGAATACTAACCAGAGCCGTAACGCCATGACCTTGCCTTTCGACTTCTTAGTGCAGTGAGAAGAAGGCCAAATGAGAGGACCAAAGCAAACATTCCATTTGCAAACCTCCAAGAAGGTACAAACTCTAATGAATTCGGATTCTCTCGTTTTGGAATGAGAAATTCATCCACCAGTCCCTGTTTACAACAAATTAAGCAAGGCCAGTGCATAAACTAATTGCAAAAATTCCAGGACTTAATTGGATGATGTAATTTAAACAAATATTCCAACCTTGATTGCTTGCTGCAAGAAGAGCATTGCAATAAGGAGACCAAACAATTCCCCTGCGACACGGGTGAATCTATTGATAATGGAACAAGCTCCCAATATAGCCAGCAAAAACAGTAAGAGTGCAGTCCACACACATACCCTAAGAAATTAGATGGAAAAGGAATATCAAAAGACAATAATCAATTTTATTAAAGGGGAAATTAGCTAGAGAGGAAATTGCTTTGCTCACCATCCCGTCCATGCTAAAAACAGATTCCGACCCAGTTCTGGTCTTTCTTTAGCAAAATTAAACATGAATGTGTACATGATCACAGTCGGCTCAGCAACTCCTAGAATCAGCAATGGTTGACCACCAATGATTGAATGTATGATCCCACAGAGCGCTGTAGATGCTAAGGTTTGAACGGCTGTCAAAACTCCATCTGCAAGAACAACAGGTTGAGATACAATATTATCATCATCTACAAATACTCATCGTCATGTCTCCCTAAGAATCTAATACAATGCTTTGCTTCTTTCTCCTTCTTCTAATCAAATACAGCAATCCAAAGGTTTTAAAAAAAAAAGAAAAAAAAGAAAAAAGGAAAAGAAAAGTGTTACTTTTACTATAGATCACTTGTTATAAATTTCTGTCACTTTAGCTGATAGATTATTCCATATATAACAGATATATTAACTCTGATTTGTTCTTTTTATCCAAAATTCAGGTCCAAATACCAGTATTTCGCTCCAGCTGTTCGCCAAAGGAAATGACGGGGATTGCAGACGCGAAGAATATATATGTTGTGGGAGCCAATATCCTGGAAAAACAACTTACAGAGACATTAACATATGCGTATATATATACTTTATGGCAAAATTAAAAAACTGAAACGTATAAAAATCATTTTTAATTCAATGTGAATGAAAATATATACCTGATGCCCGCGCTGAAGCCACCAGTCCAATCCTGCTTGTAGCACATCAACCTTCCTTTAAGATCATTCTTGATCCCACGAAATGGCACAAAAGTCTCTTCCATATCTTGTGTCTTACAAACGTTTTTCTATGTTAAATGGCCTCAAGAGGGAAGTTGTAGCAGAATACTGATTAAGGATAATGAGAAACTAGCTTCAATTCAACCCACCCCGCTATGGATATTCCTGAGGCGGTTTTGCCATTTTCCCAAGCTAATAAGAAAGTAATGACGTCCAAATTAAGGAGAAGAAACAAATTTTATTACATGATATTGGCACTTGTACAAGTTCAAAACAAGCAAGTGCAGAATAGATTCAGACCAGTGTGAAGTTGAATCTGTTTCAGGAAGAAACGCAGAAATGCAAGATGCCCAGAAGGTGTTTGGATTCTTGGAAAAGAACAAACGACAAAAAGTTGTTCAAGGACTAATGGGAAATAATTGATTGATTAATAATTATAATATATATATATATATATATATATATGTAAAATAATTAGAATGTAATAGAGTTGGATGAAGAAGAGGAAGGTAGAGCTAGCATCCCACTAATCCTTCGCAATAAGTGTTAAGGGGTTGAGAATAGAGAATGTGAGAGTCCAAAATATATAAAGGCCTTGACTTTGAACTTGGAAAGGAGACAAAGAGAAGAGAAGGGGAGGTGGATTTGGTGCAGACACAGGCGGATTTCGGATGTTTTATGGTAGAACTGCTCGCACCCAATACAATACTCTACGTAAACCGCGTACAATTGTATATAGTAAGAAAAAAAAAATGTGTATAGAGCACAAATACAGCCCATGCGCCCACCACCACCAGTTGACTTTGTACAATAATATAGAAAAATATATTATTAAAATTACATTATCCTTCATAATTTTGTCTTCTTTTCAAAGCAACCAAAACATTAAACAAGCATCCAAATTAAAGTCCATCTCTTACTTCTATTTTTTTTTTTTTTTAAATCTCATTAATTTAAAATATCGATGGTTCTTTTAACATTGTGTTGAAGCAGACTGATATGCCTGATGCCTTTTTTCTCTCTTCTTTTTAATGGTTGAATTTAATGCTTAGTATATACTTTAGCAGGCTGGAAAATTGAGTGTTAGGCTGGCATTCTTGTCTTGGGCAATATATTCTAAGCACTTTCAGCGTCATGCATGTTTATGCATTCATTTTGATCTTGATTGCTTCAGTCTTCCTTTTCTATTTATTTATTATTACTAAAAGTAATTTCATACTTAACATATCTAGATATATATAACTACAGCGAGTCGTTTTATAGCAAAGTTTGAGTAATCATCCAGTGACTTCTGGTTGTCTCGTGGATTGAAATGAATGGCTGTTGGCCAAAATGATTAATTATCAAATAAGCTAACTATATTACCTTTCGTTATTCCTGTTACTTATAACTAAAAGCAGAGAAATTAATTCACGAAAAATAAATGTAAGAAACACAATAATTTTTTTTTTGGGTCGAGTAGGAAGCATAATAATTTATGTATGATGATATATAATTAGATTTCTTAAACGTTTTCCCTACCAACATCAGCATGGTTTGGACCGTGCAAATTAATGGCGGTACTTCTCATCTAGTGGCCATCTTCACTATTATTTAATAAATTTGTATTGATAAAAAGTGGCTTTAAGAAGAATATCCTAGTACGTATGTGACGTCCATGGGAGTGATTTTCATATCTAAAACTACAAAACACGTTCCTTTTGCTTGTTTCAGGCTTTCGGCCATTTCTATTATAATAATAATGTTAAGAAAACATCTCACCTGTTTTTGAAAAGAACGGTAAAATGATAATTTAACTTAACATCAAACCAAAGAGATCCATGAGGCATAAATAAAGTGCTTTCTAATCTACATCTTCGCCTAACTGTCAATTATATTCCATGCCTCTTCTAATATGGTACAATATTTATTTAGTATGGATTTTGCAAATTTAACCAAATTGTATAGCATGTTTTTTGTTGGACTAAAATCTATACCTCTTGCTCTTAAGCTGATCTTCAACAAAAAAAAGAAAAAAAAGAAAAAAACAAGCTGTTCTTTGGTTTGATTATGTTTAAGGATTTTCTACAACCTCCACTTTACCTCTTCACTCAGTCTTTCAAGTTTTTGGTCTCAATTCAACTGGGAGAGAATTAACCCTCATCTGAATAATAGTTCCAATTCGAGTTTTTTGATAGTTTGAAAGACCATTCAAGTTTTCTTCTTCCTTGTCATGCGTTAATTGTTCTCTCTCTCTCTCTCTCTCTCTCTCTCTCTCTGTGTCTCCCCCCACAAATATGAAAACTTGCAAATTGGTTGGATATTGTTAAGAAGAGATCCATTAATCATGTGTTGATTGGATCCTAAGGTTGAGATATAAAGATATGAAGGATGAATATGAGAGGAGACGTATGTACAGGTTTTGAAATGAGAAGAAGAGCCCAAGAAATCACGGGCTGTCAATGCCCTGAAAAGCATCATATCTTAGAAAAACAAAAGCCTCTCCCCATATTCCTTGTAGCGATCAGCAAAAAAGAAAAAGCAAAGCACCCAGAATTAACAAATAAGGGTATTTTAGAGCATCTCCAATAAAATTATAAATATACTACAAAACAATGTTTTGTGATGGATTCACATTTGGGCCCCAAAGGACCATGGCTCCTTGCTTTTTCACTCGTATATGACAAATTTAGATAATATAGAAAAAAAAAAATTGGATATATATATGTATATATAATTTTTTTTTTCTTTTTCTAAGTGGACGATTGCCCCCACCTCCAACCCAAATTTAATTAATATCTTCCTTTAACCAGAAAAAAAAAAAATTTATTGTCTTGGGACACTGCAAACATCTTTCTTCCTAAGTATTTTTTAATCATTCTAAAATATAACTTATTAATTTAATAATATATTATTTTTTATTTGCAGTATAATTTTGTGCTAACAGACAATACTTCAAAATTTTAAAGTTAGGTTTGGTATTTCGTTTACACTTTTTTGTTTCTTTTATTTTATCATCTATGGCATTTAAGACTTCTTTTTTTTAGTGTATTTTATTGACATTTTACTTTTGTTGGTATCCTCTTTTTAGCTAACTAGATCCATTCTTTAAGAACTATACAAAATTTTTATAATTCAGCTAACAATTTATTTGTATTTTTAAACTATAAATTTATGTTAAATATATTGTACTATCCCAAAGACCTATATTATAATTTTTTAATGTATATATTCAACGATTTATATTTTCCGAGTCTATATATATGTAACACCCCGTCCTAAATCGCGCCGGAATCCGTGCACGTTGATCGAGGTTGACCGTTGATTTAGTGGGTCAAAAGTTGACTTTTTGTTCCAGTTGGAATTTCTAGTTGACCAGGATACCGTGGCGAAGTGCATGATGCCCCGAGTTCGTAGACCAGTAGCACGTCGAAAACGGAGCTACAGTTTGAAAGTTATGGGCAAAACAAGTTGAGGTGTAAACAGTCCAAAAGGTGCCGGGAGTTGACTTTTTCTTGTGGTGTAATTTTGTTTTGACTCTTGTATGGTTGTAAAGTACTTGTCGATACGAGTTCATATACTAGCGGCACGCTTAAATCGGACATTTGGTTAAAAAGTTATGGACGTTTGAAATTCATCGGATACCGTAATATTTTATTGTATCTGGCTTAAGTGCACAGTGACGCCATGTGTCATCACCTGATTGGTCCACATGGAATGAAAAGTGTCACACGGTGGCTTTTATTTGACAAAAATCTCAGGGAAGAGAGAGAAAGAGAGAGAGGAGAGAGAGAGAGAGAGAGAGAGAGACCGACCGGCTGCCGAAATTTTAAAATTTTCCGGCCGATTAACCTTACATGCGCCGGCCAGACGGAATCCTCTCCCCATTTCCGGCAAAACCCCAAAGTTTCACTGCCGTTGGCCGCCGGACGCGCCCAGATCGAGGCGGCGAAGATCGACGGCAATTTTTCCCTCCACCGCCGATTGACCCCTTTCCGGCCATTTTCAGGCCACACGCGCCAGCCACCCTTCACCACCTCCTCAAGTCTGGCCTACCCATCAAATTTCACGGCCACCGGACCTCCGACGCGCCGGGATCGGAGCTTTTTCCGGCGAGGGGCCGAAATTCTTCAAACCCCAATTTCTCCGCCGTCCGGCCTCCGTTTGCCTCACCGCCGGTCCCGTTGGATTCCTCTCCCCTCGATCTACAAATCTGCAAAAACTCTCAGCCAACGGCCACCGCACGCGCCGGCGGCGGCGACGGTTGCCGGTGACTGCGGCGGCTCGCCGGAAGTTACTGTTCCGGTGAGTACCCAGTCTCATCGCCGATCCCTCCCGACTGTGTTCGACCTCCTGAACCCGAATCCAGCATCCATTTTCACCAATTCGCGATGTTTTGGGAAAATTGAGGAGTCGAAGCCCGAAAGATTTCCGGCGAGATTCCGGCCACCTCGGGTCCGATCACCGGAAAGTAAGACCGAATCCATGATCCTCATCACTCGAGCTTCGATTCGGTATATAACTCGTAACTTTTAGTTGTCGTTGTGTTCGCTCCCCGGGTACCCATTTGGAAATTACCCGAATAAAATATTAATATATTTGGTTGGTATATTGTGGATGTTTTAGGTGCGAGTACGAGTAGTGGAATTGATCCTGCGGAGGATCTTAGCTGATTTACGCGTTTAAGGTGAGTGACCCACCTTTAAAAATATTTTGGGCAATTAATTATGTTTAATTGGTATTTAAATTATGCTCATGTGGTACAATTTAGTTATGGTTTTACTGTGATTTAATTTATTTATTATGCATGAACAAAGTATATTTCGGTAATAATCGTACGTGGTTTTAAGTATTATTTTCGGGCATAATTGGGTTAAATATTTTATGAAAATATTTGTTTAAATTTTATAAATTATGCCCGTGGTATATTTTTATTGTTGAACCTCGTACTTCGAGAAAAATTATGGTTTTATTTGTTATCGATGTTTCGTACCGATTTGTTAAATAAAAATATGTGGGATGGTAAGTGTGAAAATTTAATATATTTCCCACGGTAATTTTGGAAAACGGTACGGTTGGTTAATAATAATTATTTTAGACGCACTCATACAGTATTGGTGTTCTGGTGTATGGACACATGGTAGCGCGCAAGTATTATGTGGTTTAGCGCGCAAGTATTATTTCTCCCGTAGTTGCCATTGGACCGTAGGCAGGCAAGTTTGTTATTGGCCACAGCCGCCCCCCTCCTTGGCCGGGATGATGGTTTCAGCAGCGGTACTGTCGGGACGCCGAAGTGCCGTTTGCAAGTTTCTCTCTTTAACCTCCTCGCTAGTCGGTGCTCGGGATGCTGGGTATCGGAGGGCATCATTGGTATATGGTGTGGTGAGTCAAGTGTAATTTTCAAATAAAGTTTCAAACCCCAAAGGTGTTCAAAAATTATTTATTATAATTTATTACATTTTAATTATATATTGGGGTATTCATTTATTTATTGTTTATTAAACGTTTGATCCCTTGGTTTTTGGGAAGTACGTATATCGAGTTTTGTGAAATTGTTTTAAAAAGGGAACATTTCCAACAGAGTGATTGGTGAGAGTTTTGAGAGAAATTATTATTTCCAACAGTTATTATTATTTATTTATTGATTGTTGGTATTTATTCAATTTCCTATTGTATTATTATTATTATTATTATTATCATTAAAAGTGTTCAGTAGTTAGGGTTACTCATTGAGATGATTAGCATCTCACGTTTTTAAGTTCCGTTCCCTTAGGTGCAAGAGGTGGTAGACGTTCTTCCGGAGTGAACCAATTTTCCGCTGCTATCGTGTTTCGAGAAGTACCTTTGTACTCATTCATTTCAGTGTATTATTTCTTTCATCTTTGTTGTATTTCTGTTGACTAGCACTTCATAAAGCTCTGTATACTATTTGGACACTTATGTTTTATTTATGCACTGGGCTACTGTTATTGTTGTGAAGTGCTATAATTTGTGGAACAACTTGTAGTTTTGCGGGAGGAATAAGGGGGTGATATTAGAAGTGTGTTTTCAGTGCAGGTAATTTTTGGTAAGTCCTACCCTTAGGGGAGGTGCTGCTGGATTTTCCGTTGGAAGGTTCGGTGGTATTTCCCTGGGATCAGGGCTTGTCTAGGGTTCCGGGGAGGAATTCTGGACGGGTCCTGACAGTTGGTATCAGAGCATAGGTTCTTGTAATCCTAAGGGACTGTACATTGCTGTACAGCCCATCCGTAAATTCTTCCTTTTGCAATCGTTCTTAAGTGTCCCTGTTTCTAAACTCTTGCTTGTTTCCTCAGAATTTGCTACGATGAGTAGGCGGGACACACGTAGGACTCGGGAACGCTCAGCTGAGAGTTCCGGGAGTCGATCGAGCCTTAGAAATCTGGTCTCTCAACTAACTAGAGCCTTAGGAGGTTCAAGCTCTAGTAATCGATCCGTGGATCAGGCTCGACGTTTAGGAGCCGTGGATTTCGATGGAAGCCAAGGCCCAGCTGCAGCCATGAAGTGGCTATCCAACATGGAGAAAATCTTGGAAGAGGGGATGCAGTGCCCTGACGAGGATATGGTGAGGATTTCTGGTTTTATGTTAGAAGGAGACGCCTGGAAGTGGTGGCAAATAGAAAAGACTCGCAGAAGGCATATGTGGGATCAGTTTAAGGTTGCATTCTCTACTGAGTATTGTCCTCCTGCCTATCGTGAGGCAAGAAGGAGAGAGTTCGAGGAACTGCGACAGGGGAACATGACAGTGTCCGAGTACGAGAGAAGATTTCGGGAACTATCAGAATTCTGCATGCACCTGATTCCCGACGATCATGCGAAGAAGGTGAGGTTCATAGACGGATTGAACGGGAACATCGGCTTCACCCTTTCTGGATCAGTACATCCTACTTATCAGTCCGCCAGGGATGCAGCGCTCGAGCTAGAGAGACAGGCGGAGATGCGCAGACCCTCGAGGCGCAGATCATTCGAAGGTTCATATAGTGGGGTACCTCGACAGGGGGCAGCTAAGAAAAGCCATAGTTCAGGCTTAGATAGTGATGGGTTGAGCCCACGAGGCAGATTTCAGAGGAGAGGCAGTTATCGTATGCCCCAGCCAGCTCGCCATTCGGTCAGTGGGGATACAAGCTCGTATCAGCAGTCACACTTTGGTTCTCCGCGGATTTGCCTAATTTGTAGGAGGAACCATTCTGGGCCTTGTCAGATGGATGGTTTATGCTTTCAGTGTGGGTAGCCAGGCCACATAAGGAGGGAGTGCCCTTATGATAGTGGCAGTATGCTAGGAGCAGGTCGATGAGCACAGCATACTGGTGTATTTCCAGGTCAGAGTTTCCAGGGGAGTCAGGCAGTAGGAGCTTCTTCGGGATCAGCCCAGCCGTCTGCAGGATCGAGTTGAGGTAGAGGAAGGAAACCCCAGCAGACAGGTCAAGGCCGGGTGTTTGTTATGATGCAGCAGGAAGCCAGGAGTACGCCGGACGTTATCATAGGTACTTTGAATATTTTTGGTAATGACGCACGTGTGCTTATAGACCCGGGAGCAACACATTCGTTTATCTTGAGAGAATTTGTCGTTCGGGTCGGTATGACCCCTACTCCTTTAGAATGTCTGCTAGAAATAGCCACTCCTGCAAGAGAATCCTTGTGGCCTAGCCAGTTAATCAAGGAATGTTTCTTCTGCATCGAAGATCAAGTGATGGAAGCGGACTTGATCCTGTTAGATCTATCCGGACTTGATGTAATTTTGGGCATGGATTGGTTGGCAAGGAACCATGCATCTGTAGATTGCTTTAACAAAGAAGTTACATTCAGGAGGCCAGGGTTGCTAGAAGTGGTATTCCATGGGGAAGTTGGAAGGCCCTTACCGAGGTTGATATCTACCCTTACCGCCAAGAAGCTACTGAATAAAGGGTGCCAAGGGTATTTGGCTCATGTGATAGATACCCGAGTAAGTGGGGTCAGGTTGGAAGACATGCCTGTTGTGCGGGATTTTCCGGATGTGTTTCCTGAGGAGTTACCAGGATTGCCTCCGGAAAGAGAAGTTGACTTTCCCATTGAATTAATTCCGGGTACTGTGCCCATTTCTCTACCACCGTATCGGATGGCTCCAGCGGAGCTAAGGGAACTAAAGGTCCAATTGCAAGATTTGGTAGATAAAGGGTTTATTAGACCAAGCATATCGCCGTGGGGAGCTCCAGTTTTGTTTGTAAAGAAGAAGGATGGTAGTCTAAGATTGTGCATCGACTACCGACAACTTAATAAGGTCACCATCCCTAATCGCTATCCATTGCCAAGGATAGATGATCTCTTTGACCAACTCCAGGGTGCCAAAGTGTTCTCTAAGATCGACTTGAGATCTGGATACCATCAGTTAAGAATCCGAGAGTCGGACATTCCTAAGATTGCCTTTAGGATGAGGTACGGACATTATGAATTTCTAGTGATGTCGTTCAGACTCACCAACGCCCCAGCAGCTTTTATGGATTTAATGAATAGGGTGTTTCGTCCATACTTGGATCATTTTGTCATTGTATTTATAGATGACATCCTGATCTATTCAAGGAGCCAAGAAGAGCACATGAGGCATTTGAAGAGAGTGCTTCAAACTCTAAGGCAGCATCAGCTATATGCTAAGTTCGACAAGTGTGAATTCTGGTTGAATCAAGTGGGTTTTCTCGGACATATCGTGTCGACCGAAGGCATCTATGTGGACCCCGATAAGCTGAAGGTAGTGTTGAGTTGGAAGCGCCCTACCACTGTGAGGGAAGTACGAAGTTTTCTTGGATTAGCGGGTTACTACCGTCGTTTTATAGAAGGGTTTTCGAAGATCGCTGGACCGCTTCATAATTTAACCCGAAAGAATGTTGAATTTAGTTGGACGGACAGGTGTGAACAGAGTTTTCAGGAGTTGAAGTAAAAGTTGACATCTGCACCTGTTTTAACTTTACCTGATGGGAATGAAGGTTTTGAAGTCTATTGTGATGCATCCCATCAAGGGTTGGGTTGCGTGCTAATGCAGAATCAAAGGGTGATAGCGTACGCATCACGACAATTGAAGCAGCACGAACAGAATTACCCTACGCATGACTTAGAATTGGTGGCGGTAGTCTTTGCTTTAAAGAAGTGGAGACACTACTTGTATGGGGCCACATGCCAAATTTATACCGACCACAAAAGCCTCAAGTACATTTTCACTCAGAAGGAGTTAAATATGAGGCAAAGAAGATGGATGGAGTTGTTAAAGGATTATGACTGTGTGATTGATTATCACCCAGGCAAGGCGAATGTAGTGGCAGATGCTTTAAGTAGGAAGGCTATTGGATCTCTTGCTCACATCCAAGTCATCCAACTACCTCTCATGGTGGAGTTGAAGAAGATGGGGGTGTTAATGCATATGCATCCTTCGGGAGTTTTTATGGCTAGTTTTCAGGTGCGACCGGTGTTGGTGGATCGTATATTGGGGACACAAATGGAAGATCCTAAGTTGAGAAAAATTAAGGGCAAGGTACAAAAAGGTCTTGATCCAGAATTTTCCCTAAGGAGGGATGGAGCCCTCGTGTATAAAGGATGACTTTGCGTTCTTGATATCCCAGAACTCAAGAAGGAGATTTTAGAAGAGGCGCATAGCTCGATGTATGTGATGCATCCTGGAAGTACCAAAATGTACCGAACACTTGTTAAGTATTATTGGTGGATTGGCATGAAGAGAGAAGTGGCGAATTTTGTATCAAGGTGTTTAATTTGTCAACAAGTAAAGGTAGAAAGACAGAAGCCTTCGGGACTACTCCAATCCTTACCAATTCTCGTGTGGAAGTGGGAAGAACTCAACATGGACTTCGTATTCAAGCTTCCTCCCACACCCAGAAGGTACGACGACATTTGGGTAATCATCGATCGTCTTACCAAGTCGGCACACTTCCTACCAGTACGAGAACGTTTTTCACCCGAGAAGTTAGCCCAGTTGTTCGTGCAACGCATTGTAAGTCTTCATGGAGTACCGTTAGTCATCGTCTCCGATCGAGATTCGCGCTTTACTTCACGACTATGGCGGAAGTTGGCTGATGCACTAGGAGCAAGACTTAACTACAGCACCGCTTTTCACCCGCAATCTGATGGACAAGCTGAGCGCACAATTCAGACATTGGAAGACATGCTAAGGTCTTGTATTATGCAATTTTGTGGTAGCTGGGATGAACAATTGCCATTGATAGAATTTGTCTACAACAACAGTTATCAGGCGAGTATTGGGATGTCCCCGTATGAAGCTTTATATGGGAGGCAGTGTCGGACACCTTTGTGTTGGAGTGAGGTTGGAGAAGAGAGACTCCTTGCAACAAATAATGCGGTTGGATCTGAGTATTTAAGTATGACTTTGGACAAAGTAAAAATCATTAAGGACCAATTGAAGGTTGCCCAACATCGACAGAAGAGTTACGCAGATGTGCGTAGGAAGGATTTGGAATTCGAAGTAGGAGATTGGGTATTCCTAAAGTTATCTCCATGGAAAGGAGTAGTACGCTTTGGTCGACGAGGTAAGTTGGGTCCTCGTTATATTGGGCCTTACGAAATTACGGAGAGGATTGGCCTTGTGGCTTATAGATTGGCGTTATCGGAAGAGCTAGCCCGAGTGCACAACGTGTTTCATGTTTCGATGCTACAGAAGTATATTGCAGACCTTTCGCACGTACTCGAGAGTCCGGACATAGAATTAAGGGAAGATCTTTCGTATGTGGAGCAGCCAGTACAAATTTTGGATCGCGAGGAGCGGGTGCTACGCAACAAGACTATTCCTCTAGTTAAAGTCTTATGGCGGAACCATTTAGTTGAGGAAGCAACGTGGGAGCCCGAAGCGTAGATGCGTGATCAGTACCTGTATCTGTTCCAGTGACGCGCAGAATTTGGAGGATGAAATTTTTATAAGGGGGGGAGGTTGTAACACCCCGTCCCAAATCGCATCGGAATCCGTGCACGTTGACCGAGGTTGACCGTTGAATGATCGGGTCAAAAGTTGACTTTTTGTCCCAGTTGGAATTTCTAGTTGACCAGGGTACGGTGGCAAAGTGCATGATGCCCCGAGTTCGTAGACTAGTAGCACGTCGAAAACGGAGCTACGGTTTGAAAGTTATGGGCAAAACAAGTTGAGGTGTAAACAGTCCAAAAGGTACCGGGAGTTGACTTTTTCTTGTGGTGTAATTTTTTTTTGACTCTTGTATGGTTGTAAAGTACTCGTCGATACGAGTTCATAGACTAGCGGCACGCTTAAATCGAACATTTGGTTAAAAAGTTATGGACGTTTGAAATTCGCCGGATACCGTAATTTTTTATTGTATCTGGCTTAAGTGCACAGTGACGCCACATGTCATCACCTGATTGGTCCACATGGAATGAACAGTGTCACACGGTGGCTTTTATTTGACAAAAATCTCGGGGAAGAGAAAGAAAGAGAGAGAGGAGAGAGAGAGAGAGAGAGAGAGAGACCGATCGGCCGCCGGAATTTTTAAATATTCCGGCCGATTCACCTTACACGCGCCGGCCAGACAGAATCCTCTCCCCATTTCCTGCAAAACTCCAAAGTTTCACGGCCGTTGGCCACCGGACGTGCCCGGATCGAGGCGGCGAAGATCGGCAGCGATTTTTCCCTCCACCGTCGATTGACCCCTTTCCGGCCATTTTCAGGCCACACGCGCCAGCCACCCTCACCACCTCCTCAAGTCCGGCCTACCCACCAAATTTCACGGCCACCGGACCTCCAACGCGCCGAGATCGGAGCTTTTTCCTGCGAAGGGCCGAAATTCTTCAAACCCCGATTTCTCCGCCGTCCGGCCTCCGTTTGCCTCACCGCTGGTCCCGTTGGATTCCACTCCCCTCGATCTACAAATCTGCAAAAATCTCAGCCAACGGCCACCGCCGGCGACGATTGCCAGTGATCGCGGCGGCTCACCGGAAGTTACTGTTCCGGCGAGTACCCAGTCTCACCGCCGATCCCTCCCGACTGTGTTCGACCTCTTGAACCCGAATCCAGCATCCGTTTTCGCCAATTCGTGAAGGTTTGGGAGAATTGAGGAGTCGAACCCCGAAAGCTTTCAGTCGAAGACCGAATCTGTGATCCTCATCACTCGAGCTTTGATTCGGTATATAACTCGTAACTTTTAGTTGTCGTTGTGTTCGCTCCCCGGGTACCCATTTGGGAATTATCCGAATAAAATATTAATATATTTGGTTGGTATACTGTGGATGTTTTAGGTGCGCATACGAGTAGTGGAGTTGATCCTGCGGAGGATCTTAGCTGATTTACGTGCTTAAGGTGAGTGACCCACCTTCAAAAAAAAATATTTTGGGCAATTAATTATGTTTAATTGGTATTTAAATTATGCTCATGTGGTACAATTTAGTTATGGTTTTACTGTGATTTAATTTATTTATTATGCATGAGCAAAGTATATTTCGGTAATAATCGTACGTGGTTTTAAGTATTATTTTCGGGCATAATTGGGTTAAATATTTTATGAAAATATTTGTTTAAATTTTATAAATTATGCCCGCGGTATATTTTTATTGTTGAACCTCGTACTTCGAGAAAAATTATGGTTTTATTTGTTATCGATGTTTCGTACCGATTTGTTAAATAAAAATATGTGGGATGGTAAGTATAAAAATTTAATATATTTCCCACGGTAATTTTGGAAAACGGTACGGTTGGTTAATAATAATTATTTTAGACGCACTCATACAGTATTGGTGTTATGGTGTATGAACACGTGGTAGCGCGCAAATATTATGTGGTTTAGCGCGCAAGTATTATTTCTCCCGTAGTTGCCATTGGACTGTAGGCAGGCAAGTTTGTTATTGGCCACAGCCGCCCCCCTCCTTGGCTGGAATGATGGTTTCAGCAGCGGTATTGTCGGGATGCCGAAGTGCCGTTTGCAAGTTTCTCTCTTTAACCTCCTCGCCAGTCGGTGCTCGGGACGCTGGGTATCGGAGGACATCACTGGTATATGGTGTGGTGCGTCAAGTGTAATTTTCAAATAAAGTTTCAAACCCCAAAGGTGTTCAAAAATTATTTATTATAATTTATTACATTTTAATTATATATTGGGGTATTCATTTATTTATTGTTTATCAAACGTTTGATCCCTTGGTTGTCGGGAAGTACGTATATCAAGTTTTGTGAAATTGTTTTAAAAAGGGAACATTTCCAACAGAGTGATTGGTGAGAGTTTTGAGGGAAATTATTATTTCCAACAGTTATTATTATTTATTTATTGATTGTTGGTATTTATTCAATTTCCTATTGTATTATTATTATTATTATTATTATCATTAAAAGTGTTCAGTAGTTAGGGTCACTCATTGAGATGATTAGCATCTCACGTTTTTAAGTTCCGTTCCCTTAGGTGCAAGAGGTGGTAGACGTTCTTCCGGAGTGAACCAATTTTCCACTGCTATCGTGTTTCGAGAAGTACCTTTGTACTCATTCATTTCAGTGTATTATTTCTTTCATCTTTGTTGTATTTCTGTTGACTAGCACTTCATAAAGCTCTGTTTACTATTTGGATACTTATGTTTTATTTATGCACTGGGCTGCTGTTATTGTTGTGAAGTGCTGTAATTTGTGGAACAACTTGTAGTTTTGCGGGAGGAATAAGGGGGTGATATTAGAAATGTGTTTTCAGTGCATGTAATTTTTGGTAAGTCCTACCCTTAGGGGAGGTGCTGCCGGATTTTCCGTTGGAAGGTTCGATGGTAATTCCCTGGAATCAGGGTTTGTCTAGGATTTCGGGAAAGAATTCTGGATGGGTTCTGACATATAACACTAGAAAGTATTAATTATAGTAGTTCATAAAAGACTATTAATTATTGAATTGTTTTTCCTGTATTGGTAAGCAACCCATAGCCAAGATCTGGGGCAGTTAAATTGGTTGACCCGTCAAAGGTAGTTTTCTTGCTCTGCCCGGCCATAGTGTTTCATTGAAATTGCTTTTGAGTGGTAATATTCAGAATAAATGTTAAATTAATATAATTTAAATATTATTAAAAATAAATGTTTTTAAAAGCTTTATTAAACATTGGAAAATTTTTTAAAATAAAATTTTTCTTAAAAAATATATATATAATTAATTAATAGTCATAAAAAATTTTAATATACTTTATTATTAAAAAATAATTTTAAAATTTATTATAAATTTTATATATTTAAATTTAAATAATGTCAATTTTTATACACAATTCACACTTACTATCAAATATGCTTTTAGAACCAATTGTATTTTTGATAAAGATTCCTAGTTTATAAAAGTTAGTTATATTGAATATCATTAAATGTTAAAAATTGTGGTCAGATTTGACCAAATTAAACAAGAGCGCTACTATTTTCATTCTTCTCATTTCTATTATAAATTTCTCTTTTCCTCTCCTTCATTAATTTATTCTCTGTTTTTTTCTGCATTATCTTAATTTGTGTATGCTTTTGTTTTTTTTCCTGCTACTGCAAGTGACTATGGGCTTCTAGGTTTTTCTCTTCTTCTAGATAAGTACAAGGCTATACTAATGATTTGACCCTATTTACAACATGAATTTAACCAGTTAACAACCATGTATAATGATTATGAGAATATAAATACATATATATATATATATATATATATATATATTTATATTTATATTTATATATATGTCAAAAGACTAGAAGAAGTGTGATTTGATCAAAAGGAAACTACAAAGATATTAAAGAGACCCATTAACATTTTTTGCCATTAAACTTTTTTGAAACAAATTAAATTTATTAAGGAAGCCAGTCACTTTTTAGATCATAACTACCAAGATAAGTATTTTGTAAAACCGAAATCTCTTTTTGTTTTTCTTCAATCTTTGTATATATATATATATATATATATGTTTGTTTTTTTAACATTTGAAAATATTTAATTACATATATTTTATTTGAATTTAATTATGTTTTAAAAAATTTTGTTGATAGAATAGATACATATCATCTATTAGAGATTGGCAATTTACGATTTGGATTGAAAAATAAATATAAACAAATTTGAAAAAAACCACGCAAAAGATTTTAATTCATATATTTATACTGTACCTTGTTGCCTTCACAAATCATTAAATGCTGCAAACTAGACTTTTGCTTGCTGATGCAGCATAGGCTCCCCACAACATAATATAAAATTTGAATTCTGCACCTATTATGCTGAAAGTACTATGGTCTTTGTTTGGCTTTCCAAGTATAATATGGTTTAATATGAAGTACCACTAATTGCTATATTATATTAATTAGCCCACACTGTTGGTTTTGTTCCCTAGTTCTATGCTAATGATTAACTATGCAAACTTAAATGGATCGAGCGTGTAAGCTTTAAAAGATTCGTTCATCAAATTGTCCGACATTCTATAGTTTTCCAACCAAAAAGCCTCATTTGATTTTGCTTTTAATTTCTATATAAATTCCTGACCTCACATTATATATAAGGAACAATCATGAAACTCAGAGAGATGGAAAGAGACTGCAAATTAATTGGTTGGTCAATGGTGCGGTCATCTTCTCTCCTTTTCCTTTTCGAATTAGTGGCTTATAGTTTATATATTTGTATCCACATAAATATTCATCAAAATTAGAGACCTCCACAATGAAAAAGTTCCACTTATATAATTAAGGCCTTTTTCCATACGTCTTAAGCTTTAAATATGAAGGGGTCCGTTTTAACAATTTAAAGTTCATGGTAAGCATGATAGGCCTTTTTCCATACGTCTTAAGCTTTAAATATGAAGGGGTCCGTTTTAGTACTAGTCAATCCCAGGTCCATTATGTGGAGATGTAAGCAAATCATACAGAGGTTCGCAAGCAAAAAAAATATAGAAAAAGTCTGCTTTATTTCTTGTTCTTTCTTTTCCAATTAAAAATACGACATAAGGTGGGTTGCATTCAAATGATTTTGTCCAGCACGAACTTTAATCTGTGCGTGCTAGCTTATTATTGAGAAACTGAGAGGCAAAGACAAAACCATCTGTCAGTAAAGGCAGTTTTTCAACTTGTATAATTTTCAATCTTAATCCCACTAAGGCTTTGTTGATGATGTTTCATTTTGTGGATTACTCCGTATATAATAGCAAAATCCGAGCTGCTATTTTTCTTGCATTTTGTCATTAGTTTAATTTTTTTTTTCGTAAAAGCATTTTATTATTAGTTTGAGCAAATCATATGTATTTATTTATTATAAAACTTTCTAATTAAGGAAACCGCGTATACCATTTTTTTGAAGCTATTTGCTAACTTTTAATTTATCGATGATAGTGTATAATGATGTAAAAGTGGAAGAAGGATAATCAGTATGGATCTTATAAAGAAAGATTTATATATGGATTTGAGATTAGGAATTAAAGTTGTGTCACATGCAACCTGAGAACTACTAGCTAGCTTGGGTACTCTTTAGTCAAATTATTATAAGCTACGTTAGTTTAACTAAAAAATTTCATCAGTAAATATGCAAAATAATTTATATGTTTTTTAGTAGCAAAGATGCTTGATAGATGAAGATCTTCTAATCCTACTTTTTTGTCCAACTAATTATAAAATCTCATTTCACATCAATGGTGAACAATAAAAGAGATATGAAAAAGAGACAAAAAATCTGAATCCATGCAATATATGATACTAATTTTTTTTTTATCATTACAATTAATTTTTAATTTAAAGTGATTGAAAAAAGTATTACATCTCGGATTCATGATCTTATTAGTATGTGAGAGACATGTCAATTGAGCTAACCTCGCCTCACTTAACGATATGGTACTAATTAAATATACTTTTGGACAGCAAATTAACAAATTTGCATGTAGATGCCGCCCAATTAATGTCATGATATAACAAATTGACAATGGCAGGCTGTCGGTATAAGAAGACCAGGGCCAGAAGGGATCCTTAGTTTACTATAGATGCCACCCAATTAATGATCATACCTAGGACCATTAAATGTCAAGTGGCTAAAGAATTAATATAAATAAATTAGGCATCCTTAATTAATTAGTAGGTATACCTTCAATTAATTTTCTTTTTTTTTAGCCTTTTCTTGGAAAGTATCTTTAATTAAGCCCTTCATTTATATCTATAGTGAAGTGGCTGCAGGGTATAATATAAATGTGCCAGCTTTTAGGAGGCCAACGTTGGCTTCCCGGGCCAACCATAATGCACTGAATTTCCACTTTCTTGTCTATTTATAAAATGCTACTACTTTTGAACACTTCGAAGGTGCCTTACCATTTGAAGGGTATATAGTATATACCCTTGACTTTCAATATTATTTTTTCTTATGTGTGTGTATATATATATATAAATTAATATCCACATGCTGGATACTCAAAACTTTATATGCAATCTGGAATTTAGTAATTAGTCAATGAGTTCTACTCATAAACTTATGAGTCATAAATAAATTTTTTATTTATTAAAATTCAATTTAATGGTTGTAACAGTATTTTTTTTATGCATGCTTAATGGTTGTAACGATTATTATTTTAATTGCTTGTTAATTGGTTTTTTATTTAGGAATTACGAATTTTGTTTAACGGTCAATTGAATTACAAGAATATAATAATGAACATATGAAATGTTTTAAAAAGCATATTAATTCTCTTCCTTTGGTTGGAACCTATAAATTGCTTAATCCACTTTTACTGTGATATAGTTAGAACTGAGACAGAGCGTAAGTAGAGTAGGAAAGAAGTTTTGTAACTATTTTCTCATATCCTTTTGAAAGTTTCTTAGAGGTTTTTAGGGGTTTCGAAGTGTTGGAGTTTTGGTAATTTCAAGTTCGGTCAAGAGAAGCTCGAAGATGTAAGATAATTCAAAATTTCTATTAATCTGTTGTATCTTAGAAAATAAATATATCTAAATTTACCAGCATCAATGAAGGACGAATCTGTCTTAAAAACATGTGTAGAAACATAGACCTATGATCCTAAATTAAAATCCTACATCATTTTACTAGCTTTCTGTATATTATGTATTGTTGTTATGCTCTCCATATTTGCTACTATTATATTTTATATATATATTTTTTTATATAATTTTTCTAGCAAAAACTGAACAAGCTCTAACCAGGCTGGGTAGCTGCAAATTACTTCTACTGTGTAACTACTATTTGGAGGCTCACCCTATCTGTAGTCCCTATGAATATATATATATATATATATATATATATATATGTATAATTAAGTGAATCCAAGTCCATGACAAAATGCACGTTAATTAACAAAAGATTTATAATTTCATTTTTAGTAAAAAGAAGAATAAAAAAATAGAAAAAAGTACTCATAATGCATTTTTATATATAGGTTGCAAAGAGATTCTATTAGATCGTGCATATATGTATAAAATATATATCCACTCAAAAAAAGATCGTGTATATATATATATGGGTAGGTAAATTGATGTCTGTCTGACTATCAAATTATGGTTTCAACCATATCATTTCTTTAATGATGACGTTAAATTTCTAATGAATTTAACAAATTATTTGCGGTGCTAGCAGTGGCCTCTCAGTCAATTAGCATAAATAAATATAAGAAACCAGCTTATCTAGATTAAATTAATATATAAATATATATATATATATATATATATGCAATTATCGTATAGAACATTTAATCACAAAAATAATGAAAGTTAATTTGAGGCGTAGAGAAACTAGTAGAGAGTATTTTAGAGGCAAAAAATGCATTGGCAGCTTCTGTATAGTCAACTCCATCCCAGCTTACAAAATTTGATCCTTCACTGCACACCTTGAAACCCTCTTGGCCGCATGTAATATTGGGATTGAAGTTGTATGGAGGTCCTCCATTGCCACAACAAGCCATTAATGGGTTCTCAAAACCATAGGATGCAGAATTTGCAATGAGTTGGTATTTGATGGAGTATAGATCAACATATATAACGGTCGCATTCTTCATCCCATATCTCAGTTCTGAGCATAAAGCGTATAATTGTTCATTGAATTATTTGGCAGCATTATTCAGAGACTCAACGCATCCATTTTCGTCAGTGTCGCCACCAATATCTCTTTCGGTGGTAGCAAGCTTTTGAGGCAGAGACTCAAAGTCTAATTAAGATTATAAATATTTTATTCATCAGAGAAAATTTAAATAAAATTTTCAAACACATACGAATATAAATATATATTTATATATAAGTATAAAATAAAAAATTACCCAAACAGCACTTTTGATTTCCGCAATAAAGGATGGGATCTTATCGATAACTTGTGCATATGGCAGATAAGTGAATGAACCAGCTAGATCATTTTGTCCGATGTCCATGGTGTAGAGTGCATTCTTGAATTCCTCATCGTTAATCAAATCTTTAAAACCTATTTATATACATAAATATGTGCATATATGCACCAATTAAAATTCTATGTGATGGAATAATAAATATCAACGTATATATGGATAACTGAAATGGATAGAAAATTGATTTGTTAATAAAATTTACATGCCTTTTGATACCAGCTCAAGGGAACGGGCTCGGAATTGAAGGAACTGAAGGATTTGAACGCCCAAACTAAATGGTTTATATCTAGGTAGGGTACATGAACCGCTAATTGCAAAATTGGCCCGATTTGTGAAATTCGGCCCCAATGATTCTAGGTATGGGGTTAAATAAGGGGAATTTGGCCCAATGCCCCCATAGGGATGAGTTTCACGATTTTTACCCCTTCATTTGCTTTTTTTTTTTTTTTTTTCTACCATTTCAATTTTTAATAATCCCAAAATACCCTTATATCCAAATTAAATATTTTTACTTTTATTTTATTTTATGTTATTTCTTTCTTTTCTTTCACCCGACTGTTCTCTTCTCCTTCATCACGCTTCCCTAAAGCTGGCTCATCTCTTCTCATTCATCCATCAAGCTTTATTCACCACGTTGCCGTTTTGCCAAACAACCCCGTTTCGTCTCTCCGGTCACCAAACTTCCATACAAAGAAAGAAATTGATGGTTTGGAATTCGAAATTAGGCTATTGTGAAGAAGGAGGACGTGGATTTGTATACGAAGCTCAAGGGTGGTACTATATGGCGGAAGCAGATGCGTAAGCTTGCTGTTTCACTTGCCCTCTCTGATAAAATGCCTGGTCTGTTTGCTTCATTTTTCCTTTGACTTTTCGATTTAAGTGGTTTCAAGGGTTTATTTAAAACATTTGTGGGGTGTTTTTTTTTTTTTTTTTTTTTTTTTTTTTTTTTTTTCTGATTGCTTTTAGGATAAGTTGGAATCAAAATTAAGGTTATGTTTTTTTGTTTTTGCTATTTCTATAATTTTTTTCCTTATGCTTTTGTAATTTTTGTTTTAGGTAGTGTTCGGTGTGCGATTTGACGGTCTGATAATGGAAATCGGCAAGGATTCAGGAATGGAGGACGGGGATTTTGTGGTGGAGACTTGCATTACACATACTCTACCCCCGGCATTGACGCTTGAGAAGGGATTAGAGAGTATCAAAGATGCTATGGGGAAGTTGAAGCTGAATCCTCCTTCTACCTCCAATGGGTTCTTTCGGTTTCAGGTACTGGAAAATTCCGTATGTGATTTTCATTTCACATACTATGTTGTTTCACTTTGCTGTTTTGATACTATGTCGTTTTGTTTGGTTTTCATTTCATATGTGATTCTGTGAGGATTTCTAAAGGTCGCTGTGCCTTCCAGTGCGAAAGCTTTGGATTGATTTGCCTGTCAGTCAGAGTCTTGCGAGGTTTTCCCTCTGTTTTTATGTCGAAGGAAACAGAAAATCGTGATTGTATGTGAATGAAACTGTTGGAGTTTTTGGAATTGGGTCTGCTATTCACTTTACACGGAGTTCTTCTTCTATCTCAGGAGAGAATACAACGAGCAAAAGGTTTAGATTCTCGTATATCTTATTTCTCCCTCATCAAAAGCATCTCCTATGATGATTTTTTGGTTTTTGTTGTTTGTTGTCTGTTGTTCATTATATATATATATATATATATATATATGTAAAAGTAATTTTAACTTTATTAGGACAAGAGTTCCTTTTTTTCTATTGAGCTTGATGGCTGAACTGGTTAAAGTTGGGGGTTTGTAATACGGTTCCCCAACTCAATAAAAGAAAATGTTGCCCTTTGAATAATTAGTCTGAAAGATGGATGTTTCAAACTTCTATTTGGAGGGTCATGGACAATTTTGGAGCTATTGAGACTTACGGCTTACCCTATTCCATTGACATCCAGGTGCAGGAGGTTATGTAATCATTTTTTTAAGTGGCTTTAGGCTAACGAACGGAATATGTGTTGAATAAGAACCCAAGATTTGTTAGTTATTTTGTTGAAAGGTCTATTTAGAAAATGACAAGGCAGAAATGAAATTGAATATTAACATGAACTCTTCATTGGCAATTATGTAAGGAATGTTTCAACATATATGCTAAAGGCTCTAAAAAATTTTATGAAATTTAGAATAATTTTGTCCATTTATTGGAAATTTGTGGTTGGTATGAAAAATTGACTGATTAATGATGGTTAGTTGCTTATGGTTATGCATCTAATTATGATGCAAAATCTGTTGCCTTTAAGGTTCCTGCGTGTTTGATAGTTTGCATTTGGTATTGCAAATATGATGCATACTGTAGTGACAATTTTTTTATCTGCATTTAGGTGTACGTTGTTTTGCATGGATACTTGGGTCTTTTAGATTTGTATGAATCTTTTCCTTGACAGCTCTAAAAATGGTAGCTAGATGCTATTAAATTTAAGTAATGTTTGTGGTTTCTCCATAGATAGAACAAATGAGCTCTTGCAAAACAAGGGTAAAACTTCGACTGTTCATTAGTCACGGTTTTGCATGTGATAGTTATTTAATTTATTGCTTTACGTAGTTGCATGTGATACTTATTTAATGTATGTCTTTCCTGTACTTAGTTGCCTGGTGCCATTGCTTATCTTTTTATTACCGTAGTTGTGTTGTGTAATGGTATGCTTTTTCTTATTCTTCTACTGTTTGTTATTTATTTATTTTTATTAATTTTTGGTTATTGGCATTCCAAAGCATTGTTGAATGTTGATCATGTTGATGTTTTGTTTGATTTGTTGCATCTGTGATGTGTAGTTTTTTCTCTGCTACATGTTTTGTACTTGTTAGATTACTGGTGGATGAATTTGATGCTGCACTTTGGAAGGTTGGCAAAGGTTGAACCTTTATACTTCTTTATGGATACTCAAGGTATTTAATTATTTTCTTTGAAACTTGTATGCTAAATACTGTAACTAACAGCAGATATTTCGTTTGATTTCATCCAGATATCAAATCGGTCTCCGTTTTAGTGGAGGTGCCCTGTATGCTTTTAATGCTGTCACTAAAGTTTGGCATTATACCAATTGTGGTGCCAATTGGTGTTCGAGATTTTGACATTGATGGGGAACATTGGGTCAATTCGGGATTGATACCAACAGAGGCTTTTGTAGGAGATGTAATATTCTCTAGTTTTTATTCATAAAACACTTGTACAATTTCCTCTTACTAATTCAGATTTTGTTTTTAGTTTTTGTACATGATTCTCGTGTCAATATGATGTGTAAGGATCCAATTTCATTATTAAATTCTCCATATTATTTGATATGTGGAAAAGCAATAAATAAGAAGGATGATAATTTAAATGGATGGTAATTGAGTTCTCAAATATTGGCTCTCTAGTTTCTGACCATTACAACTTGTTTGAATGGTATGCATTGAAATGTAGTTAGTTTTAGATTGTAAAATGTGATTCCCAGCTTGCAAGCTTCTTCCAATCACTTTTACATGAACGGCTCCATGGTAGTATGTCCAAACGAGAGTTGTTAGGAGGGAATTAATTGTGCACTTGTGGAAACTATTTAAATATATGGATATGAAAGTGTAAAATAAATGTAACAGTTTTCCATTTCTTATCTACCCTCATTTCTCATTAACTATCGAATAAAGTGGAAAATATTAAAACAATTTTTTTTACCATCTCTCATTTCTCATCTACCCTCATTAACTTCTATCCCTCTCTCTTACTCTCCTTGCTACCACATTAAATGAATCCTGTGTGTCTTCCTCTCTCTTTCTCTTTTGTTGGTTACGTACCTTTTAGCCTTTCAGTTCAGTTCACTCTCCCTGCATACCCCCAACCTTTTGTGATAACAACAAGACTGAAAATCTTCATTGTGGAGCCCATACACTTCAAAAGGGTGTAATTAAATTGTACGTTTCTGCGGATCAGAGTTAAAGATTTTTTGGTATGTGTATATATATACATATATATATATATATGTGTGTGTGTGTGTGTACAGATATTTATACATTTTCCCCTTATATTGGATTCATTGTTTGTCACGTTTTGACATGATATATAAGTGCAAGTTCTATGTTGGTGCTATTTTATGTAAAACAATCCATAAATGGTTCGGAAATTTCCATTTGAAAATTTCAACCTTTGTTTGTTACATACGGTCCATCAGTAATTATGAAACACTTGCTTGTTGGAAAATTTAATGGCGGTTCCATCGGAATATTTAATTTTTCCATTTTCTAAAAGCAAACCGATTGGACAATCGAATTTATCCACTTCTCTAATGTTATTGTAAACGAATGACATGCTAAATGTAACTATATTTATGATGTTTAACAAAATAATCCACAGAACACCACATTGTCAACATTGCATCCATTCAAGCTAACGTTATGTTATGATTTAGCACATGTGCCACAGATTTGACATCTTAATCTACTTGATCCACTATGTCTATCAAGAGTAGCTATTCTACTAGGTGTTAATATGCAACATTTAAACAGCATTTGTACTCATTTACATAAAATGCAGTTGTATTTTATCTTTACTCATTTACTGAAAATGCATTTGTTTTTGTATTTAAAATGCTATTCTACTCATTTGCATTTAAAATGCTATTCCACTAGGCGTTAATAACATAATTGTTGGCTTATTTTCTGTACTTATTTACTGAAAATGCATTTGTATTTTTTCATTACTTTTGCTTCAGGATTATTGTTAAACCTTCCAGCAAAGATTCTACGATTGTAATTATTTTTAGTCATATGACCTCACGAATTACCACAAGCTTGTGACAAGTAGATACTTAGTATGTTTTGAATTGGTAAACCCTTTGCGCTCAATGTCACAAATTTCAATTTTACTGTTCTATGATGGAATATGGAGTGTATGTTCTGAAGGTACCTGGAGCTACCAACGTCAAAGAACGAAGATTATACGTATCAAAAGGAATTGTACGTTGGCAGAACTTGAAGATGTTGTCTACAACGCTCTCAACTTAGATTCTACACAACATCAATTAATCTTCAAGTTCATATACCATGTGTGTTTGTCATGTGAGCCGTACGTTGTGGAAAATAATGAAGACCTACAAAGTTTTATAGAAGAGTATAGTTCACACAGACCTCAAGACAGATCTCCACTTATTGTTGATGTGTTATCCAGGGTTCCACAGAGTATTAATACTGCTGGATGTGTTGTGAATAGGATACATACAAGTTCAGGATTTATGACTATTGCCCCACTATCTGCAGTTCCCAAGACAGCTACTTGTACCTCTGATGCTGACATGCAGTCCCCAGCGACCGAACTTCATGTGCCGGAAACTCAACCTGGATTCTCTGAAAATCAAATTTGTGAAAACAATGTGCAATCTATGGAACATGATCATGATAATGAGCGCTTCGACATTAATGATATGAATGAATATCGTGGACATGATTATGATCAAGATGAACAATTTGAGGTAGAGGTCAACACTGATAGGAGTGAAGATGGGTTACGAGATATTTGTTGGACCCAACATTCGGGACTTTCAGCTGGTGATAGTCGACATGGTGAGTCTCCTTATGGTAGTAGTCCAATTGATAATGTGAATGATGATGTGCTTGCCTCTCCTTGTACCGAAAACCATTTGGACATTCGATAGGATTCTACCGCAACCATGGCTGAACTTAGGGTTAACCATCGCTTCTCATCCGTCAATGCCCATGAAATCATTCGAATTAACCAACACTTTGCAAGTAAGAATGCGCTACAGAAGCAGATTAGTCTTTATGCACTAAGGAGAAATTTTGGATTCAAGGTCAAGAAGTCAAATAGAGTCCAATATGAGGTTCTATGTGCAAACGACAGTTGCATGTGGCGAATGCGTGCTACCAAACTACATGGTGATAATACAGAGGCCTTCATGATTAGGGCCTTCAAGGATGAGCATATTTGCTCTTTAAATATCATGAAAAGGGATCATCGTCAAGCAACAAGTTCAGTTATCGGAGAGATCATCCAGCCAACGTTTGGTGGGATTTCAAGGCAATACAAACCTCAAGATATCGTGCATGACATTCGCTCTAATTACGGAGTAAACATAAGCTACAACAAAGCATGGGCCGCTAAGGAAGTTGCACTATCAGGTTTGTGGGGCACGCTAGAAGATTCATATGCAAAACTTCCTTTATGGAGTCACGTTTTAAAGAGCAAAAATCCTGGCATGTTTACTCGAATTGAAATTGACGATCAAAATAGATTTTTATATTTTTTCATGGCACTTGGAGCTAGCATTAGAGGGTTTCAGCATATACGGAGAGTCGTAGCTGTCGATAGAACTACACTGAAGAATAGATATAGAAGTTTGTTATATATTGCATCATGTTTGGATGGGAACAATCAAATTTATCCACTTGCTTATGGAATAGGCCTTAGGGAGACGGATGCGGCTTACACGTGGTTTTTTGAAAGCTTTAAAGAAGCGTTTGGAGATGATTCGAATATAGCTTTTATATCAAATAGACACAAGAGCATTGCAAAAGCAATATGTACAGTTTTCCCTAATAATCACCATAGCTACTGCACATATCATCTTGGTACAAATTTACGTGCTAAGAAGTTTAAAGGTAATGTTAATGCGATTATATCAACTTTTAATGATGCAGCTAGAGCATATATTGTTGAGGATTTTGATAAGGCCATGCAGCTTTTAGAAGGGGTTAGTATTGAAGCTGTACAATATCTCAAGGATGTAAGTCCTTCAAAATGGGCTAGATCACATTTTCTGGGCAATAGATACAACATAATGACAACTAACATTGCAGAGAGCATGAACTCTGTGCTTATTGATGCTAGGGATAAACCAGTTTTGCCATTACTAGATCACATTCGTGATGTCTTGCAAAGGTGGTGGTATGAACGTTGAACTAACGCAGCTGCAATGCAAACTCCTATTAGTAATTGGTTGGAAAAAATCATGCAGGAGCGCTCAAATAATGGCAGAGGCTTACGTGTTATGCAATGAACTTATATGAGTTTCAAGTTGTTGGCCATGGCATGTTCGTTGGAGTTGTTAACTTAGAAAATAAGACGTGCTCATGCAAGGAATTTGACATTGATGGATTTCCTTGTGTCCATGCAATTGCAGCATGTAAGCATCGACATATTTCTCCATATTTCCTTTTCTCGGCGCATTACTCAGTTGACTCACTCCGTGATGCACATTCGGAAACCATATATCCACTTGGAGATAAATGTCAGTGGCATGCTCCAGATGATGTCATAAACCAGGTTGTACTTCCACCTTAAATTGGCAAACAGTCAGGAAGACCGAGAAAGAAGAGGATTCAATCTCAAGGAGAGGAGCGTCATCAATATAGATGCGGGAGGTGCAAACAGGTTGGTCACAGTAGCCGATCATGCTCCACCGCCGTACCTCTTGATAGCACTACCAACCAACACCACCATTGAACTGAAGGCCCATCAATTGCGCGATGCTATATTCAGACAATGGGGCCATGTTATACGGTATGCGTGTGTATGCAATGTAGTCAGGAATGCAATTAGTTGCTCAACCGCGTAACATGTGTTTTGGCATAATAGACATTGGTTTTATGTGTTCTTTTGTTGTCAAATTCATCTGTCGTATTGTTTTGATAACATATCATTCCGTGTTCATTTTTTGGTTCAGTTGTTTGTATGTTTCTTACTATTGCATGGATGATATTACTGCCCAATGGTAATGACCGATGCATCGTCGGTAATTGACATTTGTACACCGTCGTAAAAGAATCACCACAATTCCATCCGACAACTTCAATCATGTGTGTTCCAACCAATAACATGCTAAATGTAGCATTATTAATGATATATTCTGATAAAGTAAGTGATCAAACGGCATTAAAAAATGACAACGTTCAATTTGTTTTTGTTTAAAAAATTACTGTAGGTTTCATTAGTAATTACCGAAACCCCTATGGTAATCACATTTTATCAATTTTTTGGGCCCCACAAGTCCCTTTACGTGTGTTAAATGCAAAACCATGCAAAATATGGATTCTAAAATTATACTAAGGAGAGAAAATCCCAAAATTACTTAAAAAATTCTCAAATTGGCCAAAAAAATACGATGACTATAGACCTTCGGTAGTTCCCGATGAAACTTTCGGTAACCAACATATACCCTCTGGAAAAATTACCGAAGGTTTCATCGGGAATTACCGAAACCCCTATGGTAATCATATTTTACCAATTTTTTGGGCCCCACAAGTCCCCTTACGTGTGTTAAATGAAAAACCATGCAAAATATGGATTCTAAAATTATCCTAAGGAGGGAAAACCCCAAAATCTCTGAAAAAGTTCTCAAATTAGCCAAAAATTACGATGATTGTAGACCTTCGGTAATTCCCAATGAAACCTTCGGTAACCAACATAAACCCTTTGGAAAAATTACCGTAGGTGTCATCGGTAATTATCGAAACCCCAGTGGTAATCACATTTTACCAATGTTATGGCCCCCACAAGTCCTATAATGTGTGTTAAATGCAAAAATATGGATTCTAAAATTATCCTAAGGAGAGAAAATCCCAAAATTGCTTAAAAATTTCTCAAATTGGCCAAAAAAGTACGATGACTGTAGACCTTCGGTAATTCCCGATGAAACCTTCGGTAACCAACATATACCCTTTGGAAAATTTACCAAAAGTATCATCGGGAATTACCGAAACCCCTATGGTAATCATATTTACCAATTTTGTGGGCCCCACAAGTCCACTTACGTGTTTTAAATGAAAAACCATGCAAAATATGGATTCTAAAATTATCCTAAGGAGTAAAAATCCCAAAATTGCTTAAAAATTTCTCAAATTGGCCAAAAAAATACGATGACTGTAGACCTTCAGTAATTCTTAATGAAACCTTCGGTAACTTTTCCAGAGGGTATATGTTGGTTACCGACGGTTTCATCGGAAATTACCGAATGTCTACAGTCATCGTAATTTTTTGGCCAATTTGAGAACTTTTTCAGAGATTTTGGGTTTTCCCTCCTTAGGATAATTTTAGAATCCATATTTTGCATGCTTTTGCATTTAACACACATTATGGGACTTGTGGGGGCCATAACATTGGTAAAATGTGATTACCACTGGGGTTTCAGTAATTACCGATGACACCTACGGTAATTTTTCCAAATGGTATATGTTGGTTACCGAAGGTTTCATCGCGAATTACCGAAGGTCTACAGTCATCGTTTTTTTTTTTTTTTTGCCAGTTTGAGAAATTTGTCAGAGATTTTGGGGTTTTCCCTCTTTAGGATAATTTTAGAATCCATATTTTGCATGGTTTTTCATTTAACACACGTAAGGGGACTTGTGGGGCCCATAAAATTGGTAAAATGTGATTACCATAAGAGTTTCGGTAATTCCCAATGAAACCTTCGGTTATTTTTCCAAAGGGTATATGTTGGTTACCGAAGGTTTCATCGGGAATTACCGAAGGTCTACAGTCATCGTATTTTTTTGGCCAATTTGAGAAATTTTTAAACAATTGTGGGATTTTCTTTCCTTAGGATAATTTTAGAATCCATATTTTGCATGTTTTTGCATTTAACACACATTATGGGACTTGTGGGGACCATAACATTGGTACAATGTGATTAACTGAGGTTTCGGTAATTACCGATGACACTTACGGTAATTTTTCCAGAGGGTATATGTTGGTTACCAAAGGTTTCATCGGGAATTACCGAAGGTCTATAGTCATCGTAATTTTTTGACCAATTTGAGAACTTTTTCAGAGATTTTGGGGTTTTCCCTCCTTAGGATAATTTTAGAATCCATATTTTGCATGGTTTTTCATTTAACACACGTAAGGGGACTTGTGGGGCCCAAAAAATTGGTAAAATGTGATTACCATGGGGGTTTCAGTAATTCCCGATGAAACCTTCGGTAATTTTTCCAGAGGGTATATGTTGGTTACCGAAGGGTTCATCGGGAATTACCGAAGGTCTACAGTCATCTTATTTTTTTGGCCAATTTGAGAGCTTTTTAAGCAATTTTGGGATTTTCTCTCATTACGATCATTTGATAATCCATATGTTGCATGTTTTTTCATTTAACACACGTAGGGGGACTTGTGGGGCCCAAAAAATTGGTAAAATGTGATTACTATAGGGGTTTCAGTAATTACCGATGAAACCTACGGTAATTAAATATTTTTGCCAACTGGAGAACGTTTTCAGAACATTTGGGGTTTTGATGTTTGGGGGCATTGATGAATGTATAATTTGCATGTTGTTGCCGGAAACACCCCATTAGCTGAGTATTTGGAGAAAAAAAATGTTAATTCATATTACCGAAAGCGTTTCTGTAATTACCAATGGTGAATCGGGAATTATCGATGCACCATCGGTAATCATCTTTGCTTTAATTTTTATCACAACCGAGGGTCTTCTTTTCTCTTTTTTTTTTTTCAACGGTTATCATTACTAAAGATAGGTTCAGCATATTAAGATAATATTAGTATAGAGTATCATAATATTAAACATACGATCTACATTGAAAGTTTATTAAAGTACAAATCAACAGCATATTTTTTTCTAAAAAACATAATGTCTTGCGGGCCAAATGAAGGATTCTCCTCACTACTCTTGTATTCACTAAATTTCAAAGCGTAGACGCCACAATCACCCCTGTATAATAGTATTAATGATTAGCATTAATGAAAACCAACCATGTGTATTTCCACACGTAACCATAATAAAACAGCAGCAATAAAAGTTGTTTGAAATGACAACACATTCATACCCATTATCTTGGCGGGGTGCATCTTTGATCATGGTCATCGTGAATGGCTCTAAAATGGGAGGCACGTCCGGATTCTTCTCGTAATATCCCCCATCCCTCAATAGGTAAGGCAGCATATACGTAAGGCATTCCGCATTCTTCAACTCTTTATTCTGGACATATTTATTTCCCATATTTGGATCGTATAAATCAATATGTCGGGCCTTCAAGTCCACACATGCTGCCAACCAATGCGCGCCTCCATTGTTGACAAGGACGTACACCTGCAAATTAGAACATAACCTCATTATCCACAAAATGGGAAACTTAGTGAGAATTTTTTTAAATATATGTAGGGACTTACATAATCACATCTCCGCCACGGCACGCTAGGTTTGGGTGACTTCCCACGCACATAGCTACAAAGGATCGCATCACATGAATATGTGCTACGGGATGCCCTCCATATGGGATAACGCCCTTTGATGGATGACTACCAAATAATGAAATATATACAATATAAAATATCATCAATATAACATTAAGCAACGCAGTAACATCCCATCATCTTACCCAAAATAACACGTCTAATATGGCACAGGTGTGGGTGAACATCTTCTCATTCTCAAACCGCCTTTTTCGTATGAAATACAAAATAGTGTTAATATGCTGCAAAACCACATTAAAGGAAATAAGTAACAAGTGTGAGGTGATAAATAAAACATCATTCCAAACGTAGGAACACAATGATTTTACATGAACATAAAGCATATAACTTACATCGGAATTCAACCATCCTTCAGAGGTAAGTTGCTCAGCAAAAAATTTCTTTCCCACCGTCATATAAAATGTACACACGGTTGCTTCCTTCGGTGCCACCCTATACCACTCATCGAACGCCCTCTCCTTTGATGCATCAATATGTTGATTAAGATTAAATTTGACCTTCTTTTTACATGGGTCAGTGTAAGGAGATATGACGTGATGTGACTGGTGGTAAACTCTACCGAATCGACTTGTATCACCAACGTTATGCGTCCAATCTTCCACCTCAATCTCAGCTGATTGGTCATGATGTGGACTGTCAGCTGAAGCACCGATATCCCACCCGAAATGCAAAGGCCGATATGGCACCAAAGCTCAGGAATCCTCCACATAAGGTCCTCCAAGTACGATAGGCTCAAACGGCGTAGTACAATCATCATCCTCCTTCCTACCATTGAAAGCGTCTATGGGTGCATCAAATTCTTTGGCTTGCTCTCCAAATGACGGTGCCATAGGGGATGATGGTCGAACCGAAGATGACGGTGAATGGCTGTGCATATGATGTTTGGCCTGCAAAACACAATGGTTATTTTGCAGTTCCCAAACTCTAACAACAAATAATTGCTGAATTACAATATATAATTTAATAATGCTGAAACACTAAAGTATACTAAGTTGTCTAAATGATACCTGATGCTTTTGTTGGTCAATAACAGAACTAAGCATCTTCCTTAACACTGCCATCTCTTTATTTAATTCATCAAATTTTGCCTCCAAGCAAGCGCGCTAATCAATATCAATATCCAAAACATAAGTCAACATATATTAGTACAACATATGAAATACAAATTTGCGTGCAAGTAACAATTGCATACCCTGAAATTAGCATCTAGAGGGCCACTAGAATGCTCCTCAGCTTTGGACGCATCTTTAGCGCCAACAGTGGCTATTGGTGCTACAAGTGGAGGTGACGTGTAGCGAACTTCATGTATGTTAACTGCTATTGTTTGCCAGTAATCCATAGTCTTCTCCTCATCGGTAACATCTAACCTTCAGTGCACAACATACTACATGAAATAAAGAAAGGAAAAAAAAGTAAATTTGGAAACTAACTATGGTAATGTAACTTGAATGTAGTCGTACCATGTAGTCTAAAAAAAATTTGCCTTACATTGCTATTTGAGGTGAACCAATTATGGACAGCAAAATGGTTCGGTTGACTTGTAGCATGCCATCCAAGGATCCTCGGACAACGGGTTTCCCACCGGTCGGCAAATTGGTTACCAAAGTCAGGGATTGCTTCAAACTCCCACAACTACAAAATATAAATTATAGGTTATTAAATATAATTTTTAAGTAAACGCTACATGTATTAAATATATTACCGTACCTGAAACGCCAATGGAAAACCTTTTAGGTTATAATACTGTGATTTATTCTTTACTGCACGTCCTCTATGCTGGAATGCATTGTGGAATGAGTTGATCGTCTCCTTGTAGCTCATAATGCCTCAAGGGTAGGAATTAAATACCTCGATATCAGCAACCAAATCAATGAATTTTCTATTTATTTGAACCTTCGGATCCATTTCGAGTACACCATGAACTAAGAAATACAGTAACGCAATTCTTACAGCATCCCAATCATCCACAAAAAGTGTACCCTTGAATATTCGTTCCAGTTCGGGCGGTTTCAAGTCAGTCCTGTCATCTAGCAACCTCGTGAGCAGCTCCTTTCCTTTGGAAATTTGCATATCATACATGGAAGGGTACCTACAAAACTTTAAGCCACTAATGAGTGCGAATTCCCACTTCGTAAACCGCACTCCAAATCCACCGAAGTTAAACTCCAATACTTCTGGATTGTTGGACACAACTCGTCTGCAAAGCAGGTGATGCACTACCTGACCAGAGAACCGGAGGTTCTTCATGTCAAGTAAGTGTCCAAAACATGTTTGTCTATACTTTTCCAGCTGTTCACTTGTGAGGACGCTTGTAATTACTTTGCTCACTTCTATTGGATTCCCGAATGAATGTGCCCTAACTTTAAATATATCGGCATCCTGAAAGATCCATTCTTTTGGAGCATCGATGGGCTGCAAAATGAATTACATAAATGGAACTGACATTAACGATTTAATCATACCCTATTTTTCCACCCTAACTTGATAATAATAATTTCCAACTAAATCTTAAGACATATGGGTTCACATTTTTGCACAAGTGGTAATTACTGATGTAACCATCGGTAATCAACCTACAATAAACTAAAAAAAATCCCGATGGCCATCGAGTGAAGTTTTTCTTGAGTTTGCACATTCATGAATAAATGCTAACAAATGTCTTATCATTTACCGCATAAAACAACATAAATGAATATAAAACTTACCATATCAGATGGGGGAGAGGAAAGTGGAACGTGTCCTTGAAGTTTGGCGCTTTCCGTCTCAACTTTGGATTTCTGCCTAGTAGTTCGTCGACGCTTAGAGTCGGGTGCTGCTGTGCTACCACCGCGTCTCTTACTTTCCACCTTCTGAACTCCTTTCTTCGGTTGACGTCGCAAGTTCCTCTTTGGTGCCATTATAAAGTACAACCTACAAATGTACATTGACAACATTAACAAACTTTTATCTACCTTTAACCACATTGTCAACTATGTATACATATATAAATATCCGCATAGACTGTATATATACATATCATATTCATGTTATATTTAATTATTTCTTACCATACAATATATGTCTAAAAAATGTGCACAAAAAGTTGCAGACTATAATCTGAACATATAGGTTAAGCTGGACTGCAACATGTCCACCACTTATATATGAGTATGTCAACTAATGTAGCTACATCTCTTCCCCATACTGCTTATGTTTAACCTGATTTGGTTATAAAAGCTCAGACCTACAGACACCTATATATGCTATACAAATCATTCACTTTATATTTATTTTATCTGTATAATTAGTTTAGGGTCAAGGATTTATCTGTATACAAATCCAAAAAGAAATATAATTAGTTTCCTAAGGGTCAAGTACGTTTTTAAAAAAATTCTTCTTTTCAACCCACAAAAGCAGTTTTCTAGACAAAATTTGAGTATCATGCACTAGTGAGATAACACCTTTAGCTTTAGGATTTAAACTTCGATCAGGGTAAAAATCCTTATATCCCTAAGTTGTAACAAATATATATATATATACATATATTATGTTTTTTTATTACAAACTAACATTATTCTTCATCAAATTCATTGATTTCCTTGCCTTCATCCTTTGTTTATTTTCCATGCTCAGGGATGTCGATGGAACCCAAACAAATTAAAAACGACGTGTCGTCTGGGTGTCATTCATCCCAGACGACATGTCGTTCGATCCATCTTCAACCTTTGTCCGGGTTGACCCGAACCTGCCTGAACCGGTTCCGTTCCGATTCTTGACCTGGTTGTTTCTCCCACCTCCGGCCACCGTTCAAGGCTAAACCGGTCCCATTTTTTCCCTCTCTTCATTTCCTACTAATACCCAATATCTATCTATCCTAAAACCTAGGTTATAATCACTTCCATACAAAAACCTAAATCTTCAAAAATTCCACATTTTTAACCGGTTCTAAACACAAATCACAAGTTTCAATGTCTCATATTATACTAAATTTGTAAGTATTTAACGGTAAGGCAACAAATAAACACAAAAAAATAAAAATAAAAACGCACATGGGTCCACGGCAAGGCAACAAATAAACACAAAAACAAATCCACACCGGTCACGACAAGGCTAAAAATCCACACAAAAATAAACCCACACCGGTCCCACGGCAACAAATAAATAAAAATATTCAAACAATTACCTCGGACAGTGCTGAGATGAGATGAACTTTTGTTTGGCTTTTCCACGGCAACTTTGGTTTTTTGTATTTGTGTGTATTCGTGTAAAAACAAGTTTGTTTAGAAAAAGTAGATTTTTGTTTTGTTTAAAATATAACAGGATATCTAAGTCATTTTTTTTTTTTGTTTTAAGGTTAAAATAGATATTGAAAGATAGAAAAAAAAAAATATATATATATATATAGCAAATGAAAGGGTAGAAATCATGAAGCTCATCCCTATGAGGGCATTGGGCCAAATTCCCCGTTAAATAACTTGATTTTATGCTGGGGAATTTGGCCCAATACCCCTATAGGACCGAGCTTCATGAATTTTGCCCCCTCAATTCATTTCTTTTTTGATCTACCCCTTAATATCCCTTATAACCTTCAAACAAAAAACAATTACTTACATATCCTCTTATTTTTAAAACCAAACAAAAATCAACTTTTCCTTTTCTAAACGTCTTTACACTTTCATACAAATACAAAAATACAAAAAAAGCAAACAAACGGCTTTACACGAACACACAAACACAAACAACCAAACCGAAGCTGTCGTGGAAAAGCCAAACATAAGGATCTCATCTCAGCACAAGGAATAAGGTAATTGGTTGAATCTTTTTGTTTATTTGTTGCCGTGGAACCGGTGTGGGTTGTTTTTGTGTGAATTTGGCTTTATGTTTATTTCTTTCGTTGCCGTGGAGCGTGGGTTTTTATTTATATTTTTTGTGTTTATATTTTTTGAAGATTTAGGATAGATTGATATTGGGCATTGGTAGGAAATGAAGAGAGGAAAAACATGGGACCGATTTGGCCTTGATCGGTGGCCGGAGGTGGAAGAAATAACCGGGTGAAGAATCGGGTCGGTACTGGTTTAGGCGGGTTTATTTTTTGAAGATTTAGGATAGATTGATATTGGGCATTAGTAGGAAATGAAGAGAGGAAAAAAATGGGACCGATTTGGCCTTGATCGGTGGCCGGAGGTGGAAGAAATAACCGGGTCAAGAATTAGGTCGATACTGGTTTAGGCGGGTTCGGGTCGACCCGGACAAGGGTTGAAGATGGATTGAACGACATGTCATCTGGGATGAACGACACCCAGACAACACGTCGTTTTTTATTTTTATTTTTATTTTTTTTAATTTTTATAAAAAAATGTTTTTTTTTTGGGTTCCATCGACAGATATCCCTGAGCATGGAAAATAAATAAAGGATGAAGGCAGGGAAATCAATGAATTTGATGAAGAATAGTGTTAGTTTGTAATAATGTTAGTTTGTAATAAAAAAATATAACATATGTATATATATGTATTTGTTACAACTTAGGGATATAAGGATTTTTACCCTGATCAAAGTTTAAATCCTTAAGCTAAAGGTGTTATCTCACTAGTGCATGATACTCAAACTTTGTCTAGAAAACTGCTTTTGTGGGTTGAAAAGAAGAATTTTTTTAAAAATGTACTTGACCCTTAGGAAACTAATTATATTTCTTTTTGGATTTGTATACAGATAAAATAAATATGAAGTGAATGATTTGTATAGCATATATAGGTGTCGGTAGGTCTGAGCTTTTACAACCAAATCAGGTTAAACACAAGCAGTATGGGGAAGAGATGTAGCTACATTAGTTGACATACTCATATAGAAATGGTGGACATGTTGCAGTCCAGCTTAACCTATATGTTCAGATTATAGTCTGCAACTTTCTGTGCACATTTTTTAGACATATATTGTATGGTAAGAAATAATTAAATATAACATGAATATGATATGTATATATACAGTCTAAGGACTGCTTTTGATTGGCTTATAACAATCTGTCTGTTGCGTCGCTTCTATCTAGTCTTCCACCTCTATACTTCACTTTCTTGTTTTTCTATTTTGGGTGAATTGACTACTTCCTCTCCAGTCATTTCAATATTTCACTCTATCTGCTTCTGCATGTAGCATCATAATTGGCCACAATTGTGGGTTGCTCTATTAAAACCTCACTTTAGACTATAGCTGCATTAGAAATCTTAGTTGCTTTTCAGACCTTCTTTTTTCTTTTAAGTTTTTTCTTCTTCCTTTTTGCTAGGGTAATTTATTACTAAAAATCAGTACATGGAGATGAGAGAAAAATACTTTATGATTAAATTAGAATTGAAGTTGAGAATTCTAGAGTTAGTACTTTCTAAAGGTATAGATATATATATATATATATAGAGAGAGAGAGAGAGAGAAAGAGAGAGAGAAGATCGATGCATAAAATTTTAGGTACATGGTTAGCTAGAAGCAAACACGCAAACACTTTATCCCCAAAAAAGAAAAAAATAAAAAATTAAAGAAGAAGAAGATAGAAAGATTTAGATGGCATGCACACTGCTATACATTAAATGTTCAGTAAATGTTATGGCATGCACAATATCCTTAGGAAGAGAGCGTATGAAATTGAGGATTGCGGATATTTATACATGTATGTATACATAGTTGACAATGTTGTTAAAGGTAGATAAAAGTTTATTAATGTTGTCAATGTACATTTGTAGGTTGTACTTTATAATGGCACCAAAGAGGAACTTGCGACGTCAATTGAAGAAGGGAGTTAAGAAGGTGGAAAGTAAGAGACGCGGTGGTAGCATAGCAGCAGCACCCGACTTTAAGCGTCAACGTACTACTAAGCAGAAATCCAAATCTGAGACGGAAAGCACCAAACTTCGAGGGCACGTTCCACTTTCCTCTCCCCCATCTGATATGGTAAGTTTTATATTCATTTATGTTGTTTTGTGCAGTAAATGATAAGACATGTGACAGTATTTATTCATGAATGTGAAAACTGAAGAAAAACTTCACCCGATGGCCATCGGTAATTGCCGATAGGCCATCGGGCTTTTTTTTTAGTTCATTGTAGGTTGATTACCAATGGTTCATCGGTAATTACCACTTGTGCAAAAATGTGAACCCATATGTCTTAAGATTTAGTTGGAAATTATTATTATCAAGTTAGGGTGGAAAAATAGGGTATGATTAAATCATTGATGTCAGTTCCATTTATGTAATTCATATTGCAGCCCATCGATGCTCCAAAGGAACGGATGTTGCAGGATGCCGATATAAATAAAGTTAGGGCACATTCATTCGGGAATCCAATAGGGGCGAACAAAGTAATTACAAGTGTCCTCACAAGTGAGCAGCTCGAAAAGTATAGACAAACATGTTTTGGACACTTACTTGACATGAAGAACCTCCGGTTCTCTGGTCAGTTAGTGCATCACCTGCTTTGCAGACAAGTTGTGTCCAACAATCCAGAAGTACTGGAGTTTAACTTCGGTGGATCTGCAGTGCGGTTTACGAAGTGGGAATTCGCACTCATTAGTGGGTTAAAGTTTTGTAGGTACCCTTCGATGTATGATATGCAAATTTCCAAAGGAAATAAGCTGTGCACAAGGTTGCTAGATGACAGGAGTGACTTGAAACCTCCCGAACTGGAACGACTATTCAAGGATACACTTTTTGTGGATGATTGGGATGCTGTTAGAATTGCGTTACTATATTTCTTAGTTCATGGTGTACTCGGAATGGATCCGAAGGTTCAAATAAAAAAAAAATTCATTGATTTGGTTGCTGATCTCGACGTATTTAATTCCTACCCTTGGGGCATTCTAAGCTACAAGGAGATGATCAACTCATTCCACAATGCATTCCAGCAACGAGGACGAGGACGTGCAGTAAAGAATATATCATAGTATTATGACCTAAAAGGTTTTCCATTGGTGTTTCAGGTACGGTAATATATTTAATACATGTAGCGTTTACTTAAAATTTATATTTAATAACCTATAATTTGTATTTTGTAGGTGTGGGGGTTTGAAGTAATCCCTGATTTTGGTAACCAATTTGCCGACCGGTTGGAAACCCGTTGTCCGAGGATCCTTGGATGGCATACTCCAAGGCAACCGAACCATTTTGCTGTCCATAATTGGTTTTCCTCCAATAGCAATGTAAGGCAAATTTTGTTTAGACTACATGGTACGACTACATTCAAGTTACATTACCATAGTCAGTTTCCAAATTTACTTTTTTTTCTTTCTTCATTGCATGTAGTATGTTGTGCACTGGAGGTTAGATGCTACCGATGAGGAGAAGACTATGGATTACTGGCGAACAATAGCAGTTGACATACATGAAGTTCGCTACACATCACCTCCAATTGTAGCACCAATAGTTGGCGCTAAAGATGTTGGCACTAAAGATGTTAGCGCTAAAGATGCTTCCAAAGCTGAGGAGCATTCTAGTGGCCCTCCAGATGCTAATTTCAGGGTATGCAATTGTTGCTTGCACGCAAATTTGTATTTCATATGTTGTACTAATATATGTTGACTTATGTTTTGGATATTGATATTGATTAGCTTGCTTGCTTGGAGGCAAAAGTTGATGAATTAAATAAAGAGATGGCAGCGTTAAGGAAGATGCTTAGTTCTGTTATTGACCAACAAAAGCATCAGGTATCATTTAGACAACTTAGTATACTTTACTTTAGTGCTTCAGCATTATTAAATTACATATTGTAATTCAGCAATTATTTGTTGTTAGAGTTTGGGAACTGCAAAAATAATCATTGTGTTTTGCAGGCCGAGCATCATATGCATAGCCATTCACCGTCATCTTCGGTTAGACCATCATCCCCTGTGGCACCGTCTGTTGGAGAGCAAGCTGAAGAATTTGATGCACCCATAGACGGTTCCAATGGTAGGAAGGAGGATGATGATTGTACTACACCGTTTGAGCCTATCGTACCTGGAGGACCCTATGTGGAGGATTCCTGAGCTTTGGTGCCATATCGACCTTTGCATTTCAGGTGGGATATCGGTGCTTCAGCTGACAGTCCGCATCATGACCAATCAGCTGAGATTGAGGTGGAAGATCGGAAGCATAACGTTGGTGATACAAGCCGATTCGGTCGAGTTTACCACCAGTCACATCACGTCATCTCTCCTTACATCGACCCGTGTAAAAAGAAAGTCAAATTTAATCTTACTCGACCTATTGATGCATCAAAGGAGAGGGCGTTCGATGAGTGGTATAGGGTGGCACCGAAGGAAGCAACCGTGTGTACATCTTATATGACGGTGGGAAAGGAATTTTTTGCTGAGCTACTGACCGATGAAGGATGGTTGAATTCCGATGTAAGTTATATGCTTTATGTTCATGTAAAATCATTGTGGTCCTACGTTTGGAATGATGTTTTATTTATCACCTCGCACTTGTTACTTATTTCCTTTAATGTGGTTTTGCAGCATATTGACACTATTTTGTATTTCATACGAAAAAGGCGGTTTGATAATGAGAAGATGTTCACCAACACCTGTGCCATATTAGAAGTGTTATTTTGGGTAAGATGATGGGATGTTACTGCGTTGCTTAATGTTATATTGATGATATTTTATATTGTATATATTTCATTATTTGGCAGTCATCCATCAAAGGGCGTTATCCCATATGGAGGGCATCTCGTAGCACATATTCATGTGATGCGACCCTTTGTAACTATGTGCGTGGGAGGTCACCCAAACCTAGCGTGTCGTGGCGGATATGTGATTATGTAAGTCCATACATATATTGAAAAAAATTCTCACTAAGTTTCCCATTTTGTGGATAATGAGGTTATGTTCTAATTTGCAGGTGTACATCTCTGTCAACAATGGAGGCGCGCATTGGTTGGCAGCATGTGTGGACTTGAAGGCCCAGCATATTGATTTATACGATCCAAATATGGGAAATAAATATGTTCAGAATAGAGAGTTGAAGAATGCAGAATGCCTTACGTATATGCTGCCTTACCTATTGAGGGATGGGGGATATTATGGGAAGAATCCGGACGTGTCTCCCACTTTAGATCCATTCACGATGACCATGATCAAAGATGCACCCCGCCAATATAATGGGTATGAATGTGTTGTCATTTCAAACAACTTGTATTGCTGCTGTTTTTTATTGTGGTTACGTGTGAAAATACACGTGGTTGGTTTTCATTAATGCTATTCTGCAGGGGTGATTGTGGCGTCTACACTCTGAAATTTATTGAATACATGAGTAGTGAGGAGAACCCTTCATTTGGTCCGCAAGACATTATGTTTTTTAGAAAAAAATATGCGGTTGATTTGTACTTTAATAAACTTTCAACGTAGATCGTATGTTTATTGTTATGATGGTCTATACTAATGTTATACTAATGTTATCTTAATATGCTGAACCTATCTTTACTAATGACAACCGTCGAAAAAAAAAGAAAAAAGATAAAAGATAAAAAAAAAAAAACCCTCGGTTGTGGTAAAAATTAAAGGAAAGATGATTATCAATGGTGCATCGATAATTCCGGATTCACCATCAGTAATTACAGAAACGCTTTTTCGTAACCAACAAATAAACCCTGGAAAAATTACCGACGGTTTCGTCGGTAATTTCCGAAGGTGTACAGTCCATCAAGTTTTACCAATTTGTTGGGCCCCACAAGTCCCATAATGTGTGTTGAATGCAAAAACATGGCAAATAGGGATTCTAAAATTATTATAAGTGGAGAAAATCCCAAAATTTAATAAATGTGTATCAAATTTTGCCAAAAAATGGGATGTCTGCTCACCCTCCGTAATTCCCGAGGAAAACGTCGGTAACCACCAAATTCCCTCGGAAAATTACCGATTTTTTCATCGGTAATTCCCGAGGGTGTACAGTCCATCACATTTTACATATTTTTTGGGCCCCACAAGTCCCATAACGGGTGTTAAAGCAAAAACATGCAAAATAGGGATTCTAAAATTGTACTAAGGAAAGAAAATCCCAAAATTTAATAAAAGTGTATGCAATTTTGCAAACAAATTGGTGACTGTTCACCCCCGGTAATTCCCGAGGAAAGCGTCGGTAAACTACAAATGCCCTCTGGAAAAATTACCGACATTTTCGTTGGTAATTCCTGAGGGTGTACAGTCCATTATATTTTACCAATTTTTTAGGCCCCACAAGGCCCCTAAGGTGTGTTGAATGCAAAAACATGCAAAATAGGGATTCTATAATTGTATTCTATAATTGTACTACGGAGAGAAAATCCCAAAATTTAATAAAAGTGTATCCAATTTTGCAAAAAAATTGATGACTGTTCACCCTCGGTAATTCCCGAGGAAAGCGTCGGTAAACTAAAAATGCCCTCTCGAAAAATTACCGACAGTTTCGTTGGTAATTCCCGAGGGTGTACAGTCCATCATATTTTACCAATTTTTTGGGCCCTATAAGGCCCCTAAGGTGTGTTGAATGCAAAAACATGCAAAAAAGGGATTCTATAATTGTACTAAGGAGAGAAAATCCCAAAATTCAATAAAAGTGTATCAAAGTTTGCAAAAAATAAGCTAACTGTTCACCCTCGGTAAATACCGATGAAAGCGTCGGTAAAATACAAATGCCCTCCGGAAAAATTACCGACAGTTTCGTCGGTAATTCCCGAGGGTGTACAGTCCATGATATTTTACCAATTTTTTGGGCCCCACAAGGCCCCTAAGGTGTGTTGAATGCAAAAACATGCAAAAAAGGGATTCTATAATTGTACTAAGTAGAGAAAATCCCAAACTTTAATAGAAGTGTATCAAAGTTTGCAAAAAATAAGCTAACTGTTCACCCTCGGTAATTCCCGAGGAAAGCGTCGGTAAACTACAAATGCCCTCTGGAAAAATTACCGACAGTTTCGTCGGTAATTCCCGAGGGTGTACAGTCCATCATATTTTACCAATTTTTTGGGCCCCACAAGGCCCCTAAGGTGTGTTGAATGCAAAAACATGCAAAACAGGGATTCTATAATTGTACTAAGTAGAGAAACTCCCAAAATTAATAAAAGTGTATCAAATTTTGCAAAAAAATAGGATAACTCTTCACCCTCGGTAATTCCCGAGGAAATCGTCGGTAACCTCAAAAATGAACTCAGGAAAACCTACCGACAGTTTCGTCGGTAATTCCAGAGGGCGTACAGTCCATGATATTTTACCAATTTTTTGGGCCCCACAAGGCCCCTAAGGTGTGTTGAATGCAAAAACATGCAAAACAGGGATTCTATAATTGTACTTAGTAGCGAAACTCCCAAAATTTAATAAAAGTGTATCCAATTTTGCAAAAAATTAGGATAACTATTCACCTTCGGTAATTCCCGAGGAAATCGTCGGTAATCCCAAAAATGAACTCAGGAAAACCTACCGACAGTTTCGTCGGTAATTCCCGAGGGTGTACAGTTCATTATATTTTACCAATTTTTTGGGCCCCACAAGGCCCCTAAGGTGTGTTGAATGCAAAATAGGGATTCTATAATTGTACTAAGGAAAGAAAATTAAAAAATTTAATAAAAGTATATCAAATTTTGCAAAAAAACTGAAAACTGTTCACGCTCGGTAATTCCCGAGTAAATCGTCGGTAACCACCAAATTCCCTCTGGAAAAAGTACCGACGGTTTCGTCGGTAATTCCCGAGGGTGTACAGTTCGTCGAATTTTAACAATTTTTTGGGCCCCACAAGGCCCCTAAGGTGTGTTCAATGCAAAAACATACAAAACAGGGATTCTATAATTGTACTAAGGAGAGAAAATCCCAAAATTTCATAAAAGCATATCAAATTTTGCAAAAAAACTGGCAACTGTTTACCCTCGGTAATTCCCAAGGAAATCGTCGGTAATCCCAAAAATACCCTCTGGAAAATTACCGATTGTTTCATTCGTAATTACCGAGGTTGTACAGTACATCAAATTTTCCGGAGGGTATTACCGACGAAATGTCAGGCACTGTACACCCTCGGGAATTACCGACGAAACCGTCGATAATTTTTCCAGAGGGCATTTGTAGTTTCCCGACAATTTCGTCGGGAATTACCGAGGGTGAACAGTCATCAATTTTTTTGCAAAATTGGATACACTTTTATTAAATTTTGGGATTTTCCCTCCGTAGTACAATTATAAAATCCCTATTTTGCATGTTTTTGCATTCAACACACCTTAGGGGCCTTGTGAGGCCCAAAAAATTGGTAAAATATCATGGACTATACACCCTCGGGAATTACCGACGAAAATGTCGGTAATTTTTCCAGAGGGCATTTGTAGTTTATCGACGCTTTCCTCGGGAATTACCGAGGGTGAACAGTCACTAATTTTTGCAAAATTGGATACACTTTTATTAAATTTTGGGATTTTCTCTCCGTATTACAATTATAGAATCCCTATTTTGCATGTTTTTGCATTCAACACACCTTAGGGGCCTTGTGGGGCCCAAAAAATTGGTAAAATATGATGAACTGTACACCCTCGGGAATTACCGACAAAACTGTCGGTAATTATTCCAGAGGGAATTTAGTGGTTACCGACGATTTCCTCGGGAATTACCGAGGGTGAATAGTCATCAATTTTTTTGCAAAATTTGATATACTTTTATGAACTTTTGGGATTTTCTTTCCTTAGTACAATTATAGAATCCCTTTTTTGCATATTTTTGCATTCAACACACCTTAGGGGCCTTGTGGGGCCCAAAAAATTGGTAAAATATGATGAACTGTACACCCTCGGGAATTACCGACGAAACTGTCGGTAATTATTCCAGAGGGAATTTAGTGGCTACCGACGATTTCCTCGGGAATTACCGAGGGTGAACAGTCATCAATTTTTTTGCAAAATTTGATATACTTTTATGAAATTTTATGATTTTCTTTCCTTAGTATAATTATAGAATCCCTGTTTTGCATGTTTTTTCATTCAACACACCTTAGGGGCCTTGTGGGGCCCAAAAAATTGGTAAAATATAATGAGCTGTACACCCTCGGGAATTACTGACGAAACTGTCGGTAGGTTTTCCTGAGTTCATTTTTGTGTTTACCGACGATTGCCTCGGGAATTACCGAGAGTGAACAGTTATCCTATTTTTTTGCAAAATTGGATACACTTTTATTAAATTTTGGGAGTTTTTCTACTTAGTACAATTATAGAATCCCTGTTTTGCATGTTTTTGCATTCAACACACCATAGGGGCTTTGTGGGGTCCAAAAAATTGGTAAAATATGATGCACTGTACAACCTCGGGAATTACCTATGAAACTGTCGGTAAATTTTACAGAGGGGATTTGTAGTTTCCCGACTCTTTCCTCGGGAATTACCGAGGGTGAACTGTTAGCTTATTTTTTGCAAACTTTGATACACTTTTATGAAATTTTGGGATTTTCTTTCCTTAGTTCAATTATAGAATCCCTGTTTTACATGTTTTTGCATTCAACACACCTTGGGGGCCTTGTGGGGCCCAAAAAATTGGTAAAATATGATGAATTGTACACCCTCGGGAATTACCGATGAAACTGTCGGTAATTATTCCAGAGGGAATTTAGTTGTTACTGACGATTTCCTCGGGAATTACCGAGGGTGAACAGTCATCAATGTTTTTGCAAAATTTGATATACTTTTATGAAATTTTGGGATTTTCTTTCCTTAGTACAATTATAGAATCCCTGTTTTGCATGTTTTTGCATTCAACACACCTTAGGGGCCTTGTGGGGCCCAAAAAATTGGTAAAATATGATGAACTGTACAACCTCGGGAATTACCGATGAAACTGTCGATAATTTTTCCAGAGGGAATTTGTAGTTTCCCGACGCTTGCCTCGGGAATTACCGAGGGTGAACAGTTAGCTTATTTTTTGCAAACTTTGATACACTTTTATTAAATTTTGGGATGTTCTCTCCTTAGTACAATTATAGAATCCCTGTTTTGCATGTTTTTGCATTCAACACACCTTAGGGGCCTTGTGGGGTCCAAAATATTGGTAAAATATAATGAACTCTACACCCTCGGGAATTACCGACGAAACTGTCGGTAGGTTTTCCTGAGTTCATTTTTGTGTTTACCGACGATTGCCTCAGGAATTACCAAGGGTGAACAGTTATCCTTTTTTTTTGCAAAATTGGATACACTTTTATTAAATTTTGGGAGTTTCTCTACTTAGTACAATTATAGAATCCCTGTTTTGCATGTTTTTGCATTCAACACACCTTAGGGGCCTTGTGGGGTCCAAAAAATTGGTAAAATATGATGAACTGTACAACCTCGGGAATTACCGACGAAATTGTTGGTAAATTTTCCAGAGGAAATTCGTAGTTTCTCGACGCTCTCCTGGGGAATTACCGAGGGTGAACAGTTATCCTTTTTTTTTCAAAATTTGATACACTTTTATGAAATTTGAGGATTTTCTCTCCTTAGTACAATTTTAGAATCCCTGTTTTGCATGGTTTTGCATTAACACACGTTATGAGACTTGTGGGGCCCAAAAAATGGGTAAAATTTTATGTACTGTTCTCCCTCGGGAATTACCGACGGAACCGTCGGTAATGATTCCAGAGGGAATTTAATGGTTACCGACGGTTTCCTCGGGAATTACCGAGGGGGAACTGTCATCCCATTTTTTTGCAAAATTTGAGAACTTTTTAAGGACTTTTGGGATTTTCTCTCCTTAGGATAATTTTAGAATCCATATTTTTCATTTTTTTGCATTCAACACACCTTAGGGGACTTGTGGGGCCCAAACAATTGGTAAAATGTGATTGCTATAGGGTTTCGATAATTACCGACGAAACCTTCGGTAATTCTTGAATCAAAAACAAATTGAACGTTTTCATTTTTTAATGCCGTTTGATCACTAACTTTGCCAGAATTTATCATTAATAATGCTACATTTAGCATGTTATTGGTTGGAACACACATGATTGAAGTTGCCGGATGGAATTGTTGTGAGTCTTTTACGACGGTGTACAAATGTCAATTACCGATGATGCATTGGTCATTACCATTGGGCAGTAATATCATCCATGCAATAGTAAGAAACATACAAACAACTGAACCAAAAATTGAAGACGGAATGATATGTTATCAAAACAATACGACAGATGAATTTGACAATAAAAGAACACATAAAGCCAACGTCTATTACGCCAAAACACATGTTACGCGGTTGACCAACTAATTGCATTCCTGACTACATTTCATACACACGCATACCACATAACATGGCCTCATTGTCTGAATATAGCATCATGCGATTGATGGGCGTTCATTTCAGTGGTGCTGTTGGTTGTTAGTGCTATCAAGAGGTACGGCGGCGGAGCATGATCGGCTGGTGTGACCAACCTGTTTGCACCTCCCGCATCTATATTGATGACACTCCTCTCCTTGAGATTGAATCCTCTTCTTTCTCGGTCTTCCTGACTGTTTGCCAATTTGAGGTGGAAGTACAACCTGGTTTATGACATCATCTGGAGCATGCCACTGACATTTATCTCCAAGTGGATATATGGTTTTCGAATATGCATAACGGAGTGAGTCAACTGAGTAATGCGCCGAGCAAAGGAAATATGGAGAAATATGTCGATGCTTACATGCTGCAATTGCATGGACACAAGGAAATCCATCAATGTCAAATTCCTTGCATGAGCACGTCTTATTTTCTAAGTTAACAACTCCAACGAACATGCCATGGCCAACAACTTGAAACTCATATAAGTTCATTGGCATAACACGTAAGCCTCTGCCATTATTTGAGCAGTCCTGCATGATTTTTTTCAACCAATTAGTAACAGGAGTTTGCATTGTAGCAACGTTAGTTCGACGTTCATACCACCACCTTTGCAAGACATCACGAATGTGATCTAGTAATGGCAAAACAGGTTTATCCCTAGCATCAATAAGCACAGAGTTCATGCTTTCTGCAATGTTAGTTGTCATTATGTTGTATCTATTGCCCGGAAAATGTGATCTAGCCCATTTTGAAGGACTTGCATCCTTGAGATATTGTACAGCTTCAATACTAACCCCTTCTAAAAGCTGCATGGCCTTATCAAAATCCTCAACAATATATGCTCTAGCCGCATCATTAAAAGTTGATATAATTGCGTTGACATTACCTTTAAACTTTTTAGCACGTAAATTTGTACCAAGATGATATGTGCAGTGGCCATGGTGATTATTAGGGAAAACTGTACGTATTGTTTTTGCAATGCTCTTGTGTCTATCCGATATAAAAGCTATATTCGGATCATCCCCAAATGCTTCTTTAAAGCTCTCAAAAAACCATGTGTAAGCCGCATCCGTCTCCCCAAGGCCTATTCCATAAGCAAGTGGATAAATTTGATTGTTCCCATCCAAACATGATGCAATATATAACAAACCTCTATATCTATTCTTCAGTGTAGTTCCATCGACAGCTACGACTCTCCGCATATGCTGGAACCCTCTAATGCTAGCTCCAAGTGCCATGAAAAAATATAAAAATCTGTTTTGATCATCAGTTTCAATTCGAGTAAACGTGCCCGGATTTTTGCTCTTCAAAACGTGACTCCATAAAGGAAGTTTTGCATATGAATCTTCTGGCGTGCCCCACAAACCCGATAGTGCAACTTCCTTAGCGGCCCATGCTTTGTTGTAGCTTATGTTTACTCCGTAATTAGAGCGAATGTCATGCACGATATCTCAAGGTTTGTATTGCCTTGAAATCCCATCAAACATTGGCTAGATGATGTCTCCGATAACTGAACTTGTTGCTTGACGATGATCCCTTTTCACGATATTTAAAGAGCAAATATGCTCATCTTTGAAGGCCCTAATCATGAAGGCCTCTGTATTATCACCATGTAGTTTGGTAGCACGCATTCGCCACACGCAATTGTCGTTTGCACATACAACCTCATATCGGACTCTATCCGACTTCTTGACCTTGAATTCAAAATTTCTCCTTAGTGCATAAAGACTAATCTTCTTCTGTAACACATTCTTACTCGCAAAAATTTGGTTGATTCGAATGATTTCATGGGCATTGACGGATGAGAAGCGATGGTTGACCCTACGTTCAACCATGGTTGCCGTCGAATCCTGTCGAATGTCCAAATGGTTTTCGGTACAAGGAGAGGAAAGCACATCATCATTCACATTATCAATTGGAGTACTACCATAAGGAGACTCACCATGTCGACTATCACCAGCTGAAAGTCCCAAATGTTGGGTCCAACAAATGTCTCGTAACCCATCTTCACTACGATCAGTGTTTACCTCAACCTCAAATTGTTCATCTTGATCATAATCATGTCCACGATATTCATTCAAATCATTAATGCCAAAGTGCTCGTTATCATGATCATGTTCCGCAGATTGCACATTGTTTTCACACATTTGATTTTCAGAGAATCCAGGTTGAGTTTCCGGCACATGAATTTCGGTCGCTGGGGACTGCATGTCGGCATCAGAGGTACAAGTAGCTATCTCAGGAACTGCAGATAGTGGGGCAATAGTCATAAATCCTGAACTTGTAGGTATCCTATTCACAACACATCCAGCAGTATTAATACTCTTTGGAACCCTGGATAACACATCAACAATAAGTGGAGATCTGTCTTGAGGTCTGTGTGAACTATACTCTTCTATAAAACTTTGTAGGTCTTCATCATTTTCCACAACGTACGGCTCACATGACAAACACACATGGTATATGAACTTGAAGATTAATTGATGTTGTGTAGAATCTAAGTTGAGAGCGTTGTAGACAACATCTTCAAGTTCGACCAACGTACAATTCCTTTTGATACGTATAATCTTCGTTCTTTGAAGTTGGTATCTCCAGGTACCTTCAGAACATACACTCCATGTTCCATCGTAGAACAGTAAAACTGAAATTTGTGACATTGAGCACAAAGAGTTTACCAATTCAAAACATACTAAGTATCTACTTCTGCAATCGTAGAATCTTTACTGGAAGGTTTAACTATAATCCTGAAGCAAAAGTAATGAAAAAATACAAATACATTTTTAGTAAATGAGTACATAAAATAAGCCAAACAATTATGTTATTAACGCCTACTGGAATAGCATTTTAAATACAAATACAAATGCATTTTCAGTAAATGAGTAAAGATAAAATAGGAATGCATTTTATGTAAATGAGTACAAATGTTGTTTAAGGGAAAAATGTTGCCATATATGTACACATATTTATATTTATAACACACCCTGTGAAATCTGATAGAAGGTACTAGCTGCTGGATAGAGAAGACAAACGAGTTTTGTAGTTGGTCAATGTTTTCCCTTTCTGACCATGTAAATATTATTTTTTTAATACAATATTGACTAATTAAATTCTTATTCTTAGGCTAATATTTAAATATATATATATATATATATATATTTATTAATTAAATCGATCCATTGAAAGGTCTAATGCTCTAAATTTGACCTCGATATCATCTTTCTGTGAATTTAAACAAAACATTTTTGATTCATTTTTATAATATTATATTTAATTTTTTGTTCATAGTTTATAACGCCTCCTTTGTTCGTACCAATTCATACTTTTTCCTCACTACTAGTATTGTGATAAGGCTAAGTCATTATTTAATTTTGACTTTATCTATCACCTATACGTAAAATATATTTTAGGAAATTTTTTTCGTAAAATCAATTAACAAAATTAATATGAAGTATATTGTATTTATTTTTTGGCTTACTTATTAAGCCATTTATGTTTACTATTGGGAGTTCATGATTTCAAAACATTAAGATGGAAAAAATTTATTATAAATGATAAAAAAAATTATGTAAAGAAGTAGCATAAAGCCAAATTATGTATATATATATGTATATATATCCACATACCAGGTAATCGTTAACTCCTATCTGCAGAAACGTACAATTTAATTAAATCCTTTTGAAGTGTATGGGCTCCATAATGAAGATTTTCAGATGATGCAGGGAGAGTGAACTGAACTGAAGAGATTTTGGGATTTTCTGCAATGTTCGTTAATGCAAAGAAAGAAGGCTGAAAGGTACCTAACCAACAAAAGAGAAAGAGAGAGGAAGACACAGTATACATTTAATGTGGTAGCAGGACAGAAGTTAATGAGGGTAGATAGAAATGAGGGATGGTCAAAAAAGTTGTTTTAATATTATCACCTGTATTCGAGACAGTCAATGAGAAAACTGTTATTTTTACTTTACACTTTCATAGGTATCCATGTATTTAAATAGTTTACAAAAGCCAGACAATTAATTCCCTCCCAACAAGTCTCATTTGGACATACTACCATGGAGCCATTCATGTAAAAGTGATTGATACCATCCATTTAAATTATCATCCTTCTTATTTATTGCTTCTCCACATATCAAATAATATGGAGAATTTAATAATGAAATTGGATCCTTACACATCATATTGACATGAGAATCAAGTACAAAAACTAAAAACAAAATCTGAATTAGCAAGAGAAAATTGTACAAGTGTTTTATGAATAAAAACAAGAGAATATTACACCTCCTAGAGAATATTACAGCTCCTAGATAATATTACAGCTCCTACAAAAGCCTCTGTTGGTATCAATCCCGACTTGACCCAATGTTCCCCATCAGAAATGGAAAGGCTTGAAATTGTCACAGCAATTAAACATCAGCCATGGTAGTCAAGGATCACCTGCTGACAACACGATTAACTGTTGGTTGAACAAATATATGAACCCTGCAGATAGCAACTAGCTGTCAATAAGCAAAAAATACTATCTAGTTTGCATGAAAAGAATCATGAAAAGGAAACTCCATATGAATGATAAACTTTCGGGTGTACCATTTTCCAGAGAATCATGAAAACGAAACGAAATACCCTTATGTTTTTTTTTTATATGTTTTTTTCTTTCCTTTCTTCGACGTTTCCCCGCCATCTCTTTATCCATAACCAGACCTTAGGAGCCCTCTGTTTCCTTTCGCATCGGCCGGATTGTAAGCTTGGAGACTGCGCGTTTTGAAGGAGATGGTGAAGAGGCGACTCAGATAGAAAACTGCAGGGTTTTAGAGAGCCTTCTTATCTGCACAAAAATATATGAACAACATAAAATAAAAGTGAAAAATATAATGAGCACTGGGAAATAAAAACCACCATAGCTGAATATATTACCCTCGGTAGAAATGGACGTTTCTGTTAACGTATATAATGTGCAACCATGGAGTTTAAACAGTCAATTTCCCTTATGATTCTCATGTTGATAATGAAGTAAATGCAATAACTGACAGTTTGCATTAAACATTAAGGAAAACAAGAATTATACATGACAACAATAACTGATAACAACGAAAGCAGTAATATTTAATCACCAACAGCAATTATAGTAATAAAATAACTATAACTACAATTATATTAAAACACAAATAAGCGTGCAGACAATTAAATTTAATAAATAAGCAGCATTCAATAATGGAAAACACACAATTACCATCTTTAGAATAACCTCCACAACACCTTTGCCATCACCAAGAGCTCCATCTATTTCATCAATCACCTAGAGAAAAAGTAGTAACTTCTTTCTTCTGCATACATTCTACAATAAGAAGGGTAACCATAAAAAATAATGCCAACCAAGCACTTTGGCCTCGACTCAACAGTGACAGAGTTCATCTGCACTACATCAACAAACTAAACTGTTGTATAAAGTAACCTATAACACAAAGCAATACATTGTAATAGCTAGCAAAAAAAATAAAAATAAAAAATAAAAACACAAAGTAACTTTATACAAAATTTCCAATCTTAAAAGAATCTAATATTCAGCAGATAAAAATTAATGCAGATCCATGTGAAAAAAAACAAAAACGAAAAAAAAAAAAGAAGAAGCATATATATACAAATACATACATCAGGGACCAAACCCATGGATTTCATTTTTTGGGGGGGGAAGAGGGTTGGTGTGGAAATTGGAAGCTGGATGAAGAAGCATTCACTTGAAAAGAGAAGTTGAGCATCATTTTCACATTCACATGTAGGTTACTAATTTTAAGTTCTACCCATGTGTGATATTCAAAATCACAATTTCACAGCCACAATTTTATGCTTTGAAAATAAATTAGAGACGCATAGTACTTAGAAATTGAAGGATATAACAGCAGAAAGTTTAACATGACAATAGTATTACAAAACATTTCTACCAATTGTATATGATCATTGGCACTGTTGACTCCATCTATGCTTCAAATTTTTTAAACAACCATGACAGCTTTCAGAATGCAAAAATCATATGCACTATAAAATGGAAAATGGATTGGAGACACAATAGGAAAGAAGATATGGTACCTGTAGGGCCAAACCATAACTGCCATTCACATCTTGCTCGAAATAAAGTAACTGGAAAATAAAGCAATTAGATTATAAATTTAATGTCACATCAGTAACACAAAAGAAAATGCAGATGCAGAGAGAGAGAGAGAAAGAGAGAGTTCATAGTCATCAAACATGGTATATAAAAAATTTAAATGCAAAAATATGAAATATACATACCTTAAATTTGCTTTGTGCATTTGAAGTACTCTTACTACAATACCACACTCGGCTTGTTGCTCGTTGATCGTAACACCAAAGAAATGAGCATTTTGCTTATCCACCTGCAACAAAACAAAATCAAGCAAACGGAAAATTCCAGAAAGAATGAAAGTCCATGATAACAAACATGAAAGCACCTTTCCACTAACTGATGACAGAATGGAATGTATCCCTAGTTGGCTGTACTCCATCCAGCATCATATCATCATACATATCTCTCAGCAAGAAATGCCTACCACCACCGTTATTAAAAAAAAAAAAAAAAAAAACAGAACACAACTTTCACAATTTCTCCCAAAAAAAAAAAATTCCCAAAACCACTCAAAGAAAATCAAAATTAGAGACACTACTTGAGTAGTTCCTCCGTCCCAATAACAATCTAAAATATATTATTTATTTAAAAAAAAACTATTTCATTATTAGCAAAACAAGGAAGAAAATGTCTCGGGAAAAGCTTAAGACTTTGAAAATGGAGAGGAGAAGATTACCAGTGATTGATCGAATGAGCCTCATGCTTTCCTACTTCGCTGTTGCCTATCTGTTGCTTCTGCTTCTGCTCCTAGGGCTCTCTAAAATCCTGCAGTTTTCTCTTTGAGTCACCTCTTCACCATCTCCTTCAAAACACGCAGTCTCCACGCTTACAATCTGGCCGATTCATGAAAGGAAACAGAGGGCTCCTAAGGTCTGGTTATGGATAAAGAGATGGAGGGGAAAAGTCGAAGAAAGGAAAGAAAAAAACATATAAAAAAAAAACATAAGAGTATTTTGGAATTTTAAAAGATTGGAGGGGTAGATCAAAAAAGAAATGAATTGAGGGGACAAAATTCATGAAGCTCGGTCCTATGGAGGTATTGGGCCAAATTCCCCTTTTATGCTTTCACCTGTGAATCAACCCAACAGCACCCTGAAATCACTGACTTAATTGAAGCCCGTTAATTTGTTTACAAACACAAGTAAACTGAATTATGTTTTGGTCATGTTAATGCGTTAACTAAGCAATAATGGGCTGGATGGAGTTGTCTCATAGTCCATGGGCCTTCTTCTTTTTTGGTAAGTATTTGGGATCTGTTTAGTGGTGTGCGGAATCGGGGTTAAATCAGATAGTCTCTTGGGCCAGTGGTCCACCAACCCCGTGACATCAAACCAAAACCGATATATTTGCCAGCTAGAAATCTAACGTGTTTTTTTTTTTTTTTTTTTTTTTTTTTTGGGTAAAGTCAGAAATCTAAATTGGTATAAACCTTACAGCGTTTTTCAAGTGGATGAAACCTTTTTTTTCTTTTTTTTTTCTTTTTTTCAATTTGAAATGAGCAGAAAGATGACATACAACAAGATTGATATGTATGGGGGGTGAGATGAGTTCAATTAATTAATGCGAATGCGACTCGAACAACTAGTACTTATGTAGTACTTATTGAAAAATGAAAAAGTAGATGATTATGATGATTAATAAACCGACAGCCACGAAAGAAACCGACAAAGATTATCGATCAATGACGATTATTTAATCAGAATAATTGTTCAGAATCATATTAATTGATCCATGTATATATACACCATAATAAGCTGAATTGGTAATGAGATGGAATATGATGGCATATATACCAACGATCATTATCACAACATTACTCATTTTAGATCTGAGTAGTTTACACAGAGAGCGGGCAATTGATCGTCAAATACTTTGGTAGCATTATAGAGAGACTTTAGGAAGCCGTGACCGTCAATTGCATTAGCAGTTTTAGCAGCCGCCGACCCCGTAGCAAGTTTCTTGGGCAGGCAACCAAGAGATCCCCGTATTGTGAACCCAAAACTTCTTCCAACCACTTTGGTATATGCTTTGATCCAAAACGAGTTATTCCTTTTTATATCAAGTAAGTATATAATACGCTTTGAAAAAAAAAAAAAAAAACACCTTAATAGCATCTTTGCTTTCAACAACGAAAGCTGGTATTTCTTTCTACAACTTGTGCGTAAGAAAGATAAAAGAAGGCAGCAGCCAGGCCATTCTGTCCAAATGTCTATTGAATACAACGTGTTCCTGAATCCCTTGTCTCCACATAATTGCTTATGCCTAGCTAGTTCCAAATCCAACAATAGATATGGCTTTGATTACTTAGAAATTTGGATTCAGAGATTCTAGATGTGGGATTAAATGACCAATATCCAAACTTTCGCGCCTAATGCATGCTTTACCAAAACGTGAACAAACTATTACTCATGTGACATCCTAACAATAAAATGGTTTGGGCTAATACATGCTATATGTGTTATAAGTTTACAATAAAACTTCTATAAATGAATATCTATTGGATTATGAAAATTTATAATTTAAAAAGGTTATTTATTTATTGATAAATAAATAATTTATTAATTCATCAATAGATGAATATTTATTAATTTAAAATGAATTTTATATTATTTTTGAGAAATAATTTTACTACATATATAATATATATTAACAGAAGTAAAGATCAATCATGTTTGAATATTATTACTAAGTTGACTAATTAGTTGACCTCTACATATGAAAAACTACATTTATTGTGGATCAATTGATCAATTTTTATTTCAAATGTTATTTCCTTTTCTACTAAATCTTGATAAAAGCAAAATACTTTAGAAGCATATTTTGGAAAAAAAAATAAATTAAAAATAAATAAATAAATTCCATAAAGTAATTTTTTTTATTATGTACTATAAATGTTTATATATATTATTTATTTTTTAAAATTTAATCAAATATTAATTTATATATTTAATGGATCCTAAAAGAATTTTAAAAAAATTATTATCTTATACATTTAATAAATTTATTCGTTTAATTTACTATCCCAAATTAAAATAAAATAATTTTCTTTATTTAACGAATTAAATTTATTTATCTTATATTTATTTATCGAGCTGTTAATTGTATTTACAAGGAAGTCAACAAGTAATTTAATCAAAAAGAAAAAAAAAAAAAAAAAAAGGAAGTCAACAAGTAGGCGTCATTGGTTTAGAAATAAAATGCGTGTATTAGGAGGTCCACAACTGAGTCCAACAGCCGCAAAAAAACCCTCCTGTGTCAGAATTGGAGCCCCAAAGTCAAACACTACGGGCCCTTTTTCACACCCACGCCCTCCATCAACAGCATCAGCACGGGGTAGAGGAAGACAACCACCACGGACTTAGAATTGTAAAAACTAGTGCAAAACTAATACAATTTTCATTCATGTCTCTCTCCCGTGCCTTAAATTTGTTATCTATTAATTTTAAGTAATTTTTTGGGATCCTCTAACCAATCCCACTTTTGCTATAGTTGCCATGGCATAGAGTTAGATTCTTTGCTAATGTTATTGTACCCGACATAGACATTATATATGTTTTCAAGGATCATACATAAAGAAATCAAAAAAAAAAAAAAAGGATCATACATATAGATGTTTACATCTTGGATTGACTAAATAGATCCCAGTGTCAAATCATAAGGCTTAAAAAGGGTACATAAGGTTTACTATTTCTTTGCATGAAACACTACAAATGAAGAAAATTCCACCGCTTCCTTTCAGGAGGTCCACACAAGTAACCCAAGCCAAAAACAAAGCATAAGATCAAACGAAAAAATGCGGTGAGCGTGGATCGAACACGCGACCTTCAGATCTTCAGTCTGACGCTCTCCCAACTGAGCTATCCCCGCTTGGTGATTAGATGCAATACTTTTTTCGGTTTTTGTTTAATTAGTTTCTTACCTCCATCTAAGCGCTAACCCCAAGTTCGAAATTACATTCATATTCCTTGATTCACAGGCCAGCATATACACCAGTAAAATAATAAAATTGATTGATTTTAATGAAAAGTTAATAACTTAGTTCCACATTATTCAATTCAATCTCTCAATGTTTTGTTCTTTTGAGAACATAACCTCACCGTGCGCATCTTCTATATATCCAAATCTCAGCCAATGGGAAACGTAACATATACTAGTTTCACTATCTGACAGTTTGATAGCCATGCTTTAGGAAAATAAAATGTTTGGTTACAATGAATCTTGTCATCAATTACAGAATGGATTTTGGAAAGTAGACAAATTAGTATAATGGCAATGCATATAACAAGTTAATACAGCATTATTTCTCTTTCCAAGGTAGTAGTCTAACAAGTTAACAAGGAATATCTTTCCTTCCCCACGGTACAACAAAACAAAGCTAAAATGAAAGAAAATCTACTAAAAAGGCAATCAGAAGCTTAGTCCAGCATACTACAACTGAACCGGCCACCTGATAGAGACAGCTTCTCTGCTTTTGTAACAGCTTCTAAAGAGAGAGGACCGAAACTACGAGACGGTCCATAAAAATGAGGAAATCTACTGGCACCGGAAGCTCCATGAACAACTTCATATACCAATCCATTACCAAGCTGCAACAGTATAAATATGAAAAATCCTATCAAATTTATCACCAAGACATTCAGATTACAGGCCTTATTATGTCAATGAACAACAGAGGCCCACGAATCAGCAGAAACTTAAAACAGAGCCTCATGTCAAATAGTAATTAATAAGAGCTCAAACAAAGAACCATGTCTCATGCCTCCACCAGACATCAAAAGATTTTTATGCCAACAGTATGATTTGCCTTCCATTCTTTTAGTTCAGAGACATCATGAATCAAAAATCAATTACAATCCCCATGCAGAGAGGCTTCTGGTCTAAGGATTTTCCTATTTTGCGAGGAGGGATTGCAACAAAGACAGTGGCAAGCATGCAAACTACTGTCACAACTAATTAAACTTATAATATCAAGATTACTAGTGAACTTGACTAGGATGTATGTTTCAAAAATAAATATTTTCCATCCAAATATTTAGAATGTTGCATAGTTTTTGAAGATTTATCTAAGGCTAATTTTTCAACGGTGTTATTTTTATAGTAAAACTCTAAGAAAGAAGCAAAATGTCCTCTTACAACAAATTAATATAAAAAACAACATGAACTGAAAACCGTTAAACTGTATAACAATCATGTATGTACCTGTTTCTGGGATTTAGTTCTAAATTAGGAAAACAAATTTCTTTTTCTCTTTAATAAACAAAAAATGGTCATTGTTGAGCCAAAAAAAGCAACACAAAATGCAAGAAAGAAAAGAGAAAAAGGCATCGTGGGTTGGGGTGCATTAATTTTACCTTTTTAGATTCGATTTGAAGCAGGTAAAGGTCATGCTTAGAGTTGAGAAAGAAGTTCTGCAATGTGGATTGTACCTGAAAATTAATGGGAAAGCATTAAAATCACACAGAATTTGATAAATCGGAAAGCTTGGGACTCAATTAAACTGTTTTGTCTACACTTAGGCTTCAGCTTCATTATAATGAGGTCCAGATATGGTTTTTGGTCATTACCCATTATTTATTTTTATTGTAATGAAAAAAAAAAAAAAAAAAGAGTAGAAAAGACATGAAAACTGGCGTATGAGAATATCCTCACCTAAGAGAGAAAAGAAAATACGATGAAAATTGGAGATTGAACAGACCTGATGGAGGTGGCTAAGATGGATGAAACCGCTTGTCTTATCGAGTTGGCCACCGAAAGTAGAGCCGTTTCTCTGCAACTCTTCCCATTCTTCACCCGTACTAATCCTGTACACGAACTCTACCTCTGCCTCATCTGCCATTTTTGCCAACGCGATTCTGATTCGGAGGTCAATCAACAACCAACCTCTCTTCAGCTCCCTCTATTAACTTTGCCCCCATTCCCCTGGGCTTGGGCCGCTGGTTTCCTTCCTCCATAATTGTTTAAATTATATTACATATTTTTTAGCCACAAAAAAAGCAAAATAATAAATCATTTCTTTGTATAGTTAAAAAAAAAAAGAAAAAAAAAAGAAGAAAAAGAAAAAAAGAAGAAATAAAATTAAAAAAATGTTGTAACAAAATTATAATATAAAAAAAAATTATTTATTAGATACCCCAGATAATAATAAGTAATAGGCGATTTGGGCTATGTAGAAAATTGTGAGGCAGGATGGTCTTAAACGGGCCTTGGAAAAACGAAGGGAGCCCATAGAGGGCGAGCATGGTCAAGTTGGAGTTGGTATGGTATCTCCAGCCAGCCATTAGAGACTTGGTTGCTGAACTGAACGCAGCAGCGTCTACACCGAAACAAGAATCCAAACTTGGTCGGCTTTCCCCAGGAACCATTCACCAACAACCCACATGGCTACAGTGTCGAAGTTAGGAGCCCTCACTCCTCTTCCTTATTCCAATCTGAAACTCAAACAGCAGCTTCCCCTCTTAGAATTCAGCTCCATCATCTTCAAACATTCTCACTTGTCTTTACCAAATGTCACTCTTAAGCGTCTCAGAAATGCCTCTCCTCTCCCTCTAATTAGAGCTCAAAGCTCCGCTGGTTAGTGACTCCCTTTTCTTTTTCTTTCTCCCTTCTTCTTACAATTATTAATTATATTTCCTTCTGTTTGTGAAATGGGTGCTTGCAGATTATTTCCCGGATTCCAAGTTTTACAAAGTGGAAGCGATTGTGAGGTTCAGTGTCCTCCTATTTATTTTATTTACCTTATTGTAGTTATTCATTTTCCTGCGTGTAAATAAAATAGTTAGTTAAGTGAGCTTGTTCAGTTTTCCATGTCTGACTTTTATTTCGTGTTGTGTTCTGTTGCTCACAAATGGGATCGAAACAGGCCCTGGCGAGTCCAAAAGGTTTCTTCGGTAAGTGCTAATTCCACCTCAAAATGTAAGATAATTGCCCAAAGTGTTTCACCCACATGCAGCAATTTAACACTGTGCTCACAAAGTATGCCTTTAGCCCCTTTGTGTACTCTGATGAAACTAACATTTCTTGTTAGAAACGTTAAATGCTTCATGGTGAAGCTTGGTGATTCCTTAGAGTTAATGAAGTCTTTTGCTAAACAGCTAGAGTGGGGGTTATGATATTTTTTGGGTGAATGCGGCTTATGATATTTTGCCAAAGCAAGAAAACACTATATTGGTAATTTATGGTTAATGTGTTCCTGATCTCAAGAGGAGCCTTCATTGTGTCTATGAATAATTTTTTCATGTGCCATGCTAGTTGGTCATTTGGATAGTCGTCAGTAAAGCCCTTGTCCCATTAAGAGGACTAAGAGGAAAAGATTAAGATAAATCTAAACATAAAAGGGCTATACCCTATAGGTCAAATGTCTTGAATCTTTGTCAAAATGCCTGCTCTAAACTTTTAGTGCATAAGGGTTACACACCCTCAATTTTACCTCCATCTTCTTGGGCTCCGTTCCCATCCCATCCCTACTACCATAAATTTTAGCATTAGACAATGTTAGCCTTTTTTTCCACTTATTTTTAATTTTTGGAACTGTTATTTTTTTAAAGCTCTAGAAAGGATATAGCTTTTTATTTATTTATTTATTTCCTGATTTTCCGCTTCTTTCTTGAAACAAAGGCACTGTTGAAAATGGGTATTCGTGGCGTTACTGTTTCTGATGTCCGAGGTTTTGGTTCCCAAGGTGGTTCAACAGAGAGGCAGGGTGGTATGTTCTTATCCTCGATTGGATCTTTTCCCTTTTAATGTTATAGTAATTTGCCAGATGTTTAAAAATTCTCTGTAGCAGTTGTTAGCTAATGTTGCTCATTTAGTAATTATCTTTTTCCTTAATTTTATAGGCTCTGAATTTTCTGAAGATGACTTTGTTGGTAAAGTTAAAATGGAGATTGTGGTGAGCAAAGACCAGGTATAAAGACTTCTAGTGGTTTGTTTTAACTGATAGTGATAAAAATATTAACTGAGTATTTATTTCTGAAGCATAACAAATTGAATCCTGCAACTTACTCTTTTCTTAGGTTGAAGCAGTTATAGACAAGATAATTGATGAGGCACGGACTGGAGAGATTGGCGATGGAAAAATATTTTGTAAGACTTCAACAAACCCCATTCTGGATGATATATTGAAAGTCCTTTTTCTATTGTTAAACTTTGTTCTCAATTTATGGAATTAAAAATTTTAGAACATTAGAAAAATCTAGCCGGTGTCTTTCCATCTTTATACTTTTTTATCTCTTGTCAAAAAGTTGTTCCTTAGTTTCCAAATATTGAAGTTCTTGATCTGTTAAACCACGACAGTGTTATTTATTTCGTGTATTTAAACTAATGGTACTATTTGATGCCTAAAATGGTATCATTATATGTGCTTTCAGCCTGAACTTGAAAAACTTGTATCAATAACATTTATGGTACAATATCATTTTGCAAACATTTGAAGTACATTGTATCAGTTGTATTAACTTGCAAATGCACATGTCCCTTTACTTTTGGAGTTAACTGATTGAAGAAGTCATGCACTTTGCTGTATAGCATCTTCCTGAGCTTATATGTCAGAACTATTATAAATTTCCTGTGTCTTCATTGATGGTAATCATAATACAAGTATTTTACATTCCAAACTTGGTCCATTTATGGGAATGTAAAGGGTGTTGGGTGGCTTCAGCTAAATGTTCAACAATTAACGAGGTTGTGTTGGTTTTGCAGTGGTGCCTGTCTCGGATGTAATAAGAGTTCGCACTGGTAAGTTTTCACATTTAGAGTTTTGGGATGTGTTAATTTAGTTGTTGTTTCAACATTGTTTAATTTACAATGTAATTTTCAGGTGAACGTGGGGAGAAGGCAGAAAGAATGACTGGTGGGCTATCTGACATGTTCTCTAATGCATGATAGCAGTTTGGCCATCCCTATTGCTGTGCCATACTCTCCTAATCAGCCCCTCCATCCCAAATCTGAAAATGTATGGGATAATAGTCATCTGTTTTTTTCCTTTTTTTTTTTTTTTTTTTCTTGAATACTTGCACATAACTCACATCAAGCCCAGACTTGTGCTATGGTGTACTTCTAATCCAGGAAATGTCATTTTGCTGCAAGAATAAATGGATAACCCTTCATGAAAAGTGCCTCAACAGGGAAATAATTGAACGATGGATAATGAAATTTAGATTCTAGGTAAAATAAAAGCGTTAAGGCTAAATTATTATTATTGTTGTTGTTATATTATATTATTTTTGCTATAGGCTAGTAAGAGTCACGTAAAATTAGATCTGGCAATTTGGATCATGACACGACGACACGATTCGAAAACGACACGGAATAAATGGGTTTAGGTTTATTATAAATGGGTTTGGATCATAATCGGGTCAACCCGTTTAACACGATTATTAATCGTGTCATTTTCGGGTTGACCTGTTTAACTCGAAATTGACCCGTTACGACCCATTTATTAAACGTGTCAGTTTCAACCCGACACGATTATATACCTATTACAATCCATTTAAATTAAATTTTAATTTAATATTTTATCACTAATATAATATTTAATAACTAAAAAATATTATAAATTAAAAATTTTATAAAAATAATTTTCTATTACTAATTTTTTAAAAACAAAAAATACATCTTTAATAAAACAAAAACATAAAAATAAAAAAAAAAAATTCGGGTTAATAGGTTAATTTTCGGGTTAACGGGTTAATAGGTTAGTTTTCAGGTTAATAGGTCAATTTCAGGTTAACGGGTTAATAGGTCAACACGACCCGTTAAAATAATCGTGTTAAACAGGTCGTGTCGTGTTGACCTGTTTATAAACAGGTCGGGTTAGTGTTTTAGGTACCTGACACGATTAATAAATGGGTCATGTTCGGATTAGGCATTTTTGACATGATTATTAAAGGGATTGACACGAACACGACCCACCAACACGAATTGCCAGGTATACGTAAAATGTCTACTTGATTAAAGTCATGCCGCTAACAATATGTTACTTGTGTGGTGGAATGGGAATTGTGTGTTTAAACTTGTTTTACACTTTGAAAGGATAATAATAAAACAAATAATTCAGCTCACCCATGATCTGGCTTTCGTTCTTCTAGAGTAAGAAAACTTTTTACTTGTAAATTTATTAAAAAAAAAAAAAAAAAAAAAAAAAAAGATCGCAAAAAAAATATGCAAGGAGCCAGTTGTTATGCGTGTCCTTTCTTAGAAGATTGCAAGAGGGAAAGTTCAGAAATTTCTGCATCTCCATCATTATTCCCAACAGGAACACCACTATTCCCAATTCCAAACAGAACTAGAACCCTTAAAAAAAAAAAATAAAAAAAAAACCAGCTGTTGCAGGCCAAGCGTCGTCATAACGGCGTTGCTAATGCTAAGGACATCAACAGTACCATTTATTTTTTTTTTTTAAACAAAAAATATCAATAGCAAGCTATAACAATAATTAAAATAATAATAAAGAAGAAAAAGAAGAAAACGAAAGAAAGCTGGAAACGGCGTTATAACAATAGAATTCCCGTTTTCAAATGTTTTTCTAGTGTTATTTTAAAAAAATAAATAAATAGTGGTTAGTAATTAAATTGGTTCTATAAATGCACAAGAAAACCATCCTCTAATAGAGTGCATGTATCGGTGGTGAAGGACAGCTCCCTCTTTGATCTTTGTTTGGCCAAAAGCAGTCTCTTCCTAAGGTCGGTGCTTTATTTTATTTTTCTCCCAATTTATTTTCATTTTTATTTGTATTTTTCCTTTTTCTATTCTCTCTCTTTCGTCTCTCATCTCTTCGAATTGTACGCACTCTCTGACTCTTATCCTCTGAATTTGTGATATGAATTTTATTGCTTTCTCGTGATTCATTTTTCTCTTTGTTTTCTGATTGAACTTTGGAGCAACCTCATGGTTCTCAATTGCTTGGATCTGCATTTGGATCTCAATTTTTCTTTTTATTTTATTTTAAGTTTTTATAAGATCGGATACTTGGCACTGATGCACGCAATATTCTTTGTCTTGATCTAGAATTTACTACTTGTTTCGCTTATGAGTTGGCCCGTGCAATTATCGGTTTGGTAGTTCTGTATAATTCCGGTCTTTTTGTTTCCCTTCTTTTTGGCTGAACAGTTGTTTCGCTGTCAATTTTGGGTGTTCGTATTTGTTGCTTTTCAAGATCATGGATCTTTTTAGCCTAATAATAAATTAAAAAAAAAAAAAAAAGGTACAGATGATAAATGATTTTTACCACGCTATGGAAGATTAATACATACATACATATATATATATATATATATATATTTATAACTTTTGTGAAAATTCATAAATTTTTATTATCTGCTTGAAAATGAAAAATGATAATTGTTGCATTTTACTTAATTACCTTGTGTACTAACTAATATTGTATTTGATTCCAGCGTACGTAAACATGGGGCTGTCTTTCACAAAGCTTTTCAGCCGGCTGTTTGCCAAGAAAGAGATGCGTATTCTCATGGTGGGTCTTGATGCTGCGGGTAAGACTACCATTTTATACAAGCTTAAGCTGGGTGAGATCGTTACCACTATTCCTACCATTGGTAAGCTTTGCTCAACTCCACGAATCTAGTTCATTTGTTCAACTTTAGATCCGTTGCTCTTCTATTTTTAGCACATGTTCACAAGATAGTAACTTGTGTTTGTGGTTTCAATCACCTTTTTCTTTAGTCAAGCATTACCTATTTTTTATTTTCATTTCCCCGGGATTAATAACCATGATCAAGTTTAATCATAAATTATTGGTAACTAGCTTTAGCAGGAAGACGAAATCGCTTTTCCTTTTCAGGGATATCTGATTTTTAGTCATGGGGTTGGTTTACAAAATAAACCTTTATTTTAAGTCACTATAGCTATGTATACGTTTTCCTATGGTAATCATAACAGATTCCTCGTTATTTGTCTAGGATTTAATGTGGAGACGGTGGAGTATAAGAACATTAGCTTTACTGTTTGGGATGTGGGGGGCCAGGACAAGGTATGTATATCTAATCTAAATTTGTTTCAAAACTTTCTCTTTAACAATTGCTCATATATGTCAACTGCTTCCAACCTATGAGCAGTTTTTTTAATTACAAGTTTCCTTCTACCTGTTGACATCAACTTGTCTACAAGATAGCAGTGCATCTGTATGATATGCTATGGAAATGGTAGCATGCACTGATATTGTGTTCCATTTTCCACATTAATTATCAGAAACAGACGAATTGGTATTGCTAATTTTGGCTGGACACGGTGAAAATTTTATTTTATTTTCTTTCCAGATCCGACCTTTGTGGAGACATTACTTCCAAAACACACAAGGACTTATCTTTGTTGTTGATAGCAATGACCGAGACCGTGTAGTTGAAGCTAGGGATGAGCTGCACAGAATGTTAAACGAGGTACTGGAGCTTTTTGGAGTTCCTCAAGTTTGTTGGTGTTAAGTAGAGAAAAATTGCCAAATTATGAAACTGCAGAACTTGCTGCTTCCTGCTCCATGAATCTTTTCTGAAGTTGTTGAATTTTTTTGGCAGGACGAGCTGAGGGAAGCGGTGCTGCTGGTGTTTGCAAATAAGCAAGATCTTCCTAATGCCATGAACGCTGCTGAGATAACTGATAAGCTAGGCCTTCATTCTCTCCGTCAACGTCACTGGTAAAATAGATAATTAGCTTCTCTCTCTCTCTCTCTCTCTCTCTCTCTCTCTCTCGCAGTGGATGACCAACCATTCAAATCACCAACTGCAGGTATATTCAGAGCACATGTGCCACTTCTGGTGAAGGACTGTATGAGGGACTTGACTGGCTCTCAAACAACATTGCTAACAAGGTCTTGCTTTGCACTTTTAGATTTATTCTTTTGCAATACCTTATCTTGCTTTGTACTTTGTTTATTTATTTATTTATTTATTATTTTTTTATACATTATTTCTTTAAACGTTTTTGCAGGCATAGATGGCTTGATTCTTAATTTTGAGTTGCTACAACTGCTGAGATCAGGGCCCGCCCAACTTCATTTGTGGTCTTAGGCGAGAGAAAAAAAAGTGGACCTTTTAATTTGATAGTGTGATCAATGATTGATATATGTTAGCGATATATTTTAATTAAAGTTTATTATTGTTTTATTTGAATAGTGATAATGTTTGGTTTGAAAAAGGTTGTAGTTGACATTTATTATTAATTTTGTTGTTATGAAGGAATGTGCATAATTATTTCTTTGTGGAAAAATGGACAATATAAAGCTTTTGATCATTTGAAATTGAAAATGAGTGTTTCAATTGAGTATTGTTTTTCGGGCCGGGGGGGGGGGGGGGGTGGGGGAAATGTCGACGTGGTAAAAATGAAATTAATTTTACGCCTGAAAACGAGTATATTGGAAACTGCGTGATAATAAAGTACCGTTCAAGTTGTTATCAATATTCGATAAGCTTATCTTCGGTGCAATATGGACTACAAATGCAAACCGCACACATACAAGATGATAATTTGATAATATAGCAAAGCTCCAGCATAGGACACATGGAAGAGGCGCAGTTGCCGCACTTCAATATTCCAACATTAAATAGCCATAAAGGAGGTGCATCAGGCAAGAGTGTGAAAGAATTGTTATGTGCCAAAAAACTAAAACTACTATATCTTCACACTTATGCGGGCCTATGAAGTAAATGGTGTAATTCAACCAATTTTACAAATCATGGTAACCGTTAACATATCATTCAACATGGAACCAAGTCTAAATGAGATTTGTCCATTGAAATATCTCTACTTTCCGGAAGACTGATTGAAGTTCCAAAAAGGGCCATTTTCTGGGACAAGTTTTGAATAGCTTCATGCTTGTTTGCCAATTCCATGAGTACCTTGATCCTCCTAAAAGAAACGTTACTTGGTTTATGCCCCTTTTCGACCATTTGCAAGAAGCACCTCTCTGCTTCCACCAGTCTCCCCTCATCACAAAGCAAATCAAACAGCACATCAGATACCAATATATAAGACCCAAAACCTTTCTGCACCATGTCATTCCACAGCTGAAGTGCCATCTCAACCTTTTCCTGCCTCCTAAATAACTTAATTAGGAACATACAAGATTGTGTATTTGGCAGGCAACCAGTATCCATCATCCTCCTGTACAAATTCCATGAGTTTTGCAAGTTATTTGACCAGAAAAATACCCTGAAGAACAGATTGTATGTAGTTGCATTTGGAGTCAAGCCCTTGCTTACCATCTCATCCATCAAACTATACGCATCACCAAGCCTCTTTGCAATGCAGAAGTTTCTTATTGCAGCATTATACGCTGCAACATCCGGGTAACAACCATATTCCTTCATTTCCTTCAAAACATTTCTGGCTTTATCAGGCTGACCAGCCAGCCCCAATCCCCCGATAATGCTGGTATAGGTAAATACGTCGGGGATTATCTCCTCCTCTCGCATTTTCTCAACCATCTTAAATGCCTTTTCCATTTCTCTACCTTTGCAATAAACATCAACCAAACAATTATACGAAACAACATCTGGTTTCACACCCATTTCCCTCATCTCCTCGAAGAATCCCTCGGCTTCTTCGGACGACTTCCACCCTGACAACAATATGTTAAAAGTTTGCAGATTGGGCCTAAATTTGTGCTTCAAATTATGATACACATTTCTAGCATCTGTCATGCTCTTTTCCTGACACATAGTTCTCAACAGAGCATTGAAACAATTGGTATCGAATTCAGGTACAAGTTTCTTGAACTTCCTAAAAGACTCCACAGTCTGCCTAACCGAACATACCTTAGCAATTCTAGCTAAAACGACCATTACAGTACGTGTGGTTATTATATTTCTGTCTTTGTGCTTGGCATCAATCAACAGATCCCAAATTTTGTTAAACATACGGCTTCTTCCTAAGATATAAAGCATCGTATCCAAAGATAGCTCAGTGTGGTAAAACCCTTTCCTATTTCCAGTGTAATTGAAAAACTCCAAAGCTTGCAAAGGATTGGCATGGCTGAATCTGATCCTTTTCAAAACCTTATCGATCAAATCATTGGAGAGGAAAACCCCACTTGATTTCAGAGATTGCTTCAAGTCTTTGGAACAGGTGGAGCTACTTACTATGCGGAAAACAGTCTCAACGGCGTCGTTAGGGGTTGGGGCTGGGGCCGAACTTCCGGAGCAGAATAACCGATAAAGAAATAAACTTGGGTTTTCGGAGACATACCTGAATTGCAGAGATTGGGAGGAGAAGAGGGGCTTAAGAGTCATCGTCTTCGTCAATCCTTCATCAAAATCGAAAGTGCTTGCAATTCCACCTTCGCAAATATTTCACCGAAAAGACACAGAAACCCACTTACACTTCAGGATTCCAGCATTACGCACCACCTAGAATCTCTCTCTATTTCACAGCCACGGAGCGACGCGAAAGCGAAGCTCTATGTGGTTGGCCGCTCTTTCTGAAATCCTGAGATCCCACACTCGTTGAAATTGAAATTGAAATGTCTTTTTCATCCCTGTTTTAAAGGGTATTTTTCCTTTTTAACCAAACTTCCAACTTTCACTTCACTGAGATGGGCATTGCTTTTATTCACAGATATATATATATATATATATATAGATATTACGAATTTTATTTTCAAATTAAACTGCTTTAGCTTTAATTTTTTCGAAGCATAAATAAAAAATTGCTAGATATACATAAAAAGAAAAAAAAAGAAAAAAAAAAAAAGGGAACTAATTTTAATGAAAAGGTCGTTTTTCTTCCCATCACAAAAAGAAAAATCTTAATTTCAAAGAATTATAAACAATGCTAGCTATGGATATTAACTCCCAGTTTAGTATTGGAATCTCTCTCTCTCTTTTATTTTATTTTAATTTTTTAATAATATTGATACTCGCTTGATAGCTGTAAAAATGGATATTGTTTACCAAAATTAAATTATGAATGGTTCAAATTAATATTGTTGATATTGTTAATTGATGGTATAAATAAATGTATTAATTTGGTTATGTTTCTTCATTCGTATCCATTTCTTAATATACATGAAAGAGTTTACATGGAAATACGAGAAAATAAATATATACTTTACAGAAAATTCAAAAACTTTGCACTTTATAATATTGTTGTCTTGACTAATTTATATAGGGGTATATTATAAAAGTAATTAGTCTAGTTAATTAAACGATTGTAAGGAGAGACTGGACGACAATCAGAACAATCTCAGCCAACTTAATAACATTGTGGTTTTCGGCGGAGATTGGGCATACAGTGAGAGGATCATGCCACCTATAAATATCTTCGCAATGAATAGCCTCGTTAGCACCGTCCCTCACCCAATCGATCACCTCCCAATAACTCCTTCCGCTCGAAGATCTGTAGGCCCCTAAGAAGTTGTGTAATGCACCATTGTAATCCGATTGGCAATCCTTGATCCGTTGCTTGTCAATTGGGTTGCTGATGCTGACTTGGTGTCTAATGATTTCAGGGATTCGCTCGTCAAAAACTACTCTTATTTGAGCTATGGTTTCTGCAATGGAGATGATAGCAAGGCCATGAAGGTCGGCTCTCTCACTGCGTAAATCTCCATTTAGGGTTGACGAACAGAACTCATAGCTCTCCGCCTGCTTGCAGATGCTGTCAACTAACTGTGTGTCCGCCACTGTTGCATGCAATTCCAACAAGCTCATGTACAAGATGATAAGCGCACATGATTGCACTGCAAATTGATGGCCTGCCATGTTTAAGCACTGCATGTCAGATCTACAAATTAATCAATGAAGTGTACTTGCCTGTCGATTATAAATATATAATATATATACCATAACACTTATGCATATATATACATATATGGGCTTAGCTTATTGCATATTCATATTGATACACGTATCCGTGTGTATGCCGCTGTGTCTTGATGCACATGTATCGCACATATTTACTAACACATAGTATATGATAAAATCGAAACCCAAATATATATATATATATATATATGATATTTAATTTCATCTCGGATTTTCTTTTTCCCTTTGAATAAAATATTATCTAAGACAACAAAAAGATATACTAATCTAACTTGATTAATTTACAGACAAATATAAAACTTTCATTCACTAACTAAATGAATTTGATGAGGTAGTGAAATTTTAGGAGGATAAAAGTGAATATATTTAAGTTCATTTAAACCTCTGAAAATATTATTATATCTAACTTTTAAACCAATAAACCCGAAAAGATTTTTTTTATACAAATATTTCAGATGATTAATTAATCTACTTTTACCTTTTTAATGGGTTGGATAAGTACCAACATTATAATATAAAAAAAACAAATTTTAAATATTGTATATATTAACGCATGAATATGGAAATATGAGTTTATTGGACAAAATTCGGCAAAAACAGTATTTGACTAGCATTAAATTGTTGGAATTATAAAATTAAATAAATTTATACTAAAAATCAGCCTTTAATTAATTGATTTCTATTTGGGGTATTGGGATTCAAATTTATATATCATTACCATTGTATGAGAAGAAAATAGTAATTTTGTTTTTAGATTTTTTATGAGATAAACAACCTTTTAAATCTTAATCAATTCAAAATAGTTCGTTAAAAAAAAATAGAAAGTTAATTCAAAAAAGAATTTTGTAAACTCCCCATTCAACCTTTTAAATATTTTTTTCCACTGCACATTACTATAAACAATAGGCGATAAAAGGATTTCCTAGGAATGATCTAAATGCACGAGATCATCAGGTTTAGGGTTTTCCTAATTAAAGTATTGATATTGAGATGTCAAAACTTGACATTAAGTTTAAATTGATAAAATAGAAGAGAAAATAAGGAATTAATTTAATTATCCTGTTTGGATAGTAAAAATTGAATAGAAAAGAAATGGAATGAATTATTTCTTTTATTATAATCAATTTTGTTTTCCATTCAAAATTGTTAGAAAATGGAATGAAAGGAAAAAAATTTAATAAAACTTATAACTATTTTAAAATTATCTTTATTAACATTTGATTAAAATATTTTAGATAGAGGGTATTTTTGTAAATAAAATTGTAAACTGCATTGAATTATATTTTCACTTTTGTCTTATTTCCTATCCTTCTTTCCATTAATAATTATCCGAATAATAATTATTATAATAACTATCTTTTTTTCCCTTTTTTTTTTTTTTTTTTTCCTGCTTTCTCGTTAAACTTTTTCTTTGTTTTCCTTTCTCTTCTTCAATTAAAAACATATTGGAAGCTTGAATGGATGGGCTGCTTAATTTATCAACATGCATCACAAAGCCGTGGCCGTGGCGCCGTGGCCCGTAAGCGTGGTTACCGGGGTGATTCCCTTTATCATTAATTAATTAGATTGACTAATTACTGTTTTATCTTAATTTCCAGGAATACTCAATCCAAAAGAGCTTCTCCGTAAAGTCGTTTTCCTGAAAGTGAATAAGGTAAATGCTGCGGCGGCCGAGGTCGTCCTCTTCCTTCCACAATGGGACCTCACAATTTAATTAATACATCAAAATGTAATTAAATAATTGTTTATAGGTGCATCTTATAACTTTTTTAAATATTACAACTACCAACTATTTGTTGCAGCAACATAGCAATCCAAATTTAACATCTATTAATTTTTTTGCCTTTTTTATTAAAAAAATTGTTTGCTTTATACTAATTAAATTATACATAACAAAAACCAAATTCCTAAAATGATCAGCAATCAATCTCCCAAAAACACATAAGAGGTTTAAAAGACAAAACATAACCAGGAAGCCTCCAAAAATTGTGCCCCTTTTTTTATTGGAATTTGCTTTTAATTGTATGATAATCTAGATCTAAATTACTTTAATATAATTAAAGCATCTTTGATAATAAATATAGATTATTCTATATGGTATGGAAATTGATAACATTATTTTGTAATGGTATCATGCCCAAAAACTTTTTTTATGATTTTCAATTAATTATATAATTTTATTAACTTTATATTTTTAGAAATAAATTGAGTTTTCAAAATTGCTTTTAACATTTGAAGAAATAACTATTTACTTTAAAATCGATGTTCATTTTAAATATGAAAAAATTAATTTTCTTAAAACATGGTCTATATTTCATATGGCATATTCACTTTTATAATACATAACCTATTGAAGATTTTTCTTTTTCATGTTCCATTAAAGATGCTCTTGAAGATTTTTCTTTTTCATGTCAACAACTTTGGTCCTGGATTAACTAGCTTCACAAGAACATTACAAAAAATAAAAAACAAATTAAAACAATTACATATTCTGCTTCAACATACACGTGGCTTGATTTGGAGAAAAGCATGCAGTGAGATTAGATTGTGAAGTCGAAGCCGTAGACTAGTTGTACAACAAAGATAATTTGGGCCGCCACTTTATTCCTTTGGTTTCCATGGACTGGTACTGCCGTGTGATTTTCGTTGCGACTCCTTTTTATCTTTTTTTCTTTTTCTGCAATTTTTGTATTCTCCTTGCCCTTCTTTTTCTATGACACAATCAAAAGTAAAGAATGTTTACGGCACTCGCTGGCTTCTTTTTATTTTAAATTATTGTAATTATCTATTCTGTTATATAATTAATTTTACTTTTTTTTTAAAATTGGTTAGTCATTTTACATGATATCATAACTACTATTTTCTGGATCAACTTTCAAAATTGTCTGAAAATGATATTGGAGCCCTTAAATGCTAACTAATAATCAAGTATATCAAATAATTTTCTACGAACTTGAGTCAACGCCGCTTATTAAGTGATGCGTGCGAAGCATGTTAGCGTTAGCGAACCAAGATACACGACAAGAGATAATGGAAAAGACACTAACTTTTAAAATGATACCATGGGAATAAAGACGACTTGGATGCCACCACGTCCAGATTCCATATACGATATCCACACAAAAATTACACGCAAAAACAACACTAGAGAGATGAGGTGTTTATACAAGTTTTGCTATTTCTTATTGGAGATCGCCAATAGTATCATAGCCAATATAATAATTAGTTAATTATATATCAATTTTTTACTAAAAATTTAATATGAAAACCATTTAAATTAAAACATCATTTTGCTAATGATTCAATATATTAATTGTCTTACAACCAGCTGGACCTATTGGCATTCACAGTAAAAGTAAAAATAGAGCGGAATTATTTATTAATAAAGAAAGAAATATATTCCAAGAGGCAAATTCTATACATCATCTAATCATCTAAAAGAAAATATTTGCATTCTTCATTGCTGTACTTTGCGCGAAAGATAACAAACTCAAGCCCATAACCTTACTATCAATAGGATTTAACACCATTTTCCCCAAATGGGTTGGAACAGACTTCATGATAATAGGAAATCAAAAAGAAATAGAAAACAAAAACAATAAGAAAGGTTTATTCCTCGTTTGTCTCCTTAATTTCCACCAACATATCCAATGAAGAAAGTTGATGACCCCACGTCGACTTGTACAACATCTACAATTAGCTAGATTCGGACGGACTCTTAAATGTTGCAATTAACAAAGCCCTTTTAAGTTAAGCCGCTGATGGAGCTGTGACAAATTGAACCGCACCAGCTTCGGAAAGAGCAGCGATAAAAGGCTGCATGTTTACAGGCTTGGCTTCTCCCTCTGCAACCTCTCCTACTCCGCCTACAGGTTTCTTGTAATCCAACGACTCGTCGTTGTAAATATCCCACCATTTCTTCACCAGCACCTTAATCTCTTCTCTCTGCATGTTTTCCTCTTTCCCTGTATACCTCCATGGCTTCGATCCCTGAATTAAACCAAGTACAATAAAAAATCTAGTTCATCCATCCCAATACTATAAGTTATTTAATCAATGCTAAAATGAACAACAACAAATCAGCATCAATTAACAAATTAAAATCTACCAACCAAATTAAATGGAACAGCGTTGATAGTGATACTTACGGCTGCACAGTAGTGAACAACTTTGACCTTGTCGAGCTCCACGTTCTCTGGATGACGCCATAACATAGCCAGCACCAGATTGTAGACAAGAGGGATAGGCTTATAAATATCCCTGAAGTACATGTTCAAGAAGTCCTGTATATATAATATTATATTATACACCCACCAACACCCATCAGAAAAAGAAACATTCTTAATTTCTCACATATAAATGATAGAATCTAACATTATTGTAAATTAATTATCTATAAATATATATATATATATATATATATACATATAGATATATAGATATATGTGTTTAATAGTTACCTGCTCTGCAAATGGGGTCGGAGGAGTCACTTTGAGAGTGTTCAACAGATCGTGATAGGTATGGATGCTGGGCTCAAACACAAACATTCCAGCGTTGAAGTAAAGGGCCGGCGGCGGACCCAATTCGGCGGTGGGCCACTGGACTTTGTCAGGACACTGCTGGCAATACCCGATCTTGTACTGCGGGGTGTGACTCCAAGTTTTCTCGCAGAAGCAGTCCATCACTGCGTAGAAATGTCCGTCCGGCAAGTCGAACAGATGGTCTATGTTGTCGTAAACCTGGATGTCTCCGTCTAAATATATCATCTTACTGTACTCCACGAACTACAAACAAACCAACCCCAGAAAAAACGAAAAAAAAAAATCGTCAGCCAGATATAACCACCACCAATATATTCAAAAATAATAATAATAATAATAATAATAACAAAAGACTGAAATTCGGTGGTGATCTTAAATCCAGGGACACGAAAAGACACAAAAACTCTTCCTTCCACATACAACACCAGGATGCCACGTGGAAGAACCTTACAAAACAATATAAGCTTGCGTGGAATGCGGGGACACCACAAACAATTTCATTGATTATTAAAAAAGAAATAAAATAAAAATAAACATAAGTAGTACTAGTACACCTACCTCCCAGATACGTAGCTTGGAGTAATTGATGACATAGTAAGCCATTGCGAACTGGGTTTGGTTGTCGGGAGGGTAAACAGGTTCAATCTGACGGACTATACAGCCCTGGGAGCGCAGGATCTGACGGTGCTCTTCGGGTACGTCGGGCAATACCGCCACAACTAAAGGGTAGGCGGCGTTGACCTTCCGCAGCCCCTTGGCCAACCCAACCACGCCTTTCACGTAGTCGCCGTTACCCGCCAGGAACGTCACGTATGCCCGACTCTCCAGGCTCAACCCTCCTGCTTTTACCGGGGCTGTGCCTGAGACGACTTGGGGGGCCATATCTCTTTATGATCTATCGAGAGAGAGAGAGAAGTGATGCGTGTTAGAAGCTTAGGCGCTGGCTTTGGGAAAATGGGAATGGAGAAGGAGAAGGTTGCTGTTCGTTGATTCTTTGCAAACAGGTGGGGTGAAATGAACGCCGAGTTGTGTGTTTAAATAAAGCCGAATTCAATGGACAATCTTGCTTTCTCAGGTTACACGTGTCCAAAGGAGGAGGCCGCTCCCCGATGATTCTAGAGAGGGCTTCTTACGTGAATATGCATACAGTGGCATCGAACACACTAGAAGCCCCTATTCGTATTACTGCAAATGTTTTTGCTAATACTAATAATAAAATAATCGTATACAAGTCGGCTACCCTCGATCGCCCGAGAGATCCAGTTTATTCTCTCTTTACTAAAGTCTAATCTAGTAACGCTTTACGTATCCATATGGTTGTACCATGATAATCATGTTCAACTGGGGCCACTTGCTTTTTTTTCCTTTTTTTAATCAAGAAAAATGTTATAAATTTTTTTCTTAATAAAAAAAATAGTTACCAAATCCATTTATATCTTGAAGATTCTTTAAATTAATCCTTAAATCTTCTTTGCAACAAATCTATTAAGAGAATGAACACTAAATTAATCCTCTTTAAATTAATTTTGTTTCCATGATCAAAATTTCATGATAAATTAATTTTATGTATTTTATTCTAAAACTTCAAAACACAAAATAATTAATTATTTTTGTAAATTTTAAATGTCATTTTATACATCACACATCCTAAAAAATAATTTTAAAAAACTATTTCATAGGAATTAATTTTTTTCAAATTTTTTGACTGGAGCCTAAAATCCAATTCATTCAAGTAGTGGTAAATTAAACAAACGTACAGAGTACAATCTTCTTTATTGGAAAACGAGAAAGAAAGGATAAATAAATAAATAAAAGAAAAGGGGTAACCCCAAAAATAAAAAACGTAAAGAGACTATCTCCAAAATGCGTTGCCAATCAAAAGTAATGTGATTCAACTCATTCATACCCTCCACCAGTTAAATTTGATATTTGAACAATCCCAAAATTTTTCAAAAAAAAAAAAAAAAAAAAAAAAGGGAAAAAGAGTAAGCTAAGTGGAGACAATAAAGTGAGTTTGAACTTTGAATAGTTAGGGTAGATAAGTAGTAATGAACAAATCTAATTGACATTAATGGATATTGACAATAATTTACGGGTATAATGGTTCCACAATTATCTAGAATAATTTGTAAGTTTCTTTTTTTTTTCTTTTTTTTTTTCTTTGCCTAAGCAAAATTGTTGGAACGGGGCAATCTTAAAATTATAATAAAAAAGCCAAAAATAAATTACGTAAATTTGAAACAGATGGAACCTTAATTTTAAGTACGTGTACAATATGTAAAGAGTCCGATATTTCGTAAGTTTATTTAAGGTTTATTAACTCTGTTAATTTTTGATCATATTCATAATTGCACCCGGGTTGCCTAACATTTTTTTTTTCATTAACATTTTAATTTTTAAACTTTACATATTTTTTAATGCATTTTAGTCTTTAAATTATTTTTATCTATATCTTAACAATTTTAAGACATAAATGTGCTTGATGTGTGTATACATATATATATATATATATATACACTTCATGTAAAATGTAAAATTTTGTATAAGTTGTCTTTTTTATTATTATAAGTGTATAAATTGTTTCAAAATTACTAAAATTTAGATTAATTCAAACGCTAAAATGTATCAAAAAAATAAAATTTAAGAACCAAAATGCCAAACAAAATTTCAATGATGAAAGTACAATTATTGATATAATTTAGGAGTAACAAAACCGATAGCATTTTTGTAATACTTTTTTTTTTTTCTATATTTATGTGCACTACCTATAACTATTAACATTTAATTTTTATGGTCATCTTGCTTACCTAAAGCCATGTGATGTGAAAAAGTGATTGCAAGGGAATCATCTTGAAGTACCCTGTATGTTCATGGTCACTCATCTTGGATTATCCTCTATGTTCCTGATTAGATTGCAGTTGGGCCCATTCTTTCTTTCGCAAGGTGGACCAACCACATTATCTTAGTAACAGCCTCCCGCAAATTTAACACGTTCTCAATTACTTTCTTGCATACCATCTGCTTCCTAACATTATTTGTCGGTGGTGATGATAAATTAATTATACATTGAACACAAAAAAAATAAAGAAAGAAAGAAAATAAAATAAAACAAACAACGCAGCCTCTGAATAATTTTTGACAATAATATTAAAGTCAAATATTTATTTTATCAAAATTTTAGATACTACTTTGTCATTCTAAAATTTGATAAACAAATTTAATACCCTAATCGATTAAAAAAAAAATAAAATTTAATAGCCTAATTTTAATGGCCTTAAGATGGTCCATTCGGTATGTGGGATGGTCCATAGACTTAAGCAGACTGGGCTTAAACCCCTGGACATTCATGACAAGGGAAGAGATGGATTGGGTTTTTTTTTATCAGCACGTAGGCCCAATCCTTTCGGTACCCCATGCAGCAGATTTTCACCTTACGATGAAAGGAAAAAGCTAGCAACTTTCAATGGATCCAAAATGAAAGTAATATGAGTGTGTTCATTCTACTTGATCATCATCATCATCTTGTTACGTTTCTCCTGCTTTGGTTTTCTTATTCAACCTTGTTGTATTGCTAACTTACTTACTTGGTTATGCCATAATTGATCGGCCTGAACTAGTTCATCTCTTTTTGTGCTGCCCATGCAGTCACCTGATCGGAGCAATGCACAAGAAAGACTCGTGGCTAGTCTGGAGGACCTCATGTAGAATAAAATATTAATTTAATATGGATATTGCATTATGACTTCATGGAGATTGCTTATCAATAGTATACTTATTCAACGAAAGATTACTTAGAAGCATGAATTAGAATTCCAAATTCTGATTTTCGTTTTTGCAATTTTAGGATGTTTGTGTAATTAGATAACAACATTAACGTCGTTCATCGCAGGATATATATATATATATATATTTTTTTTTTTTAATTTATTTGATGCTAAAAGATTGTAATGTGGACTTAAAATTATAACAAACATAATTAAGCATGTGAGTTGTAATCAGATGGCGGACTAGTACTTTTCTGAGGGTCTGTGAATCCAGAGCATGTGAAACAAATGTCTTGGAAGTGAGCTTTGACCTTTCCCTTACACATACTGGCACACAAACAGAGGCCAATGATCATTAGAATCAAAGTCTTACTTGTTTTGGTCGCTAGCTTGCATGTAATCTTGTTTGAAAGGGAAGCAATTTTGAGTGTTATATATATATATATATATAGATTAATTTTGAAGACAAATTCTGTTCTATGCAAAATAAAACGAATAAGGTTAGTCGTTTAAATTTTCTTAGTGGTTGTTCCCTGACAATAATTTTCTGTCTAGAATATTTGTCAAATATTATAGCATTGATTGTATACAGTTATTTTCATCAATATAAAAAAAAAATAATAAAAAAAATAAAAAAATTACAAAAAAAGGAAAAAAGAAAAAAGAAAAAGAAAAAGAGATCGAGTGACCTAGTGATCAAGGTGAGTATCTTGTGTTTTATTGTTTGTTTAAAGTACTTGTAAGCTTCATTTTATGGAATATTATTTCTCTTCATTTGTTAATAAATTTATTATTATTATTTTGTAATGGTTAATAAATTTATTTAGATATGTTTGGCAGAGGAGATTTATATCTAAATTGATCTCTATTGTCCAAAGTAAATATAGTTCGCATCTCTTAGTAATCATATTGTTCTTTGAAGCGGGTTTCAAATAGTCTCAAAGAAGCTTCCCTTTTGACTTGGACACTCTTTTTTAAAGTCAGCATACATATAATCTGTGAGTCTCCGAGTTTTATCGTTTAGTGGAAAAGGTTAAAAAATAAACAAATAAAACTGTAATTTTTTTTTTTTTTAACCCTCTTCTCTTATTGCCTAAATTCGAGTTATTTCCAAAACGTTTAATTCATGTTTCCAAGAGGAGTATTATATATTATTTACCAAAAAAAAAAAAAAAAGATGAATATTATATATATGGAAGGGTTCCCCCTTGCCTGTTGGGATGTGGGCCATAGAGCCACGCACGTTTATAGGGCCATCAATTAATTTGAGGTCGTTTATTTTAATTCATTTAATTGAAAGATATGAATTCGATTATGATCAAGAAAAAAAAAAAAAAAAGATATGAATTTGATTTATGCATGCAATTGACAGGCAAATTTGTTCTGTTTTCTTTTGATATATATATATATATTTATATTCCCCTCCTTCAATTTTGCTATTTGACCAAATAATAATAATGGGGAACCCGTAGCTTTGGGTGATTGAACCTCAAGTTCCTAAACACAATTTTTTAAAGTTTAATAAAATAAATATTGAGGCATGAACTTCTAAAAGTTATAATTAAAAACATAAAACATTTGATTAGTTAATTACCACTTCAAAACAAATTCAAATTTATGAATGTTGGTGTGGCTTGGATGCCATATGTAAGCATCTTTTCACTTACGTGCGTCATTATTAAGAAGCCAGCAAGGAATTTCAAGTTATGTAATTAAAAAATTAATAGTTTAGATGTGGTTTGTCAACATGGTTGATATTTAATTTTTAACTTGTTTATTTTGATTTATCTAATTATGTGTAATATATTTATGTCAAATAAATAGTAGTTAGAATAAACATGCACTACTAGAATCGAGTTGATATACGACGCAAGTACTGCATCGCACTAAATAAACAGCGACGCATTTGACGGAGTCGCCAAATATCTTGTCGCGAAATATATAAGATAACAGGCGACGTATAATAACAGTCGCCTAATAAAAATTTTTAGCGACGCACATTTAATTTTTAATGACTCATACAATGATGTACTTATAGTGACTCTTTATAATAAAGTCGCTAATAAATTTTTAGCGACACTTACGTGATTCGTCACCAAATAATTATGTCGCTAAAAATGCTTCCTGAATAGCGACTCATTCATTTTTAGCGACACATTTTTTTGTCGCCTATTTAGCGACGCATTATTTTTTGCGACGAATTATGTGAGTCTCTCTTTTAACGACCAGATATTTTTAGCGACTATTTTTTAGTGTCTCTAAATTAGCGTCTCATGAATTTTTAGCGACGCTTTTTTGTCGCCTATTTAGCGACGTATTATTTTTAGCGACAAATTGTGTGGTTCGGTTTTTTAACAACCCGTAACAATTAGCGAGGAGTTTTTAGTGTCGCCATATTAGCAACTGTTCATGTTTTAGCGACAAATTATAAGAGTCGCATATTTATGAATTTTTAGCGACTCTTTTACCTATTTAGCGACATATACAACAATATATTTATGTCGCTAAAAATTGAATAATTCTTTAAGCGACATTTTGTGTAGAGTCGCGAAATTTATGAGTCGCCAAATTGATCTTATTATATGTCGTTATATATTTTAGGCGACTTTTAGTTATCTTTATAAACCGCCATTTCTTTTATATTTTTTTAGATTTATCTTCATAAAAATTTATTAAAATATAAAATTAATTATAATAGCAAAAAACCCAAACTAACTTCGTCCAAAATAATTAGAATATAAAAATTTAAAATAAATACTTGTTCATAACAAAACAATAATCAATATAATTAAATATCATCTCATTGACATATTTTTACATATGCATACTTATTGAGATGGAAGTTGATGTACTCGTGTTGACGATATTACGCCCTCATATTGCATATGGAAAAATAAAAAAATTTGTTAGCACTGACGCAAAAAAAATTAATAAAAACTTAATCATAATTAATAAATTAAATTGTAATTTGGCAAATGAAAATTTAATGAATATTTACCTTCTTAAAGTTTGGCGTGGCACATATTCTCCTAATTAAAGTGGAAAACACATAAGAAAAAAACACACAATGAATAAATAAATATTACTTAAAATATAATTATAAGTTAATAAATATACGTACCAATTTATTTAGAAGATATTGTTTATCCATATCCCCTCACAGTCATTACGAACATAGTCACTCTCACATTCATCCTCATTATCATTTTCATCAACACTTGGCAATTGTATGGCAAATGGATTGTGAGCCATTGTAGTATCGCTAAGAACATCTTCTTCAACCAATTCTTCTTCAACCAAAGTACAATGTCGTGGTGGAGTTAAAACAACAGACCATCTCGAGTCAAGTTGATCTTCAACATAAAATATTTGTTGAACTTGTGAAGCCATGATGAATGGGTCAGATTTATATCCAATTTTACTAAAGTTAACACATGTAAACCCCATCTCATCAACTTTCACACCACTGCTGTCAACCCAATCACACTTGAACACTGGAATTCGAAACATAGTGTAATCGACGTCCCAAATCTCTCTTATGATCCCATAGTATGTCATCTCGGCTAAAATTGGGTTAATATCCTTAGCACTAGCAAAATGCTCACTTTTGGCAATAACTTTGACACCACTATTCTGGGTGACCCTCTTATTATCCATATTTATAGTGTTGAATCTAACCCCTCTAATGACATATCCTTCATGTTTCGTTACCATCCATTGCGGACCATGGGCTAACCATCGTAATGTTTCAGACACTGTGTGATTAGGTTGACTTCGCTCTTGTGCAATCTAGTCAATAGAAAAATATGAAAAATTAAAGCTAAAACAATGATATTATATATTGAATATTTAACTTTCTCATACCTTATCACGTAACCAGTACGTAAATGTACGTTTGTGTTCGTCTTGAAACCATTTTGCTTTTTTTCCTCGATTTTTTTTGCTTGACTTCAAGACTTCAAAATGAATACTAAAACAAATAAAAGTTGTTGTAATTAATAAAAATATCCAACATATCAACTTATCGATGCCTATTAATATATTCAAAATATCAACTAAATTATACATGTTGATATATATATATATATATATATTAAAAATATCAACTAATTTATACATTAACATGTATATACGCACCTGACATACGGTTCCACTTCTGGTGTATTCAAAAGTATATATCTATGAACTTGCTCCCAAAGTTGTTGATCAATTGATTGATTTTTTCCACCTTTAAATGGGGCACCAACATCATCCTTATCATTTAACTTTTGATATCTACCAATTGGGTTTCCAACTACATCTAATCCTCTATGAAATTCACTACAAAACTCAATCACTTCTTCACATATGTAACCCTCGGCAATACAACCTTCTGGCCGATTTTTGTTTCGAACATAACTTTTCAATACTTTCATGTACCTCTCAAACGGGTACATCCACCTGAAATGTACCGGTCCACACAATCTTACCTCTCGAACCAAATGTACAGTTAGATGAACCATTACATCAAAAAATGATGGTGGAAAGAATTTCTCTAAAAGGCACAAAGTTGTGACAAGATCATTTTGAATATTTTCCAATTCAGCAATAATGATAGACTTCTTGCAAATTGCATTGAAGAAAAAACAAAGTCTTGCAATTGCATGTCTCACATGTTTAGGAAGGATTGCACGAATTGCAAGAGGCAAGAGTTGTTGCATCAATGTATGAAAATCATGAGATTTCAATCCTACCATCTTTAAGTCCTCCATTGAAACAAGATTCCTAAAGTTTGAAGAATAACCATCTGGAACCTTCAAGTCCGCTAAACACTTACAAAACAATTTCTTCTCATGCTTTGATAATGTATAGCAGGCCGGTGGTAGGAAAGTTCAATTTCCTTGAGGCTTAGGGGCCAAGTCTTTCCGCAAACCCATTTCTTGTAAATCTAACCGAGCATTAACTCCGTCCTTCGTCTTACCAGGAATATTGAGCAATGTACCATATATGCTCTCACAAACATTTTTCTCAATATGCATGACATCTAAATTATGTCGCACATGGAGAAATTTCCAATATTCCAATTCAAAAAAAATGGACTTCCTCTTCCAACATTCTTCAGAATCAACAGTCCTTTTCCTCTTGTGTGAGTTATCAAATCTCATTGCATTAAGCTTATCTAAGATTTCTTCTCCAGTCAACGGTTTTGGAGGCACTCCAAATTCTTGAAATCCATTGAAAGCCTTCTTTTGCCTTCTATATTGATGATTTGGAGGAAGAAATCTTCTATGCCCGGTAAAACTCATTTTTTTTTCCATGCTTTAGCCTTGTAGCAAAAGTATTTTCACTGCAAATTGGACAAGCATAATATCCCTTCATCGCATGACCGGACAAGTTACCATAAGCTGGGAAATCATTTATTGTCCATAGCAACACTGCCTTCAACGTGAATTTCTCCTGACTGTAAGCATCGAAGACCGTAACACCCTCATTCCACAACCGCTGCAGGTCTTCAACTAACGGCTCCATGTATACATCAATTTGATTTCCTGGTTGCTTCGGTCCAGAAATTAGAAGACTTAACATCATAAATTTCCGCTTCATACACAACCAAGGAGGAAGATTATACACAACCGTCATCACAGGCCAACAACTATACCTACTACTCAACATATTATGTGGATTAACTCCATCAGCCGCGATCCCAAGTCTCAAATTCCTATCTTCGGATGCAAAGTTTGGCCATAAACGATCAACCAACTTCCAAGATGGAGAATCCGCAGGGTGTTGCATTTCCCCTGTCTTAACCTTTCTCACATTGGCATGCCATGTCAAATTCTTAGCTGTTTCAACACTACGAAACATTCGTTTAAAACGCGGAATAATAGGAAAGTACAATAAAACTTTATTTGGAATATTGCTAGCAACTCCATTCTTATCAATTTTCCATCTAGCAGATCCACATTTAGGACATTCATTAAGGTCCACATATTCCTTCCTAAACAGAATACAACTTTTAGGACATGCATGAATCTTGATGTACTCCATTCCCAAAGCACTCAAAGTTTTCTTAACATTGTACATGGAGGTTGGCAACACATTGTCATTTGGCAACATCTGGGATAACAATTGCAACAGTACAGCAAAGCTCTTACCAGAATATCCATATCTTACCTTTAAGTTGTATAATTTAACCAAAGCCGACAACTTGGTAAATTTGGTACAACCTAGGTACAAAGGTTTCTCCGCATCCTCCAATAAGGTAGCAAATTCATTAGGATCATTATCAAAAGTTTCTAATGCAGCACGGGTCATGTCTGAGCTATTGAAAGCCACGTCTTCCTTACTACTGCTATCATTTTCATTATATTCTACATTAATATTCTCAAAATGAGAAGATGGTCTAATACCATCAGTACATGACTCACCATGCCAAATCCATCGCCGATAGTTGACATCAAACCCATTCCAATATATATGGCCTTTAATATCCCTAATAGTATGGATTTTCATATTCCCGCATTGCATGCAAGGACACCGTATGGCATTACAATCATTGGCATTCTCCATGCTAAATTTCAAAAATTCACTCACCCCCTTAGCAAAATCGCTTGAGGTTCTATCCTTCGTTATCCACGATTTATCCATTTCCCTACCAATCTAAACAGAACAATATCAAACAATATCATAAAAAAAATTTGAAACAAAAGCAAGATTAAGAAAACCCATCGTAAACAAATTATCGACAAAAGCAAGATTAAGAAACCCATCGAAGCAAGATTAAGAAAACCCATTGCAAACAAATTATCGACAAAAGCAAGATTAAGAAAACCCATCTCAAACAAATTATCGACAAAAGGAAGATTAAGAAACCCATCGAAGCAAGATTAAGAAAACCCATCGCAAACAAATTATCCACAAAAGCGAGATTAAGAAAACCCATCGAAAACAAATTATCGACAAAAGCAAGATTAAGAAAACCCATCAAAAACAAATTATCCACAAAAACAAGATTAAGAAAACCCAGCGAACCTAACCTTCGGGTATAATGAATAAATAAATAAAAAATAACCCAATCCACTACATGTCACCGCCAATTATAAAGCGAAAAGAAACTCACCGAAACCATGGAGACGAAGAAAGAAGAATCCGAGCTAACCACGAGGGAGACGAAGAAAGAAGAATCCAAGCTAACCACGAGGTTGACGAAGAAAGAAGAATCCACGAAGAAAGAAATCCAACTTCCAGATAGCAATGCAAGCAAATGGAATCCCACTCTTCAAGTCTCTTTTAGATTGCTTCCAATTCTAACACCTATTATGAAGTGTACTAACACATATTTTGTGAAAAGAAATGGTATTCAAAATCCCGCGTAAATTTTGAAAACGCGCCAAAAATTTTAAGAAATTGGATAAACAGGCGACGTATTCAGATAAACTGTGTCGCTAAAGGATAAATAGTTTCATAGATGCTCTTTTTTTAATTGTTTTAAAACAAATAAGTTTCTCCAAGTACTGTTTATTTCCTTCTTAAACTTTTGGCAATAATTCTAAAATGGTAATTTTACATTTAAAAAGGTAGATGATCTAGCGACTCATTGATAGAGACAGGCAACGCATTTACGTATAAAAGGGTCGCCTTATCCAATAGTAATTAAAATTTATTTTTTAATTTGTGTCACTTTTTTTAAAATTACATTCAAAAAAAATTTTCACATAGCATTCCAATGAACACCAAGTCAATTAATCTAAAAATATAAAACAGTTCTATCAATGCTCTTTTCAATTATTCTCATATATGATGAGTATACACAAACACAAAAACACATCTCACGACTAAACAATTTGAGATAGGATATAACAATTGTAAATTGGTCTAAAGCAAGGACCCATAGTCCAATTGCTCGAATTAAGTATGTTCAACGAGTTGCACTTTCATGTTTTCGGCTATTAGTGATAGTTTATATGAACCCAAATAAACTAATAGATTACATTTGGGAAGGACATTTCAAATAAAAAGCGACGCATTAAAATATTTATGAGTCGCTTATGAGCAAATAATTTGTTTTTTTGGGTTTGTGATCTTTCTGTTTAATCAATCTGATATTATTTCAGCATCAAATAACCAGTGAAAATATTTAAATAACATAAAGAAAGTTATATTTTTTTTTTAATCATAGTAATCGGCGACGGATAAACAAAATTATGAGTCGCCTAATACCAAAAGTTATTTTTTATAAAAAAAAACCTTCCTTTTTAACAATTTGATTTTCTTTGAGCATCAAATAACCAGTGAAAATATTTAAACAAGATAAAGAAAGTTTTTTTTTTTTTAAATTATAGTAATAGGCGACGCATAAACAGCCTTATGCGTCGCCTAATACCCCATTTTTATTTTTTTTCAAAAAAACCATCCTTTTTAACAATTTGATTTTCTTGGAACATCAAATAAAAAGTGAAAATAATTAAACTAGTTAGAGAACGTTTTTTTTTTTTTTTAAATCTTTCTGTTTAACAATTTCATTTTCTTCCACCATCAAATAACCAGTGAAAATATTTAAACAAGATAAAGAGAGTTTTTTTTTTTTTTTAAATTATAGTATTAGGCGACTCATAAGGCTGTTTATGCGTCGCCTATTACCCATTTTTTTTCCCCCCAAAAAAAACCATCTTTTTTAACAATTTGATTTTCTAGGAACATCAAATAACCAGTGAAAATATTTAAACAAGATAAAGAGAGTTTTCTTTTTTTTTAAATTATAGTATTAGGCGACGCATAAACATCCTTATGCGTCGCCTAATACCCATTTTTTTTTCCCCAAAAAAAACCATCTTTTTTAACAATTTGATTTTCTATGAGCATCAAATAACCAGTGAAGATATTTAAACAAGATAAAGAAAGTTTTTTTTTTTTTTAATTATAGTAATAGGCGACGCATAAGCATCCTTATGCGTCGCCTAATACCCATTTTTGTTTTCCCCCAAAAACACCATCTTTTTTAACAATTTGATTTTCTAGGAGCATCAAATAACCAGTGAAAATATTTAAACAAGATATAGAGAGTTTTTTTTTTTTTTTAAATTATAGTATTAGGCGACGCATAAACATCCTTATGCGTCGCCTAATACCCTTTTTTTTTTCCCAAAAAAAACCATCTTTTTTAACAATTTGATTTTCTAGGAGCATCAAATAACGAGTGAAGATATTTAAACAAGATAAAGAGAGTTTTTTTTTTTTAAATTATAGTAATAGGCGACGCATAAGCATATTTATGCGTCACCTAATACCTTTTTTTTTTTTTTTCTTTTTTTCCCCCCAAAAAAACCATCTTTTTTAACAATTTGATTTTCTATGAGCATCAAATAACCAGTGAAGATATTTAAATAAGATAAAGAGATTTTTTTTTTTTAAATTATAGTAATAGGCGACGCATAAACATCCTTATGCGTCGCCTAATACCCATTTTTTTTTCCCCAAAAAAAACCATCTTTTTTAACAATTTGATTTTCTAGGAGCATCAAATAACGAGTGAAGATATTTAAACAAGATAAAGAGAGTTTTTTTTTTTTTTTTTAAATTATAGTAATAGGCGACGCATAAGCATATTTATGCGTCGCCTAATACCCTTTTTTTTTTTCCCCCAAAAAAAACCATCTTTTTTAACAATTTGATTTTCTATGAGCATCAAATAACCAGTGAAGATATTTAAACAAGATAAAGAGATTTTTTTTTTAAATTATAGTAATAGGCGACGCATAAGCATATTTATGCGTCGCCTAATACCCTTTTTTTTTTCCCCAAAAAAAACCATCTTTTTTGACAATTTGATTTTCTATGAGCATCAAATAACGAGTGAAGATATTTAAACAAGATAAAGAGAGTTTTTTTTTTTTTTAACTTATAGTAATAGGCGACGCATAAGCATATTTATGCATCGCCTAATACCCAATTTTTTTTTTCCCCCCAAAAAAATCCATCTTTTTTAACAATTTGATTTTCTATGAGCATCAAATAACCAGTGAAGATATTTAAACAAGATAAAGAGATTTTTTTTTTTAAATTATAGTAATAGGCGACGCATAAGCATATTTATGCGTCGCCTAATACCCATTTTTTTTCCCCCCCAAAAAAAAACCATCTTTTTTAAGAATTTGATTTTCTAGGAGCATCAAATAACTAGTGAAAATATTTAAACAAGTTAAAGAGATTTGTTTTTTTAAATTATAGTAATAGGCGACGCATAAGCATCCTTATATGTCGCCTAATACCCTTTTTTTTCCCCCCCCCCAAAAAAAAACCATCTTTTTTAAGAATTTGATTTTTTAGGAGCATCAAATAACCAGTGAAAATATTTAAATAAGTTAAAGATGGTCGTTTTTTTATTTAAATTATAGTAATAGGTGACGTATAAACAGCTTTATGCGTCGCCTATAACCCAAAGTTTTTTTTTTTTTAAAACCTTCATTTTTAACAATTTGATTTTAGTTGAGCATCAAATAACCAGTGAAAATATTTAAACAATATAAAGAGAGTTTTTTTTTTTTTAAATTATAGTAATAGGCAACGCGTAGACAGCCTTATACATCGCCTATAATCCAAAGTTTTTTTTTTTTTAAAACCTTCATTTTTAACAATTTGATTTTAGTTGAACATTAAATAACCAGTGAAAATATTTAAACAATATAAAGAGAGTTTTTTTTTTTTTAATTATAGTAATAGGCGACGCATAAGCAGTATTATGCGTCGCCTAATACCCAATTTTTTTTTTTTTCAAAAAAACCATGCTTTTTAACAATTTGATTTTCTTCCAGCATCAAATAACCAGTGAAAATATTTAAACAACATAAATGAGTTTTGTTTTTTTATTTTTTTAATCAATCTGATTTTATCTCAGCATCAAATAACTAGTTAAAATATTTTAACAACGTGAATGAGTTTTTTTTTTATATTTTTTAATCAGTCTAATTTTCTTTCAAGTATATTTATTTTTTATTTAACATTTCAAAACACTTAAAATTTATATGCTTTTTAATTTTTATAGGCGACGTATTTTATTCTTTATACGTCGCTTTTTCTAATTTCTTTTTATTATTTTTTTTTTGTATTTCCATTTTTTCGTTTGTAAGTGTCTTTAAGTATTTTTATTTGCCCCTAAAATGTTTTTAATAACCATTTTTTATTCCCCAATATTCATGAAATATTATAAATAAAATGGCACGTTAATCTATGGGCTTTCTTTTCAACCATTAACCATTAGTACGGAAACTTGAGAGTTGGAAGCAATCTAGGGGGTATGAGAAGATTTTGAAGGATCACACTCTCATTATGCATTCTTGTTTCTTTCAAGGGTTTGAAGGATTTTGTGGGTTTCTTTCCTAAATACCCAAAGTTCCTTCTTCCTCTGCTTCTTTCTTCTTGCCGGTGGTTGGGTTGGAAGAACTTCACCTTCTTGCCGTCGCCATCGCCGTCGCACTGGGTGGCTGGGGTTTTTGCCATCTCGTCGCCGGGATTTGGTTGCTGGGTTTCTGCCGTGCCGTCACCGTCGCCGTCGCTGCTGTGGTGGCTTGAAGTTCCTCTTGATTGCTGGATTTGTAAAGGTGTGCTGTTTTTCATCCCTTTTGGGGTTCGGTGGTGTATGTGTACTGTTTTTGTGTGCTGTTTTTCATCCCTTTTGGGGTTTGGTGGTGTATGTGTTTGCTGGAAAAAAAATTCTGTTTGCTGGTGTTTTTGTTTTTTTTTAAATATTTGTTCGTTACTGTAATTTTAGTGGGGTTTTATGTTGTCAAGATCATGGCTTGTTGTAGACAATGGGTTAGCTAAATTTTGTTTGGAAAAATAGCTATATTTATTAAGTGGGGTTCAATTGTATGTAAAGCAAAATTATATGCTATTATTTGTATTATGTGTTTATATGGTTAAATTTGTGTGGGAAATGTCAGAGGTGGTGCTCTGTTTTGGGTCTTAAAATGACGTCGTTTGTGCGACTCAAAATCCATTAGTGATTTAGTCGCCGGATGCAAAGTTTGAAAATGTTAATGACTGTTAAAGAGGATAGATGTTAAGAGAAGATACTATTACTGCATCACTTGGTAAATAAATTACATGAATTTATCGTTTATTATTGTTATTAATTGTTTATTCATTATACTACACCCTATGTTCATATTTTTAGTAATATTAATTTGTGTTTATGTTTTTTGTATGTAGAATTATGGATCCTTTTAATGAACATGTCCTCTCGGATGGGGATGGCGCTGGATCACCATCCAGTGATATGGAAAGGCCGAATACATCATCCCCAAGGCGTAGAAAACGAGGGGCCACAACAATGAAAGGCCTTAGGAAGCATTTGGCGGGAAACAAAAGCTTGGAACCTCAATATAATGAGGTTGGAGTTGCTATTAACTCTGAGGCCGTTCGACTAAACAATTTGGAGGGCTCGTTGGCTAGGAGCACAATACCAATTAATATACCTAATTGGAGAGATGTGTCCGATAGGTTAAAAGATAACCTATAGGCATCAATAAAGGTACAGAGTGCATTATTGTTAGATATTGTTTATTATAAATAATATTTAATTGATGGAGATTTTATAATTCTTTTTTTGCATTTGCAGCTTGTATATATGCATTTTACTTGCATTTCTAACTTACCGCATTTACTTGTCAACCAATGTTACTAAATATATATATATATATATATTTTTTTTTTAATTTTGCAGCAATATACGGGTAAGGATGATAGTTTTAGGAAGGCAACTTTAAAAGATTGTTGTGACAAATGGAGAAAATTCAAGAATTACTTGTATAGATCTTTTGTTCGACCATATATTGACACACCCGAAAAGTTGAAGCATCGACCCTCAATTTATGAATTCATAAGCCAAGAGGTGTGGGATGATTTTGTACAACAAAGGTTGTCGGATAAATTCCTGGTATAGTTTTATTTAATGCACGGTACTGTTGTATTAAATTGCGCTGCCATTATTTATATAAAAATTAAAATTTGTTATGGTGACTTATGTTATTTGGGTTTTCTAATATGTTTGTTTATAACTTTTGTAGGCATTAAGTCAAAAATATTCGGAAAAACGGCAATTAAACAAGTATCCGCATAGGATGGGTGCAATGGGCTACGCGAGATTAGAAAGAGCCATTGTATGCAATTTATTTTTATTTACATTTAACCATATTAATTTTGTCATTGTTACTTGATCAGTTGCATGCATTATTAAAATTAATTTATTTGTAATTTTGAAACAACTTGAAAGAGGCACTGAAGATTATGTAGACCAAGATGACCTGTGGATACGGGCACGTATGGGGAAGGATGGAAAATATGCAAATGAAGAAACTGAACATGTAGCGGAAAACATTGTGAGTATTGTATTTTATATGAATATTTGTTGCATATATTATTATTTAGTTCATTATTATATAAACTGATATATTCAATCATTTAAACAATATATTGTAGAATGACTTAAAGAAGAAGGCAACAGAAGGAGAAATTCGGCCTTCACCTCCTGTGGATATCCTAACACAAGCTTTGGGAAAAGAGGAGTATGGAGGTAGGCTTAGGGGTCGAGGCAAAGGATACACGGTGAATAACTTTTTTCCATACTCCTAAGCCGAGTTCACAAAAAAAGACCAAGTCGGAGGGAAGTGGAAACAATTCAATCTATGAGACGTTGCTCAAAGGTCTGATGGCGATCGTCAGAAATTCAAGCAGCAGCAGCGCTACCCAAGTTGATGCGCTCATATCGGCATGTGGTATTCAGATTCCATCACTCGCTCATCTAGCCGATACTGTTGCTGCTCCTGGGACCCAAGTCGATGATGTTGCTGGTCTAGGGACCCCTCCAGCCGATGATGTTAATGCTCGTGGGACCCAAGTCGATGATGTTATTGCTCATGGGACCCCCCCAGTCGATGATGTTGATGCTCCGGGCACCCAATTCGATGATGTTGCTGCTCATGGGACCTAATCTACATCTTGGATTGATGCTCCTCGGATCTATCCTGAGGTGATTATTTCATATTTTTATTTATATATATATATATATATATATGTATGTATGTATGTATGTTTCAGTGGGTTATTACTATCTATATAGCTCCCATGGTTGAAGGGTCTTACCTACTGCCATGAGGTCATGGGATCGAGTCTTTAAGTTGAAGGAATATTGTCATGTGAACATATATTAATTTTTTTTTTTTTTAAACTTTGCAGGGTGTAAAATGCAATCTTGCACAAGGCAATGTTGGCCATATAGTAGCACGTGGCACTTTGGTACCTTTGCTGCCAACGGATATGTGCCATGGTGTGAAGCTAGGTGCAGCAAATTATAAGGTAACTGTTGATGACGTTATTGATGGATTTGCACATTTGCCTATTCCGTCATTTGACATCATACGTGTCGGTGATGCTGAAGGTGCATTTGTTGCATGGCCAAGAGATCTTGTTATCTTGCCATCTGAGGAGGTATTGTTCGATGCAGCTATATATATTAATGAAGTTTAAAATAATTTCATTTTTGTTCTATTTTAAATGTTGTTTGTTGATATTTTGTAGGGAAGCTCGAACAGGTCAAATGTTGAGAATGATGAAGATGATAATGTTGATCCCTTAATCGTTACCCCAACGATCCGAGAGTTGCTACGTCGGATCAAGGACGTCGATAGCGATCATTTATGGTTTTTTAATATGAAAAAAGAGATCTTTGGGGAAGAACAACAGTTGGGCATAGCGAGTAGCGATATAAACGATTTTTGTTACATGCAAGAATTATCTTCCGAATGCATCTCATTCTACATAAGGTAAACTAAATTTGGATGTCTTTATAACTAATTCTTTAATTTAATTAATTAAACACTATAATTATTTGTAATCGGATTATGTAGGCATTTATGTGAGGGATTGACGGGCTCCTTCGAAGGGAAATATTGTTTTGTTCATCCGGATATTATTGCTTCGGTTGGTCATCAAAACCCTCATGAACGGATATTAAATATATTGAGTAGATGGCAAGATGCAAGAAATAATCAACTATGGTTATTTCCCTACTATGCAAGGTAATATTGTGTTAATTTTATTGAATTATGTTATGAAAATATTCATTTCGAGAAACATCATATTAACTAAAATATTTATTGGTGTTTTTAGGAATCATTGGATGCTATGTGTTGTTGATTTATACAAAGCAGTAGCATGGTTTTTTGATTCTTTGAAGACTCATAAGAATATAATTGATAAGGATCTAAAATCTTTGATCGACGAGTAAGTTAATTAATAACTCTAATATTTTTACTTAATTGTTCTTATATTGGATTTGTACTTTTGAAGCTATTGTATAATCTTATACAATATTTATATTTCTATATAATTCCTTCGTTGCATGGAACCAAGGAAAGACATTTGAAAAGAAACTTCGGTGGCAAAATACTAAGGTAATTATTATATATAAAAACTTAGCATTATTAGTTGTTAGTTAATTTAAATACTTGTATATATTCGTATCTAATATTACACATAATTTACTATTTGCAAATTTAGACACCAATGCAGCCCGGGAATACGGAATGCGGTTACTATATGATGATGATAATGCGAGATATCATTAGGCGCAAAGTTCCTCCCCGGGACTTAAGAGGAATGGTAAATTATTATTAATTTAATGATTTCATCATATTTCTATTATGTAATAATTAATATTTATGATTATTTTTATATGTATTAACATAAGTTTCTCATGTTCAGTACGAAAGTGTCACTTGGTTACAAGCTGAAAATGTCAACGAATTTAGAGATGAATGGGCAACAGCGATGATCACAAGTATCTCAAACCAATGAATATATATATGCATGGTAGTGAAATAACTAGCTTTTGTTAATAGCTTTTGTTTGTACATATAAAATATTGTAGACAAATTTGTGAAAATCGCTCATAAGGTAGTATTTGTTTTGCATGAACTTTGGTTTCAAACATACCAATTTTACAAAATTTCAAACAATATTAAAAATAATTAAAATAAACGATGAACAGGCGACGCACAATATGCTTCAGAGTCGCCTGATACAAATAATGCAAAAAAAAAAAACCATCACAGTTATGTGCTTCAATATTTTAACAGATTATTTGATGCCAAAAGTAAAACAGATTGATAAATATTTTCACAAAACCAAAGAAAAAAAAATATTTAAATAAAAAGTCAATAGGCAACGCACAAAAAACTTGAGGGTCGCCTAAGGGAAATAAGAAAAAAAAAAACAAAAAAAAAGCTCTGTGATGCTGCTTAAACATTTTCACTTGTTATTTAAAGTTGAAAGAAAATCACATGTTTAATACTTAGAAAAAAACAAAAAAACAATATCGTTAAACTAATAGGCGACGCATAATAGAGTTTCTGAGTCGCCTTATATAAATAAAATGTTTTCCAAAAAATTTATTTGAAAAAACAAAAAAAAAATCACTGTGAAGCAGTTTAAACATTTTCACTTGTTATTTAAAGTTGAAAGAAAATCAACTGTTTAATACTTAATAAATGCCAAAAACAAAAATAATAATACACTAATAGGCGACGTATAATGATTATGGATCGCCTTATAAGAATAATATGTCTTCCAAAAAATTTTTTGCAAAAAAACAAAAAAAAACAAGCACTACGATTCTGATTAAACATTTTCACTTGTTATTTCAAGTTGAAAAAAAATCAACTGTTTAATACTTAGAAAAAAACAAAAAAAAAATTTCACACTACTAGGCGACACATCATAGTATTTATGCGTCGCCGTATATCAATAAAATATTTTCCAAAAATTTTATTTGAAAAGACAAAAAAAAAATTACTGTGAAGCAGCTTAAACATTTTCACTTGTTATTTAAAGTTGAAAGAAATCAACTGTTTAATACTTACTAAAAATTCCAAAAAAAAAAATAATTCTTCTGTGTCACCTGATATAAATAATACGTCATCTAAAAAAAATTTTTGTAAAAAAAAAAAAAAAAAGAACTGTGATGCTGCTTAAACATTTTCACTTGTTATTTAAAGTTGAAAGAATATCAACTGTTTAATACTTAGAAAAAAATACCAAAAATAAAATATTACACTAATAGGCGACGCATAAACGTGTGTATGAGTCGCCTTATATCAATAAAATATTATCCAAACAATTTATTTCAAAAAACAAAAAAAAAAGCACTTTGAGCAGCTTAAACATTTTCACTTGTTATTTAAATTTGAAAGAAATCAACTGTTTAATACTTACTAAAAATCTCAAAAAAATAAAATAATACACTAATAGGCGACGCATAATTCTTCTGTGTCGCCTGATATCATTAATATGTCTTCCAAAATTTTGTTGGAAAAAAACAATAAAAAAAAGCACTGTGATGATGCTTAAACATTTTCACTTGTTATTTAAAGTTTAAAGAAAATCAACAGTTTGATACTTACAAAAAAGACCAAAAAATAAATTTTATTACCCTAATAGGCGACTCATAATAGTATGTTTACGTCGCCTTAAATCAATAAAATATTTTCTGAAATATTTAAACATTTTCACTTGTTATTTAAAGTTGAACGAAAATCAACTATTATATACTTACAAAAAATGCAAAAAAAAAAAAAAAATTATTACCTTAATAGGCGACGCATAATATTGTGTATGACTGTGTTTATGGGTCGCCTTATATCATTATAATGTTTTCCAACAAATTTTTTGAAAAAACAAAAAAAAAAGCACTATGATGTTGCTTTAACATTTTCACTTGTTATTTAAAGTTGAAAGAAAATCAACTGTTACATACTTATAAAAAACGCAACAAAAAAAAAATTTATTACCCTAATAGGCGATGCATAACAGTGTGTATACGTCGCCTTATATCAATAAAATATTTTCTGACATATCTATACATTTTCACTTGTTATTTAAAGTTGAAAGAAAATCAACTGTTACATACTTACAAAAAATGCAAAAAAAAAAAAATTATTACCTTAATAGGCGACGCATAATAGTATTTATGCGTTGCCATATATCAATAACATATTTTCTACAAATTTATTTGCAAAAAAAAAAAAAAAAAAAGCACTGTGAAGCAGCTATAACATTTTCACTTGTTATTTAAAGTTGAAAGAAATCAACTGTTTAATACTTACTAAAAATTTCAAAAAAAAAATATGATAATACACTAATAGGCGACGCACAATTCTTCTTGTCGCCTAATATCATTAATAAATCTTTTAAAAAAAAATTTCAAAAAAAAAAAATGTCATGCTGCTTAAACATTTTTACTTGTTATTTAAAGTTGAAAGAATATCAACTGTTTAATACTTAGAAAAAACACCCAAAAATATAAATTTATTCCCTAATGGGCGACCCATAATAGTGTATACGTCGCCTTATATCAATAAAATATTTTCCGAAATATTTAAACATTTTCACTTGTTATTTAAATTTGAAAGAAAATCAACTGTTACATACTTACAAAAAACGCAAAAAAAAAAAAATGTTACACTAATAGGCGACGCATAAATGTGTTTATTCAGCGACTCTAAGTCTTATGCGTTGTGTGTTTTTGTTTCTCGCGACTTCTCGACATCAACTTTTTTTTTATGCGTCGTCGATTGGTCGAATTTTTACTGACGTATTAACCTCAGAGTCGCGGTTTTATTTTTTTAGACGCATTTATCTCGTAGCGTCGCTAGAGCTTATTTTTCGCGTAGTGATGATAATTTTTTTCCTCTTTTTTGGTAATAGCAATAAACACTATAATTAGTAGCTGTGTAGTGGCATGTAGCATATTCTAAAAGAGTGCCACGAATTGTAAAATTATGTATTGCCACATAATAGTTTTTTATTTTCTAAAAATATTATAGATCAATTTAGATAAAAACAAAAAAATAAAAAAACAAAAAAATAAAAACAGGGGCTATAAAACTCCTCATACATGTGTGATTACATATGAGCTATTACGGTTTATATAAAATTTGAACATATAATTTATTGTATCTATATTTGGTACCAAAAGTATGCACATACTGTTAGATAAGAAATGATATTTAATTACCAACTAGTTATGAATATTAGTAATAATATATACTCTCTAAAAGAGGAGAAAATCTTGGTAGCAGCAGGTCAGCTAATACCCCTCTTAAGTCATTGATTGCTATGTGTTATAAATTGGCCATATCAGAGACCAGCTAATCATTTTTTTTTTTTTAAATATTTGTATTTTTAAAAACGTAAAATCCTTTACGTGCTTTTTCTTGTTTCTGACAGCTGGCTTTTCACCTGCTTCTCCATCCCTACCTCCCATAGAAGCTATTCCTCACCTTTCCTTTCCTTTCCATGGCATAAATCTTTATTGTCACCGCTGCACAACTTCTTGATCACCAAAAATCCCCATCCCAATTTATTTTTCTTTTTTCTTTTTTTTTTCTTTTTTTGGGAAAAATAACATTTTGTAGATGTTTTTCGTCCATGGGGCTTCTCTCTTCTCCATCTTCTACATGTTGCTTGAAGGTCATAAAAACAATAACAAGAAAAATAAAACAAGAATAACATCATCTCCTGTGAGAAATTGTGAAGCCCTCTTATAAATCTCATAGAAACATTAGACAGAGAAGGTGAGTTTTTATCTTTTTAAATCCTTTTTTTTTTTTTTTTTTCCTTCTCTTATTAAAACGACCATGGATCCAAATCATATTGGAAAGGAAGAATGAAGATAGAGACTTTGGTAACATACCCACTTCATCTAGTGTTACAATGAGTCCAACTTTAACCCAAATTGGAATTTGAAATTGAAGGAGCGTGCCAAGTCCACAAATTGATCCCTCAAAAAGTTAGAAGTATAGAAATCAAGTAGCTTCAGAGGAAGAAAATGGTGGTGGACCATAAATTTTATGCCATGGGAGAAGGGAGACACCAAAAGCTAACCATGGAAGAAAACGGTGCGTGTGCAAGAGGAATTACCTTTTGAAGGTGATGAGCTGGTCTTTGATATAGTAAATTTTAAATACACGATGTCTAATGATTTAAAATGGTATTAAGTAACCTATACCACTAATGCATGCAAGATTTTCTTCTAGATGAGAGATTGAGAATTTACGTAGGCACTCTTTAAACCATTTTTAAAAAGTTCAAACATTAATGCTACTTAGTTTTTTTTTATTATTCTTATTATTTCAAAGAAGTAAAACATTGTTAGTAGATCATTTATTTGTTCAATTTTCTCTATTTTAAAAAAATCAATTCTCAAAAAAACCCTCTAATCAATTTTTTATACCATTTCTTTTTAGTTTGGTTTTCTATATAAAAAATTGATTTAACTCAATGTAAAAAAAAATTTACAGTATTACACAATCTTCTTTTGTTGTTTTGCTAATAGACAATCTTCTCTTGTCGTTAAGAAAAAATTATGAAGAGTTTATATATATATATATATATATATATTTTATTTTGCTGCACGAAGTGATGAAGAAATCTATTTGACATGAATGATTGTTGACATAAACTTATATGATAAAAAATAGCTCCATAATTATCTATTAAATTAAATAATTTTTAAGTTTTGAGGTAGTACACGAGATTCATTGAAAGTTTTCAAAGCAATAATGTTTTTCTTTTCTTTTATTTTCATTTACAACAATTCCTCCTCCATATCCAATTAGGTTTGAGGGGTTTCTAACAAATAAAAAAAAAATCAAAACTAAATTACGTAAATTTGAAACAGACAGGGCCTTAATTTTATGTATAATTTATAAAGCCTGATATTTCCTCTTTTTATTTTTTTTTTATTTTTTTTTATTGGTGCTAAAAAAAAGCCTGATATTCCTCGTTTATTAATACGTTTCCTCCGTATTTTTGTGCATTGTGCACCACTATGCCCATTACTATTAATATTTAATTTTCGGTGAGCGCGAAAACCAGTGACCTATAGATAGTAGGTGCCCATGTGAGATTTGGAAGATGCTGCAGAGCGTCAAAATCGTGGTCGATGGTTGTAAATGAGTGGAAGATTGTGACACGTGTCTCACCAGAAATGGGCCCTATTTGGAACCATTGATTTATGCACTCATCTAGAAGACTAGAACTACTCTGTTTCTCTCAATTACGGAAAAATTTAATTTTTCCCTCAATTTACAGCCTTTCACTAATTTTAGTACGTTCTTAATTATTTTCTAGCACCCATGACACTTCCTAATCCTTTTTGTCGGTCTTTTCCCAAAAATATGTATATATATACATATCATTTTTGTCGGTGGGGATGATGAATAAGCTGCAGTTTTGACAGAAATAGAGAGAGAGGCAGCCTCTGAATTATATTTATCAAATATTAGCTACCTCGTTGTCTAATTAATATTTAAGAAATCGGTACTCTTACATTGTCCATATGCTCCCTGTTATGTATAGGAAAGAATCTATAAAAGTCGGTTGAACTATTGGACACTCACGATTAGGAAAGAGATGGATTGGACCCTGTGATCTGTATGTAGGCCCAATCCATTTAGTTTCCTTTTGACATTCTTTGTTTTTTTTTTTTGTGTGTTAACATTGCTTAATTTAACAAGGCTATGTCATCCGTTTATCCAGTTAGCCATAAAACTAGATTGTTCTGTACATCTCATGTTTACGATTTGAATTTGATTTTGTTTCGCGCAGTCATTGAATGTGAGTGATGAACAAGAAAGGTTGGGCAGAGCATACAATTCTGAAAGTGAAGAATACAAAAATCTCGATCTGAAAAAAAAAAAATATATATATATATATATATACAAAAAGTATTTCGTCATATAGGTTTTATCTTAAAAAAATATTAGAGAATTTATGCTGCCGCTTTTTAAACCATTTTTCACAAGGTTCTAACATTGTTGTCCTCATTTTTCAAGTTTCAACAAAGAATTATTCTCGACTAGACATCATTTAAACGGAAGCGAATTAACCATATGAGAAAAGACAGGAAATTGAGCATATGGAGAGGCCGTATACAATTTCTACTGAAGAAAAGTAACTAAAATCATTGCAGGAAGAGGGAAAACTACGTTTTACTTTGTTCATAAAGAATATAAATTTCCGTAACATTTATGAGAGGTTAAATTCAATTATATTGAAGGATATGGCACAACAACATATTATCACCTTTTTCTTATAACAATTTTTTGGAGTTGGCAAATATATATATATAGATAGATAGAGATAGATAGATAGATAGATGAGGTTACGACAACAAGAAGTTTGAATTTAATCATGGAAATTTGTTTGTAGCTAGTTCCTTATAAGCCTTACCATAGTCCTGGTAGAAAATATATTTATTGACAAACATGATCATAAGTCTTTATTAACATAATATTTTGACTGTGTCTTACATCAAGTCATTGGCAATCAAAGTGAAAGGAAATAATAATAATAATAATTAAAAAAAAATGAAAGTAAAAGATTTTTTGTTTTATGAATAATTTTGATATCTTCACTATTTTCTGGCACAAAAAAGAAAGGTTTTTGACATTTGGAGATGGAAATTAACCAAGAAGGTATGGTAGGTAGGACTAATAGTTGCACCAAAAGTTAATTGAAATTAATTTGTGATTTTTGGTAGCCAGCTTTGCTTACAAATGACCGTAGCTGCCACTCAAAAAAGGGGGGAAAAAAAAAATACATGTATTCAGGGAGTACCGAAAATCATCTCCTAGAAGGGAGGCATCCAACTTTTGTTTGATCAAAATTTGAAACTCTCACTCAAATTAACCACGTGCATGCCTTGGAGCAGCCTAATTAGGTGAATATCAATAAACACAGAGGGGAAATTTACAGGAAGCTGGGTGTGGCTTGGGAGGGGATCATAAAAAGTTAGGATGAAGCATGAAAGTATAAAGATGCTGAGAGCCTGTCAATGAATAGTTCTACTTGCGCAACAGAGAAAGAAGATAAATGCTTGCATGCAATCACATTTTTTTAATAAACTTTTTATTTTGGTATTTAGACCCATTCATGCATATATGCATAGGTTAGACAATCCAAAGTAGAATATAATTATACCATTTCGACCCAAAAAAAGAAAAAATCTTTTTAAATTTTTAGAATTGATTTTATAATAAATATACCGGACATATGTAGGGGTGGGCAAAATCCAATCCAACCCGTTCAATCCGCCCAATCCAATCCATTTTTAACGGTTTGGATTGGATTTTTACATCAATTGGATTGGATTGGGTTCAAAATATTATAAATTATATGGATTGGATTGGTTATGGATTGGAAATATAAATCCAATCCAATCCAATCCAATCCAAATAATATATTATATAACTAAAAAATTATATATTTTTTTATTTTTTTTTCATTTTTATATATTAATTTTAGAATATTTTTTTCATTTTTATATATTAGTTTTTATTTTTTTTTCCATTTTTATATATTGATTTTTAATATATATATATATATATATATTTTTTTTTTTTACATCCCTATATCCTAAATCCTAAATCAAATTGTTAGTTGTAACGCTAAACTAAACATTTACCTTTGTTGCCGCCCACCACCAGTCCATCACCATCACCATAATATATATATATTTTTTTACATCCCCATCATATATATATCTACATATATTGTATCCAATTGTTACTTATATATATATATATATATATAAATGTTTAAATATAATTTATTGCTCATTTTACTGTTTTGATCTTTGTAGAGTTTACAGAATCAACTAAAATTAGTGAACCTGTCAACGTTGATTGACTTATGATTTACCAAAGTTTTAAAATTAAAAAAAAATAAAAGGAATTATGCATTGATTCTTGAGTGAATGAATTTTGACGAATGTATTATTTTACATTATTTGTTCTAACAATTTTAATTTGATTTTATAGGAGTGAGATGATGACATTAATGTTAGCTATTTAATAAGTGCATGATGTATATCATTTGCTACATTTTCTTCTTTATTTTCCATTGTAGACTATGTTGTATTATTCTAATTGTATTTTATGTTTGGATAATTATAATTTATTATTTATATTTTATATTTGAAAAATTTTTTATTTGTATTATATATTTATAAATTAGTAAGTTTCAAATCGATCAACCAATCCAAACCAAACCGATCATAAATGGTTTGGTTTGGTTTGGATTTAATACTTCAATGGTTTGGTTTGGATTGTAAATTAAAAAAACTGATATGTATGGATTGGGTTGTATTTCGGTCCAAAACCGAACCAACCCAATCCGTGCCCACCCCTAGACATATGTATGTCTGGAGACTAAAACACATGATTAAAAAGAATAAAACAAGGAAGTATAAGATAAGAATCTAAAACAGATTTGAATGGAAGAGTACAGTATTGCAGGCCGAGTAACTATTATAACTTTATTACCACGCACATGCAACTTTAATTTTTCACTGTGGGTGATTCGATATGTTCTAAAATTTTCATTTTCTGTCCCCTCTATATAATTAATTCCCTTGTCTCTATGTCATAATCCCAGAGGCCATTCCTTTAATTAATCTCTCCCTTTTTGTGTACTTGTCTGGTCTGGGTATTCATAGAAAAATTAATGGATACTATCCACTTAGATGGTAGATCATGGTCTGCAAATCATCAGAGTATTGAAGACGACGACCAGGTGCAGACAATTAGAAAGGGTCCATGGACAGAAGAAGAGGATTTCAGACTCATTCATTACGTTAACATCCATGGCGAGGGTCACTGGGACCATCTTGCTCGTTCTGCAGGTCATATATATTTAACTAATATATATATACATATATATATATGGTCAGTTCCCAATTAAATTTGACCTGTTAGTTTTAGTATCATATCTTCTTTATTACTATAGATTAAGATTTAAAAATTAATTTATAGTTAAATATGAATTTAATAGCTTACAAAAATCATATTTGGTTAAAAAAAATCCTATAAAAACTAAAGAAATCATTAATATAATTTTAAGTTTTTGAAACTAGTTAATGACCGACAAAGAAAACATTTTTGGTAGAACAATCAGATCGACTTGATTGTAGTATGGGGTATGCATGGTTATTTATATATTATCTGTATAAAACAACAATATAAGTATTAACGTGTATCATGCATTCACTTTTTTGTTTTGTTTTTTTTTTTTTTGTTTGGGTAAATGTGTCATGCATTCACTAATATTTGATGAACGATAACCTTTGACCTACACGAAGCAGTTAGGGTACAGTTTGATCTATCCATTATAGATGCAAGCATTATTGAAGCTCATCGCAATTGCATCCAGCAAAGGTAGAGAATTAGCACTTTTTCATTTGAATCTATTACATTTCGATTTATACAGGTTTAAAACGAACAGGGAAAAGCTGCAGATTCAGATGGCTAAACTACTTACGCCCGGGGATTAGACGTGGAAATTTTACCCTCCAAGAACAGCTATTGATACTTGAGCTCCATCTTCGCTGGGGAAATCGGTATCTGATCATCATCTCTCTCATCAATCATCATTATATATATATATAGATATATATATATATATATATGTATGTATGTCATTGCTAGCTTGTTTTTTTTTTTTTTTTTAATCTCAAATTAATGTCAAATGCTTGATTGTCTTTATTTTATGATTTCCGGACAAGAAAAGGTGGTCGAAGATTGCACAATTCTTGAACGGTAGAACAGACAATGAGATCAAGAACTACTGGAGAACGAGAGTCCAAAAGCAGGCAAAGCTCATGAAATGCGATGTGAACAGCAAACAATTCCAAGCGACCATGCGTTATGTGTGGATGCCCCGTTTAGGGGAGCAAATGGGAGCCACATCTTCATGTTCGTACAACGCCAATATGATGGATAGGGGACTGATCAGTTACGATCATGAAACAAGAGGCTCCACTGCGGACGATCCTGCTATGTCACTCCCTGAGGTGATCTCTGCTATTACGTCTTATGAAAAAGAGGGCAGTAATTCGCAGGACACTCCAACACATAATATTCTTAGTGGTTCAAACCACCAATCATTTCAATGCTGCAATGATTGCTTTGAAGTTGGAGATTTTTTGGACCATCTTTTTAACGATACTGAATTTGTAGGATTTTTGCAAGAGCAGCTATTTGATTAGATTATCGGCTCAAAGTACCTAGCTAGTCCAGATCGACTACTAACCATCCATGGTATATCCGCTTAAGCTTTTGGTAATTTCATCTTCAGATTCATAATCTTGGCCTAATCTGGCTATTTGTATTTTCTAATAATATTAATCCACTCATATATATGTATATATATATGTGCCACTTAAATTTTCCTCTTTATTTGTTGAACAAATTTTAATAAAGAAAATCCTGACTAACACTAATATAATTAATATCTAATTTTTCTGTCAATTATTGATGGATTAAAATTGTCTGCTTGTTTTTTTCTTTAATCTAAACCTTTCATTTATAATATCTAATGGTCCATCATCCATGTCATCTCATATTCTATTCTTTCATTTAATTTTTTTTTTGGTGGTGCTATTGCCAGTCTATTTTTTATTTTTCTATTTCACGCTGAATTTAATTTACGTTTCTGCACTTCTTATTTCACCCTGATAGCTTTTCCTCTTCTCTGGAAAAACAATGTGACATTTCCTTAAATTCCATTTTCATCATCGATCCCTTTGAACTCTTAATTAGCAAAACAAGAAATCATCCCTATTTTATAAGCCAACTGGGCCATGTTGCTTCAATTATTAGTTATCGAGGTTCACTACAGATCATTGACTTTCTTGTATACAGTCATAGATATCTCTAAAAGATCAGTTAGTAGGAAACTAATGGGCACCCACTTTGATTGGCGTCCTGTATTCTTACAGTTTATTAGGAGCTTTATGAGTTCAACGTATCAAGAGAACAACTTGGTTGCTGGTAGAGCTATTTGAGATCTGCATGACAATAGTGAGAGCTTGGGCGGTAAAAATGGTCAATTGGTCATTGGGCTGCGAATTTTCAGATTGTTAGGGAATTGGTGAAGCATCAAATCATTTTGCCAACATTTTTTTTTTTTTTTTTTCCCTGAGTTGCTAATGCCTAAAGAGCTTTTGCAAAAGAAGGCGTGGTCATCATTAATACTGGTTATAATGCTAGTCATGAAGATTACATGACAGGTGGTTTTCTTCAATTTAGAGTCAGGGAGTAGCTAAAGCTGTTGGTATGGGTTGGGATTTGAGTGTATAGTTGATAAGATGAACTTTGTTAAAAGTGGTGTCCAAGGCGTTCTGGTTTTCTAAACGAGGACAAATGAAAAAAAAAAAGGAGAAAAAAAAAAAAAAAAAAAAGCCAAAGGGACGTTAAAATTGGGAGTGCTGAAACGTAAAATTACATTTAGCTTGGCAGAGCCAAAAAGTAGCGTGACAATATAACCATCCAATTTTTTTTAATCTGCCAGATCATCACTTTTACTAACCAAAAATAAAAGTAGGCACAAAGGAATATAGAAAGAGAGTATTACACATTTTAGTTTAAAAAAAAAAAAATACACGTTAGTTTTACTAATTAAATTAAACAAACGTTAACCAATAAAAAAAAATTAAACAAAGGAACGGTCTCCCTTTTCAATTTGGATTCTTTTTTTCTTCTTTATATTAAATGCTTAAATGCAAAAGTCAAAAGGAAAAAAATATATATAAAAATAAAAGAGGAAGAACGGGTGAAATTCAAAAGAATTGATTAAAACATGTATATAGTTTGCCAGCTTATTAACTTTTTCATGTCATTCTGGCATGAAAACAACAACGTTTTTAGATTTTTTTTTTTTTTTTTTTTTTTTTGGGTGGGAAATAACAAAAGTTTTTGGACTTTTTCTTTTTGAAATAAAAAAAAAAACAAAAAAAAGTTTTAGGACTTGGGAGTGAAGAAATGATTCCGAATTGATGGCAAAGAGAAGGAATAGGATTAAACGAAGATAATCTAGTTAAATATATCTAATTCCGAATTCAATTTATCAACTTAATTAATCTAATTAATTAAATTGATGTCAACAGTCAAATGTCAAAATTCAAATGCCATGTATCTTCTATATAATCAATTTAATCTTCATAAAAAAATTAGTGGGAAGAAGCTTCTAATTTGACTGGAAAACTGAAAAACAGTCAGCCCCAAGTGGTGTTAAGTGGTGTTTTGACTCAAAAAGGGCCAAAGATTTCAGCAATATATATTAATGTAAATATTACAAAATAAGAAATAAAATAGTAAATAATCTATGTGTTTAAGGAATTAAAACTAAATTATGAAGAAAATAAGGGCTACTGGCTACTGCATATATATTAGGGGAACGAAATTCATTTTTATAGTGGAGTTATTTTATTTTATTTTATTTTTTGGTGCGAATAATTAATTAAAAACCACCAATTCCATGCGTTTTTCATATTACCAATCTAGCATTTCTTTAGTTTGCCGCTCTTGTTGACAAGGAAATGGAGCACTTCTCCTCATCGACTGCGCTAACACTTTGTGGGTAATATATATTTTCAATTTAGTTGTATCTATCCCTATGCATAGTTACACAATTAATTACGCAATTAGTAAAGTACCAAACTTCAACCATTTTCTTTTTAGTATTTATAGATGCCAATTCGTAAATGAAAATTAAATCAAATTCAATATATGATCGATAACTTATCACTTCATCTTAATTAGGCTTTTGAGATCCGTATCATGGTTTATAGATCCAAATCCAACTGTTTTTTTATTTTTTTTAAAGAAAAATAAATAAATAAATAGCAGCCGTTTTGTGGGTACAAATGACATCATGGAGTGTAACGTTAGCTTGCTTGATAGTTATCATCAAAACGCATACGCACGCGTGTGGCCGCTAAATTAAGAGATGAGCAAGTAATTGAAACCAGACGTGCCAATATTATATTCATATTGCCCGTATTAGCCTCCGTTGTGATATAACATGGACCGTAGATATTCTAAATCTAATGATCGTCTTCTATTATACCTTTTTTGGTGGATTCGTCTTCAATTATATAGTGTGAACGGTTCCACGGAATAGCCAGTTGTGTGTGTATAATGAATATATATTTTCTTTACTTTTTGCCAAAAAACAAAATAATAATAATAATAATAAAAGGAAGAAAGTTGAAATACTTTCGACTGTTGGATAGTTGATAACGGCCACTGATTTCCAAATTCTAAATTCCAAACGTAGTGATCAATTCCTCTTCTTTCAAAAATTTATTAAAAAGTTAATTTTTTTTATTTTTTTATATCAAAAAGTTTAAATACTTGGAAAAATAAAAAAGACAAAGGAAATTGGAAAATAATATAGAAATGGATTAAAAACGGTACGGTAGGATGATGGGTAGATGCAGAAGAATTCCGTGGACCGTGGGCGCAGGCAGGCAGCCCCATTGACGCAGAATTCAGAGACAGAGAGAGAGAAAGAGAGAGAGAGAGAGGATCCTGATCAATTTTTCGATGTGGGCCTTTGTCACACCCCGATGCCACTGAATCTGGACTGCTATCTGCTATTATTATTTCCCCTTTTTTTTTTCTCTATTTTAATTTAATATATTTTACTGATATATTCAACTATTATAGGGTTTTGAAAGCAAGATTAATTGATATTTGATGATAGAAAAAGAATTCGGTGGTCTATTCTCACATCCACTGTACCCACAACAAACACCCCGTGGACTTCCAACAAATACAATTTTATGCATTCATATACAAAACACAATTGAGAATGTTCAGCCGCCCATGGGTCGTCCATCCATTGCAATTTGCCATCAGTACTGTCTTTATTTCCCTCGTGCAAAAATCATACATACATAGCCCAGGGTTTTGCTAACTAGCAAATTATAAGGTTTTCTAACGTAGTATTATCCTTCATATTTCATTCATTTATTCATCCTTGGTTTGAATGAACATGAATGGACCAACCTTTTTATTTTTTTCCTAGCTAGGCTTACAATTAATTTCAACTGCATGTAAAATATTTTCTTACTTCATTCGGCCTCATAATTACAAAGGTAAAGCAATATTCAAAGTTCATTGTTATTTTCAAAAGTTGAAGCCCTGGAATCTCAAAGTTTTTTGGTGATATAAGAAAAACTTTTATTAATCAATTCAATTTAGCACCATCTCTTTTATCTAGAAAGTTTGACAACTGTTTCATGCTTGTGAGGATGGGACACTGCCTTCGAATATACATAAATATATGTACTAAGCATCAACAAATTTCAATAAGACAAGAAATGTTGCATTATTTGTATATTTCTTTTTCTTCCATAGATTTCATAATTTATCTTGTAATTTTACGTCTTTTTATGTTTTTTTTTTTTTTTTAAACACATGTCATTACGGGTATTCACTTAAAATGCTATTACCTTTATTTTTTTTGAAGCAACCAATGGCAACATTAGCAACAACAAAACGCAATCAAAATTTCCATGGTTTTCCAAAAGATTTGCTTCCTTTTCACTGTTAAGATTTTCTCTTATACCTAATAAAAGTGTAGCACCCTTAAATAGGTATATATAGCTGGCTTGGTCTATGATTTATATTCAACCATATCAATGAGATAAATTAAAATGCTTTCATTTAAATTTGATAATGTTTAACTATCATTTTCATATTGTATGCAAAAGTCATAATATCATAAAGTTGTATTTTGACAGGTGGCAAATTCAAGGCTGCCAAGACACCACAACCAGGAGCCAAGGGCAAGGGGAGGTCCTCCTGGCTAGCATCCTCTTCATGGCCCTTAATTATAATCCAATCCAAAAGAGCGTGACACCACTACCATCGAACATTCAAATCAACAAAGAAATAAAGCAACAAAAAGTAAGGAAGCAAAAATATCCCAAAAGGGACAGTAAATTAAAACTCCTAATGCAACACCCACTTGTATTATGCCCGTTACAATCCATCACACCAAGCCACGCTATATACTTTGATCATCAGGCCCCTACTTGTCTTTCTTCTAAAAACAACAGTCAAACATAGTTTTAGAAATTAAATAAATATTAATATTAACAAGTTTTGACAAAATTAGGAAGTTACGTGTAAACATAAGATATATATATATATATATTTAATAAAATTAGCTTATATATCCTTTTTGGTTAGCATTCTCTTAAGACTCTTCAAAAACCCCCATATACATACTTATAGCAGCTATTATCATTATAGCTGTTAAGTATCAAATATTCAAAACATTATCTGAGTCTTTCCGATGGTATTTTATTAATTCCTTGGGGCTATTTCTACTCTGAAATGTAGGATCCATCGGATGCACCACACAAACAAAAAAGCCACATTCGCATAATATTTTGCTTTCGTTTTTATCCTCCATTTCATTTCATTTCTTTTGTTCATTATCTTTTTTTTTATTTTTTTATTTTCCCCTTCTCTTCCAAAAAGCTCAAGTCGTTCAAAGATATGGTCAAACTACGAGATGCTTCGAGTGGTATGAAGCATCTGAAACACTTCGCAAGAAAATGCTCTTTCATAAAACTAAAATAATTAAGAAATTAATGTGGAATTTTTTTTTAAAAAAAAAAAAGAAAAAAAGAAAAGAGGAAATTTTAGGACTTCATGGAACATATTTCCTCTCTCGGTCGTTGTATTTTTACTTCATGCACAATATTCAAGGCTTTATTGTGATTGATAGTCAAGTTTAGTTTATTAATACATGACAGTGTGGTGAAGTGCCACGATTTAAAGGAAGGGTCCATAAATAAAGTTTCAGTTAAACATTTTGACGTTATGAATTGGAGAATATTATGTTAACATACTTTTGAATGTTTGAATTGGAGACACAAAAGATAATGAACATTAACATTGTTCTTCCAAATTTAAAGATCGATACTGGAATTTCTATATATGTCACATTATTCACTTACAATTCTCCTTATCCACCATTAATATATACAATGCAAATTTTGACAAAGGGTAAAAATACGTGTTTAAAATTAATCTACGGTTCATCTTTAATTAATTTTTTGTTAGTGGCTGTCAAAACAAAACAACTTAATGTATAATGCCATATTGAATATGAAACTGAAACCAGATCAGATCATTCTTCGTTTTAACGGAAAAGCATGTATATATTTATAATATTACTTACTCACCAAAGTAGTGGATTTGCTGGTTTTATTCGAGTCTTGATTCCCCAAGACCTCCTAACTCTTCCATTAATTAGTATCTAATCTGCTCAGACCTTTGGCTGTTGCTTTCATTTTCCTTTTTCTTTTTTTTTTTTAATCTATATGATTTTTTTTTACAGAAATTGTTTTTTATTTACTTATTTTAGATTGGAAGTAGAAAAAATCGAACTTAATAATATATATATATATATATACATATTATATTAGAAATAGAAGAATTTGAACTCCAATTGTTATTTAAAAAAGCAATCATTGTTACTATTAAATTGTTCCCGTAAGGATAATTATTTACCAGTGTTAAGCGAAGAAAATGAGTGGAATATTGTAATATTTTTATTTATTTTTTTGAAAAGAGGAATATTGTAATTTTTTATTTTTTTATTTATTTTTTACAGAGGAATATTGAAATTGATAGCCCTTATTTTCAATAAAAAGATAGCACTTATTTTAGAATAAAGGACTGATCGACCAATTGACTTGGAGCTTGTTAGTGAGGGTCGTGCACTGCAATTGATGCCAAACTTGAACTTGTTGGTAGCCTTAATTAATTCTCATCTACTGGGACATAACATTTAAATTAGATGGTGGAATTAGCTTTCTGGCAAAGTAGTGCTAAAGAAAACAAGAAATAAAAGTGCAGGGATTGGATATATACGTGTCGAAAGGAAAGAATAATTCGTCCTGCTCCTTGTGTGCCTTTTTTCCTTCTAGACTTCTAAGTCCCCCTTTTAAGGAGTAGTGAGAAGGCATATAAAATTCACAAGGAATCATTATTCGATGGGACTTTCTTTGACTAAAACTTTCTGAATTTTAATTGACACGAAATGATCCTGCGCATCGTACATTATTCGTTTCTTTAGAAAGTAGAAGGAAATTCATGAGAGTTTTATTATTGTTTCTTTAAAATTGCTACCAATGTTAAACCTGGTCTTATGTTCAATCACTTCGAATTTTTGTTACCAAATGTTTTAATTGGTCAGATATTTATGAGGAACAAATTGTATTTTCGTAAAATGTAAGTTTTGAACATAACACTAATTGCACGGAGTGCTTTTGGTCACAATTATCTACGCGAAAACTTTTAGGCAAGAAATTATTAATCACTAATACAATCACAGTCACAGTCACAGTCACCGTCATTTTAGCGACCAATATTTTTACTCACGAAATCTGAGTGTGATTAAATACAATAAAAACATTAGAAAGAACATAGAAAAGAGAATTCTCAAAAATACGTCAGAAATTGTACTTATAATTGCACCAATCAAAACATTGCAATTTACAAAAGCTTCTCATATAAGGTGGCTTACTAAACTAACAAGGATGTCAAGGAGGATTTAACTAACTCTCTGTTTTCTATAACAAATACAAATGCTGACTAAGCCAACTAACCGACAAAAGCTAGCAAAACCCACGTAAGAGCTGATGTCACTAATATGATCGTTATACCTGAGTTATTTGCTTGATAATTCCTTGTCAATTTTGATTCTTTGCTAACAGTTTTAAATATTAAACAATAATATTCTTTGCAGATGGGTTAACTCAGAGCAATCGGTGTTTGAGTATTTGTTTAAGTGATGCAATTAGCTTAAATGATTGCGTCATTTGAAGTTGCATTGAACCGATAAGAGAAATTTTGCAAATATTAGATGTTGAATTGAATTAATAAGAGAAATTTTGAAAATAAATAAGAAATGTTTTGAAAATAACTATCCTTTCAGAGACTTTTTTTTTTTTTTTTTTTTTGGCTTTTTTGCAGAGATATTTTGGTTGCTCAAACTTAGCGGAAGTCAAAAGTGATCATACATACAGTATGCATAAAAAATATTATTCAAAGTTCGTATAGATGTTTCCAAATTCACGCATATAAATTAGGCTAAAATTGAAGATTATGGTAGAATACACACAAGTCAATAATCGGATATTGTAATTTGTCAACCTTTCTCTTTAACCAACCATCCTTATCCCTTTGATTAATTAGTTTGTTTTCAATGAGATTCATAAGTGATAATGAAAAAAATTTCCAATTGTGGTGACTATGCTTTTTTCAACATGTTCTGAACATTTTTCATCGGTGTCTCTGCATTTGCATCTTCTTTGATCCCTCACTCCCTTCTTTGACGCATGCACTAAGATTCTCACAACTTGGTCTACCTCACCTAAGACAAATATAATTGTACCTTTATAAGAATATTGAACTTGTTATTTATTTATTGATATATATATATATATATATTTGAGAGATTGAACTTTAATTAGTTGCAGAGATTGGATTTCTAGAATAACCTCGGTCTCAAAAAAAACAAAAGGACACATCCAAATCCTAAAAAATTTATTATTTATTCCAGTCTTTTGTTTTTGTCCTGACCATATAAAATCCATAGTCAAATACCATTGGTTATAGGGGCTACGGAAACTATGGACCAATGTGGTGACCCTTTGGTGCGTATTGCTTAGCCAAATAGATTAATATAGAGATACAATTGGAGGTTAGTGGTCGGTTACAAGTTTATTATCATTCTCACCCAACCCCTTGTACTCTCAAGCCCACATCAGAATCACATGGTGCAAAATCTAGCTAGTACAACCTTGAAATTACACAAATAAAAATACAATTAATGAAGTTATATGCCTTGCAATAAAAAAAAGAAAAAAAAGAGAAGCTAATTGGAATAGAAAGAGAAAATCAAATAAAAAACAGCATGTTTAGAATATTATTATAAATAAAATGAGACTAATTGATGGGGAGAGTAAGGAAAACGTATAAGTTGTGGTAGAAATGAAGTTATGTGCGTGTATGGGAGAGAGATAGAGAGAGAGAGAGAGAGAGAGAACACACAGTTCCAAAAGTCAAAGGGTCAAACTCTGTGCCAAGATGTGTATGAACTATGAAGCACTTTGTTTATAATAATATATAGTGTTTTAAATCAGTATTATAATATAAAAACAAGGTGTGTGGAATATTGAGTAATATTTTGGAATAAAAAAATAAGTTGTTCCGCGTTCAATCGCTCGCTCATACAGAAACCACTTTTGTCCTTTTAAAAGGATGGTATGAGTCAGTCAAAACCCATCCTAAGCTATCTCACTATATATAATACCATCTCATCTAATCTATTCCTTAAGCTAATCTTCAAAAGGAACACGCTAAGCTAGCAATCCCATTCCACAATTCCTCTGCAACGACCTTGGTCGTCGGCTTATATATACATATATATACATAGCAAAATTTGTGTGTTAGAGAAAGGCCATAGTAGTAATAGCAGAAGCGCAGTTGATCATCAATATTTGAGGAATATTGATTAGAAACAATGGATGTTCATCATCATCATCATCATGCTTCCATGGAGGGCTTTGGGTCAGGAACTCAACCTAGTTCTGGTGAAGAAGATATTATGGACTTGAGGAAAGGTCCTTGGACCGTTGAGGAGGACTCTCTGCTCATCAACTACGTTTCCACCCACGGCGAAGGCCGCTGGAACTCCCTCGCTCGCCATGCAGGTCACTTCACTTGCCTCACCTTTAATTCTTCATCTTCATCTTCTTCTTTCTTATATTAATTTGTAAATAGCTAGAAACAACTTGATTGTTCTCTTAATTTACCGACCCCATGGTAATTTATTGTTATTTGATTCTGTTTCTTCAAAGTATGGATTTTTTTTGTTTTTTCAACAACTAAATTAATAATATATTGCAGGCCTAAAGCGAACCGGTAAAAGCTGCAGATTGAGATGGTTAAACTACTTGCGTCCCAGTGTTCGGAGAGGAAACATCACCCTCCAAGAGCAGCTTTTGATTCTTGAACTCCATTCTCGATGGGGCAACCGGTATATATTATTTATATATTCATATATAAATTCATATTGATGATATAGTAATATAATATAATTATTGGAGAAGTAATTGTTTAAATGAATCAATTCAAAAAGTTGAAAGTAATCTAATCTAGTTTTGAAAATGGAAATTATGAAGGTGGTCCAAGATAGCCCAATATCTGCCGGGTAGGACAGACAATGAGATAAAGAACTATTGGAGAACCAGAGTCCAAAAGCAAGCCAAGCAACTCAAGTGTGACGTCAACAGCAAACAATTCCAAGACGCCATGCGTTACGTTTGGATACCCCGTTTGATCGAACGGATCCAGGCCTCCTCCACATCCGAGTCATCCTCTTCCACGGCTACTGGTCAACAACCCACTTCCACCTCCACTACCTCCACCAAACACCACCACCACTCCTGCCCTCCTGACAATATTTCTGCCTCTTCCTCCGACACTTCGGACCTCCAAGCTGTCTCCTCCTCTGTTTCGGACCTCACCGACTCCCAAGACCTCCCACCCGACCCAGCTCACACTGCACACAACCAATACCAATACCAAAATTTGGACATGCAGGTAAACCAACAGAGCAACTCTTGGGTAGGCGATTCATTGGACAATTTGTGGAACGAAGACGATATATGGTTCTTCCAGCAGCACCTCTGCCATGATGATTTC